>NC_087479.1:49679914-50339914 GCF_036417665.1 Passer domesticus
CAAGTTATAAAAGGATATCTCAGCCTTTTAGCTAAAATCACTTGCAGGGGATCTAACTGAATGTGCAGGGTAGTGGTAAAAAATATTTAAAATCACTGACAATATTTCAAGTCTGCATTTTAGACTATTGGTCTTTTTACTTTCTAATTATTTGGAAAGAACTTCATCTGAGCCTTTGGTTCCTGTGCTGGCTTGTGTTTTCTTTTGTACTCTGATAGTTGTTCTTCATTATGTTCTTTAACACATTTAAAATTACTGACACTGAACTTTGAACACTCAGAAATGTGGAGCAATTCCGAGCCTGAGCACTCTTCACCTTTACCCTTATGATTGATTTTGATATGCATGTTTCCTTCTCAGAGAGCAGATGCTGTATTCTGTAACCTTCTGTGGAAGTGGGATAGTTGAAGGTCCTCAATTACTGCAGATTATTCCTTTTTAACAATTTTGTGGTGTGTTACAGAACTGAAACCAAAAGACAGGGAGAGTTTGTAGTTTACTTTGCAAATGATGCAGTTTCAGAGTGCTGCATGCAGGGACTGCTGCTGCTTGATCTCTTCAAGCTGAATAATGAAGTGGTGCAAGTTTCTCCTGTGATGATTACTTTTTAATGTTCTCTGATTCTTTTTGGTGCCTAGTCCTTAGATACCTTAGTGAATTCCTTAAAAAATACAGAGCTTTATTTGGGAATCTGCTTAGTATTAAACCAGAAAGTATTAATTTATTTTTAAACTAAATAACAGGTAAAATATTTGATGTTAAGTATGTCATGCTAAGACTTAATAATGTCTTATTATTTCAGGCTTTTTTAAAAGTCAGTTAAAATTGGTAGATATTTCACCTGTGGAGCTTTTGAAAGGATAGGAGGTTCAAAGTCTCAATAAATTGAACTTTAAATTGTTTGCACTTAATAGCAGCTGATTACCTTAATTAATAGAGGAGAAAATGTTTTGTTGTACTTTATTTGATTTCTTAGAGTGTTGTAATTATTTATCTTTTTTTCTTCATAGTTTTGTAGTGAAGGTAATTAAAATAAAAAGGAAAGCAGCCGAAGAAGTGGAGAGTTTGGGGAGAGTAAGAGAGACCTTACCACCCTTGTTCTTGGCCACACTGCCCATCAAATAAGGGGTATTTCTCAAATATTTCCTGAGTAGGTTTAGGTAGGCATGTAATCTTTTTCTGAACAGAATGCTGCTCCAGACTACCCTCTCCCTTCTCCCAGCAGTAGCTGCAGCTCACTGGTGAATGAGGTGGTTCCTGCAGGGGTCTGTAAACACATTTTGGGGTCCCCATTGTGCACACAGGTAATGATCATATTATATAGACCTTAGATCAAAACAAAGCAGTATTGTGCACAGTGCTGCCTTCTAAAAGCCTGATTGTAAGGACCCTGAACAAAAATCAGAACTTCCCAAAGTTGCAGAAAAATGGGCATTGTGTCTAGTTCTATCTGACCAAAATACTTGGGCCTTTAAAATAGTTTTGGGTTTTTGCTACCTTCCTTTCTTCCTCTGTTCCTGCTGGTGCTGTTGTGTGACTGAGTGCAGCGCACAGGAGCAACCATCAAAGGCCAAAGCCTGGGAGCAGGCTGCAGTTGGAAAATCCAGCTTTTCTGCATTGCACCTGAGCTCCTGTGGATGAGGCACCTGAGACAAGGCACAGCAGGAATTCCTAGTTGGATATGTGGAGCTGCATCTTATCCTCTTCTGCAAGGCTAACAATGTGTTGAAGTAGTCCTTGTGCCTGCTTTATCCAAAGGGTTAGGATTTTTATCTGGTTCTGGCGCAGCTGTGCAGGGTGGAAAAAAAGCTCCTTGACCATTACTGCCATTCCTTAATAGTCCTTCAGAGAAAGCTGATGTCAAAGACTGAGACTTGGCTTTGCTCTTTTCTTTTCTAACTTGCCCATAGCTGGGGAAACCTTACAGAGTATGTGAAGGTGATGTGGATTTTCATCAAGAAATGTACAGGAACTTTGTGTGTGTGTTAGTACTGAATGGAATGTCAACAGAGAAGAGATAATCCGTTATATCACCCTACAGTGCAAATTTTTCAAGAAGGGTTTAAGTTTCATTTCATTCCTGTGAGCCAGATGAAAATAGTTTTCCATGTATATATCCTACCTAGGACACTCTTTTGTAGTTTATAGGATGCCCAGAGCTACTGTAGATATAAAACAATTTCTAGTTATTAGATCTCTGCATCACCAAAATGCAAATTTCACTCCTGAATATGTAGGCCACTTGCTGAATAACCTCAAGAAATATATGGTGAAAATGCTATTTTTCATGTATTCAGATTACCTCCTTCAAAGGTTTTCCTCAGTTTTTAATATCCTGAAAGTCCTAGTTCTGAGGCAGACTGCAGTTCAAACTTCATTTTCAGTTCTTAGAGTGAAGTCATTTAAATAAACAAATAAAAGTGGCACGTCATGTGTAGCTTGTGCCAAAGTACGCCATGTGCCAGTTAGAATTAATTTTTATGAAGCCTCACATATATGAGTTTATAATAACAACAATACAGATATGTATGCTCGTCCTTACCAGCAACTCTGCTGACCCTTGCAGTATTTTAAATGTGCACAAGTAAAATCCCAGCACAGTTCTGACCTGTGTTTATTTTTAGTGTTTCATGAATCACCTCCTTTCGCTGTTTTTTTCTATTTTACAAATAAATCTCATTGCTAAATAAACTAGGATATTTGATAGTGAGAATAAAATCTCTCATCTGAATCTCTCATATTTCTCCTTTTTTTTGTGTGTGTGTGTGAATAGCCAGATGGAAGTGTTTACCCTTTAGAGAATTTTAGATCTGATATTTTTCTTACGTTTTGTTTCTTCCTGGTAATTGTGTTGGCACTTTGCTGATCTCAAGTTGTGTGTTATTACAATGGAAGGTGACAATTTGATTGTCTTCAGTTGGAGAAACAAGCAATTTTATATTCACTGAGCTGTCAGGTAACAGTACTTCACAATACTAAGAGCTCCTGGCAATGTGGTTTGGCACCTATATTTAAGTGCTTTGATGCTTGCATAACCTCTACTGAATCAGAAATGTTTTGCCTGCTAGAAATGTTTTTAGGCTTGTAGTGTAAGGTTTTTATTAAAAGGAAAAATCTCTAACTGAGCTGCAGAGCCATTGTTTTGTGTTACATGGAGGTTCTAATTTGGTGCTTTAATGCAACAGGCTACAGGTGAGCCTGAAACTGATACTTCATTTCTCTGTCTGCTGAGCTGTTTGGTTTGACTTAGAACTGAGAACTAAAAATATGGAAAGGAGGGAGTAGGAAATGGGAGGAGGGGAGAGAAGTCTGGCTGTACTGATATTTCTGTTCTGAAATGCAGAGAGATGGCATGTGACCTTTCACACCTGTAAGATTGAAAATTAACTGTTTAGCTCATCACATGGAATTTTAGGCAACTGCTGAAAATGTACCATAGGAGGGAATTAATATAAGAATGCTGTATCCTACCATTGCAGCATGTTTCTAGTGGAGCTTTAAAAGGATTTTATGAACCTTTCAGGAATTTATGCCCACCAGGTCTAAGTGTGATCAGGAGGAATTTTAGTTATTAGAACAACTTCTTAACTGGCTTTTTAAGGGAGGAAAAAAAAAAAAAAAAGTATTTTTGTCTTCTGTGTAAAGTCTCAAAGTCTAAACATGCTAAAATAGGTTTTTCTTATTTTAGTATTTTTAGGCATCATTTATCAAAACCATTTATATAATCATTCATATAAACAATTAAGTAATTCTGATCCATAAAAATATGTGGATTAGTGCTTATTTATAGCAAGCATTGTTTTCTAATTTTATTGTTAAGGATTGCTTTTATTTATATTGTATTTTCTCTTACTTGCTGCCTAGAAAAACAAATCCTAATAAGTTGCTGATGGATAAATTCTTGGCACGCTCACTCTTGTTCCCATAATTATTGGTAAAGATAGCTGGAAGTCAGTACTGCCTTTTTTTTTCTTCTTTTTTTTTTTTTCTTCTTTTTCCAACAGTAAGAAATTGGATATCCAGAGACACATGGCCCAGTCATAGGACTTTAAAGGCAGCCATCACTGAGAAGCTAATACCAACCAATTAAACAGAGGTGGTTACGTGATGTAACATTATCAGGAGAAACAATTCATGAGTCAAAGCATTCCAGGGCATATGAGCTCCAGTCCAAAGAACAGTCTCAAGCTGTTTAAATAATGTGACAGCAATATTGTCAGCTAAATATAAACTATAGAAAATATTAACTACTGTGACTGAAGATGAGCACATCCCAGGTGCCAAGTGACTATTCTTTCACTGCTCTTTTACTGCATTCACTGTGGGTTTGTTCACCTTAGGCATTTTCAGGGGGATAAAGATAATGGAGTATTTAGCCTGCTAAAATAACAGGTTGTGATTCTGGCATTTATGAATCCAAACAGACATTTTGGATTTTCACTGAAAAGTCCACAGGGGTTGTGAGGCTGTTTTGGTGTGTCCATTTTGATGCTTTCAACAACTAGGTGAAGAGAATAGAGCTCATTCCCTAACCCTTGTAGTTGACCGTAGCTGCATGGCTGGGAAGGTGACTCTAATGGCCGAACATAAGAAAATGACTTTCCAAAAATTTTCAAGGAGCTGGGTTTTTTTTTTTCCCCTCATATTCTTTTTTTTTTTTTTTTTTTTCAAATGACAAGAAATACCAAAGAAGTTGTTCCCAACCCTCTGAGCTTTGAGGAAGTTTGAATCTGAAGTCAAACTTTGTGATTTGGATTTGTATCTATTAGCGGAATTGTAATTTGCCTGGATTGGAAAAACAAATGCAAGAATAGCTGAGTGTGTATCTTGGAAGCCGTGGGTGTATTGCTTAGCATGATGCTTATTTCAGCCAGAGATTTGGGTGCTCAGTTAACATTTTAGCTGTCATTTCTTGAATCACATTTGCTTCCACTCCCCCTCCCGCCCTTTTATTTCCAAGGTGGTTCCTGCGATTACCATAAACTCTCTAATCTTGCAATGCTGTTTATGATCTATATGTAACTAATTCATGTAGAATTCCTGCAAAATGAAGCCAAGGAAGAGCTTGAGGGAGTTGAGTTGATCGGCCTGAGGCCTTGCTGTGACTCAGAGCCAGGAACAGAAACGGAGAGATTCTCTCCCATTGCAGCCTTCTCAAGCTATTCGGGCTTTGTGCAGAGGGATTTATGTTGAGGTGTGGGGCCCCAGGAGTACAAAATCTTTTACTAACTGTTCAATTGTGTTCCTAATTCTACTTGAAAAGAGAGACGAGATTTCATAATTTTAGGAAACTGCTTTCTATTCTAAAATGGCATCAAGGTTACAGCATTAGCTTTACAGTGAGTTACATTGCTGGGTTCTGCCTACACAACATTATTTTACAGGGCAGAACTGCAAAATATTTTGGCTATTGCTAACACACATTAATTTTTCTTTAAGTCTATCTGTGCTATAATATATCTAATGTACCCCAAAGCTAAGTGATGGTTTGTGAGGGAGGGTCCTGTAACCATGTTTAGTATTATGAGAGGAGTATGCACATTTTCAAACTTGGGAAGGGATAAGATGCTGTGGCTGATTTTTTTTTTTTTTTTTTTTTTTTAGTTATGAACAGCAGGTTAGCATAAAAGTTTAGAAGGAAATGCTTAAAATGTTATGAGTACTTCTAAAAATGGTTTCTTTTAATTTATTTAGTTCTGGAGTCACCAAAGCACTTAGACATGTGCTTAACTTTTTGAAACCGAGTAGTCCAATTTGAAATTAGTGGACTGCTTGCATACTTACAGTTAATCATGCACTTAAGTACTTTAATCTGGCACTTTGGGGAAAAGGAATGGAGACTGTTCATAAAAGCTCTGTAAGTGAATATATTTCTAATCTAATCTGATTCCAATCTACTGTTGGAGCTGTAGACCTGGGTTATGTCTCTGCTGCAGTCACTAAAGCAGGATGAATGAGTCCATCTGAGCACCATGCTACTGTAGTTGGAGAGCTATCAGAAGGAAGCTTGTTTAAAATTAGTTTGGATATCTGAGCATTACAAAGCAGTCATTTATGTGGCTGCAGTGTAGACATGCCTTTAGGTTTATGAATGCTTTGTGAGGGTGGAGCAGAGCAGAAGCGAGAGTCCCCAGCCAACTATAAGTCTGCTTTGTCATATATCTCGTTGTTATTGCTCAGTTTATGTGTTTTTGGAACAGTGTCTGGGCCATTGCATTGTTATCTGTTGTTGTACTTTGTGGCTTGATTCTGAAATGTCTGGCAGCTGAAACTCCAGGTCTTGCCTTAATTTCTACTGTAACATTTAATCATTTGAGCAGTTAACAGGGATGGAAGATTTTTCAGGCTTTGGAAACCTTTCATGTCAGGAATATCAGCTAATTGTTTTGAAAAAGAGGATATGAATTTTTTAAAGAATTTGAGACTGTAGGAAATCCTTAGACAAAAAAAAGCATTAACATTTGCATTTAGAAAGGTATAACACACACTGGGTGTAAGAAAAAAGGAAAACCAATATCTTGTGATCTGACTGGCAGTCTTCTTTAGGGCAGAGAGAATTTTTTCTCTGGTTTAAACCAAAAAATCAGGTCATATCTATAGCAAATAAAGTTGTTTGTGACTGTGTTTAGCTTTTTGTAGTTAAAAAAACCTGTAGCAGTTCAATTTCAGCTTTTCTATCTTGATATTGAGGCTGACTGAAGTTGGGGTCCAGTCCTTCAGGTTTACTGACCTTTTGATAAATGATCACATTTTGTTTATGTCTCAAATTCAAAATGATGTAGCATTTATTCTAGTGTTGGAAAATATGGATCAAGATTTTTTAAATTCTCAGACTTGAGTAGGTGATAGGTCTTCAGTTAATTAGGGCCTTTTTCAACCTCTTCTCATACCCATTAGATATATTTTCCACCTTTAGTGATTGCTGTGTTCAGCTAATCTGTCAATTTAACCAAAGCAACAATTTCACAATGTAGTTTTCTTTCTGATTGTGTGCTGTGTAATCAATATACTGATATAATGTGAGTGTAATTTCCTCTCTTATTTTATCTCCACTGCACAGTATTATAAATAAACAGCTAAAAAAGAAAAAAGAAAGAAAAGCACCAAACAAATCTGTTGCATCTTCTTTTAAGATTGTACCACTGTAGACACTTGTTCTAGTAAAGTAGAATTGGACCCACTTGATTGCATTTAAATTTTTCATGCTTCAGCAGTTTGTCTGGGAGCACAGTAAAGAAAACCCCCCGAGCGAGGATAGTTTAGAATAATAGAACTTGATTTTGTGTATTATAGCGGCACCATTTGCGCTGCTGTAGTTAGGGTTGTGTCAGCACTTCCATTATAAACCCCTGTTTGCAGGGGTTATAACTAGGGAGATATTTTTTATCAGAAACTTTTTTTTAAAATAAAAAATCATTCCAGTGAGTTTAATTGATAATAGCAGAAAAATAATAAATTATAATGGAAATTAGTAAATTTCTGATACATTTTACGAGCCTTATTTATTATGAATGTTGATTTTTTTTTTCTCCTCTCAGCAGGGATTTTAGCAAATGCATTTTGAATATTTTAAATATAAAATTGGGAAGTTGTTATGGCTTAAAATTTGACTGCTATTCATGCTCATATTTTAACATTGAAATATTTTAACACAACACGCTGCTCTATGGCTTAATTTTATCATAAACATAAACTACTCAACTGGGCCAGAGTCTTCTCCACTGGAATTGAATGAGACCTTGGAGTTATTGACTGAACTCTGCCTTTTGACCTGATGGAATGATGTGTTCAGAATTCTCCCAAATTGCTGGATAATACCCATCTGCAGAGTTTAAATTTGCTCTGCCTTCCTGATTGCAAACCCAGGCACAACTGGACACCCTCAGAAAGCCATGTAAAAATGAAGTATACTCACTGAGTTAATAATTGTGTTGGCAAAAGAGTGTGAAGGGCTTAATCTAACAGGCCCCTACACATCTGTCCCTTTAAACCCAATGTTTTAAATCTAACAACCAAAAAGTTACCGTTAAATCTAGTTGTTTTAACAAAGCTTTGGAAAAAATACAAGTGAAACACACCCCTAAAAATCATGCCATGAGAAAAGCAAGTGCCTGGGAGGCCTGCCTGAGCCTGTCTTCCCTTCGAGGCTCCAAGACTATAGGTGACTGACTAAAGTGCAGCATGGAAGGTGTCTGTCCATAGTGGAGCAGCAGGGAAAAGTGGTGGGTGGAGCTAGGATGCACTTGAACCCTACCCTTGGTCTGTTCTCTTACTCCAGTACAGAAAAAAGTTGCTGGGCATGGCTTGAGATTATTAGTCAATGGGACTTTTTATAATTTTATTTTTAGTGTTAACACAGTCCCTTTTCTCTATGTAATCAACTTTACAGCAATTGAATGGAGATTTTTTATTGAATTGTGTTTAAAAACATCATGAATAAGAGGAAAGTATATTAGTGTACATGTCAAGGAAAAAAATGCTTCCCTTACAGTGCATTACCAGTAGATAGCTTTGCTGAATGGTCACTTGGGGAAACACCAAAAGCCTGTTTATGAAATAGAGGTGAAGCCTTTCTAGACTAATTATATTCAGCATGTAATTTCTAAACTTCAGTCTGAATTTTGATTTTCAATTAACATTCCCAATTTGAAGATAATTTTCTATTTAATGTAATTGCAGGAAATAATTTATTGGCTGATTAAGACTGAGGGCCCAGCCTTCCTTAAGAAAACAGTCCCTAACAAACCAGCCTTTAAAGCCAACTCGTAGCTTTGGACAGATTCAGCCTATTTTTGCAGCTGCAGAGTTGTGTTTAATTAGGATTGTGCAGTATTATTCATTGGTGCAGTTTGTAGTTGAAATTATTCTTAAGAGACATTTTCATTTCTAGTTTTGTGTCATGATTAATTTATGGTGAAGAAACAGCCATAGCTCTTGCTTTACACAGAAGCTCGTTCAGTATGAAACAGGAATGAGCTCAGTTGAGAAGGTGAAAGAAAGGAAAAACCTTTATTGTGACTTTCGGTTTTCATGTCGGGTTTTCAAATTACGCAAAGCATGACTTATATTTTCATGTGAGTGATTGCATTAACGTGACTACTTTAATGAGAAAAGGGAAAGCAACCTTTTATTTTATCTTGGATCATAGCAATTATGAGCCAGAACCTTTTGAAGTACACACGATAATGCCGGTTGCTGAACTCTTGGCATGTTCTCTGTAGCATCAACACAAATTCTTTAGCATAGGAAGAATGCAATGCACGGTTTAAATTCCTCAGTTCTGCTTATTGGCAACACTCATGTTAGACTCCCACTTACACTTAGGCTTCCCTAAAGAAAACACAAACCTTTTTTTCCCCCACCAGTATCGAGTTTAAGAGGCAGGATTATCTCTATTTACAGAATAGTTATTCTAAATAGGTATCAGTGTTTTAATATGTTTCAGAGCACTTCAAAGCTTGTAATACTTTCATATTGAACTGTACATAATTAGATTAGTTGATCCTATATTAATTTTTTTTTCACTGTAGGATACTAAATCTGAACTCCCTCATTAATTGTGAGAAATTTAGCATTAGCTGTTAAATCCTATGTGAAACACAGGCTGCTACATAAAAACTACTGTTTAAATTGGAATTAACTTAATTATTTTTCTTTGCACTTGATATTTCCTTCACTGTAATATTCATGAAAGCATGTGACAGATTTGTAAATTTAACTGTTAGTCTCAGATTTCCAGACCCTTTAATCAGTATTTATTTGTCTGTAGAAACAGTACTAGCAAGTTAATGATTTGCTAATTTGAAAAATGCTCATGTGGTTTCCTATGTTAACTGATTTGTGCATTTTTAAAGAAATGGTATGAAATCAATTATTGTTAAAAACCAATTAAGGTGAAGATCTTATTCCTTAGTTTCTCAGCAATTTTGGTGTCAAGGATATTCTGAAGTTACTAAGACCTGGGAAAATAACCAATATATTTTAGCTGTCCCTTTTCAGGTTTATTAATGATTGTTTTAACAGTTGCAGTTAATCTTACTAGAAATTTTAAATGACAGTGTTTTCAGATTTTGAGTTGAAGTCAGTAATATTTTCATCTAAGTGCAGAAACTGTGGCGAAAGCTGTGTTTGCATATGAGATGGTAGTGAGAGGCCATTATTAGGAAAAGGCATTTAACATAAATCAGTGCATTTATTCCTTGCACTTTTAAGTAACTCAAAGTATTTTGTCGACCTATATCCTGTACTTCATGTCTAATATGAAAGGAAACATAATTATTTTGAACTCTAAAATGTTACTAAGGTATTATCCATCCATTTAATAAACCTTTTACGTTTAGAACACTTTTCATATGAGCTTCTCAAAACACTTTCCAAAAGGTAAAGCCAGGCAAAATTTTAAACTGTCTAAAAGCAGTACAGCTTTAAATAAACAGCAAAAGGACTAATTTAGCAGAATTTGAAATGGATTTAAAATTTATTCTCATATTTATAAAAAGCATCTTCTGCTTGCAAGGAATGAGGTCAGGTAAGCATGATGAGCTCTCTCCTTTAAAGGTTTGCTTGTAAGCTTCAGGTTGCTCATGGGAGTAAGAATTTTAAAGAATTGAACTCGTACAAAACCAACATGAAAATACCAATATAATCACTCTTTTCTTATGGCTGGAGAAAATGATATTGTTTAACAAGTTTAAATGAACAGAATGATGTCATATAACTTAACCCTGACCTTGTCTTGGCATTAAGGAATACTTTTTCCTCAATATTTTTGGTCCAGACCCCCAGGCCTGTGCTTTTTAGAGTATTTCCATTGACTGCAGGTGATTAATTTGTTACTGTTCTAGGCAGGTGTGATGCACTTAGATGACTGTTTCGAGCTTTATTTTTTTTTGTCACTGAGCACCAATGTTTTCTTTGTCTCCTTTTCTTGTCTCGCAGAAGAATGTCTTCCAAGCAGGCTACCTCTCCATTTGCATGTGCAGCTGATGGGGAGGAAACAATGACCCAGGACTTAGCATCACGAGACAAGGAGGAGGGCAACAGTGATCAGCACGCAGCCCCTCATCTGCCTCTACACAATGTCATGCACAACAAACCTCACTCCGAGGAGCTACCGACCCTGGTCACCACCATCCAGCAGGACCCCGAGTGGGATGGAGTCATCTCAGCCCAACACAGAATGGTGAGTTTCGCCATCCCCACAGGGGCTTTCCAAATTTAGTGCTGTAAGAGATTGCTCACTGCCCTTTGGGAAGACGTGTGCAGGTGTAAAGCTTTTTAAATGTTAAAGCGTCGGCAGTAGATCAACATCATATGGTGTAATTGTAAATTACAATTGTATAATTTACTTAAGTATACAGGTCTATTTGAATGAGGTCATTTGATGAGTTCACCTTCTGAAAGGAAATGCATCTATTTATCATGTTTTCATTCATACCTTGATTTATGTCATAGCCTTTCTAGCTCATATATTCAAGCATTAATTTCTGACAGGAGGATGTAGCTCACAACTGTTTGTCATCTGCAAAGTGTTGTGCTGAAGGAAAAAATTTTGATGTATTTTTTTTACTTGTCTCTCAGAAAGAGACCTACCAAATCTAGAATATTATATCTTTATACGGCAACAAAGAAGCTGGCATTTTAGGTGACACAAACATCCTACTGTGCTTTTAGGAAATTACAACTTTTTGTGGAGCGGAAAGGTGGCTATGACTAGCTAGATCACCACTTAGTCACAGGTGATGTTGGAAATGATCAGAATTATTATCCCTATTCTCTTCAGTAGCCTAAATATTATTTATTTAGTGATTGTAGCTCTGTCTCTGAACCCCCAAAACTCTGCAATAAATGGGCAGGCTGAATGAAGGCTGAATGGGCAGAGCATCTTAGTCAATTTATTTTCCTTGTGTGTATTCCTCAGAAACAGAGCTAAGGTATGTGGAGCAGCCAGGTGCTCTGTAAATTTAGGACATAATTCCAGATTCTCTGGAAAGTGACTTTCAAAAACCTTAAATTCAGACAATTAGCTTAAAAAGAATAATTTGCATTTTCATAAAATTTCTCAAATTCCCTTAAATATCTATGAGCAGATTTTTTTTTTCAGCAAATTTTTTTTTGCCTGTACAAATCAGCAGATTTTAATAATTTTAAGCACAACTGCAGAATTTTTTTAGCACCACTAAAAATAATGCACTCATTTCAAATTTGACTAGATATAATAATTCTAATGCATTAATCAACAGAGAAAGCAGAGTTCTTTGTGCATATTATCATGTCTGGAGTTAGTTAAATAATAGCACTACAATAAGATTAATTTTGTTAATATAATGTTGGGGTTTTTTATTCTCCTAAAATCCAATTGATTCAAGAGATCAAACCAAACCAGAAAAATACTGTCTAATCTATAATGCACAATTTAACCCAGTGTAGAACTTTGTCAGGCCTGAAATATTCTTAGGTATTTGGGTGACTGTCATAAATAAGGCAAAACTTTCACTGCAAAATCACTTTAAAAAAAAGATTATAGATTAGCAATTTGGAAAGGTAGATTGTAAGTTGTATATATGGCTTATATTCAGAATTTTGGACAGAGTCACTCATTTGCCCAAGTTATGCAATAAGGGCATTAGAATAATTTTAACTTCTGTGTTATCAGGAGGACAAGCTGCATGCAGACTAGAAAGGACTGATCCAGTTTGTTGATGGAAAAAGTTAATCTGTGAATTCATCGGCTACTTCTCCATTCATTCAGAGAGGCAGGTGCACTCTTGGAATTTTGATATTAGGACACCAGTATCATAGATAAAATTACTCTGTGTCCTAGAGAGAAAGGAACTCCTAGATTCCAGCAGCCCCTCCATGCTTTTTTTTTTTTTTTTTTTTTTTTTTTTTTTTTTTTTTTTTTTTGGGGTTCAGCCTGTTCCTTGGACCTGGAGTGAGCTGAAATGGTTGGCCCTTGTACTTGTACAGTGTGATCATTTGTGCTCATATTGCTCTGGAGGGGTTTGCAGTCCCAGTGTCAGAGAGCAATCTCTGTTTCCTTCCCTAATGCTGCACTGTCATGTCAACACTCGCTGTACCTCTGGACAGGCACGAATCACTGCACAGCCTCTCATGTTTCAGAACAGGTGCATAAACTTTGCTTGAGGGACTTAGCACTCTGGTTTTCCTATCTCCTTTTTCCAGTAAATATTCCATGTAGATGAATGTCCTGAAAATCATTAGCAGTTTCCACAAGTCCCTAGGCTTAAATCTGGTGGTGGATATATGTCAACCTTATTTCACAAGCTCTCAGCTAAACCAAATGGATCTTTTTTTTCTTCCCAGCTCAAAGCTGAGTCTAATTTACAAGGCTTGGCTACCAGTGAAGACTGAAATTCTAAGACATGTTTTTTGGCTGCAATTAAAAGAGCTCTAAATGTACAGAGCAAGGTCCAAGTGTATTTACAGTTAGGTGACTTAGATAGCTTGTGAGATCACGACAGTGAAGTGGAGAAATTTTTTTTCCTCCTTGAGGGACTCTCATTTAAGTACCATGTTCGATTTCTCATTATTATTTTTTTCTCACTTAAATATGTTCTTTATGAACAAACATTTAAGTTTATATTCATTGCAAAGAGTTTCTCTGAAGTATCTCAGTCGAGCAGGCATTTATATTGTTAAGAAAGAATTTAGAGGGGCCTGCAACTATCCTGATGAAAACATGTTCATACTCCTTAGAGGGAGGAGAGACATTTCTTTCCAGAAAGACAGATTCCAGAAGGTGGGTTGGGCAATTCTGAGATAGGTGCTGTGGTAGTGTCCGCTTTTTTACTTAATAAACCTAAATTCCCCAAAGGTAAGCACTTTCTGACCTTTCCCAGACGGATCCTTTAGAAGCAGATTTGAAGAAGCACCTGTTCATAGCATTTACTTTGAAAGTAAAGACAGTAGTGCTGTCATTAAAATGCATCAATAATGTGTATTGTCTGCTTAAAAGATAGTAAATTCAAAGAATGCTGTGTCGACATATGGGGAGGAAAAATTTCTCTTTTATCTGGTATCTAATTAAGAGCACAATCCTGCATCCTTTCTGTCCTTAAAACTACTAAGGAGTTCACTGGAATTTGAAAGAGCACACAGTATGCATCATAATTTGCTACAAGGGCTGTACAGATCTCAAGTTTAGAAAAGATACCGTAGGAGGGCAATTTTAGTGAAAAAAATTGGGTTTTTACTCAACATTTATGGTACACAGCACTTTCTGTAATGTAAGATACCTTTAAACTACATTGTTCATTATCAGAAAAAAAACACACTGGCTAAAAATGTTTTCAAACTTTCACTCCCTTTTGATATCAGGCATTGCTTTCCACTGAGTCCTTTGTGTATTCTGAATGTCTGGAAGCCAAAATATTTTGTTTTAACTCCTACTCCATAGTATTTCCCAGCTGTGTACTTATATGGTGTAATAAAAGGATTTAACAAATGGGAAATAGCAGCTGCATTTGGAAATTCCCTTTGTGCTCCCTTTTCATTTGACAGATTCAGCAATGTGTAACAACTGTAACGTCAGACCTGTAATGATTTATACTGCCAGTATCATTTCACCAGCCAATTTGATGTTACAGCGGGGGGAAGATAAAGCAACCCAAAGATTTCTGTAAATTCATATTACTGAGCTGAAAAGATTATACTTGTGTTTCTAACTGTAACTTGGTATAAAATAGCTGGATCTCTGGGTGTTTATTGCTGATTGTAGCCCTACTAGAAAAAAAAATCTATTTCAGGCTAAGGCCATATGTACTAGTTGTGGTAAACTGTAGGGAAGAGGGCAAAGTGGTACTAAGATAATGGTGCAAGTATTGTGCCTTGTCCAATGAGAGCGAGAAGCAGGCAAGAAAATAGTCAAATTTTTTACACTGCATCCACAATCTGTCTCTGTTAAGGCAACAGAGGGGATGTGCTGCCAAAAATACTTAATTTTTCTAAATTTAATGGTAATTCAATTGTTGGATCCTGGCAATATATTTATTGGCTAGCGTGTAAAGAAATGGAAAATATTAATATGTTTGCTCACTGGGGAACCAGGAATGGCACCCATCTTCATACAGAGTCCCACAAAGCCTGTGAGTAAATGACAAAGTTTTTTTTAATTTTTGCTGTGAAGTATCAGGAGAAAGCAGGGCCAGCAACAAGATGCAAATTTAGATCGAGAAGTGGCTTCACCTTCTTTGAGGAATGGGGTGGTGTATTCCCCTGCTATTGAGGCTGGAGTTGGGACTCATGAACAAAAAATTTTAGCAGCTTTAATCTAAAGAAATCTGGACCCTTTCTCCAAAATGCACAATTTCTCATCTGCTCCCAACAGTAACTAACCCACAGAGAGGTAAGTTCTCTTCCCACCCCAATGCTGGTGTGACAAGCAGGGCTTGTGAGGAGCTCACAGGCACTGTGGGGGTCACTTGTAGGTGGTCACTGGACCCTTTTCCCCCCTGCCCACGGCCCTAGGGCAGGTGGCAGTGGGAGTTAGTGAGGCAGTGTGTGCATGCACTGGATGAGGGCAGGCACATCTCCTTTGCTCTGCTGTTATTTGGATGGGAGGGACTGTCACAGGGAACCCCTGCAGCAAATCCAGTCTCAACAACGGGTGTTATTTCCCTGGGACCGAGGGAAACCAAACAGATACATACAAAAATTAAATTAATTGTCTCCAAATATGTGCTGTGTTACCCTGTACATTTTTAAACATCATTCAGAGACCCCTTGGATTTAGAAACTAATTGTATCTCATTGGATTTTATCTCAAATGGCAGCATTGACAGATATTTCATACTTACGTCAAGACTCTATCTTTTTTTGACTTCTTGCCAAAGGAGTGAAAGGCTTCCTACCTTTTCACTGTGGCTGCCTGTACATCTCAGCAGTACTGAGAGCAAATTTATATGTGCAGCAGAGAAATTGAAGATCTTTTCATATCACATGTATTTGTTACTTTTAAAATAATTTAAAATCAAGTATCACATTTTGCTTTATATAGCTTTAGCAAAGCTACTGCCACCAGAAAGACAGAAATAGGTGATATCCTAAAGGTCTTAACATTTTGGTGCTTCTGTCTCTACATACAACAGGCACAATCCTGTTGCTCCCCCCCACCTCCTGCTCCATGTTATTAACTTCTCATGTTGAAGGTTCTTCCCTTTAAGGAAAATAAACTCAGGTGTTTAGGGAAGATCATTGAAAAACATTTACACATGCTAAACACTGTGAATTTGTTGTTACATAAATTCATGGCTTCAAATTCTCGAAAGTTATAGATACAATTACATGTTTTGAAATTTTATTTTTGGTTCCTTTATGGGCTGAATATGAACATATAAAATGCATCAAACATAAATGCCCTAAACTCTGGCAATTCTGTTTCTGCTAAATTGCTCATGCAGCTGTTATTTACATGTAGAAATCTGAGTTTTGTGATCATCGAAAGCAATTCTACTCTGCTTGTGATATTATTTCTGCATGCCAGGTAGTGCATTAGAATTTTTATCTAACTAAAGAGATAAATACCTACATACATAATTGCATGGGTACGAAGTTTTGGCTGGAATTAAAGGGTGTGTAAAAGCTGAGGATATGGTATTTTATATTTCCATAAAATAAACATCTATGAAAAATATATTGCAGAAATTATAGAATTAATTATTTTTCAAATATGTTGTTCTGATTCAGAAGGCATTCAGGCATGTGCTTAACTTTACTTTATTAGAACTACCAACAACTATAATATTAAGCACATGTCTAAAGTTTTGAAATATCAAGGACTTATTTTTACTATCTTTAGCATAAAAAGATGTTAACATTTCATATTAAAAACAATAAAACAATTTCCTAGAAGTGTGCAGGATAATGTGTTTAGTGGAGGTGGTGAAATATAAAATTGAACGTTATTTGAAGAAGAATCAAGTAATTGTTCTTGTTGGCATACTCGTTTTATTTATTTTATTTTCATTTTGACATTGTATAATTTTTCTTTTCTAAATGCACAGTCTATTTTAAACCTTTCCCTATATTTTAGAGTGAACTGTGTTTAAACAGAATTAATCATCACCTGGGTTCTTTGCAAAGACTTGTGGTTTATGTTCATCTAAATCTGTAGTAATTTTATTCCTTTCTCCTATTTTAACATTTCCTATTTTTATGAAGCAATTTCTGAAAACTTTTAAATTCACTTCTGTATATTGACATGAATTTTTTCAAAAGTAGAAGCATTAACACGTTCTAAATTGTTAATTTTTTTTTTCCTTGGGCAAGAAGGAATCAGGTATGCATGCTGATTAACACACTCCAGTCATTAACATGTGATTATGTGGGCTGCATATTGAGCACCTGCCAAAAGATAAAATCCAGCACTTTACTACATCTGTGCAAGGACTTTTTGCATTTCTTTTGTACTTTGACAGCTCAAGAAAAAACAGACTTTGGTATCTTTGTTCAGCATAATAAAACTGTGTACATAAAATATCTTCATGGAGGAAGGAAAGATACGACATATATTTATTTTAATCTTTGAGACTATGAAAAACCCAGGGACTGAGACTTACACAGCACCAAGTGTAATATGAATCTCCTAATGTACTGTATCACTGACATTCATATACAGTTTATAACATTCCTGCATGTTTATAAGGATTATCTGTTCTGGGATTCAGCCAATGTTATTGTAATTCACAGCAATTTTATGTGATACCTTTATGTCTCATAAATTTCTTGTTTTTATTTCAATCTTCCAAATGTTTCATCAGTGTTTACCTTAAAGAAATACAAGTACTCTATGCAGCAGGCTGGTTTCCTGCGTGCATTCCTCTGCAAAAGCTAAAAAGGGGATATAAAGCATGTAATACATGTCATGAAACTATATACAGAGGAGGATTTTCATGTGCATTTGATATTGCTAAAAACATAAAGACGAATTTTATTTTTATATTTACAATAGACCTACTTATAAGTTGGACAATTAGGATGACCTAATAGGGGGAAGTTGGATATATACAAAGTGGTCTGGAATATCCAAGCCACACAATCCTTGTTTTATTTGGCAACTTCTGACAAGCATGCATCACAAAATATGTGTCTTTATTTACCCAAGAGGTAAACAGTGCTGATCAGCTGGGACTGATCACAATGCTTCTTCAGTTTCAGTTTAGATGAAAATGTAAGTCTAAATAATCATTTTGTAAATGGCTGTCCATTACTTTTTCCTTAATAAGAGCATTTAACCAAAGTGCAGGGCATAAAGTCGCAATATTGTTGTGATTTATTACCAAACATAAACACAGGGAGTTAGGACAGATGGTATTTGGATAATTAAGGAAATCCTTAGCATCTAACTCTTACAAAAGCACATGAGTTTATGAGTATCATTTGTGGGTGAGTTGATTGCCATATAGAAGTGATTTGTGATTGTATTTAAAAAAATTGAGGTGTATTTCTGTTGTGGAATGGAGCAAAGTGCCTGTCAACATGTTTCAAATCGCTGCTCATTTGTAAAGAGAAGGGTTTGAATCACAAAGCTGAAAAATTGTAACCTTCTGAGATCCATGTACCCAATGTTGGCTCACCTGGTTTGCTCCAACACCTGAGTAGCAAGGGATTGCAGTAAAGCAATATAATATAAAATATAATATATTTTACATAAGACAAAATGTCCCTGCCCATGCCTTCCAAACAGCTGGTTATGCAGTGGCCTCTTCATAAAACCATACTTGGATTAAATATGCTAGATTATTATGACATCTCATTTTCAAACCTTTGATCTAAAGTTTTTTTTTTAAATTTCTTTTTTATAATTTTTTTTTTATTTTATGCTCAATTTAACATATTATTCTTGGCTTAGAGTTTACTGTTGTGTTGATTCTTCTTGAGGTTTTTAGAGGTCTATAAAAGATGGAATACAAGCCCTTTACAGATTGTATTCAGCCTATATTTCAGCAGTGAAATCAGTATAAGTTTTATCAGAGTAAATGCTGAGTAAAAGACTTGAAGCTTTATTCCATTACTTGCCATTTGCCCTCCCACTAGCATAATTTGCTGAGACTTAACAAATGATGTTCTCTCAATAGCTCATAGCAGTCATTCTCAAGCCTTGGATTTAAATAAATCTTTCTTAATAAAACTTTTGTGTTTTTTTCTTAATCAGATGAGAATTGGAAATGATCACTTAGATTTTTAATTTATTTTAATTCTATTTAATTAAATTCCTCAAAATGGGAAACCATATTTAATGTAGTGATTGGAAATGATTTTGTAAACATTTGCTTTCATTATATGTTAACTCCAGACTAGTTCCAAGTGCCAGCATGCCTCTAGTACTTGGAATCAAAACCACTCTGGATATCCAACTTTCCTGGGGTGTTTACATGTGTCCCATTCAATGCAGAGACAGATAAATATCCCTTTATACCAGAAAAGCCTCATCCACATGGAAATAAGCAATTCAGCTAACACATTTTATGTTAGTAATATTTGCTTTCTACTTCTTGGCCATTCATCCTGTGATTTCAGTTGAACTCTTACAAACAGTTTTCTCTCTGGCTATTAAGTGGGATTGCAGTCGTCAACTTTCAATCAAAGTTGATCACAGTTATTATTAAATTGCTAACTAACACTGTGACCTTGATTTCATACAGCCCTCAGCTTCATTTCACAAGGTTTCCTCTTTTCTCACCTTCAGAGAGCTCCAGAGGATCCATCCTCCCTACATGAAACGTAAATGCTGCCATTAAAATCCGCAGCCCTGTGCACTTCCCCCCCATTTAAGACTCCTGACAAGAGAATCCAGCTCACCAGGCTGTTGGTCTGTCCTTAACCCTTAGGAGGACACCAAACAGAGATCTTTTCCAAAGTCAGATTTCCACTTGTGATTGTGGTATCCCCAAACTGAGATGTTGCATCTCAACCCCCAAATACAGCTCCCCATATTTTGTACCTTGGCTTTTTGGAGGAAGGAGCAAGAATATTGAATTGTCTTTTTAGCCTGTAATCTTTCACCAATAGAACTGTAATTTTATGTCTGTTTTCTCTATTTTGGAAGTAAAAAGACTTCGTAGAAGGCGACCAAATTGGCTCATGATTCAGCTTGCAGGTATTGCTATAGAGATTAGCTTCCCAATATGAAAAATACTGGATCAGTTATCAATACATATATTTTTGTCATTTTCAGCAGTACTCATTTATCCTGTTAAAACCTGTGGGAGCACTGACAGAAAATGAACTGCTTAAACCATAAGAATCTAACTGCACAAGAATTTGCTCAATCCCTTTTCAGTAGAAACTTCTAAGAACCTGTAAGGATTTTCCTTTCTTTATAGAGAAACCATCAGCTATCTTTTTGAAGAATATAACCCATCTAACATGTGACATTTAGTCAATGCACTTGCTAAAAATTAATTTTCTCAGAGTAAGAGGCCTACTGAACTATCTTTACATATTATCTTAGTGTAACAGTTTTAAAGGAATTTTTGTGGTGTGTGAAGAAAATACCATGTGTGTAGTCACAGAGTCCTTATCTTTATTTTCACCAAGTTGTTTGTAATTATTTGGATTTTTTTTCTGCCATTAGCAAAGCTGTACTTGAGCCATTCACAACAACTCTAAAAGAAATGGCCAACAGGTCAATTGTTAACACCAGGCAGCCTGGAAAGCTGGTAAGACTCAGGAAAATGTTGTTGGTCCATGTACATTCCAAGAAAATATGTGACTGGTTAAAGTATGTTGTCTGTCTAACATGAGAAAAGCCAAGGATAAACCTAGGAAAACTTTTCCCATGTTGTGCTGGAAGTCTTCATGTTGTTTTCCAATTGACATTCAAGAAAGGTGGAGGTTTTAGTAAAAGTATGATTTCATGCAGTGGCTATCTATCCCTGAACGAGACATCCATAGTGTTTTTGTGTCCATGCCTTGCTACTTTTGGGGTTTCTGTCTTTTGCGCATTTATTTATTTTTCTCTATTTTGTACACTTTGAACTTAATCCTTACATTTTAGTGTCTATATATGGGCATTTAAGCTGTTATAGTAATAGAATTTTGTCAAAACACTAACCACGGTGGGTTGAATGATCACTAATGAAATTTGGGCTGTGCTAATGAGCTGGCAAGAAAATGTAGACAGGAAAAATGCCATTTATTTACATTGATATGAAGCCCCAATGTTTCAAAAATAGACTAAGTTTTGCCCCTGCTGAATAGTAAGCAGCTGAAATAGTGGTCCAAAACTGAGTTTGTCTCTTCAGATGTTGAGTAGTAAGATTTTCTAGCTTAGTCATGTCTGCAACTAAACAGCTTTGCAACTTTAAGCATTTTTACCTGACAGACAAAGCGTAAAGAATAAGATAGGAAATAATTTTACATGTTGTTTAAGCTTTCAGATCTGTTCTTTTTTTGTTTAATAAGCTGTCTTCAGACTTTATGGTTTGCCAATTTTTAGAGATCAGTCTGGAAAGGCCTCCATTGTGGTGGACAAATATCCCTGTGCAATCCCTTATGCATTTTGGTGCAAGCATGTACAGTTCTACTATTATCCAGTATTATTGTGTAACTGGGAGGATAGCTTTATAAATCCAGCAAAAACAGCAGCATCCTGAAGAAGCATGCCCAGTGTTAAATATTTTATTCACAGACTAAATGTTTGCTATTTACCTGATTATATTTCCATATTTCCCCTTGCCTTACCTGGAAATCACTGAAACTGGTGAGAATAGCACACCATGAAAAATGTACCTTTCAAAGGGAAATGTCATGTGTTGAAGACATTATTTCAAGTTTAGAGTGAAATTACCAATTTTACAGAAATACATGAATTTTAAACCTGAGAATCCAGGGATGTATTCCTTGTCTAGTGTATTATGGAGCAACTGGATCAATTTGGGCACTAGATTGTCTCCACATACATTAAGTAGATATTCTTATCAGTCATATTTTATTATTATTTTTCTTATTGTTATCAGTGATGCTGAGAAAAACTGACTTGCATAAAACATTTTCATCAGTGCTGATTTGGATTTCTCATTTGGAATTTGCAAAATGAAAACATTTGAGTTGATCTTGGCTAGGTACTTGTCTTTACTTTCTCTTCCATGACCTTGGAAAATACATGAAAAAACCTTTAATGGCATCCTTTCTTTTCTCTCTTCAGATCAAACAAAGGGGGAACTCCTCATTCTGTAAAAGGTGGCTTCAAAAATCTTATTAAGGATAAGATATGTGTTTTTATTGACTTGTTCCATAGTCATGTTTAAAAGGACCAGGTTCTCCTTTCCTAATCACGAATTTGTAGGCTTGTTCTAATTTAGGAAGCATGGCGTTCCTTTTCCGTCTGAACTCCAGACTTTCTAGGGAAAGTGCTTTATGCATTAGAGCAAGAGGACCAAGAAACAATTTGCAGTGGTGATATCTCTCTCGTTTCAGAGAACACACACAATCCACTAGATTTTTCAGAGGATACCTGGATGTATTAGGAGGGTCTCTGTGTACTGCTCAATGCAAATTAATTTTTGAGAGTCAGGTGTCTGTATCTGATGTATGTGATAGTTGCACTTTTGGTCTTGTAGTAGGTGAGGTGCTGCGACAAGCCTGACATGCCACAACAAACAGTCTGCAAAAGGTTATAAGGTCCATCATGAAAATTAAAATCCTTCATAAATTTGCTGCAACATTTACTTCATTTTCAACAAGCTGAGTGCTGCAGTATCAACTTCCCTTCACGTACAGTTGAGTCAACTTTGTAGAGTAAAAAACAACAGGAATATTTCCCTTGCCCCTTGTGTTTTATCTGTCTAGTTAGCCATTAATGTGAGGTTAATAAAACCTGCTCTATGTGCTCTAGGCCTAAATAGTACAAATACATTTTCTGTTTTATTTTTATTCTACATTTTAATTATCCACAAAACTGGCAATATAGAATAGTTCATTAATTGGACAAACCCTCATACTTGCAAAGGCAGTCATTCTGCCTCACTTCCATAAATCTGCATCATTTGTGTGGAGTTTAAACTTGTCGCATCTCCATTGTTGATATTGCAGTCTTTTGGGCAAGAAAAAGAAGGGTGAATGTGGAATGTGCCTGATGGAGGCAGAACTAGGGAAGTCTTTGACTACAGCTTTCACACTAAAGGAACATTGTGCTGGACCATGCATGCATCCAGACAGGGAGCAGGAGAGGTTATCGGGAGGAAGAACATTCCATTATTCCTACTTACTCCACAGATTGGCCTTATCTTCTTGTTTCCGGCCTAAACAATAGATTTAGTGTTCCTTGCTGAGAGCATGAAAACCCCTGCATTGAGCCTGATGCTTCATGTACTGTAAGAGGATGTTGCTCTCCTGAGAAAAAAATACCTTTAAAATTACTAAGTTCTTGTACTGTCCTCAAAGGTGAAAGTGTCGAAGTATGTAGTATAAATTCTTCATTGAGGAAAGGGATTATAGAAATTCAGGATTTACATCTGAAAGATATTAAAGATGCTCTTTGCATTTCATTGTAAGAAAAATACAAAGTAGTTTACTTAGAAAGAGTTAAATGTATGAAAGCTTTCCATTTTAAAGTCAGCTAAATAAGTTAATCTCTGTACCTGGTCTAAGATAGTGTTCCCTGTGACGTTTCAGTGAACACAAATTGATGGAGTGAAAAATAAGTTAATGTTTATTTGCTAAAAATACAAGATAAAGTTTTTATTCCATGTCACCTCTCTTTCTGTTTGTGCCTGCAAAACCTCTGTCACTCCTACTGTGTTGATGAGGGGCTGCTACCAGTGGGATGAGATATAGTGTCTTCTAATTTTCTGTCTTAGTGAATAAATACATTTGCAACATCCCTAGCAAATGCTGCCTCCTTCTCCAGTGGTGGTAGCAGTGCTGTGCTGATCACAGACCACTGTGCTTGAAGATGATGTGTCACCACCTCCTCCTGCACAGTCCCCAGACCGGAGTCACCCAGCTTGCTCATTGTTGGTCTTGCTCCTCCTGTTACCTTGCAGAGCTACTTCTTAATCTGTTCCAAACTGAAGCAAAGATTTGTGTCCTGTGGTGTTGCTGATGGTTAATGCTTTCTAAACTTTCTTCAGTGCTCTGAAGATGGGTATTTTCAGCTCATAAAGTAGCAGGAATATTATTGTTATGGGGAATACTATGCATTGCGAGAATGTTTTTTGACAAGACTATTAATTATCTTCTTAATATTTAAATCTATTGCCACTATAATTGCTCTTAAATCTTAAACAAAGTATGTTTCATGGAAACGAATATACACACTAATATTTCCGGGCATACCATTAAGAAACATTAAAATATCAATAGTTTTTTGCCCAAAACATTTATCACTTTTAGCCTGGAATTATTAAAAATTAAAATAGAAGAGTAATTTTGGAAAGGGAAGTGTATGAGAAATTCTTGTGGTTGAGTTTTTGAGGACAAATCCAAGAACAACTTCTCTTTTTAGCTGAAATTGTGAAAGTAGAGATGCAGTGAATGTTGCAAGCATGACTGGGAGAATGACAAGTCTGAGCCAGAGAAGTTCAGGAAGGGCTTCACTGCTGGGTGATATCACAAAATTGAGGAGAACTGTCATTACTCATTGCTTTTTGATGGCTTTTAAAAAAAATTTTACTCAAATAAACCTTATTGATTGACAAAGGAGATGAAACCTTTTTACTTCTATGTTTTTGACTGTGTAACACCCGATACATGTGGTCTTGATACCTGTGTATTGGCATACATGATTTGTTTTGCCATAACTTATCCCCTTGTTCATTCTTGCCTATGTTGGCCTGAAAATAAGATCTTCTTTTGTTTATTAGAAGCATTGTAATATTCATTCTTTAAAAAAATTAAATTTAATTTAAAGGACTGTGAATGTGCATGGATACGTACATACCATTAACCTTGTTTAACTGTGAAGTAGATTCCTTCCTCCTTGGTCATTGTTGGCCTAACACTTTCTCTAGTTTTAAAGTTATGCCGTTTTCCATTAGCTGAGGATTTATCCAGGAATAATTTGTCCTTGCTTGTACTTTCTTCCTTAGTGCTACGTATATAGTCCTTACTTAAGGAATTAAAGAAAACTGTAAAAGCCTTACACATGCATTGTTAAAAAGTGTTGAAGTGGCTTTCTCCTGATGAGGGAAATCCTCGATGAAGATTATCTCAGGCATGAAGTATGAATGTTAGAAACATGGAGAGCACTGGAATTAGGGACAAAAGTGCCCATGTAAAGCACTGAAACAAAGAAATTCAAATAACACTCAGTTTATAAACTGAAGGATATGTGTAGACTTGTTAGTATCACAAATAATGCTTTCAGCTTTTACCTGCCTGAGATCCTTCTGCCACAAGAGAAGAGCCCATGTTTTGACATTGTTTTGTTTCTTTGCAGGAGTCAGAGAGTAATAAGTTATGTTCCCTATATTCCTTCCGAAATACCTCTACCTCACCAAACAAGCCCGACGAAGGAGGTCGTGACCGCAGCGAGCTAATGACCAGTGTTAACTTTGGAACGCCCGAGCGCCGCAAGGGAAGCCTAGCAGATGTGGTGGACACACTGAAGCAGAAGAAACTAGAAGAAATGACCAGGACTGAGCAAGAAGGTATGTGCTGGATAAGATTGGTGCAGTTTCCCCACACCCCAGTCCTGTAATTTTTATGGCATAAAGGATGTGTTGGGTATTGAGGGCCATAAAACTGCATAATTGGCAAAGGCTAGGATAAAGTTGTTCACAGGTTTCCATGGCAATGGTAGTTTGAGATCCATTAGGGATTTTAGACAAATATGCCAGTTTTTAAAAACTTTTAAAATTGTCTTGGTTGTGAGTCAAAGCAAGAATGTCAGATTTGGTGAAAACTCAACTCTTACTTGAAAGGTTATGATGAATTCTTAGCTGGCTGTGGACTTGTGAGGGATATTCTGGATATTCTTCAGTTGTATTTGCTCTCTTTCTTTTAAAAGACAAATGTTTATTTTTAACAATAAGAATGAATAAAACATGAGCTGGTTTGTTTTGCTTTAAAAATTCTCATCTTTCATCACTTTAATAACCCAGCATCTGTAACTAGGAGAATGGGAAACAGTTTTAAGTGTAAAAGTACATAGTTCTGACCTATATAGCTAGAATTACAGGGCAAGAAATATTTTTTTTTCCAGTCTCCTCAGATATTGTTACAAGTATTAAAACAGAGATAAAAAAGAGGACAAATCTTTGAGTGCTGAGGCAGTTTATGTAGCCAGTTCTTATTCAGATACTTTTCATTAATTTTGTGAAGATTTTGAGCCACAGTAGGAAACAGAATTGGAGAGTGAATTTATCAGTGTATGTGTGCAAACAGTCAGGGCCCACCACAAAAATTTCTCCCCTTGGTAACGAAGTCTCACTTTGTTCTGCAACAATACCTTTTAGTCTGTGAGCTCATACGTGAGTTTGAATCAGGGAAGTTGTGAGAGCAGGAGGCTCTGAAATAGAAAAACAGGTGCGGAGGCATCTGTGTGGATTCTCTTAGATATTTTACAGTTCGGTTTTGTGGCATTAAAAATAACCCAGGAAGAATATTTATAATGCAGTAGAGCCAAAAGACAGTAGAACTTTGTGATTCTTTTTTTCTTTGAAATAGGAATGAGTTCAGAATTATTTTGCCTTCTCAATTTCATTATATGGTCACACTGCACTTCAAACACTGCACTTTAAGTTCCCTTGGCCTCATGTAGCAATGCAGATTTCAATTAAAATTGAAGCTGATACAATAATATGTTTAAATATGGGATAAAATCATGTAGTGATGTAAGTAGGCTTCCAAATTTCTTGGCATAATTGTTAAATGCCAGTGTGTTCTATAGGTGTCCTTTCTGAAGCTGGTGAAACATCTCTAAAGAGAGAATGTCCCAGATTCTTTACTACCATCTGTCTGTTTTCAGCTGTAAAGATCACTCTTTTAAAAATTGCTTTCTTAGATTTGGTGGTTAGGCTAGGAAAACTATTTTAAATATTACTTTGGCGAAGTTGTTTTCTGCAGTCGGTAGCAGTCGTTCGACACCCCATGCTAATCAAAGGTCTTGGCTCGTACTTTGCTGCGGGAGTGCTCGAGTTGCTGTTGATTATATTGACACCACAGCTAAGGCTTTTCCAGGAGTGTACTGGATGGTGTGCTAATAAAAATGTGCATCAAAAAAGTTTAAACATAGTGTCTATCCATAGGGATTTGAGCGTTTCATAGCTTATTTTTGTATGGGTTCTCGAGAATTTTCTGTGCTCCCCCTGTACTGGTATATACTGGTTGTTCTAAGAGTGCAGAGCAGAGAGATCTCTCTCTCTGAGTCAGAGCCTTCCAAGCTACGTGTTCTCATCAGCTGAAATAAAGGTCGTTTTTGATCCATAAAATAATCTTGCCTTTTATGGACCACATTATAATAGAAAGCTATTCTAAAGTCTGCCTGCAAGTTCAAAGGTATTTGACTATCTTTGTGTTTAGGTTAGGTTTAGATTAGATATTAGGAGACAATTCTTTGCTGATGAGACTCTGGCACAGGTTGCCCAGAGAAGCTGCGGACACTCCTCCCTGGAAGTGTTTAAGGTCAGGCTGGATGGAGCTCTGAGCAACCTAGTCTGATGAAAAGTATCTCTGCCTACAGCACTGTGGCTGGAATGAGATGATCTTTAATGTCTCTTCTAACCCAGGCCATTCTGTGATGATTTTATGGTTCTGCATTAAGTTCTTTTCCATTCATCCACCATTTTTTGCAGGAAAGTTACTTATGTTTTACAGAAAATAATTAATGAACATCTGACTGGTATAATATAAACTAATGCAGAAAAATAATTAATATAAAGATTGGAAATTCTTCAGGATGTTACACTTAGGAAGTTCAATGTTTCTAACTTCTGTGTAGGCCAGGAATATCAAAATTCTTAGAACAGATTTGAATACCCAAATCAGTATTCAGAGCTTTCTCTGAGTTTAAAAGAAGTACTCTCCGTACTTGTTTGAATAAAATAAAATATTAAAAATAATTACTATGTTAAGATTGAACTTTGTTTTAGCTCTGTGCAGTCCATTGGTAAAATTAGGTCTGAGATTATGAAATTGTTTTTTACGTCTTATGGTGTCTTTTGAACAACATAAATTAATAGCCTGATCACACAATTACCATACATGATGCTCTTTAACGTCTATGATTGAAAATATGTTTCTATGTAGTTATTTTCTTAAAAAGGCATGCAGCCAATGAAATGGAGGAGCTTTTTGTGTATTAAGTCCTGCCCTGTCACAAAACTGCTTACCCAGATTGAAAAAAATGCCTGCTGATTTTCTTAAAAATAGAGAGAATAATATAATGGGTTTAATGAATGTAGTGGAGAAAAGGCATGTCTTTCTACAGTAGTGTGGGGCCTTTAGTCCTGCATATCTCCTTCAAAAGAGTGTAATAGTTATGTTAGCCTCATTTATAGGGATGACCTCCTTGACCACTGATGTAGCTGTGGGATTTGGGCTAACACACAGTCATATGTCAGCTTAATTGTAGAGTTAAGTGTGGAGTAAAGAACTCAAGAATTCCAGTCACAGATCTAACCCCCACACCAGCACAGTGAAAAGTCTCTTTTAGTATTGTTACATAAACTTTCTGGTCCATCCATATCATCTGTTTTTGAGAAATACAGGTTGTTGGGGTCAAACACTTAAATACTTTGTGCTATGCACTCAGATATTAGGTGTCTGCCATGCTTAATTTATATGCTCCTTGTTGTATCTGTTGTACCTCATAACACTGGAAAATAAATATATACTGGAAGACCTTATCGTGTCTAAATAGATATATTTAATCAGACTCCTTTGGCTCCTGAAAATAAGTTGCCTAATGAGAATTTCATCTGAGCAGCTGTGACTGAGGAGGTCAACAGGCATTGCCTAAGAGAATATGGCCCAGCTGGTTAAATCTGGTTGTTGTAGTGATTTAAATGGTCAAGTGCTGCTTGTAATCCAGGACCGTCTGTTTGTAAAGGGAAGAGTGAGTGCTTCAGCATAATGTACAGCTGTTTTAATCTCTCTTTAATAATAGTGCTTCAGCCAGTGTCATGTCTTGTGTATGGTGTGGGAACACGGGTGCCTCACACAGGAATATAACTTAGGTATGTTTTTACCTTCATTTGTAGTCTGAACACAGATTACCAACATTACAGGATAAACAACATATTTTTTGACTTTGTGGTCCAGTATTTGCATTTTTTGTACAGTAAGGCACTCCTGTGTCTTAATTTGTAATGATTTGGAAATGAGAAAACTGATGAGAAAATTGTAATTGGAAAAGAAAAGAATGCTGCAAATATTTAGAGTTAATTTGAGTATGTAAAGACTTTGCTGACATGTGTTCTCATAAGACAGAAGAGGTCAGAAATGAACAGGTGTCTAATTTAATCAACAACATTAGACTCTAGGGCCTCTTGGATAACTTGGGTATATTCGTCTTGGTTATTCTATGAGCTGAAGGATTGTTTTACTGGCCTTTTTCTCTGGAAGAATCCTACAGTACAATCAAGTATTAAAGCTCTTCACAGCTCAAAATGAAGAGTTTCTGTTAGACAGTATGGTCTAACTGCTTCTCTCCTTTTCTATCCCCTTGAAGTAAAAGACTTTTCTTTTTGAATATTGCTTATGTTACTTTTGTGAGGCAGATTTACAGCCTGGGCTGCCCGAATTCTGTGCTGAGAATTGGCTTCCAGACAACTATCCTACTGTAGCTCATCATAAGCCTCTAGGAGCAATAATTAGTAGTACACATCTTGTCTGTAGCGAGGAGAGCAGATTTCTCCCTTTCAGATCTGGAATGCTAGGTTGGCAGGTCAGCTGGCACTTCTGAGCTGGAAACTGGGCATGTCATTTCTGCTAAGTGCTAAGCCCTCATTACTCAGGGCCTGGATTCCTAATTCACTTTTGACCTTGATTCAGAGCAATGTATACAGTATCAATTTTCAACCAAGCTCGGTTCACAATTCTAGCACAAGCTTTTTATGAAGTGCCTCCCATTCTTGTTTCCTCCTTGAAGACCATAGTTGAACATTCAGAGATCAAAGATTTCTATGTATGCATGGTGGAATAATGAACATCTATATAAAGAGTAGTATATTCATAAATTTCCATCTATTCTCTGTCATGTGCACCTGTTTGTACTCTCTCTCTATGGGGGGATATATGGGTGGATATCTAAATTAAAAATTAAGGGTTCACATGTATTATTAATTCTGTATGCAGTAGGAAAAATCTTACTGCATTACTGAGGGGTGGTGATTTTTCTGATTTTTTGTTTTGCTATTTTGTTTTCCCTCCAGCTTCATGAGTATATAATAATAACTGAACACTTTCTGTTATACTGACTTAAAATAGATTAACACTTCCCCTATAAAGCTATCATTCTAATAATTATATTGGAATATAATATAAGTATATTGAAGTATTGCACACACAAATCCATGAATTTCCTGCTTATTCATTGTGAAGTAAAGAAACTTAAACTTTCACATGCTGTGTTTTATAAGTGGACATTGGCAAACAATTTGTGTGGCCATTTTATTTATTTATTTCAGTTATGGTTGTTTTAGGTTCTTTTTAAAGAATCTGTGTGCATTATATTGTATTAAATGAATAGAGAGTTTCCTTTTTTTGTGGCTTTGTTTTAAGCCTGCCACAGCTGAGAACAGAGAGAATTCAGGCATGTGCACTTGTTTTTTAGTATCATTTTAAGCACAATCTTTGAGGACCTTACATATCAGGAGTTTTCTTTGGTGGATCAGTCCTAGACGTGAACTGCTGACCATTTGTGGTCAGTGAATATTTTAAAATGTTTTAAAGAATTTTTGCAGAGATTTAATTCAAGTTATCTGTCTTGTGGTGTGCTGGATACCCACACTTTCCACTGATGAAGTCATGATCCTTGGCTGTCCTAACACACTTGGTGTTTACAGACCCCTGCTCTTTCTTCTTCCTTTTCTTATTTTTTTTTTTTAATGGATAAAGATATTTTGTTCAAGACTTCAGAAATGCTACTGGGTCTCAGTATTAGGACTATCCAAAGTAATCAATAAAAATGACTTATTACTGCAGTTCTATTCTTTGTGATACCCATGAAATTTGCAAATGGTCACTGGCATTTCTCTTTGGGTACGGAAAGCTCACCTTCTTCAATTCCTTTCATCACCTTTGAAAATCCCTGCCATTATCTGCTTGGTACCATCCTCATCATGGTTCCCTTTTCTTCTTAAAAATCACTCTTGCTAAGAAAATTCAGAATCACTTATGTATATGGTTAGTTTAATACTTATATTTTACTTGCTTTTTGTTGGATGCCTTATATATAGTGGCATCTAAGAAAGGGAATTTTTCTTCTAAACTCCAGACATGCTTCCAAAATAAAAACAAAATGAGCAAAAAGCCCAAATGTCCAGAAAATAAATAGATGACTCAGACCAACTTAAAGGAGAGATATGAAGCACATTTTCCTAAATTGCTGTTTTCTTCCATTATTTACCTCCTTACCATATAATTAAATACATCGTATTATGTCTCTCTTTCTCTCTTATTTTTTAAATTCCAGTTATCTTGGTAAAATCACTTGGTCACTTTTTCATTGCAATATATGCTACTGGTTTAGAAAAAAATATTATTCTATTTATAGACATCTTATAGATCATAAAATTTCTAATGCTTCTTTTGTTGAAGTCTAAAGTGAATTCCTATGTCTTAATGTGTTAAAGTAATTTTGGACCTTTTTTGGAACATTACCCCAAAGGAAGGGTTTTCTAGTGTTATTTTCCTGGTAACTAAGAGAAGATGCAACCATTTTCCTTCTCTGTTTAATTTTTCTATCAGAAATTCATTCCATCATGTACTTTCATTAATGAAATTTAGAATGCAACATACATTTAATTTTTTTTCGAAAGAGAGACTCAGTCTGTGTAACCATACTGTGTCTGCCGTTAATATTTAGTATTATATTTTTTTATCATTCTGACTGAAATTTAAGCATTTTTTATTATTTACTTTCTTATATCCTTTAAATTTTTCAGAATAGTATTTTGTGATTAAGTGCTATTTCACAATTTTTATTTGGGAAACAGGCACGTCTTGCCATCTTTCCACCTCATATTTATATTTACCTGGCTGGCTGAACTACAGCCTTACCCACTGTTGTAGCATTTGAGAATGCAATCACACAGATTCTGGGTGTATATAGGAATTTTTCAGCACTTTCCAGTATGTATCATGCTACATTTGAAGACTTTACTTTCCTTGGTTTTGAAATTCTTTCATGGCACACAAAGGGAGAAAAGCAAAGACTTTTACGTGGGTGTCATGGAGAATGAGATCTACATGAATAGGTCGATAGATTAGTTGGGCCATCTGCTTTGCTAAGATGTTTTCATGTCCCCTCTTAGTTCTTATTCAGGATCATCAGCAAGGAACTGGTGACTCTGATAGTAGACTTTTGAGAACCTGTCAGGAAAAACCTTAGTGTGGGATCCATGGAATTTCATGGAGCTTCTACTCCTCTGGAGGTTCAGTTTTCCAGTGCAGGCTGTTCTTTTTTTGAGGCTTTGAACCTGTGAATCTCTACAAAATTGTTACTTTTGCTGGTAAACAGAGTTGATCCTGATAGGGGAAGAGTCTGAAATTCAGGACTCAGTTCTGAAGATTGGTACATCCATTCTAGCCATGAAAATTCTTTATTTTTGAGAACATATTTGCTTTCAGTGTTTTGAAATTCTTATATTACACTGAAGAAACATCTTTATTCAGCCTAGAATACGTGAGATGAGTAAAATTGTTTCCACTGGAACAAATGTGCCTCAACCCTGTTCTCATTATCCCTGAACAGGACAGATTATACTGAAAAAAGCTGAAATCTTCTCTTTGCCATCATCTGCTGACCATTCCAGTCAGTTCCTCCTCAGAGATGTATTTTCCAATGTCCTACCTTCAGGAATCATCTCATTTTTACTTTTTCTTTAATCCCACTGTAACCCCTCAATTCTGACATTAGATACAGTGTTAGATACAATTTAATTTATTTTTTATTGCATGACAAATTGTCCCAGTGCTTTCCTCTTATATAATTTTCTGCACTGTGTTCCTCTACACTTTTGTCTCCTTTTTAGACATGGTCAGGCATCTGCTATCTTTACACTATTTGTATGTTATTAATATTGTGAAAGCATTATTAAAAAAAGAATATCTTAAAAGCCAGTTTTTTCCTAAGGGCAGTAAAAGAGGCAAGATCAGTGTGAATAAGTACAACTGACAATGAGCTCTGTGGTAGAGTATAAGTGAGTAAATAGCTGTAAAAATATGGAGAGTTGTTTCAGTTGCATGATCTTGGCAGCAGAAAAATAAATTCAAACTTCATTGGTTTCTGATGTTCTGTGACACAAACAACGTTATGATCAGATCATGCTTTAAAATGGCAATTGAAATACATTTTGTAGTCATCAGGTTCATAGCAGGGACTAGACTGTGATCCTTTCCTTGCTAAAATTTGCTAATGTAAATAAACATAAGGATTCAAGGGAAAAAAATTGGCTTGAACATGGCTGATCTTGTATGCCATTGTATTTTCCAAGTTCTGGAGGGTGAATGGCCTCAGATTTCCTTGGTGATGGACTTTAGTTTAAGTTATTCTTACTTGCTTTGCCGTTCCTGCTGTTTTGCAACAGGGCCTAAAAGTGCTTTAAGTGCTTGTGACTGGGGTAATGAATGAAAATATCTTCCCAGCACTGAGAGTATTGCATTAGACTGAATAGTCACCTTACTTGTAAAAGCACTATTACAGAGGGGCAGCTGTAAGTAAGGATAATGATTTGTGTCCAGTGCTTATTTACTGAAAATTGTAAATGTATTATTTATTGAGAGCTCTCCAGACAGTGCTTGTCAGAATAAAAATGTCAACTCTAAGCAAAATGTTATAATACATAATAAAAATGCTAGGTAAACACTTTGGAGATACAGCTAATTAGATCTGCTTTTCTTAAAGAAATGACAGTAAAAATGCTCTGCAGCATATACCTTTTAAATGCTGATATATTCCTTATTTTTCCATACAGTATTGGGTCTAGATACCTTATCATTATTTAAAAATAATTTTGACAACTTTATTTGGTTGCCACAGGAGAGACAGAGGCACTTCCCACCTGGCTGCATGAGGCAGCTCCATGCTCAGGCTTTCCTGTTCATCCCATGGAGAGAGAAACTACACTCACCTCTGTGCTTCATTCTGAAACTCTAAGATGCCACTTTTGTTTGTGAGGGAAACCTGCCTCCAGTGGAAGCAACAAAAAATTATTAAGATTAGTCTTCAGCCGTGCTAATTAATCCTGAACAAATATTCCTAACAGGGAGCCTAAATCCATTTAATGTCAGTGTTGCTCTGGTGTATTATTAAATATGAATAGGAATTAGAGAGGAAAAAAAGTAGGTATTTTTATTTCAGATTTAAAATATTACTTCATTTAAGTTTTATTTTTATTTTATTTTTTTCAATTTTATTTTCCCTGAAAATTGCAATGAGAAGAATCGGAGCTTAAAAAATTTGGAAATCTTTCTAGAGTGTTTTACAGTGTAAGGGAGGAAAAATTGCCTTTTGAATTTATCCTTTTTTACAAAGAACTGCTCAGTTCAGCATCATAACACTTAGGATGCCATCATGAAAAACAGCTTTCTTGTTTTGAGCACATCAGCCAACCTGAGGAAGAGCCCTAGTGTTATTATTTCAGTGGCAGTCTGTCTGTGCTCCCCTGCACTGAGTTTGCTGTTGGTTCTGATGTCTTGAAGGCTGACCAAGAACAGAGACTAGACAGAGTTAAAGAATCAAGTAGAGATTTGTTAGAAGGCCTCAATGGATACACCTCAGACACTACAAGAGCCCAGCCAGGGCTACACCCAAGATGAATCAAAATGGTCACAAAATGGACGAATGGTCACAGGGTCTCTCACTTTTATAAGTTTTAGTCCATTTGCGTATTAGAGTTAATTTTCCAATTACAGCTTTAGGTTATAAAGTCCCATCCTTGTGTTTCTCTCTTCGTTCAACCATTGTTTGTGCTCTTGGACCTGAAATTTGGATTATTTGTCCTTGATCCCCAGCTAGATAAGGAATTGTTTTGTCTACATACTCTGTGAAGAGAGCCTACTATCCCCTAATATGAAGCTCAGAACTACACATTAAAGCAGTACAGAGTCTGAAAAATATAAAAGCTAAAACCCGAGGCATCAGTTTCACAGAATCAAGGAATCATGGGGTGGCTGAGGTGGGAAGGCGCTGCTTTCTCTGCACAGGGCAGGATTGCCTACAACAGGTTGTTCAGTCATGTCCTGGCAACTTTTGAGTATCTGCAAGGCTGTAAACTCCACAGCTTGTTCAGTGTTTGGTCATCCTTATGATAAGAAAGGATTTTCTTTTTGTTCAAGGGAATTTCCTGTTTTCTTTTTTGCTCTCTTTGCTTCTGGGCCTGTAACAGGCCACCACTGAGAAGAGCCTGCATCTGGCTTTACTCCTGCCATCAGATATTTTTATATCATCCCCTGGAAGCTTCTCCTTCTCAGCCTAAACCTTCACTGTTCTCCCAGCCCCTCTTCATGCAAGAGATGCTCCAGTTACTTGGTTGCCCGGTGGCCCATTCCGGGATTTTCTCCAGTCCCATATTTTTCTTGTGCTGGGGAGCCCAGAACTGCACACAGCACCCTAAGAGCGGTCCAAAACATGATTTATTTTAAGGCCACTAGTTCTGCACTGTAAGACTGAGCTGGTACCTTTAAAGACAAGAGGCTCTTTATTATGATAAAGTCTGATACTTCCTGAGCATCTTGCTCAAGCCCTGGCTGAGCTCTGTTCATCAGCATAATTTGAGTTTTAGCCCTGTGCCTGTGCTCTCACTTCCCTGTGTGTAGCTGATGAGCACAAAACAAACCCAATAATACAAACACAATTCATGTTCTTAACTACATATTTCTGTGCTTCACAAGTGTATTTTGGACTGTGAGGAATCCTTCTAATTCCTATTTGTAGCCAGGCTTCTTCTTTATTTGCTCATTGGCACATTGATCTCCAAAATGTTGGAGTTGTTAATGTGTCAAAATCCACCCTCTTCTGTCCTGCTCTAGTAATATGAAGAAGTGGTGGTGTTTTTGTAAAGTTCAGATTGTGATATTCCTGAAAAAAAAAAGTGCACTAGTCCTTGTTAAATATAGTCTTGAGGGCAAGTACTGTGTAAACATCTGCAGAGAGCTCCTGTTAGCATTGCTCTGTCCTGACTAGCAGCGCTCACTCTGTGCAGTCTTGGGTCTGTCTTTAGCGTGGGCTGCCAATCAGTAAAACTGTGCCAAAATGTCTTGTTCTACAGCCTAGAATTTTGGAATGTATCTAATAGCTGTTTTCTTTTATTAATCATAATATATTTTTAGTTTTACTTACATAGGTGCCCAGAGTTCCCGGGCACAGTGCCCTATGTATGAATGGCTGTTTATTTTCATCTTCCTTTTTGTTAACTGCTTTACTTAATGCTTTACATAACCATTTGCCATATTTTGACATGAAGCTATAATGCACTGCTGCCTGCTCACATTTCTTAAAGAACTTGATGTGACATCACCCTCTACAGTAAATCATGATCTTCACTGAACCTAAAAAACCCCATCTTGAATACTCTTCTGTCTTTTATTTGTTTGAAAATGTTAAAGCAAGCAGGCTCTTTCACCCATCTGGAAGAAGCCTGAACACTACAGCTTAGAGAGCCTGCAGTGACACCAAAAACATTAGGGGCTCTGTAATGAATGTCTTAGTCTAATACCACCTTAAGAATGAATTCTGTTTGCATTTATAGCTATGCTGTGTGTGTTACAGGATATGCATGAGGACAGGAGTCAGGTCTTTCTACTCAATCTTAAAATTTACCTGCATATTCAGTATTTAAAATAGCTCTGCTTCTCAGTGTAGGTCTTAGCAGTCCTTATCGTATCTTAAATATGTAACAAGCAGATTACTTTTAAATATTTACAGTGAAACAAAAACTAACACATCGGGCAGAGGTTTGTTAAAATGTCAGAAGAACTTGCTGTAGTGAAAAATAAATATTGAACCAAGTTTATTCCTGAGGTGACTCTATTAATTTCCATAGAATTGCTGCAGGAGTAGTTCTGGAAAAAAATCTGTCAAGATTTTGTATCATAATTTAAGCATTTTTTCACAGAACTTTGAATAGCCCAGAAATAATTTTATAGATCTGGCATGCATGTGCATCACTAAGTAACATAAGCTTCTTTTGCCTCAGTCTCTGTTCCCTCTGTGGACTGTTTGTGTTTTTTAGCTGTTTAAATGGGGTTGTTGCAGCTTTGTTAATAGGTTTTGTTACATCTGCAGTTATACTTGTAATTAAAAATTTAGTTGGAGCATTGGTTCCCCAAGGTTTCAGTGTATCTGGTGTTTCTGTGAGATAATAAATAGACAAAGAATCACGTCTGTTGCCCTTTTGTGTCTGTGTATCAGGTAACACAACAGACAGTGGCCAGACATATGACCTCAAAAATCAAACCAATTTGTTAATGAACTAACAAGGCAATGTAATAAGCATCTCTATTCAGTCATTTTCCCCAGCTTTCGGTTGTTCCTTAGAGCAAGGGTAGCCAGTGCTGTATCAACAAATTATTTGATGACAATAATTTGGCTGATGAGAATACAAGGGAAAAAGCCACAATCTAATTAGAAAACACTGTATATTAGGTGGCAAAATGTGGCTAATGTTTTATATCTAATTGTAAAACTGCAATTTGCAACTTTCGCTACTTAACAATTTTACGCACCCCCCCCCCCGCTTTCCGCACAGAAAATCATTTAAAAAAAGGCCAAAAAAGAGACTACAGGATTTGAAACACAGTGGCCCTGAAGTGATGGGAAAATGGCCAAGGTGTCACAGCTAATTTCTGACCCTGCTTTATGAGTTCTGCTGTTCCTTATTCCCCTTGTCAGTCTGTGAATCCCTGAGGCTGTACACACTGGCCTAACATCACTCAACTCCAGTTTTATATCCTCTTTTAATAATGTTGAGTCTATTCTGTCCAACTTTGATTCAGACAACCTGCTTGTCTTGAAAAAGTGATATATTTAATCAGTGGCTCTGTCTCCAGCATAGCTCCCACTGCGTGAGACTAGAGCCAAAGAGTAGTGCAGTGGCCTGTCACTTCTGTTTGAATAGGTAATGTGGAGCCGCTCAGCCGAAGAGACAGGAGCTGGAACTGCTTGTTAGGACACATGATCAAAAGCCACTCTCTGCTTTCTGCCAATCAAGCCTCATGTCGCCTTGTGGGGCAGACATTAAATAGATTTTTCTGCCGTACACTGTGGGCACTTTGCCAGTCTGACATGTGAACTGTTACAAAAGATACCAGAGTTTCCACTTCTTGCTGACTGCTTTTAAATATTACCAAGCCCTTGCTGTCCAAAGTGGAATATTTTAAATAATGGATTATGATAAATTTCCACTACAATTAGGCAGTCTCCTTCCTGCTCCCAACTCTTCAAAGATATTTTGAAAAGCAAAACTGTAACTTGGTTTCTGAAAACAAACAAGCAAACAAAAAACTGTTGAACAACCCTATGGCACATAGATTTGAGCATGATTATTGTCTGAGCGTTATGGTGAGTTGTTGCTTTCACTTGTGCTATTTTGAATATTGTTTCTATTTTTGGTCTTTTTACATTATTTAATTACATTTTCCTAGTTGAGATCATAGCCCTGTTTTATTACTATGTTTATGGGAAGGGATAATAATTTTTTTTATTTTTTTTTGTAAATGAGGTTGAATTTATTGATTGTGTTTATTGGCTGCTGGTGCAAATATAAACGTCTTAAAATGGCTCTGTAGTTGGTTTTAGTTATACTTTCCCTTGGTTTTTTCCTCTTTGTCTATTACCCTCCATAACCACCTCAGCTCTTGTGCCCATGGCAACAACGCTCAGTGGTTGAGGCTAACAAAGATGACATTTAAGCTTTGCCTAAGTAATGAATATTCTTTTGTAACTTCCAGGGCCACTGAATTTATGTCATTTTTTAGAGGTCCCCAGTACCTAGAGAACTGCTTCTATTTATGCACTTGTGGTCATGATACCCAGATATTTACTCCCTTGTGCTTGCCCTTCCTGATATATCTTTTTTCTTTTATTTTCTTTTTTTTTTCTTTTTCAAGTAAAACTTTTTTTTTTTTAACCAAAACATACCATGGCAATCTAGTGGAATTCATTTAAACAGTGAGCTACACATAAACAGCTGCTCCTTCAATAAGCCATTCTTTATAATACCCTTATTACCTTCTAGTGTCTCAAATTCTGATTAGTCAACAGTGCTGATTACTGTATGGCATTCCACTGCCCATCTTCCTTCTGCTCAGCTGCTCATGTCTTAGCTGTTCTGTGATTACAACACAACTTGTGCATTGTTTGTCCAAGTTGTCCTTCATATTGTATATCTTAAAAAAAAAACCCTCTAAACCCTGTTGAGGAGATGGAGAAAAAAAGAACCTAATCTGAGTCACCATAAATTCCCTGAAACTCTGTGAATCGTTTTTGTACCACTGTGATCCTCACAGTCTGTGTGCTCTGCAACTTTCTAGTGGGATGGATGAGTCTTTAGATTAAGAAGGGTAATCAATAAATAATGTCCAGTTAAAAGAACTTTGGAAAAATTACCTTTACTTATTGCAGTATTTCTAATAGAACAGAAGAGACCAAAGACTGTGGGGTTTTTAAAAAAAAAATCCCACCAAACCCAAAAACCCCACAGCACTTTGTCCTGGTTATGCTTTCACAAAAACCAGTGGGTTCAGAAGTTGTTAAGAACAGAGCTTTGTCATGAGAAAGCAGTTTGGAAAACATCCCCCAAGTAATACATGCTGGGTTTCAGAAAGGTGTATGGTGGCAGAAGGAATGCACAAAGTGAAAATGGGTAGGGAAGGAATTCTATCCCTGGTGCTCTGGATCTCCAATTTCTGCTCAAAGCAGCGAATGCAGGGGTTTGTTAAGGACATAAAACTTTGCCAGCTGCTTTATAGGTAAATAGCACGGCAGTGAGGAGCACACCCTTTCTGTGGCTCCCTAAACCCCCGCAGCTTCCTTTGGTGCAGCCCCTTAGAATCGAGTCCTGGTGAGCCTGAAACGCTGACACACTCAAAACGCAACCCCATTAAAGGCCTTAAATCTGTCATTGTGCTCTGGAGCCTGTTCTGAAAATAGCAAAGCTCTTTTTGTAAATTAAAATCGGTGTGAATGGGAACAGATGTTGACATGCTTTACTTTATCTGCAGGGATCCCCGTCAGGGGGGAGAGGGTCACTGAGGTTAGATGGCAGGAATTACTGCAAATGTGCAAAGGACAGGAGAGCCTGACACAGACATTGTCTCTGGCTTTACCAGAGCAGGGATAGCATCCACTGGGTGCTGCTGGGGGCTGAGCAGTCTGTGTGTAAGGAAAGATGGTTCTGTAACAGTCTGAATTCCTTGGGGAATGCTGTCCCCTTGTATGTCTGTTCACAAGATAAAGGGGAGGGATGTTTGGCCTGTTTTACAGAGTTGGGGAATTCAGTCAGATCTGGATTCCAAGCCATTCTGGGTGACCCCAATTCCCATTTGCTTCCATGTTACCTGAGCTTACTCAGGACCGTGTAGAAGGTGTTTGGCATAGCCAAGGCTCAAACTGTAAAAAATTTGCTTTCAGTCTGACATTTGGTAGCTTTTTTTTGGAATTTCGGCATTTCCTTTTAATGTATTGGGTGAACTCTCATGTTGCATTAGAGTCATCATCAACTTTTAATAGTTTTTGAAATAAAAACGTAGTTCTGTTCTGAAATGTGCAATTTATTAAATAGCTTTTCTAGTCAATCGCAATAAATTCTTGTTGAAGATTTTTCCTGATTTAAAAAAAGATAGCAAAGGATGAATTTATTTATAAGAACTGTAATAGTTTCCCTCAATTCCTTTTATATTTTAGATTACCTTATAATTTTCTAAATCTACATTAACAATAATGATCAATTTTGTCAGTATTATTCACACCTTTTATTAATTTAGCATAGATGAATAAATGTGAATGTTGTGAAGAGTTGATTGGGAATAGATTTTAAATCTGACAGTTAGATTACAGGGTACCTAAGAAAAAATGGCTCTTTCACTAGGTACCTAGTAATTTAATTCTTGTTTGAAATTATTATAATTTATTACAGTGTGTGGGTCCTAATGAATGTCTACTATTAAATGAAAAGGAGAAATTGAAATTATGAAATTCTTTTAACTTGTATCTTAAAAATCCTCTTAAACAATTCAGTAGATATTAATAAGCAATGTGTGCTTTTCTTTCCTTTTCATATGAATGCAAACAAAAACATTTTCCTTGCTACATAATGATATTAGATCAGCAGTGTTAGAGATTCTTACTTAGAATCAAGGCTATCTTAAAATAGAGGGGAATAATTTTATGTGCTGAAAAATAGCCACAATTTTCTATCTTGATCAGACATTTAGGTCTTCTTGTGTGAGTCCTTCTTCCTTCTTCAAGGAAAGCTCAAAATCACTACTCGAGGTTTTGCTGTTAGAAATGCAGATGTATATGTGACAAATTAAAATTTCTCTGCACTTTTCCTACTGAAGGAGTCAGTCATCAGGACATTAGAATATAATACACACTATACTTTTACTGTCACCATGTAAAATTATTTTTGCTTATCAGTTTTCATTTGAGAAGTGGTTAGAGGAAATTGGTAAAAATGGGTGTTTCCAAACTAATGGAAAGTGGGTAGGCAATGCTAAGTAAAGGTAGCAAATAGGTTACAGTGGCATTTGAAATAGATGATGGAACACAAATTAAGTATTATCTTTGTCAAGAGGGTGAAAGCACATTGAAAATTTCTTAGATACAAATTATACCAGTTCATTCTACTATTCACCTAAAATTAGGCCATAATGGAGTTAGAAAATATGTTTAAAGAATAGAAGATCTCTAGTTTTCCTCTGTAACATACCATGGTATCTAAAATTATGTGACTACCATTGCAGAACCTGATAATTAAAAAAATGGTTAGAGGTTTTAGTGGAAATTTCATTTGTAATTGCACCATTTGCAAGTCAGCAACAGTTGTGGTCTTTGGCATTCACTAGTTTCAAACTGGCTCAAATTTCTCATCTGTACTGGGGTTTCTTTTGTAGCCCTTTCACATAAGAGCTTACTGTAAAGGAGTTCCATTATTATTAAGATATGAACATGCATCTTTCTACATGTCAGAAAAATATAATTCTAACCTGGACAAGTCACTAGGTTTGCCTGCTATTTCTCAGTTCTTTTCTTTAAGGGAGAAGCTGTACAACTCCTAAGTGAAGTCAGTTTAGTATGAGTAATAAAATACTACCTCTAGTTACCTGTTGCTGTCATGTAGCTGACAGATAGAACACTGGTTGGATATTCCATTTTAAGGTATCAAGGTAGCATTTAACGCTTGCATCCTTTGAGATGCATGTGTATGTTCCTCTGGGAAGGGAGTGTGGGAAATTATTCCACTGCATGTTTCCTGATATGCTGCCAGAAATGAAAGGAAAAAAAAAAAGAACAGAAAAAGAGAAAATAAGAAGGAAAGATAACAGTAATAAAAGGAAAATAAAAAAGAAAAGTGAAAAGGTGAAAAACATTTTGGAGTGTGGTTGTGATTTTTCACTTCAATATTTTTTGCATTTTTGTCAAGAAGATATTTTAAGTTCAAGTACTCTGTGCACAACTGTGGTGTAGTTTGGTTTGGTATGAACTTTGCTATTTAGCTGATAGGATTTGTTTGAAGCTACTAGTAGAAAAATGGAGACTGAACAGAATTTGTTCTTTTCAAACTTCTAAAAATACTCAGGCCTTTCTCATGAGTTAGGAATTTTTATATGTTTACTGTTCTTCACTATAACCAATTCCAACAACTGCCCTGTTACAGAAAAAAATAAGAGTATGCTAAGACGTGAGCTGAAAAACTCTTAAGAGCTAACATTTCAAAACATAAACATGAATTAATGCTAGTGTCAAATTTCCCCCCATTTTCTGAATTTTTTTGGCATATTCTAGCTATGTATGTTGTTTATTAAAATTTGTTGTCAGTAAAATATGTAAGTACCAGGAAATGAAATTATTTTATTAAACTTGCAGTTTTGGTATTATTTGAACCTTGAATGTGGAAATCTGAATGAGATGAGATTAAAAGGTTTAAATAGCTTTAAAATTATATTTACATTAGTGCAATCTGTCCTTTTTAATACTAATCTGCTTTTTTAGTTGAGATTGTATTATAAAAAAACCCACCCGGGGTGCATTAAAATCGGCCAAAATATTTACACTACGAAGCTCCTTTCTTCATTTCCTAATCAGCCAGAGTTCTCAAGGAAAAGTTCAGTTCAGATATTAGCTATACTTCTTAGAAATGACCTTGTGGGGTAGAGAAGCATGGCACAGTGGCACTTTCCAGCTGTACACATGGTATCCGTCGGGGTACAATCATGCTCAGTCCCAGCACCGCAGGCTTGGACATATGTTGAGTTTTATTTCTTTCTTCTGACATTAATCCTATTCACCAGCTGTTCTGCCAGCTGCCATTCTTCAGCTTGGAGATTACATTTTGGGGGATACCAACAATCGCCTAGTTGACCAGTGTTCTCCCCACTTACTTTAAAAATGATTGGAGTTTTGGGTTAGCATTGCTCAGTCTTTTTTACTGCCTATGTCCTTAATTGTCTTTGAATTCAAGACTTGATTTATGATCACTTTGAATACACTGCAGAAAAAAAATCTCAAAAGAGCTCTGATTTCCACCATACTGGTAAATCTGTGCTCACAGAAGGGGAAAAAAAAAAAAGGTTTGCAGTTAACATTCTGAAAGCTGTAATTAATGTTACATGCACTATTATGTAAACAGCATTAATTAGTGACAAATTCTTCTGATAAAAATCATTTTTAATCAAAAGAATATCTTAATTTTTCATTTTTACATGAGTCTATTTTAAGAAGTTGCAGTTTTTAAGAAACTGTTTCACTAATCTAGTTTGAACAGGCTATTAAATCTCTGCTCCACTCATAACATATACTAATAAGTCGTATAGATTTCTTAGTTCATATTCCAGATGATCTGTCCATAAGCAGGATGTTAAACATCTGTAGTTTAAGCCTTCTGGGACTAACAAATGCATTAATGCTGGAAAGAAATGTGGCCTGAACAATAAGGTTACAGACCATGTGGTAAAGGAACAACCCCGATATCATCAACTCAGCACACACGGTGCACTGCACCCGGGTTCTAGCCCAGCAGAGAAAGAACAATGTCAGTTCTAAATTGTATTCATTTATAGCGTGTATTTATCACATTCATAACAGTAAAGACAGAGAATCCTGTATTCAACGTAATTATTTCGTGTGGCAATTTAAAGATCTTTGTTGCACATTCTTCACAATTGAGCAAAATTGGCTATTAGCTGGATAAGGTTAAGCTAGAGTATAATGGTAAATATTTATTGCAGGAATATTCAATTAATAACACATATTCTGCATTTCTTTGCACAGCCAGTGATTACATTCAGGTCATACAAAGCAGATATTCGAATTGTGCAACTCAGATCCCACTTTAAGGAAACAGGAGCTCCATTAATGAAACCCACCCACCTTGATTCCTTTATTCCCCTGTTCCCTTTTGCTTATTTCACACAATGCTCATTTTAATACAGCTAGAGAATCAAGCTATTGAGAGTTAACACAGATTAAATATTTTTTAAATGGGAGTTACTCTTGACTTCCATCATAGTCAAGAAAAGTTCTTGGGAGGAATGGGGGTAGGGGAGAATCCTAAGAAATATTCCCAATGAGATAATGTTCCAAACTCACCAGTAGTGAACCCCCTTTACTAAATATGGCCATTCTATTTATAGAAATATTCATATTTTCATTGGTGGCCAAAGCACTGCTTATAGGAAAACCTACAGGTGACTAATAGGAGTTGCTCACTAAGTGGAATAATGAATAGTATTAGGTGTCAATTAAATCAAGCTTCCCCGAGGTGCAGGTGCTCCACAATGTACTGACACATTTCAAGTAGCAGCGCCACTTCACCCATGCATATGAACAAGCACATTTGCATATTAAAAAGCTGAAAATTATTTAACTGAAGCAAAAGTCTTTTAGAGATGATGGAGGTTATTAAAACTGTTGACAAGAAAGAAGGTAATTGCCTGAAAATGAGAGATGACATTCTGCTATACACAGGGAACGTTGTTTTTGTTGTATTGTGCAGCAGTGCCTGGGTGTATAACCTATTACATTGAGATTGCTCCTATGCAATTAGACCCTTTTTGTCCTCACTTCAATAAGGCTATGATTATGAAGGATTGAAGAACACTTGGCATATTGAATGTCTGTTGTTTTTATAACTTCGTCAGAAATGACAAAACACGTTTTGTGTCCTGTTTTTTCTTTGTAGGCTTATTGATTCTGTGATTATAATATTCATAAAAGACAATGTGTTCATGGTTGAACACTGTCATTTATACAGGTTTTATTTTTTTTATTTTTGAGCATAGTACTTGTTTGAATGCCAAGGTGTTAGTCAGAAAGATGGGCATATAGAAAGTAAAAGATGAATAGGTGAGAAATTGTTAAAATTTCTCCAATAATGCCAAACATTTCTGTTAAAAGCCAGATAAAAAGCCCATATATTTCAGAAGTGTCTGCTCAGAAATACTAACCAACTTGTGTTTTAATTTACTTTTTATCTCTCAGCAGTAATTGTTTTCCTATGTGTTTTCTTTGTCCTCTCTCTCCTAGTGATAGCTTAAAGAAACTGGTTGAATTGCACCTTGCAAGGGGCAGGAAAAAAATGTTTCTGTGTAAACCATGAGTGAGAAACTTCATTTAGCTCACACACAAGGAGGAAAACAATAAAGCTTCACTTTACGAAGCTCTCTTAAGATAAAGGTGACTGGCAGCCAATACCATTTAATGCTTACCACCTAAATGGTCATTTGTGGTGGGATTTGCAAAACTGCCTAAGAGATTTGGATGCCCAGTTCCCATTAAAGTTAATGAGAATTGGCGGCATCCAAATTCCCTTTGCAGCTTTGAAAATGTCAACCAGCCTTTCAGTGTTTGTGATCATGCTGTATGTTGAGAGAATGTTTCCTACAAGCTCTGTTTTTGTTAGGTTTTCTATTATGTTCCTGGAGTTGGCTCAGAATCTGGTGAGAAGCACAGCTACTGCAATGACTTGCTTTGAGTTTGGGCAAAGATGTTAACCTTTCTGCTTCACATACCCTGTCTGGAAATTACACACCCCAGCACTTCCTTGGCTTTGCATTATGCTTTGGCATATTTTGAATTAACTTATTTATATGAAAAAGTATTAAGACTTATTAATAAGAAGGTTTTATTTCAGTACTAGTGTCCTGGTCTGTTGAGGTGTGTGAGACATGTAGATCCTCATCTGTCTGAAACAGTTTTAAAAGCATTAAACCACAGAACATTGTAATGATATAAATTATTTATGATATAATTGATGTGCTCAAACACATAATGAGTCATGAGGATAGATGATCCAAACTCAAGTAAAAGTATGTCATATATTAGTATTAAGTATCTTTTCAAGAATGCATGATTTCTTCAAGTTGTGGCTTTTTTGTATGTGATTGCATTTTAATCTTTTGTCAACCACTGCATGCCATACACTTTCAGCTGACCCTTTCATGAAACCATTTATTTACTTTGATCTCTGTGACACTGAAATTAGCTGGTTTCTTAAAATTACATTGGTCAAAAATTGAAAAGTAAAATTTACATTTTATGGGGCCAGTCTTGCGGTTCTTGCTTAGACAATACATATTTATGCCCCAAATGTAAAGAATTGTTATATCAAATATGCTAGTTGGACTTTATCTTATTGTGAGATGCCCTTGCTGGACCAGATTTTCAAATGGTCTTAGCATTCAACAGCTCTTATTTAGTCATGAAAAAAATGTTTCATTCCTTAAAACTTTCAGTGGTGAGAATAGCAGGAGCACTTCACAGAAATTCTTCACATTTTTGGAGTGCTTGAAAGGGAATTGAACTTTCTGGAAAAACCTAACTTATTGGTTCTTGGTGTAAATGCATGAGAAAAAAATGGAAGCTCAACAGCTGTCACATAGTTCTAGTATCCTGTTTGATGTGATATGCAGTATCTGTGTGTATATTTCAACAGTTATATATTAAATATTTGATATTTTGTTGCCTTAGCATCTAGTATTTTTTTCAAACAAAGGGAACACAAAATCAAAGAAAACATTGATCTATTTTTTTCAAGGGAAAGCACCACTTACCAGCTGTAGAGAGCACCAATGACTTGATAAAATAAGCTGTAACTTCAAACACAGTAGCTCACATATTGTACTATAATATACTGTGGGAAGGTTTCTTAGCCAGGAGAAACGATAGATGACTGTTATGGGCCAAGAAATATCATTTGATAGGTCTTGTGTAGCAACCATTATGGAAGTCTTTGAAAACGAAAAGTAATCTCACAGATTTTAGTGGAAAATGAATCAGTTTGCATGCTATAGAAAATTAATGTTTCTAAAATAAATCTTGTTTTAGCCAACAAATATTTGGCTCCAACCAGAAGGCAATCAGGGAATGTTCTTTATGCCATTAGTGAAGCAGAGCATATGTTTCTGCTTTATTGGTTGCTGACATTAAGCACACTGATTTACTGGTTTGAAACTGATAGTTGGGCCTCTAGGATTCATTTAATTTGTATTAAGAATTAAGTTTAAATTTTCTGATGCACTTCTAAATTTTAGTAAGTTTTATAATTTTTTGTTTTTTATTACAGAGAGAGTGAGGAATAGTCTCATTACAGGATCTTTCTTTTATGAAGCCAGGCAATCTCTTGTGCTCTGAGCCATGGAAAAGACATGAGCTGTAGCTGTAGTTTTGCAGGACTGTTAGTCAGTGGGCAAGAAAAGGGAAAGAAAAATGAAATTCTGCTGAACCCCTGTGCCTAGAGCCACGCTGAAAGCAGAAACAATTTCATTTTGAAGTGAGTAGCCACATGGAGCTTGGTGAGCTTTGCTGCTGATTATTGTACAGTTACCTGCACTTACTGAGGACAGGACTCATGGGCCCAAGAGATCCCTGCATGACTGGGGCTCCTAATCTATGGAGTGACTACTGACACTTCTGACAACTCCTTATTAGCTTTTGGTGTGTTCCAGGCTTCCAAGGTAGGAGGTACAGCATAGGTTTTGTGAGTTGTGGTAGAAGGAGCCACGACGGGGCTGTCAGAGGTACGGTGAGAAAGGGTTATGGTCTCCAATGGAAGCAGCTGACTCCCCCCAGAGAGGCTGTGAATTCTCAAAACATATTTGCAGCTTGTGACTCCTGCATTGCTTTGCCTGAAAGGTATTATATAACCTCCTTTTTCCTGTTGGGAGTGATAGTCAGCTCAGAGTTGTGTGGTTGTGTACACTCTGACCAGCCTTTCCAGTGGCCCATTGATCAGTTGTGGTTACTGACTTTGGATGCCCAGCTTGTAACACATTGGGGCTGATTTTTGAGGTATGCTCAGCACTTAAAACTTCAGCTTTCAAAACTACTGGACCCACCAGCTTTGAAATGAGATGCAATTTGATTCAAGCACCATTCCCAAAGCTGCTGTCCATTTTTTAAATGCTGCAATTGTGTACATATCTGTTTCTAGCTGTAAGCCCACAGATGTATAAATAAGTTACATAAGCATTCAATGTACATAAAATACTGAGGTTCTACGTATTCCAATTCATCTGGGCAGTAAAATGCAGCTGTCATTAAACATTATTTTTCCTTTTTTCAAATGACAGTTATGAAACAGCAGAGTAGTCATTCTTCTAAAGACCCAGACCTTGGTTATTGAGATGCTCAGAAGCATTTGTTGATTTTGCTGTGCCTTTATAATGCCAGCCTGAAGGTGCTGTTGGTAAAGCCTTCTGAAAAACCTTCCCTTTTAACAGGAATCAAATTCTCTTTATTAGCATGAAAAAAGAGAAAGACATATCATTTGAATTGGATTACAGCTTCTCCAATTCTTGCTAAATGTTTCTGGAATTGTAGTGGGTCAATAAACTCTTCCTTTTTTTCCTGGTTTTTGGAGGTAGTTGCCTTGCTTGTTAACAGCTAACCTGATAAACAAACTATATATATATTTTTTTTTTTTTTTCAGTGAAAATTACACTTTTTCTGCAAGCAGAATATTTTTCCCCTTTTAGTTGTTTTGTCTGTAATCTAAATTAAGAATGGAATGGTTGAGGACTCTTTTACTATTTTTTCTTAGAGATAATGCTAGGACTTTCATTAACAGAAAAGCTTACATCTCAGTGGAATACAGACACCCAAACTATTGTTTAGCTATCCAACTCCCAATTACACAAATGGCAATTAGGCACTTAAATCACATTTAGATATCTGAATAACTTCGGGGATTTGAGCTAATAGATCTTTCTGTATGACACATTTCTTATGTGGAGAGGAGGATGAGGGGAGGGGAGTATGAAGGCAAAAATACAATATCTGGTAAATTGATTCCTAAGTGACTTGCCTGGCTAACTATTTGCATCATCTATAAGTACCTCAATGAAATGCTTAGGAAATTAGCCTCTGTCCTGCTTATCAAATTTTGGTATTTCAGAGATTCACTTGACTTTTTTGATTTATCAAAAAAAAAAGTTTAAAAGAGAGCAAGCTCTTTTGTGCCCTCAGATTTTTACTTAGTTTCTAAATATAATTTTTTTTCCATCTTTTTCACTGTCTGGCTTAAAAGAATGCAATTTTTTAATGACATGTGGGCAAATTTAACTTCTGATGAGTAAACCCCATCAAAGTTTGTTTGAATAACTGTTTGAAGAAATCTTGAGACCCAGATTTTATTCAGTTTTTTTTTTTTTTATTTAATCTGCAGATTGCACAAAAGCTAGGAAGGGACTTGGTGAGCAAGACCTTTTGGCTACTTTTGGGTGATAATAATAACTGAAAGGAAATGCTGAAGCCCCAATTGGAATAATTAATTATAACATTTTCCATGAGTATTTGGGGCAGCTCTTTTCTGTCACATGTAATAATTTAATACTCATTATGAAATTATGGTTAGAATGAGCTTAACAACTTTGCATTGTTGTGCTTTCAATTCAGTTATCTCTGTTACACAATGTTATTTTTCAAGTAATTTTTTTTTAAAATTGTGCTTTGCCAAATTTTCCTGTTTATGAACTATTCAAAGATAATTGAAATTGCCTGTTTCTCACATGTATCCTATTCGTGCCATCTGCTACCTGAAATTTAGTTTGGATCCTTGCCATGCCGTTGTAAAGTGTTTTCAGTTTTATTTATTTCTAGTTGACCATATGTTGTACTTATATTTGTGTGTGTTTATATCACATATATATTTATAACATGAAAGCATTCATTTATCTTGACTTAGCCTGTTTACAGCAGATATTACCTCATGATGCCTCAAGTCCAAAATTAATTTTTTTCAGAGTTAGTGAAATTTGGTCTTCATTCAGGAAAAAAAAAATTAAGAATTACTGAATATGGCATAATTTTGAAAAAAAAAGTCAAGTAAAGTTTGAAAGTATGTAAAAGATAAGACAGTGTAATTGAAAAATATATTATTGTGCTAAAACTCCTTATATTGCCATTTTGCAAGAGAATGAAATTCTTCAGTAGTTTTATGAGATAAAAAATCATCTTTCTGTCTGAGAAACTGAGTCATGAAAAAATTGAAGGGTTGATTTTTTTTTTCACCCACCAGTGTTTTTGAAACCAGCAGGTTTTGCAGGAGTGTGATCAATAAAGGATCAACTCCTTTATTCCTGTGCTCCAACTTCAGTCTAATGGGGTGAGCCACCTAAAGCAGTCTGTGTGACCATCCAGCAGAGCAGATCCTGAGTGGCAATTCTACAGTACAGAGGGATTTTTTGGAAGTAGTTGGAGAATTGCTGTATTTTCCTTAACACTAGCTTGAACAACGTTATGTGAATATAGGTGTGCAGCACAGCTGAGAGTTGATTTCTTACAATATTTATCTCCCTTTGTGTACTGAGATGGTATCATTTACTCCTGGCTGTATCACTCAGGAGTAATTCTTTCTCTTTGTAGCAGGTCAGCCATCATATACCTCTCGAATAGTTGCAGAAATGCTTGTTTATATATATATGTATATGTATATCTAATATGCATTCTGCCTGTGTCAAGGGCTGTTAAAAATGCCAGTGCACAGGCTTTCACCAGTCTCTTCACTGTGGCTGATGATGCACTGGCTCACTACTGCTCCTGGGGTAAAGGATTGGAAGTAGGCTCAGAGAAGTCTCGTGGCTTCACTTCTGCATCTGAGCATGTATAAAGATCTGGCTGGTTAGAGGGAAGTGTTAGACTCTGTCTGCAGCCTCACTGGCTGAGGAAAAGCTGCTCTGAAGGTCTTGCTGGGCTGATGTGTCTACACGGTTGTCTCAGAGGGAATGGCATGTGTTTCATTCTGTGCTGGTGAGCACTGCTGTCAGACTTCTCCAGAGAGAGAATGCAAAAGAGTTAATGAAGGTACTGAGGTAAAACATATTACTCCATTCTCCAAAGTATTTGTGGCTCTCATATGCATTTGCTCTGCAAATAAGCTTTTGAAGCCCTATGTAAAACAGTATTTAATTCACTGAAAGCTGTTTAATTCTCCATGAAAGTCTTTAACATCATTTCTGAGAAGAGAATCTTGCCTGCTTTGTACTCATTGGCCCAAGTCCTCACATTCACCAAATCCAGACTGTCCCTGAGGTGTTACCTGTGGAGCCTGTCTGAGCAGAAAGCATCTTTCAAGAGGCAAGGGAGAAAAGTGTATGTGTTAGCATAAAGACTAGATGATTCTAGGCAAAGGAGAAAGAAATCAGAAGAAACCAAAAAAGAGAATGGGGACAGTAAAGAAGGTGGTTAGAGTTCTAATAAAATCCGGAGTGCCATAAGTGAGTGTTGGCAGATTGGGTACAATGATTTAACCCCACAGATGTTTCACTATTAAAGACCATTTTGTTGTATGCACAGAGTCCAGCTTTCCTCTTTCACGAAGAACCCAGTACCCTACAACTTTTGTCTTAGATGTGGAGATTAGAATTATTTTAAATTTGCTCACTGGTATTTAACTTGCGGTCACCTGCCAAGTGTGGCATTTTTAGGGTAAGCGCTATTATTTTTCCAGGCTCAGGGTTTACAGTTGTCATCTGATTTGGAAAATGTGGACAGGATGAATGGGTTTGTTCCTTTTGTAGGGGATTACAATAATACACGGAAGCTTGTGAGTGCTTCTGACAGATGTGCTGGCGGCCTGCCACTGCGTGAAGGGTGCGGCTCTGACTGACAACTTGCAATTATGTGATGATGAATGGTTCTGATGTGTGTTCAAGAGAAAACCACTTTCTAGAAAGTGAAAGTTGTGCATACGGTTCCTATAAAGTGACTCTTAAGAAAGGCCCTAACTTTTTTTTTTTTTTTTTTTTTTTTTTTTGGGATAACCAACTTGGATCCCCTTTTCTGTCAAACTTTTTATGGTTTTGATAAATAAGGGCCAACCCAAAGTTTACATGGGGAAAATTAGCTTTGGCCCATTTTGGCTGGAGAAATGCTTTATCTGCGTTTTTAGTCAAACTGACATCATCACTGCAGAGATGTACAAATGCATACACACAGAGAAATACTTAAATATATACACATGACTGTGCAGTAGCCAACAAGTTCATCAAAGCAAATCCATCGAGCAAAAAAACCACTTTTCTGTTAGGGGTATAATTCACCCATCAGTAGGACTGTGTAGCTCATGTTAGTGTTAATGGGACTTCCAGCCACACACTGAAGACAGAATGTACCCACAGATGACTTAGAAATTATCCCTTTCTTTGCCAGATTTGGTGTAGATTTTTTTGCAATATGGTGCTGTCGAAGTCACAGCCTCTGAGCAACAAGACATAGAGAAGGTCAAGTATAGGACCTTGCACTTGGCTCCTTGGCCCTGGAAAATTGTTACAGAATCCAACTGATGTTGATTTGTTCAGTGTTGTCTTCTGATATATGTACTGCATCTAATAGCTGATATGAATTGCCTAATTTGGGCAGATTTTATGGGTAACTTTGCTGGTGATACTGTGAATTGAAACCAGGACACCAGCAAAACAAGAGGAATTGGGCTTTAAGATTAGGATGATCCCCAGCTGGAATACTGAATAGTGTTCTGGTCTCCCCAAGATAAGAAGTCATGGAGCTGTTGGCCCAAGTCCAGAGGAGAGTAATAAAGTTGGTAAGAGAACTGGAGCACCTCTCCTGTGAAGTCAGGCTGAGAAAGTTGGGACTGTTCAGCCTGGAGAAGAGAAGGTTTGGTGGAGACCTCATGGCAACCTTCCATTCTGAAGGAGTTACAGGGAAGAGGGGCACTTCTTCAGAAACAATAGTGATAGGACCACAGGAATGGGTAAAAACTGAAAGAGGGGAGTTTACATTAGACATTAGGAAAAAATTCTTTACTGTGAGGGTGGTTAATCACTGGAGCAGGTTGCCCAGGGTGGTTGTGGGTGCTCCAGTCCTGGCAATGTTCAAAGCCAGGTTGGATACTCCCCTTGAGTAGCCTGGTCTAATGGGAGATGTTCCTGCCTGTGGCAGGGAGTGGGGGCTAGATGATCTGTAAGGGTCATTCCAGACCCTTAACATTCTGTGATTCTGTGACTCCATGTGCTAAGCAAGGCTGTAAAAGCAGTGGTTGAAAAATAAAGAATTGAGCAAAGAGAAGAATGTGTCTATCTGTCCTGGTAGAAATCTTTTTGGATGCAAAATTAGTGGTTTCAAAGTATTTTTTGTGGTTTTGTCTTTGGCCAAACTTTACTGACCCTTTTGCTGGACTACTGGTCCTTGTTTCTGGTAAAAAGTTGTGGAAGCTTTTTCCAAGGGGAAAAAAGTAGTCTTGAGTACAGATGAAACATGCTCATGGTATCAAAATTTTTAATCTAGTCTTTGCAAAAGCTGCCATTGTTATAAAGGAGCTGTTGAGCAGCTTGATCCAACACAGTGATTCCTACATGCCTTTACAGCAACAATTATCCTGATTTTGCAATACTTTTGTTGGCAATATTTCCTCTTATTCTCTGATCAGATATTTAATAAAACATAAGGTTCCTCTATTAGGGACTGCATCTCTATCCATATTTTGAAATTATTTCACCAGTGTAAAAAGAGGAAAAAAAAGTAATGAAAACAAATGAGCAAATTTAATACTAATTTTGTAAATAACTCCAGAAAAGTAACAGAATGTAGCAATTTAAATTCTTTAATATATGTTCTAGGGCTAATTTACTGTAGTCTTAGATACTGAGGAGATCCAGTTAAGAGTTTACAGTGGAAAGGAGATGTTATTGTCTTTGTATCAAAGTTCACATTTACACCATGGTTTATAGGCTAATAAACTCATTAGGGAGTTACATTTTGCTGAAGAAGGAAACAGTTTATTTCCCATCAGTAAAAAGGCTTTTGGACAATTCCAGAGAATATCTGGATGTGGGATAGTTCACAGAAAGAAATTGTTGTTCCTACATACAAGATTCTGGCACAGTTCTTGCACACCTAGAATTGAAGAATTTTTGAGTTTCTCAAGAAACTTGAGCAATATGACAGTAAAATTAAAAAAAAAAATGTGTGTCTTTCAGCATTCATGGACTGTACCAGCAGGTCTGGGACCTGGCACCAAGGTGTCCACAGTGCCTTGGGAAAAGCTATGCCTGTGCATAAATCCTTTACGTCTTTGTGCAGGCCAAGGTTTGGTGTTCATTGACCTCTGGCTTAGGCTGAGCAGTTGTTCCCTTCAGATAGTAAGTTATATAACATATATAGCTCTGAAAGGAAAAAAGAACAAAAAAGCCTGAGTTTTTCTTGTGCAACTTAGGCCACTGAGCTCTGAAGAGTCCCTGAGTTTGGTCCTTAAACAAATTAAGATATTTCATTATAATTTTTTTCCAGGCGCTTCTCTGAGGAAATGTATTAGGTGCTGGACATGTAGCAGTAGTAAAACCAAACAACAGTCCTTGCCACAGACAGCTCTCAGTCAAATCTTATAATAGAGAGAACAGGTGAAAATCTGATTGGTGTGGAAAAGTGGGCACCGCTGACATTGACGTTAGATATTGATATAAGGAGCAGCAGGCACTGTGTGCCACCTGCCCAGCCATACATAAGGTGGTGTAAATTATACCTTGCCCATAAATAAGTGTTTAAAAAAAGCTTAAGGAACCAGAGACGTGTAACTTGCAATGTTTGAGATTCTGCCTTCCTAGTGCTCATGATTATATTAATAGTGTGAGGGCAAATGCAGGAGGAGAGTTCAGGCAGGTTGGCAGCCTGGAGATTAGAGAAGTGTTTAGTTGACAAAAAAGACTCTACAGTTGTCTAAATGCAGTAAGTCTTGTGAGTAACATCAAGGTAAAAAACACAGTAAGGTAATTTTCATGTGGAGTAAAGACAGTGAAAATGGAACCAAAGAGTAAGAGATTGAGCTGGATTTAATGTCTGTAAACACAAACTAGGTGGACCAAACTTTTACCACGTGGAGGACCTGGCAGCAGCCCAAACTTCTGCCTTTGGCTTGGTAGTAACAGGCCTTGGCATTGCACGTTCAGACAATTGTGACCACATTACTTTTTTTTTTCTGTATAAAGTCCATCCAGGCACATAAAAACCTTGGGAATCATGCAGTGCCCTTGCTGAAGAAGCTTTAAAAGGAAGTATACTGTATGTATAGTGTAAGGATTATTATTACAATTAAGAAATATATGGTTGCTGTTGTGAATTTTGTTATTCCTAGAGCACAAGTGCATGAAGTACATTAGTCTGTGTTTATTGAAAGCAGCAGGAATCAAATCTTCCCCTGTTACTCATGTACTGAATTTGTTAACACATTCAAATGAATAAGGCAATATTAGACCTCATCACAGTCTGCAGCTTCCTCATGAGGGAAAGAGGAGGGACAGACACTGATTTCAGGGGCAGGACCCAAGGGAGTGGCCTGAAGTTGTGTCAGGGGAGGTTCAGGTTGAGTATCAGGAAAAGATTCTTCACCCTGAGGGTATTTGGGCACTGGAACAGCTCTCCAGGCAGCAGTCACAGCATCAAGTCTGACAGAGTTCCAGAAGCTTTTGGACAATGCTCTCAGGCACAGGGTGTGACTCCTGGGGTGTCTTGTGCAGGGCCAGGAGCTGGAATCCATGATCTGAGTGAGTGCCTAGGTCCTGCTCTGAAGATTCTGTGAATATAATAATTTTTCAATATACTGTGTCATTTAGTATTCAAAGAAGGATATTTCCTGCCTTTCCTGGTTTTTTGAATAAATACATCTAAGATCATGAACCAGAACTTATAACTGAATAATCTTTTGTTCTGATAGCATGAAATTTTCTACTGGTCCTAAATATGAAGAGAGCCCAAAAAAACCATCTAAACAACTAAGTCTGTGTTAAATTCTTTTGCATTTGGATAAAGAGTGTATAATAAACCAACATTAATCTACAATTTCAAAATAGCTGTACAGAATTTCATGCATGCTTAAATTTTCTGGGGAGTTATGCAGCTAAAATTCGCTTCATAAATTTAAACTCCTTGTAACTCTAGAGTCTGGATTAAATCAACAAAAGCAAGAAGACTAAATGTTTAATACAGAAATTGTATAAATTGTCTTTTTTACCTTCAATATAACTTTTAGTGAAGGTTGTGGCATAACTGAGCTCCATGGACTGGTTCTTGTTTGTAGTGAGGAGGATTCTATAAAAGAAAGAATGTTATGCAGCACAATAGGAATTAAAAATAGGTTGATATAGGTAGTGTGAACTTAACTGTAGTTTCCCTTCTATGTAGCTGTGAAGATTTAATTGCACTATTTTTGCCTTTTGTGTAGCAGATTATTAAGTGTTATTAAATACCTCAGTTGTTTACAAATGACCCACATTTTCTCCACTCTGATATTTATTGTATTACTATGTTATATATTTTGGGAAGATGTTTATGACGTTTAATTTTTTGCTTTTTCTTTGGGGGCAAAAATAATTTTCTGCTGTGGAACTGTGTCAATTAGTGCAGAGAAGTGTGACAATGCTTGCTCTAAGCAAAGAGGGGACCTTGTAGAAATCTCTCAGCCTGTGCATGGGGGTGTCAAGATTTGCTATGTTGGGAGAGCAAAAGGAGGTTATTCTGTTTTGCTGCACCAGGACAGGGTGCAACATGCAGTGCTTTATTATTAGTAGTGCTTTTATTTGCTGAAGTCCAGTGTTCTGGAACTATTTCATGATCACTCTGTCTTTAATTTGGAGTGATCAGTAAACCCTTCAAATTGGTGTTGTTTCCAAATCAGGCTACTAAATCTAATTTATAAAAGTTTGTGTATACAACCACAGGTTTAAACACGTTTCAAATCTTTAATTTTGCACTATGTCTGCATAGTTTGTGAAAGCTTTCTTCAGCTGCCCACCAAAAACTTAAAACATGTTAAAATGAAACCAATTTTTGTTTCCATGTAGAGAAGTAGCATTTTCTTATATGAATAAGCAATAGTTTTTCCTGAAGAACAATTCTAATTCATCCAGTTCAGTAACAGGATGATCCTCCATGAATGTGAAACTATCCTATGAAACTATGAAATAACTTGTTATGTTCTTAGTGGTCAACCTGAAGTTTTAGTGTCTATTATTCAAGCTGTGCTCAGAAGACATGGGTATTACACAATTGGCTAGGGTGTTCGGGTTTTTTTGCCCCCCAGAATATTCTGTAAATGTACTACAAATGATCTTCTCAAAATCTTCGTTAAGAGGAAGAAAATGTAGTCAGGATGCCAACTTCACAGGTGTGAGACCAAGAATATGACTTTAAAAATGCCATTGATTTCTTGGTTGTTCAGCTTGAGGTGCTTAGGCCCAGATTCTTTTCCAGGGGACCTAACTTTGTGCAGCAGTTTATATATAGTTATATATATTATAGCCTCAATCTTTACATTTACTTTACATTGACACAGCTGCAGCTGTGAATGTTCAGCAGTTCCTCAAATAAAGCCCCACGTTTTTTTAAATTGAGCTCCCAGAAAATGCAACTGCGACCCATCATTTCTCCTTTTGCAGTTCTCTCCCTCATTCATTTAGTTTCTTTGAACTTTTGCAATGACACATAGCCAATGACTGCATGGGCAGCAGCCTCATTTGCTCTGCAGTTCCACTTTCTGCTTTCATCTGGGGTTATCCCATGTGCTGAATATAGCAAGAATACCATACAAAAATTGTGTACATTTAAAAAGGTATTTAAAGAATACATCATAATGTACACAGGGGCTGAATTAGGATTTCCTGGGGAACGTTAATTCTAAGATTTCCATATCTTTCCATTACTTGACTTAAAAAAATTAATAATGTTCTTTTATAGGAATAAAAATGATGGTTAATTTTCTCCTCTGTGTATATAGGGAAATGAAAATGCAAGAATATTATTCTTGAAGATATTAGTGCCTTCTTTGCTAAAATATTTTCACAGCCATTATTCCAGAAATATATATCCATGGCAGTACTAGGTTAATGCTTGAGCTCCATGATCTTAGAGATCTTTTCCAACCTGAATGGTTCTTTAAGTCCCTGACAAGAACTGGTGCTTGTGAGATTTGTAAGCCTTTTAAAGCTCTGTTTGTTTGGAATTAGCTCAGGAAATTCTTGCTTGATCTGTATTTATGTTGATATAGGATATGATAATTTGTTTAAGTCAAAATTTTGTAGTAAAAAAGGGGCTACAGAACTGATTTTGTCAGTATATTTTAGTGCCCTGGAAAAGACTGCATCATGTGCCATAGAGACCTTCAGAAATGGTAAATAGAGAGGAGATTCTAGCTATTGTTTTCAATCCTCTGCATCCCTGTTTGAAGTAATTTCAAATCAAGAGCATATTATTTTGCTTTCTTTGTATTATACTTTTGCATACAAAAATGCTTAAGGATTTCTCATGAAAAATTCTTGTTGTTATACAATTGTTTTAATTTCAGAATATTTTATGTACGAGCCGAGTTAAGATTTTTATGCACAATATTAAGAAGCCTTCAAATAATTAAACAGATGTTTATTACTGCATTATTAGGGTAATGAGTAGAACATGATTTGGGGGAACAAAATAGAGGTCTTTTGAATCATTCAGGTTTTGTTCATAAGTCATCTGGTGTCACAAATTTTGCAAGGAACATTAATCAGTTTAATAGAAACTGATTTTCCTTGCTTTTCAGGAAGTCCCCTCACTCCCATTCCCTCAATACTCTGAAACTAACCTGGTGTGAAGGAGCTTCCACACTTTTGCTTTTTTGTACTACCTTTTGTTTAAGAAGCTTTTAGTCCTCAAAACTTTGCCTGGTATTTTCATATTAATTTTATAGAACTGTTAAAAGATACAGTACTTGGTGTTGCACTTGATAGGAGAAGGAGCAATAACATAAATGTCTGTGCTACCAGAAAATTTCTTGAGTTGAGATGGGATCCTCTGCCTGCTTCAGCTTGGTCCAAGAAGAGTTGTGCAATGTTAAGAGAAAAGAAAATCTGTCCCCCTATCCTTAATGAAATGTCTGGGTTTAGTACATAGCTGGACACAGGCTGGCATTCCATCTGCAACTTCTTGAGCTGCTAGGGAAATTATTTTTTCAAAGAGAGATGCTCTATGTCCAAAAAGCATACGGTACCTGATTTTTTCCAGAGCAGTTTAACAAAGAAACATTTAGATATTATACTCTTAACACTCATTTGAGTAATAAAGAAAAGAATGTCACTTCAAGTCAGAAGTGTTTGAGAAGAGTGGATGCCAAAGATGAGTGAATTGTTTAGGGTTATAAAAAGGCTGTAACAAGGTACAGAGGTATGAGATTATGAGAAAGAATAATTCGGCTAAATATTGGGAGAAATTTCAATTCTATTAAAGACTAAGTAGGCTGTGGTGGATCTGTGCTGATGAGATCTAGGTAAAATATTGGCTCAGTCTGTTCTTTTCCACTGGAGAGGAGGAAAGAAGAAAATCTAGAGCTCTTCAATAAAGAAAGATGTGAGGATGTGAAGGCAAAGAAAATAATGAAAACTGAGATCTGCTTCCGTTAGCATGACTTTCTCCTTTCACAAAATAACAAAAATTGCAAATCCTATTGATTTCATTACTTTGCTAGGATGTACATAGCAAGAGACAGGAAAATAAGAGTATCAGTCTCCTTTTTTGTATCGGTTTATATAGTCTTTTTACCAGGGATTACAAGCAAATTGTGCTCCCATTTTCCTATCAATCCCTGATTGCTGTTGTTTAAAGCCTAAAGCAAATTTCTCTTGCCCATATTATATGTTCCCTTGCAAGGTAAATAGAGGTGCAGATACTTGGAGAATAGGTGAATACATGTAATATACTGTATGCTGTCATTGTAATGCAAATAAGGGAATAACTTCAGTGAATACAGCCAATCTAACAGTAAAATAAAGCTTATCATGGAATGGAGATTTTAAGTGGAGGAATGAAATGTACATGTAATTTTAATAGACTTAAAAGATATTTCTCTTGTACTAATATGCCAAAACATTGCATCCAAGCAATTACACTGACACTTGAGAAAGCTTCTTTTGACATACAGAGTGTATTGTCTAGTGTTCATGAAATTAACATTTTCCTGAAGTAATCATATACAATTAAGTGACCAAATAGTTCTGAGGCAATACAACTGTATTCCACAGGAACTAAATATATTTCTTCACACTGATCCTGCATGTTTTAGTTGAGCAGTCATTAGCATGTTTATAATGGTTCTAATTTAGCACAACATTTTCTGAATTTCATCCTTGAGTCATTTACAAATTGTTCATATTGAGTAAACAAAGGAAACAGATTGCATTTTATACTTAGTAATTTATCTGAAAGAAGAGGGGAGGGTTAATTGTCTGAAAGTTTTGCTCTGTTTGGGGAAGTGATTCTAGTCTTGCCTTGCTTGGCACACAATGCCTTTTTCCCTCTGTTCTAGGGGGAAAAGAAAAAAAAAAGAGAATGGAGGAGTGAGTAAAATGAAAAATTAGGAGCAGGACAAGATTTGCCACTCCCAAAGGGGAGTGTGGAGCAGAACTGGAGCTGGCACGAGATTATCTAAAACAGTTGGTGCATTCCTTAATGATCAAGTGCTTGAGAAGTCCAGCTCTCTCTCACAGAGCATCTGTGTTGATGTTTATATCAGTGCCCTGCTGTATGGGAAAAGCATGCTTTCTCTTGTTGCTTTGCTAAAAATAGTATGGCATATAGCATTGTATGAGTTATTTTAAGAGAACAAAAACATTTGCAAGGTTAAAGGTCCTGCTTTTTAATAAATAAATAAAAATAAAGGTCAGGACTGTATCTTGGGCTGCTCTTTCCATGAAATTCAAACTTCTTTTTTATCTGGAGTTTTGCACTGAGCAGAATTCTTTGCACTAGAGAATTCCTGTTGAAACAAACCATTTTAGGCAGAATTGGTAGAAATTCAGGCTCTACGGTTTTTCCCACTAGCTGCATCATAAAAAGCAGGTCTGGAAATCACCCCCAGCTAAATTCCAGTGTTTCTGTTTAGAATGTCTGTTGTTTCATGCAAGATCTAGACCATTCAAGTAGTGCAAATGAATTCAGAGGAAAACCAGAACATTTTAATGCCTAATTATTTTTAGTGATCTTGGAGAGTTTTAATTAAAAGTTAAGAGACCTCTCCAAGCTCTTACAGTTCTAATTTTATCATATTGTGGAAATCTTGTCACTATGAAAAAATGTGCAGCAATTGGCAGATCTGCCTGGTTCCCTGTCCTAAACAAAACGATGTTTGGTAGTCAGATCTCAGTTGCATTTCCATCATTGCTCTTGCAAGAAAACATCCACTATGAGCTGATTGCCTTTTACATATAATTGTATATAGGAAGTGTTCTTTGCCTTTTTCTTTTGTTTTTGTTTGGTTTTTTTTTCCATTTTTTTCTCTCTCTCTCTCTTTTTTTTTTTTCTTTTTTTTTTTTTTTAGCTTCCTATCCAACAGAGTTTGATAGGAAAGAATCAATATGGGAGCAGGGAGTAAGTGATTGGCCAGGACTACTTGTCTCCTTAACATCCCAAGCAAAATTTAGGAAGGATTTTATTTTATTTGTAGTTTGCAGTAAAAAAAGCAAAAGGAATTAGCATCTTTTCCTGTTCTAAATGTCATGTTGCTCATTTTTGTGATGTGATTGTATTTTTTGCTTTTCAAGAACTTGAATTTGGAGAGCTTATTAAATTGAGAAATTCTTGAGAAGTTGGCCAAAGAGATCACTTCACTGGCTAACAATGTGTCAAAATGCCTTATATTTTAATTTTCTGTTAGACCATGGCAATTAATTATGGTACAAGAATGGCACAGAAATTGAGAGGGATGAGATGAGATTCCCCTGACCTGCTGCTCCACTGACAGCAAGATTGAAGCCAAGCTGCTTATGAGCAAGAGGCACTGGCAGTATATTGAAAATATGGATGTTAAGCCTTTAGGCTGATTTTTGATTTAGTTTTGTATTTTTGCTGTGTCCTTTTCTTTTATTTAAATTTTATTGAGACACAAAAGAATAATGTGTGTTTGAAAGAAGAAAAAAAGGAACTATGGCAACAAAAAAAATCTATTTTACTAATGTTACACAAATGTTACATCTTTGGATTAAAACAGAATAGATATACCATCCAGCAGTTAAGTTTATAATAGTCATGGTTAAACTACATTTTATTTTTCAAGTAGCGAATGAAAACATGAAATCCTTAATTTAATTTTGAATTGTTAGAAGATTATAGAATTGTGTTCTTTCAAAGTGAATTAAATTAACCTTTTGCTTTTCTCTTTGATACCGAAATGTTAGAGTTTGAATATAATTTTAAAATACATAACATGAAGCATGAAAATTAGGATTTTTTTTTATTATTTCATTCTATACTCGGTGGTTCCTTACCTCAAGGAAATCTGATTGGCAGTGAACTCACAAAAGACACATAAGCAAGCTGTTGCCATGCACTCAGAGAGGGATCTGTGAAATAAAGATCCTAACACAGGTATATTAAAACTCATCACAGTTTTTTAAAAAACATACTCAGTTTTACGAATATTTCACTATTTTAATGACTGCATCATAATAATAGCAACAATAAACCTGCTGGTTTTAGTTTAATTGTAAGTAACAAAGATTGACTACAGTAAATCCAAATTCTGCTTGACTATTATTCAGAAATAATATTTCATTTAGATTTTTCATCTCAGAAGAGGATTTATTATTCTGTGAAGAATACTGAAACAAGACTTCCTCTTTTAGATCTGTGATGTATTGCATTGTTATTATTTTAGGTGTCATGTTCTTAGCTTCACTCACTTGAAAATAAACATGTTTGCACTTGAAGCATGGGGTGAGATGTGCAAAGGTACAAGTAGCAGGCCAAAAATGGTAGTCACTGTAATGTTAATTTGCAGCTTAGTTGGTTTTTGGGGAAAAAGCAGCTCTTCTATAGAAGGAATCAAGTGCAATAGGCCTAGTAAGCACACAAATGTCTGTCACAAGGAGTTCATAATCTTATTTAACATTCTTTCAAAGAAAAAACCCACACAATACTTATTCTCAAACAAATATTTCATAGAAGCTGACAGGCTAATTCCACTTGTGCTGTTTTTCTTATACAAGCTTGAATGAGGCATGTGAAGTCATTTGACAAAGGTTGGTCCAAAGGACACCTTTTCTCCCATGGAACTGAAGCAAATAAAATGTAATGAAAGTAGTTTGGGGAATATAGAACATTAGAGAGGAAGGAACTGGCAAATTGATATTTAGCCCCAAAGTCGCTCAAATGTCATATTTTTATGCTTAACAGTATCTACTAAATTATAATAGTATATAACTATAGACTTAGCCCTGAGATAGAGACAAAGATGCCTTTAGTTCTGTAGTGTCATTCTTCTAAAATGCAGAAATAAGTTTATCCTCCTCCTTCTACTGTGGATCTGATCATGTTTTAGAGCAATTTCTCTTGCAGCATGCCTGATTTTTCTGCTAAATCCTCTCCCTTGTCTTTCCCAGTGCCTCTTTCCTTGAGATGTAACAATTCAGATGCACATAGAAATATGTCACCTATACCTCTACACCTTTGATTGAATTATATTTCCGTATTGTTTATGAACTTGCTGTGCATTTGCAATCATTATTAATAAATCAATGTGCTTTTGTCTTCTGTCACAAAGTAATGTGTGGATTCAAAAAGAATTGTATGCAAAACAAGTCATGTTTTAGAACTCAAATCATTAATAATTATCTGTTTGCAGTATTGTTACAACATGTTTTGAGGGAAGCTTATTATAAAGGAAATAACAAGGCACTGCACAGTAGAGAGAATAAGACAGTTCAGTTGATCACTGGTATAGGTGTTATAAATATGCCAGTCTGTACTATAGTGTTTTATTAAGTCTCAAAAAGTCAAAGCTGATTTGAAATAATAATGTCTGACAGTCAGTGCTTTGAAGTTTTGCTGCTGCACTCTCACATTTAGGTTTTCTTTTATGTATGACTTTACTATAAAAAAACAAAAACTCACGCATGGCATGAACGTCTTTTTTTTTTTTTCTTAATCTGTATTTCAAAGACAGTAATAGGAGGATACTTTTAGTGAATTAAGAGGGAAAAAAAAAAAAAAGGAACAACCCCCTAAAATCAATGAGGATAGGTACAGGTCACTGCCAGGTCATACAGTATTCATGTAAGCTGTAGCTGGGATGAGGAACTTGTTGAAGAATATAGAAGTGAAATTAAAAGGAAAAAAACCCAGAACTGAAAAAGGGGAGAATAAGGATGAGACAAGAGGCAAAAGCTAGCCCTGATTCAAACAAGATGACTTTCATTCAGTCAGAAGAACTTGAGAGCTTGGCTGTGATAGCTAACACGCTGGCTCTTCATCACGGGCCGTGCAACAAAGAGCTGGATTCCATCCATTCCATGACTGATTGATTACCCAACGGACAAATGTTAATTCTTTTCATCGATGCTTTGTCATTGTGAAGAGATCCTTTTCATCTAACACCTAGGGTTTTTTCCCCTCAGCTTTTTTTCCCCCCTGATTATATATCTTTTAACATCCTCTTCTCATTCACCTTTGCAAAACTGTCATGTCTAACAAGATTCTCACAGTACTTTAAACTCCTTTAGTTTACAATTAAAATTGCTAACTAAGTATGTAACAAACCGTGATATTAAATAATACTCAAAGATTTAATTTAGTCATCATAATTATACTTAACCTGTTTGCTGTCCTTGAAGGAAATTTTTTCCTAGTTCACAAGAGAAGAATATAAAGGAAGAGAAGCTGTGTTTTTTAATAGAATCAATTGCTCCAGTGCAACTTCACGAGTTTGATCTTACATGTGCCAGTAGAAAATATGCTACTGTGCGGCATAAGCCTGGCTGTGGTTTATAAAGTCAGTGAGAAGAGCTAAAAATGTATAAATGCTAATTTCTTTCATTGCTTCTTTTATAATTGTCTTTAGCAAGAATACCCCTGAATTTTGAAAATGTCGGGATCCACAAGGTTTTGGAATGGTGCTGAAGCAGTGCAGGGAGAGTGATGCAGTGCAGATGTGAATTCGGGCTCCTTTCTTCCCTGCTCAGTGCTGGATTCCAACTCAATGTTTTGTTTCTATAATGCATCAAATCAGAAAATGAATCAATATGGATGAAGACATTTTACTGATGTCAGAAGATATCTCTGTAGATTTTATATGTCTGTAAAAATTACTTTTCAGTACAGAAAGGAGAAAAATCCCTTTCTGATTCACAAACCTTTTCAAAATGTGTGTTTGTGAACACAGAATACAGAACTTGAAGGGAGTCATGCCTTTCAAGTATTAGCCTTTATATTTAGTTTTGGGTCTGATGTGCAGGACCTCCAGAGAGCTTTAACCACATATCATTATTTTAAATTTGAAAAATTATGCAGAATAAACATAGTCATTGAAAATCTACAGGATTTTCACAGAGCTACTTTCACAATGGTGTAAAAAAGTTTATTAAAAGGTTCATTGTGTAATCATTTTTGTAATCATCTCAATAGCAAAATACAGTAGCTATAAATTGTCTGGTCAGATCCAGAACACAGAATATGAATGAGATTGGGGTGTTAAAAGAACTCTTTCTTAAGGAATTTTTCAGTCATTTGTAGAGAAAAATTCTAACTAGCAATGTGATTATATCAAAAAGGCACACAAATAGACCTGTTTTCCAATCTAGCTCTTTCCCAGTCTGTCTTTAGAAATACATTTTTTGTCCTTACATAATATAAGAACACTACCGATAAGCATGGGTGTTCTTAGGAACAGTGAGAGAAAAAATAAAACAAGTGCTTTTGAGGAAAGTATTTTATCAGTTTCAGTAATATGCTAGTTATTTATATTTTCTTCCTTTTTTATTGAAATACTTTATTTCCTTTGTGTGACTTAAGGAAAACATCTTAGTTAAAAGCAGTAGAACTGATAGCAAACACCAAAATAAAATTCTAAAGCTTTTTTTTTCAGGGATGAGGGGTCTGAAATTTTGGCAGGGGAGAAACACAGAAACCTCTTTTTAACTAATCATGATATCACAAAAAAGGACAAATTATAATGTTCTATTGATAATTGATGGTTATTTCTTGATTCTCCTATTATCAGGCCAGAACTCATAAAAGTAATAAGTGCCTGTTATTGTTAAAAGTAAATTGTTATTATATAACTAGTATTTTAACACTGCCTATTGCAACTTACAGCTCCTTAATTTTGTCTCTTTCATAGAAAGATATAATTAGTAAATAAATTAGCTTTTCTGCTGAAATATTACTTCAAAAATATTTATGAGCTGTGTTGTCTTTCCATGGAGGCTTGCACGGTGAAAATGTATTGCAATTAAAACCTGATCTTTGATCTCTTGGTAGTTGCAGTTTGGTTTGCTTTCAATTGGTTTTTGTTTTGTTTGGTGTTTTTGTTTGTTTGCATATGTCAAATGAGTTATATGAATGAATTTTTATGCTGAAATGACTTGTACCCTAAAATATGATTGGCCATATGACTCTTTTCTTCCTTAAACTTCTCCCCAAATCTTAAACTCCTCCTTTTGTGACCTCTTTGAATGTCTCTCCTCCCTCTGAGTATTTTTGGAATCGTCTGAAGTGGAACAAACTGTTACCCGTTGCAATGATATGATCTGTGTTGCCATTCTTAAATCTGGGCAATTTGCTTTTGCTTTCACATGTGTGAGTGCTTCTGCTGGGACTACTGAAATGAGAATTTCAGCTGTGATTTGACCTTAATCTGCCAGTAATTTAGTGGAAGACTGAATTCTGCCTTCTCGTGCAACTCACTGTTAATTTGCGACTGGAGTAGGACTGGTACAAAAATAATTAAAATTTGGAATATTATTAGCTACTTAGAAAGCATGGTGCAAATTGGTCTTCTCAAACAAGTGGCTCCTTGCTATGAGAGTTTCTAGGAAGAGAAGGTGTGTGGCTGTTCTCCAAGGAACACTGTGCTCAGCACTGCCCAGGGTGATGCGTGGTCTTACAACAAAGGCCCTTTGCAACAGTTTGTTTTTGGAACAGAGTTACATGTAGGTTTTAATATTTTGCAAACTGGCCCTAAAGGTTTCCAAGGAGTTTAGCACAGACATTGTTGGTGAGTCTGCCTGCAGGTGAAAGCAAGCACATAAAGTTTAATAGAGATTTTATTATTACTAACTGGGAAGGAAAAATAAGTGTTAAGCTGTTTGTGAAGTTTTCTTGATAATTTAGAAATCTGAATTGTGCTTCTTAAAAGTCATAAAAACCCATATCACATCAATCACAGAATCATAGAATAGCCTGGGTTGGAAGGGACCTTAAAGGTCATTTTATTCCAACCCCCTGCCATGGGCAGAGATGCCTTCCACTATCCCAGGCTGCTCAGAGCCCCATCCAATCTGGCCTTGAACACTGCTGGGGATGGGACATCCACAGCTTCTCTGGGCAGCCTGTGCCAGTGCCTCGTCACCCTCAGAGGAAACAATTTTCTGCTAATATCTACTCTAAAACTACTCTCTTTCAGTCTGAAGCCATTCTGTCACTGCATTCTCTTGTAAAAAATCTCTCTTTCTTGTAGGCTCCCTCCTTGGAGTCTTGTAGGCTCCCTTCATAAGAATTTCTATCTTAAAAATCACCTTTTCTAGGTATCTGCAGGGTTATCTATAATTTAGACATCAGAGCCAATTAGTTTAATTTAGGAACTGAAAAAAAAGAATTTATTGGAGTCTGTTATGCTCAATATAAAATTTCATAGTGGGATTGGAGTCTGATCATAGGAAGCTCACTAGGGCCAATCTTTTACTTTCTCCTAAGTGTAATGACTTCAGTGACAGTTTTGCCTCCAGAAGGCCTCCCAGGCTGGGGCAAAGCCTTGAAATGCATTCTGAAGTTGATATGATGAAATCCTATCTTCTAATCATTGCATGTTGTTTATAGCCTACTGAGAAAATTTCTGATACTGTGAACATCGAATATGTAGAGTGCTTTCATGAATTCCATGGAGACATTATATGAATAACTTTTGCATTGACATGGGTATAAAAATGGGTTTCAGATGTCACTGTGTGCCAAATTTCCAAAAAAAGCTACTAAATCTTCATGTATAATTTCGAGTGTACAATCATTCTCAAATGAAAAAGACAGAATTCGTATATACATTGGCAATCTATGCATGTAAATTGGCAGTTAGCATGCATAAATCCTCAACCAAGTTTTTCTTTCAATTAGACCCTTGTTAAATCCATAGTAACTCCATTAACCCCAGGGGAATTACTTTGGATTTAAATTGCAGTTAAATAAGAACTCTGTTTGGCTGCAAGTTCTTTTCCTTTCTAAGCTATGGTTCGACTGGTACTGTGAGAACAGTCTTAAAATGAAGGTGGCACCTGTTTTCCTGTAAGAATGTTTCATAATTCTTTTTTTTTTTTTTTTTTTTTTTAATAGATTCATCCTGTATGGAAAAGCTACTTTCTAAAGACTGGAAGGAGAAGATGGAAAAATTAAACACAAGTGATCTCCTTGGAGAAATTAAAGGTATCTCACTAGATCAAAATTTAAATGTTTGCATATATTTTAAGAAAGGGATTGAGGATTTTTGAAATTTCAGAAAAAAATAATAGAAATAGCTGTCATGACTAGAGGGTGCCATTCTTTCCAGGCAACTCACCCTGGTTTTTAATGTTTATATTTGAAATGACCGATGAGTGTACGAAAAAAATGGAATATGTCACAATCACAATAGGCAGTATCAGGGATGTTATTCCAAACCACCAGGTTAGTTACATTAGTTCACTGACATCAGCCATATATCTCTGAGCAGAGAAAGAGGAAGAAATGCAGAGTTACCAGTACTTGGTACTGCTTCTTCCCAGTTGCACAAAACTGTGTGCAGAAATAGCTTTCTGATTATAAAGGGTGATAATTGTGCCATTGCTATTCTGAATCTTTGATTCAAAATTTTAAAAAAATTGTTTTTATTAATTCCTTTATCCAGAGAAAGAGCAGGTCTGGATACAATTTGGGACTTACTGAAATCAGTACAAAATTTGTTGTATATGTAGCCAATAATTTCCAGTATTCTCATTATTTCTTGAGCCAACATCCTAAGAAAAGTGAAATTCTCTTGACAATTAAGTACTAGGTAGAAAACTTGAAGTGTTTTTCCCCACCCTTCAATTCCTCCATGCATTTTCCTAGTGAAAAGAAATTCAGTGTTATTGATTAAGCAACAAATTTAGTGTGTGATTTTTTTGTGCTGTCAGAAGGGGTCATAAGGCATGTTTGAGGAGTACACAAAGTACTTAAGTTTTATTTCTCTTTATTTGAATAATTTTGTTAAGTTGCAGCTACAAAGGTGTGGAAACAAAGTCATGTTCATCATATTAATATTTTCTTAAAATTCTTTAATGTAAAAAAAAATTATATATTCTATTTGATCAAAATTGATGCTTAGGGATTTAAATTTCCACTGGGGAAAATCATGATAGTTCAAATTTTTTTTTTATTATACAAGTGGATGAAAAATTGGCTCTTTTTAATAAGTCAGTTATAATTGGTTCCTTCAGGACCAAAAATCTGTTGGATTCTCCTGGTTTTTTTTGGCAGAATTATGACAATGCATATATGTTAGGCAGGTAAGAAATCCCATAGTAATATCAGTGACAGAAACATAGCATAGAATTTTGCAGGAACATGTTAAAATTGACTGCAATAAAATCCCCAAAAAATTATGTCTTGAAATCACAATCTATTTAAAGCCATATTGTCTCTTAATAGTGTGGAAAACATTGAATGCTAGTTGAATTATTATTGTCTATTAATTGCAAAATATAGCTGCTTAGTCTTTAAATAGAAACTACTTGAATGCTATTAGCGAATCAAATTTAAAAGAGGTGGCATCTCTAACAATGCAGAATAATGTTCTTTATCCTTTTATATGGCACAAAATGCTTTCTAATGACATCTCATTTATTGAAGAAGAAAGGTTTGTTTTTCTGGATGTACGTTGTTCCTCCTATTTTCTTAGCATATATGTTCTCTGCAGAGTGAGTGGGTAGAGTTCTTGCCTCTCATCCTTTTCTCATCTCCCTACAAAGCACTCTCACTCAGATTTGGAAGAATTCTCAACTACCTTTTCCAGGGGTATATCCCATTAGGTGTGTAAAAAGGATCATCTGATTAGGCTCAGCAGATTTATGTGTTGCTAGTCCCTCAGTAAGTTTCCACAGCCCATTTCCTGAGTAACCTGTCCTTAAGTTGTCATAATATCTGCAATATTCATCCATGCTGCTCGTTGGCTTCCAGCAAGATGCGATGCTGAATCTTTACTACTGCAGCTGCATTTAATTTTTTAAAAATAGAACCAACATGGAAGACAAAAAATGGTTGCTGTTATGTTGTGGTTTACACTTCAAACTTCTTGACAAAGGCATTAGTGTTGTTTTATAGAGGAAGAAAACTAGGTGCAGGGTTACATAGCTGGAGTAGGAACAGGCCTGAAGTTGGAAGCCTTTCCTTTGGACTCCCAAACCCATGATCTAACCACTGTCTCCAGGCTGTCTCCAGGTTACTTCTGAGCCAATAAAACCACTGTTAACCCAACAGTGTGCTATTAACTCTTATTAGCATTTGTGTACCTTAAATCAGCTTAGAAAGGAAAAAAAAAAATCCACAACCAAATAACAATATAGCACATGGCAGCATGAAAACCTGATTACTTGAAGGAAGCAAAGCAAAGTAGGGGAAGCAGTCTTTAAAATAAATCCTTTTGTTGTTCAAGGTGGTAGATTCCACAATCATAAAGTCCATTTTCATAGTGATGATTGAATTTCCAGCAAGGTAGCTGTCAGGGCTTTCTGAGATCTGAAAGAACTACATTCGAAAACCTATTGTCTTTGGGAAGTCAAATATATTTTTCCTCAATTTCCATTAGATTCAAATTAATTTTGTTGAATTGAACTTGTGCAGAATTTCTGCTCATATTGCTGGAAGTCTAACTTAGAAACATGAAGTGATGTGGTAAAAATAAATAAATGAGTTCATTAGAGGAAAAAAAAAGTTAAGTATAAGAAAGGAAGGTGTGGTCCTTTGAGGAGCTGCTCTTTGCACTGACTGTTACTGGGAGTTGTTTATTTTAGAGAGAAGGCGTTGTTCTCACTAAGGATAACCTGAGCACATATTCTTCCTCTGTGTCTGCACAACCACAGCCCTCCCCCTTCAGTGAAAGACTAGCATCTTGGTTGTGGGAAGGCAGTTCACTAAGAATCAGTGCCAGAAAAAAGGATGAAAGCAGGAAAAAAAAATGTACCACTGACACAAACTGTTTCTATTCATGTTTGGGAAGCACACAGACAAGAAGAAGAGATAATTGGCTGAGAGAAACAAATAAAAACGGTATTTTCTTGCTTTACCTTCTATATTTAGAACACAATAGTGTTAATCAAGATATAATTATAAACTATATCTATTAATTCAGACAATAGAGGCCAATGCAAAGTAACAAACAGTGAATAATTCATTTTTTCTCGGTGTGGGATTGTTCCTGCTCACAATTACTCTTGCATAGTGTGCCTCACTTGTAAAATTGCTTTTTCTGAGTTTCTTTATTAGGATTTCAGTTATTGATAATGGTCCAGATTCTTCCTTGAATTCCAGCCAAACAAGCCATTGACTTCAGGGAGGTTGCATGAAACTGAGGAGAATCTGGCAGAATGGTTTGTAGCCAAATTCCAGTGGTTAAATAAGTCTGCTTGTTCATTTGATATGTTTATAAATGAAACACATAGGTCAAGTCTTCAAAGGTCTCTGAAGCAGTTGACCTGGGTTAAATGCCTTGCTCACCTGGAAAAAAAGCCCCAGAGCTGTCTGTGCAAATAATTTGATTGTATGCTATTTGCCAGGGTGTGCGTGCAAATAGATTTATTTAAGGTATACAAGCAATTTGTTAGGCTTACATCTGGCTTTTGCAGTATTTTGTTGCTTTTGTATAAAAATTAGGATCAGGAAATACTTTTCATTCTAATTGTTGTTATTACATATTTGAATAAACAAAGCGAGGCAGGGCTCTTTTCTTTATTTCCAGATATTTGGGCACACAGAGCTCTGTCCTCACCCTCCCTCACTGCATGCATTTCTGTTGCTTGGTTATCTAGTTTTTCTTCAGCAGCCACAGCTAGGCAGAGTAGCATCATTTATCACTATACAGAGTCTGTTTTAAGTTTTCTGTTTCTGTTCCAAATATAAATCTCTGGAATAGCACGGTCTTGCATGCATCAGGCAGTTGTCCTACTGAAATAGCCCTCAATGGTCTTTCTCAGCATGCAGAGTCTTTGAAGATCAAATAAGAAAGGTCAGTCTTTAAGTAACTTAAGCAATGATGTTATCGTGAAAGGGTCAGAATTGGTCCTGCAGCCTCAGAGGAGCGCGACTCCTGGGTCAGCAGCTCCTGTGCTGCAGGTTAGTCCTGTGCCTTCCACTGGTGGTGTTTACAGCTGGAACTCTCTGTGTTTATAGGCATTGTGACTTGAATGTCACATGCTGTCTTTGTACAGTAGGCGCTATTTTGGGGAGGTGAGTGATTGATGTCCATGTCTTTATCCAACACAGAGGGCTGATTCTATTATGCTTCTCGTGCTTATCCCATCTCCTTTTCTATTTGCTGCTTTAGTAATAAGAGTCTAAACCCCCTGTTTTGTGTGACATGTGAACATTTAATGGCCTCAAAATATTTGGGTAGGTGGGAGACAGAATTCTTCCTTCCTGGGAAAAGTTGAATTTAGTATAATGAAGCAACTTAACCCACCTGATTGTCCTCTTGTAAGATATCCAGAAATAATTTTGGAAAGGATGTTTGTCCCTGGTATGGGAACAGGAGAGACACAAGGAGGTGTTTTCTAGGAGCATTTTTTGTGTGTATTAATGACTGGAAGAGGACTGTGAAGCACAACTGTTTGAATCCAGTAATTTAACACTCTCCATTTCTGGAATAGTCTTGGAAAGAGTTGTGCATGAATGAATCCTTGAGAAAGTTGTGGTTTTTACAGTGAATTAATTTTTTAAAAAACATGCATGATTTACAAAACATTTTAAAATGTTATTTTTGCTTCTATTTTAGAAAATTTGTCTTCACAGATAAGCTTTCAGGTATTTCTTCCTGTGCTATATCAAATGTGAAGTCCATTTTGAGGAAAATAAATCTGTTTTCCTTTAGTCCTGATCAACACTCTAGTCTGAATTTGTAGTAATTATTTTTCAGTATAATTGCTGAAAATTCTTTCTCATGAAGTCTAAGGGTATATAACAGTCTGCCTCATAAATATGTATAAATAAATATATATAAGCCTTATATCACAGAGGCACTCAGAGGTTTTTAATTATGTCACTTTGTATGGCTATAGACATTTCAAAGCTCTCCTTTGTGCTCTCTGTTATAAACATATTTTATTTCTTTTGAAGTCTGTGTGATATACATACTAGCAATTAAAAACCCAGCTCAGGCTTTGAGACACAAGGTCTTCTTAATTAAAACTCAAACAAAAGCTACAAGCAGAAGTCCCACTATATGATTAAGGTCTAAAGTGTTATGATACATTAGAATCATTGTTAACTGCTAGGATTTAAAAAATCAATACACAGGAAAAAGAATCAACTGGTTCCAATTAGTGAAACCAATGAAAACATTCAACAAAACAGCACAACCCAGAACCCCAACACCCAAATCCTCAAGAAATTGGTCCTGATTAGGAGTATACCACAGGCTATAAAGGTTTCTCATAATGAATTTATTGCCATGATCCAATGAAGTGATAGATTCAGCTTTGTGTCACAGCTCTCCAGATCAGAGCAGTGCTTTTGTTTTGCCACAGCTCCAGCCACCAGCATTTTGTGAAACATGGTACAAGGGCTGTGCTTCCAGGTCTAACCTGACCTTCTAAATTAAGACATTTGAATGCTTGAATATTTCATAAGCACTTTCAACAGTTAATGTTTGCACGCCCTTTAGTCAAATTTGCTGGAAGAAGGTAATGAATTCCAAAAATAAAAACATTTTGTTTAAGCTTACCAAGCCCCATTGTATCTGTTTGTTATAGTGAAGATACCAGCACAATTAAATTAATCACACTCAACTATATGAAACACACTCAACAAATATATGAAACTATATTTTCTTATGTCTTCTTTACTTATTTTTAAAAAATATTAAATATATTTCTTCAGATTCTGGATTTAAACAGACATACCCCCAGTTGTACAGACAGGATAGTTCTTTGGAAGAGATTGGACTGCTCACTGTACATAGTGCTAGTGTTTAAATTATGTACATATAAGTCTTGGCAGGATTGAAGCTGTGTTTATCACATTAAAAAAAGCCAAACATTTTTGTTGCTCTAGTCTTTTGGTGAGAGGGTTGTATTTCAGTGCCACCTCTCACAATCATGCCTACTTCTAATGTTGAAAGTTAAGGACTGTTACCATTTCTAGTTCTTAAAACTCCAGACCTATAAATTACACTGTAATCAATCTTTCACATAAATCAAGTTTTCCATATTGTTGAATATATTTTATAAAAAGCATTAAGCAGGATGCATGGCCTTTAGTTCCAGGCACACAATGATTTTTTTACTTACCACAATCACAGAAATCTATATGTTTTTTACCTTATCAGTGTATATTTCTAAGCTTAACTATTCAGAGGTCAGTGTATGAACTCTGTACTACACTGAAATAAATATGACAGCCCACTTATATTCTGGGTTTTGTGAAATGTGTCCCAAATAATGTAGTAAGAAATAGTATCAAGTATTCGTGGGAAAAAGCAACAAGATGGATAATGATGCTAATAATACGGAACTGAAACAGCAATACATTTCTTTTGCACATTACAACAGACTGCCTTCTGCAATGTGATCCATTCTGTACTTTTACAATTAGTGACAAGGAAATGTACAGTATTAAAATGTGTTTATATTCAAGTGCTGTCTAATTTTATTGTTAGCAGAAAAGAGATTGCCTATAAACTAAAAAGTACAAGTCAGTTTTCTCCACTTTTTCCACCAAAAAAATTGCTATTTTCCTCTGTTGAGAGGTTGTTTTGGTGGGATGTATATATATATATATATATATATTCAATATATCAGTCATGGCTTTCTGTAATAAATACAGAACCTTTAAATGCAGTAGAAAGGCTTTGATGTTGAAGAATGTATCACTGCTTGGACCTTAGCACCTTCTCCTCTGAAAGTGGCTCTCAGTGACAAATTTACTTTTGACTCTTAGTCCCAGCTTAGTTGCCAGTGAAGTTTCTTACCTTTAGCAAAATAAAACTTCTACTGAAGACAAATATACAACATCTTATGGAAAAGTAAATGTATATGTACAAGTTTGCACTGCTAAAACAAAAGTGGAAACTGTATTTCTTGTATTTCATCATGCTGCAGTGCCTTTGACTTTTTGTTGCTTATTGTTACAAAGTCAAATTTAAACAAATTGATGATGGTCAGCATTTATCTAGAAAAATACATATAGGCACAATACAGAAAGGACTGGAATTTTATAGTCAATTTGGATGTTGTGGAAACCTCCAGACGTAGTTTTATCAGTCTTTTGTAATTGGTGTTTCATATGCAGGGAACTTTTATTGCCATATAAAGAACACAATGTCCTGCAGCATTCTGTCCCTGGACACTGTTCAACCTGTGGAAGGGTGTAAGGAAAGGGCAAACATACACTAATATTTCCTCAGCATACTCTTCCAATTTCCCACAAAATATGATTAATGACTTGCTTGATTCAGAGGTGGTAATTCAGATTTAATGACCCTTGATAGAATTATCATCTATGAACATGTCTGACCACTTTTGAACCCTTTAACAGGCAGCTGCAAAGTCTGTGGGGATAAGCTCAGCAGTTAGCAATATGGTGTATATTTGCACCTAGTACCTTGCAGGTGTCCCTAGATCTTAGAATGAGCTGTTCTCTGCTCATCTCCTCTGTTACACAATGCTCTGTCACTTCACCAGGTTGAAAAGTAAAAATATATTTATTTATATGAAAGCTGTTCTGCACTTTGGCCAATCTCCTCAGCCTTCTCTTCTGTGGCTAATTTGGGAAGAAACCCCTTGCATAAAATGTAACTTTCTGAGCAACATCAAACTTTGGCACTGAATAATGAGAACCTTTGTGGCATTCCTTTTCACTTTCTGTTTTAAACTCTGTTTCTGAACAGAAAGTTGTGTCTTGAAGTGGGATCTTGATGTGTGGATAGTCTGTGGTAATGAGAATGTCCCGATGATATCAGAGATATCAGATTCTGTTTTTTTCTTAAGAGATACGTAAAATACCTTACAGGGAACTTAACAAATTGAGGCAAGTCAGGAATGTCATCTGTAAGACTCAAGGCACGTAGCATTAGTATTGAGGAAAAATGAAGCAGGAGCACATTCAGTAACTCCCCTGCAACTGATAATAGCAACAACATAATGTGCAACCTGACACAGCCACTGCCTCAAAAGCCTAAGCTCAATGAGGAATAGAAGAAGAAATACAAGAAGGGTTGTCCTTGTCCCCTCTGAACAAGTTGACCTTTCAGAAGAGGTTAATTATCAGTGTTTCTTTCCAAGATCTCTTGATTTGTTTAACTGTGTCACCTCACTTAGGATCTGACCAATGACATCTGACAGTTTACTGCCAAAGGGCAAATCTAGCCAAACTGGGCTCATTTTCCTTGTTTTCACCTCCTCCTACCAACATTAAAGTCATTTCAGGCTAATCATGATCCCCTTGCTCCAGTCAGGTCATTCACAATACTGTCCACTTATTTGGTGAATGAATTGATATCAATTCACTATGTCCCTTCTGTTCCCCCCTCAAATATTTATGGTGGATTAAAGTAAATAATTTATCTATTTTCCATCGCAATGATTTTTTTGTGTTGTTTTGGCATGATTTGCCAATAGAGAAAATTTTCAAAACCACTATAAAGATTAAATCCCACCAATCAATTAATACCAATATATGAATTTTAAAGAAAATATAAAGATGTATTGAAATAATTTCCATAGCAATTTGTCTGAACTGAGGAAACACAAATCTGTGAAGGATGTAGCCTGCCCTGATCCTATGAATTCATTGTAGGTATTACTCTCTGTGATGATAATATCAATGGATTTATAGCCAGGCAGCTTGATCAAAACTGGATCTTTGTCATTTGCTCTCACACTGTAATCATATTATTATGAACATACTTTTCTTACTCTTTTTTATTTAAATTGCTGTTAGTTTAACCCACATATCCTAATATTTACCTTAGTCTGTATCGATATATTTTAACAAAGTTTAATATTAGACATATTTTCATAATTGTTCTTGAAGGGTTATCCAAGATTAAGCTGAGACTTGTTCTTATGCTGCTTAAAATTTGTTGCCCCATAGATAGCAGTAATGAGAGGCTAACACACTCATGTTGGGAATGAATCCTCATGTCTATTAAGATTTGTTTGAACAGGTTTCCATCACAACAGGTGCACAATTACTTTATGAGTAAAATATTATCAGCCTTCCAAATTAGCCAGGGCAAAATGCAAGTTGTCTGATTAAATAATCAAACCCAATACTTAAAATGCACTTGATTTCCACAGGAATTTTAAGATGCTAAGTCCCAGTCTATCAGTGGAACTGTGATTGTTTGCAGCATGCAAGTAGCAGCTTGTAGAGTATCCTGTTTGGTATGTTTTACATAATTCCCCCTACATTATACAACACAAAACCACTAAAAAAGCGTATAATAACGGGTTTTACTTCTAGTAAAACAATTTTAATCTTCCAATGAAGGTATTATATTGTGCATTAAAATCTGAAAAAAAAAGAGTGGGCCTCTAACGGAAAATAGTTTGAAAGTGTTCTGCATTCAATTAGGAGGCACAAAGTTTGGAAATACAAAACTCAATGTTCTTTTAAAATAATTTAGTTTATGAAGAAGGAGGGACTAGAGAAAAATCCTGTGAGTCTGAAGTGCAGCTTGCAGTGTGGAGATCACACGTGTCACCAGTTACTGAATAGCTTAGTAAACACTAACTCAGAGACCCAAGAAATGAGTCAAATCTGAAACAGTAGATTCACCACAAAGGAGAAACCTAGCAGTGCAGCTATCAGGCACAGATTATGCACAGGTAACTGTTTGTCTTCATATCTGAATCTGTTTGTCAATCAAGGAATGCTATGAATCAGGAGATGGGATCTCAAATACAAAACCACAGAGTCAGAGACAGCATCTGGAGGAGCTCCAAGCCACAAAAATTAGGGAAGAAACACAGAGGGAACAAAAACTGTAAATGCTTGCATGGATTCTGCCTCTATATACATTGAATTTAAATAATTGTGTTGATACATCAGTAATAATAATTGCTGATAAAAATTATAGTCCTTATTTTGGGCAGCAATATGTTTTACTAAATGTGAAATTAAAGGCAATTTGTATTAATTAGGGATAATATGAAAGTATGTAAGCGGTTGACATTTCCGACATTTTTAAACACACTACTATGTGTGAAGATAGATCTTTTGCATTTGTTTTGGCTTGGAAATACTGTGGATTGATATATGCCCCCGAAGTATTCTGTTGACATAAGATCCCAGTTCTAACCCCTGAGATCAGAAAATTATTTATAGTTCACTGTAGTTTGAAATTTAATTATGGGATTTGATCTTTGATGTAACTGTTTAGTAGACAGTTGTAGTTCTCCCTGAAAGCTGGAGTACACCCTTAGTACAGATACTAAAGCAAAATCTTCTAATTGCAGGTGGCACACTCAGATTGCAAGATTTAAGAAGTCAGCGTAGTGTATACAGATATTTTACATAGGCTTACACAAATAAGTTGTTCTAAATGTGGGGAAATTTACAAACATCAAATCTCAACTGGTAGCCTCAAAAGAACAGGCTTATTAAGGAAGCTCAATGAAATTGGCATAGCTGTTCTGTGGTTTAGTTTTTCCAGATTCCTTAAGAATTGTAGAGTGCCTATTGGCTTCTAATTTAGTTTTACCTTCAATCCTTGCCTCTGGTGCCAGGACACATTTCCTGGGATTCTGCAAGAGTCACAGGATGACTGTGGATATTTTTTTCAGGGGATGTAGAAAGTAGAGGTTTTCTACTTCAGGATGTATATCTGGTTTTGTTGCTGTTGTTGCTTTCTTCCCCTCGCAGGGATTATACAGTGTAGTTTTGTGCCTCTCAGACTTCAGCCAAAGACAGGGTGCCCACTTATGAAGGATAAGGCTTGTCCTAAAAAGAAATACTTAATCCTATCAGGTTAAGGTCTGCCACTTTTCAAGACAGCAGTGAAAGACAAAGGCACATTGTTTCTCTGCATACTCAGAAAACACATCCCACCATCAGACAGATATCAATACTTGGTGCTAAGAGTGGGACACAGTGAAAATTCTCCCTCTGCTGACCTGGAAAAACCACAGTCAGTCTCTACACATAGCTAAAGTTCAGTTAACTTAATAGCTAGGTGATCTTCTTCTCCCACTTTGCCTCTTTCTGTCCTCTTCCATGTGTATTGTACTCAAAACCACTGAGAAAAACTCTTTTCTGAGCCATAGTTGCAACTACTGAAGAGTGCTATGGTGATCAGCAGCAAATAACCCATGTCAGAATATAGGTGTTAATTGCTCATCAGCTGAATCTGCCATAAAAAATTCACATGAGGATGTCTATGTCTGTGTAAAATATTCAGATATATTGAACACCTAAATTAATATAAAGTTCAAGTTTGGAAGTGAGGGAAAACTGGAGGGAAAACTGAAGATTGATATATTGAAAATGAATGGTTTTTAACAAAACAGTCTTCACAAAAGACAAAATCATTCTTCCAAAAGGCTCACTCCAACACTCACAGCATGACTGGATGGGGCCTTTAGCAGCCTGGTCTAGTGGAAGTTATCCCTGCCCATGGCAGAGGGGCTGGAATGGGAAGATCTCTGAGGTCCCTTCCAGCCCAAGCTATTCCATGTTTCTATGACCTGCTAAAGGAGAGCACTGCTCCTCACTTCTCAAAGTCAGATCATGCAGACCAGCTGGCATCACCATTTCCAAGGCTGAGACTGCAGCTCCTGTTCAAAATGATAACATTCACAGGCTCAGTTCTCAAAGAGTTCATTTTCTGTGGTTCAAGAATTCAAGATATATGTGTTTAATGTTCTTGATTGACAGCTAGAAGATAGGAAATGGTTAAAAGATACTGTGAGAATTAGAAGGTTAGTTGGTAAACTAGGCAATGTTTTTGCCATCTGTACCTATTCAGGCTTTTAGAGGCTTAGATAGAGGCTTAGTAGTGCTATTTTTTGTCAGTGTTAGCTATGTCATAGCAGGTGCAGTGTTGTCAAGTTGGTTAAGCAACTGAGGGTTACTTCATTTTAAACCAAATTAATAACTAATGCAATAATGAGTTCTTGACTTTTTTTTTTTTTTTTTTTATAGGGAGAGAAATGTGAGAGAATGTGTGAGAGTGTTGCCTTATAAATGCATTTTAATGTATCCTGTAGCATTCATTCATCCTCTTATACAGGCTGGTTGTCGTATGCAGAGTTCTGTCTATATATGTTGAGTCCATGATAGAGCTGAAGCTGCAGGCTTTCCTTTATTGCAGGCTGCTGATGTCCCTTAAATGCAGCACATTTAAGGTACTCCAGAGCAGAAAAACTTTATCTTTGCTATGGAATATTGAGCTAATGCTCCAAGGAGGAAATTGAACATTTGTAAGTGAATGCAGTCCATGCCACTTGGAAGTTACCAAAGTGATGAGTTCTAGAAAGTGCTATCTAAATATCCCAAGTCCTCCAGCAGTCCTTCAACAATATTTTTATTACATTTCTCTTTATTTCAATATCCTGAAACAGCAAAATATATTGATGGTTGTACTTTAGAAGTTACTGTAAGGATGTGGTTGAACAGTATTTCGTTCTAAGTTTATTACCTATGTGAAACTCAAAGTGAGTAACTTCAAGTTTTGACCAAAACCTGTCAGCTCTATGCCCAAGGTGTACAGACCATCACACAGATCCAGGTTCTCATGTTCACTAGTTGGTGTTGCACAACAGAAATGTAAATAAGGCTACTTCTGTGTTAAAGAAAGACAGTTGGCTGACCCATAGGTGTGAATTTCCATAGGGGGAAAACAAATCTTAATAAAAAAAAGTCATCCAGTACTGTATTTGAAGGGATAAAGTTGTTACAAAAGAACTCAGAGAAAAAAATAGGAGATCTTTGGCATAAAGGGGAAAAACCAGCAAAATACCCATTTGATTACAGGAGTAATCATAAATGCAGATAGAGGAATGAGGAAGAACAGGGCAAAATTATGCTTTTGAACTGATATTATCTGACTCTGAATAATTTCCAGGGATTTCCAGATCCTGGTGGGGTTTGTGTATTTTGAATCAGTCAAATAGATTCCTCTTCCCTCTTCCAAATACCTGCCCACTCTGCCCTTGAACCTATACAAAGCTTTGAGTCAGCAGCAGCATTTAGATTCCATGGCTGTAGTGTCATGTGGGGGAAGAGCCACATCAAGATCCAGTTAATTGAAAACTTTAAAAGTAGTATTATGTGATTTACACACATTTATTTCATTTTTCAAAATAGTTTAAGATGTCATCTGAGTCAATGAGTCTTAGATGCTTCAAACGCTTTTGAAAACATGACCATAGGTGTGTTTGCAATAGTGAGAGGCCTAAATCTCTTAAAAAACCTGGCCCAGAGACACCTAAATCTGAGAAACCCCTTGGAAATGTACCTGAGACTTTTGCAGGTGCAAAGAGATTGAAATTTTGATTTAAAATGTATAGAGAGGGAATATCTACAAAATACATTGCTTAAGCTCAAAATTATTTTGCAGCCACAAGTATCCTTCATATGAGTTGACATTTTTTCAGCATCACAGTTACACTGAAGTAACTTCTGAGAAACACCTCAGAAACATTGCATTGAGTTGCAACAGGTGTGTTTTTCCAGACCAAAAAAAAAAATTAAAATAGGATAAATCAAAAGAAAATTATTAACTTTCAAAACCAATTGAGAGTAGTCTCAATTGGTTTTGAAAATCTGTTTTCCCTGCTTCTGCTGCTTCTTTGAGTTTTTTGTTTGAGTGTCTTACTAGGAAGGAAAAATAATGTTGCAATTGTGGTTGCTGTAGAAATAAAATAATGAAAATGCAACCTGGACAGTATTAAGTTGTGTTAAGGAGAAAGAAACAATTAGAAGATCCTGATTTCTTTAATATACCCTGGGTCTATTTGTAATATATTGAATTAGAATGCTGTTATAGTGGAATTCAAAACCTCTTGGTATGTTTCCTACATATTCCCACTGCTTCAAGACTTATTGTGAATCATTGTAACACTGTGCTTCAAGTTTTGCTTAATCCCTGCCTTTGAATATTGGATTATATTAAGACTTTTGAGCAGGCAGTGTTTATGTTTATTTTCTGAGTGATCCTGTTTCAGTGGTAGAATACCTATGAAAGCACAAAAAACCCCCCATGATACCATTCTGGGCTGGGACTCTGAAGAACTTAATTACTAAAGACTCTGTAGCAGAGGGCTGTGTTAAATGTTTTGGTTTGTGATCAACTAGGTACACAATTAAATTGAATTAAGGAAAGTTCTGACTGCACTTTTAGTCGCTTCTGAGAATCATCTGGCTAAACACACTCATGCTTGTGGTTAGAGTGTAATTATTCCAGAACACTCCTGGAATATGTGTGGAACTGCAGTCTGTAAATGCAGGCCACCCCCTTTGTACTCTGGTTAATGTGATTTAGAAGATTTTTCTCTAGTTAGAAATCTTGCCTGAAAATGTTGTAGTGTATTTACAGGAGCACAACAAGCTGGTCATAGAATTCTAATTTGCTCTGGATCGCATTATTTTAATTATTTATTTATAAAATGGACCCTCAGGGAATGAGGGCATAGTTTACTTGTTTGGTTTTTGTTTCTCATACCCATTCAGCAATGTTGTGGTTATTTCAAAAGACATATGATAATTCTTATTTGTAGAGTTAATAGGCTCTGCTGAATTTTTCTTACAGATTGTTAGGTTGTGTGCAGCAGATAAGTAGCACTTTCAATTTATAACTCTTTGATTATGAACTAAATTTAAAATAATATTCAGATTTACAGGCCTAAAGCTGCCACCTAATGCCATTATTAATGAACATATCAATGGACTTCTTTCAAAGCCCACTGAAATGAGTGTAAATCCTTTAACTCACTTCTCTGGGCACATTCTAAATGTATAAAATTTTGTTGCTTTTCCATACATATCAAAGGCTTTTGACTAAATTGTCTCTTCTCAGATGAGGTAGGAAGTTTCTTCTTTACAGCTTCAGTGATAGACAGGCTATGCTAATGTCCTTGTTTTGCAATAAACTTTGCTTCTTCATTACTTATCACCAGAGGCAATAAAAATCTTCAGAGGCAAATATAAGTTTTTCATTGATATACTTGTTTGTATTTGTAAGACATGAAAGATGAACATGTAATTAAGATCAAAATTAAAATTTATATTTAAAGTATATAAATCTTGCAGTACTAATACTCCTCATATTTATATTTAGACATTTCTGAGTTGTGTAGCTAATAATTACTAACTAAGAACTCGTGGAAGTAACTTATTTAACAAGATATAAAAAGTAAATGCAAGACATCAGAAGTCAGAGTACATTTCACAGGGGCACATCTCCTCTCCTGTGTATATTGTGCATTCTGGATGCAGCAGAAGAAATGCATTTGGGTTACAATTTTCAGTGTAGGAAAAGAGGCAAGGCTCCTGGAGTGTTCTGGTGTGTTATCCTCAGTGTTACCATTATGGCAAATTATCCCAAATAGTTGAATCCTAACATGTAGATCAATTAGCCTTTTAATAAAAAAGCTGCAGTGGCACCTATGGAAAAGATTTCTACCCTTCTTGCACCCACAGAGAAAAAACCCAATTCCTGTCCTTATTCTCCTAGCCCTTCCTGGCACACAGCTGGGTCAGCTCCACTGCATTGTGCTCCTCAAAACTGGATTAGCCCCCAGGAGGACACAGTGAGGAGATGTGGGTTTTTCTTTTTCCCAACTGATTTTCTCGTGTCCATCTACAGAATTATACACCAAAGCCCCATGAAGTTCAACTGCTCCCTTTTCTTGCCATCACCCTATGGATGCACTTGTAGACATTAAAGTGTAAAGTGCTCCTCACTGTTTAAAGACAAGAATCATATTATTTCTGCAAATACTGTGGCAAAGAGCAGGAAAAAAAAAAATTAAGCCCTCCTTTTCTGTACCTTGCTCTTTAAAATTGAAAACTTAATTAAAAAATATAATTTATTTTTTTTTTTACCTTTCATTATTAATCCATAGTTTAGACAATGGAGAAGACTGAAAAAAAACCCAAACAAGAGCTTCTTTTACATCATGAACCTTTTTTAATGAAAGTCAAATAATCAGCTAGAGAAATCACAAGTAACTAGCTCCTGTTAGGTAAGGAAATTAATGTCATCTAATTCATATGAACTGTACTCATCAGATGAGACATTAAGAGAACTTCCTCTAAACTCAGCTTCCTTCCAGCCACTTTTATGCATGTACATATACAATTCTCTTTCCAGAATAAGATTAGATAGCACAGATATTCACTTTATCCCTGTGATTGAAGATACAAGTTTTAATTGGAGAGCTCTTCCTTCTAAATAAGTGCTTTTTTGCACTTGCATGAGAAGAAATACTAGTTTTAAAAAAATGAAAAATTGTATAGATTTTGAAATTCTGTCGTGTTTACAAAATGAAAAATATAAGATTAATAGCACCCAGAAATCACTTAACGTTTAAATTGAATATGGAAAAAAAATTTGCTTTTATGCAGCTGTGTGTTGTTAGGATAGAACAATCAATGAAATGGAGCAATTTCAAAATCAGTCCTGAATTCTCCATCTAAATTTCTTTCTTCAGCAAACTCCCAATCTTTTCATGTTACTTGATAAGATCCTACTTATTCCAGACTGTCATCAATTGTGACTCTCAACACTGTAATTCCAAAGAATACACTACCTATGATTGTATATAAGCAAAAGAAAATCAAGAAAATCTCATTTCACATCTAAAAGAGGATGTTACAAAAATTATCTTTCCACACATTTTATTGCAGTGTTTTTTATGAATATTAGAGATGGGTTAGCAGTCATATTCAATCCTCCCCATTAAGGCACAGCTGCAAATATTAGGAAAAAAATATTTTTTTCTTTTTTTCTGGAAAGGAAATGTAGGCATTTTTTATTGAATCCAAACATCTAAAAAATTGCTTAATTTAATTAAGGTAAAGTGAGACTACTAGTGCATCAGAACTTAATTCAGCAAATGTTAGGAATCAGAAGAAAACAATAAAAATGGAAAAAATTATCCAGAAAACAAAATTATATTTAGGAAAAAATGCTGTTGTGTTGGAATTCCTTGGAAGCTGTTGTAAAATGTTGGGCAGTATTTCTCTGTGTAAGCACTGCATTCTCAGTTTTATATCTGTAGTTTCACATTATACTATGAACAGCTCATGGAGGGAGTTTAATAAGAAAGTGCATTTGAAATGTCTAACTAAGTACACAGTTTTTTTATGCCAAATTATGCTGTAAGGAAACAGCAGTCTCAGACCTAAACCTGGTATTTTACTGATGTTTCTACATGCCTAATACAGTGAGTTTTCTAGAAGCTGAGGTGAGGTTTTTTGCCTTCTGTTTGACAAGTCTACTGTTTTTTCTTCTATAATTAGAAAATTTAAGTAAAACTAATGTTTTACTTAAAAGTATCCCTGCATTTTGGGTCAGGTTTAGAGATAAAATAATAGGGAAGGTGAACTACTGGCTTCTCTTAGTGTTAGTGGGAAAATGGGGATCAGTTCTCATGCCATTTGTAAATACAATGTGTTTCTGTTGAAGGTTTTGACCTATGTGCATGTGTAGATAATCTACAAGAGAGAATTAGACCTGCTGAATTCCAGTGTAATAAAGAAACAACCATCATTATATTTACTGTGGGACTTGATTTTTCTGATATTTAACATTTGTGTCCCATTATCAGAAGGAAAAACTTAAGATATATCCATTTCTCTGTGAGACTTCCCCTGTTTTGCTACGTGACAACTTAAATCCTTGCAGGACTATTGGGTTGAAGTTAGTTTCACAGCTCTTGCAAACGAGAAAATTAAAGGATTTAACATTTAAACCATGTTTATGACTCTGGTCTCCTGGAGGAAGACATTTTGATCTGCTAGCTTTGCCTATGCTTAATGTGTGTTCTGATATGGAAAACAAAACCAATCTTGTGCTTTTTTCACTTACCACATGAATGTCCCCAAGAAAAGCTGGTAAGCATCATCCACATGGGATGTTTGTACGGAGATGGTTCCAATGCTGGAAGTTTATTCCTACTATGACATTTGAGTATTTCTGCTGTTCTTATTAGCACAGCTCCTGATATATCATTGTGGATTTTTCTACAGAAGGGGAACTGGTGCATAAGTAAATAATGGTTAGATTATTTTATTTTTTTTTAATATTGTTTTTGGTTTTTTTTTTCCTAATATACTGTTTCTATCTATTATGTGGCCCACAAGTATAGTTGGTAATCTTTGCTGTTGCCATGCACAGCATAACATCCTCCTTCCTTTCCCCCTCCATGATGTAGGGAAGAAATGTCATCTGTATTTAAATGGGAAAATCTGAAGCTGAAGGTCAGGATATTTTTTTCAGCTCTCAAGTCCTGAATGAGTGCCTTAAATGGATAAGCCATCTTTATTTTCATTTGTATATATATTTTTTTTACTTTCAAAGCATTGGAACCAAGTATTGGAATCAATAATAATATTAATCATGTGAACTTTGCTCTCTAACACCACCATCTTAATTTTATTTTCATGTGCTATGCCCTGGGTTACAGTCTACTCAGTTAACAAAACAAAATTGTTCATTTTTCTCTTTATCTCATATTTTAGTGTTTGTATCACAGATTACTCACAGCCTGTGGCCTCTGCTATATCCTTATACTCTAACTCAACAGAAGCAGGTTGGCTATGAGTTTTTAGTTGAAATGTATAATATGCATTTCTCTGTTTATATCCAGCAATATCACTTTTTACTATATAGACTCTGAACAGTTCATATTGAATATATATGAAGCTTTTCTAAACCTAAAGCACTAAACCATTTGCAACCAAACCTCTACTTCCTGCTGAAAAACCCTAGAAATAATATATTCAAAAACTCATTATCTTCCCTCCATGTGCACATGTATGAATTAACACTTAGTGTGTACTTTTAATATAATTTAGAGTATAAGTTTACAATTTCTTCTGCATTTGGGAGAAATTCTAAGAAATGAGCCAAAGTGGGTTTTATTTACATATTTAATTTTTTTAAATAGAAGACAATAGTAAAATAAAATTGTATCTGTGAGATAGTAACAAAACCTCTAAACATATTTGAAGCCCTCTAAGGCTTATGTCAGACAGAGTTCTTCTTTTCATGTGTGTGAAAGGAAGTAAGGAGTCTGAGAGATTTGCTGGAATTCTGCTTTTTACTGGGCACTGGTTTGGAGGAGGGGGAGGTCGAAGCTCTGGCTAACATCACATTCTTTCCTGCATTCCTGACATGGATTACATTTTAGGACTCAACTGTAGATTCACCACACTGCTAAAAATGGTGCAAAGTTTCATTGTGCTGATCCATGAGCTGAGCAGAAACTTAGTCCAAAGCTTTGCCTGGCACCCTGCTTTGACAGCTTTGGGGCTGTTTGAGAGAAACCTGGGAGCAGTTTCTGTGGGTCCAGTCGCTGCAGTGTTTTTATTTTGAGTGTATTGGTTTACTTTGATTGGAACTGCTGTGAAAAGCAGTCAAGGGAGAACACCTTTGAATGTAAGATATTGCTCAGGAAACACGTGAGAATTGCTAAGAAACCATGCAAGAGCAAAAAGTCCAGTGAATGTGTGACAGAACAAAGAAAGTTATTTGGAGGAGTATTCTGAAGGTACAAGATTTGCTGGTAAACCTGCCCCAGGTGATGGCAAATCTTTAGGGGAAATATTCAGCTGGATTACTATAGATATTCTTGTGACTTGTTCTTAATGCAGAATAAATGGTTCTGTGATGTTTGAAGAAGGAATAAATCCATCAAATTCTTTTGAGGAGGAAAAGAAAAACTGAGCAGGACACTTTAGTGGTTGGATGGGGCTTGGTTGAACATGAATAATCTGAGGTGCCTGTGAGGGCACTTGTGCCCAGCTCAGTGTCAGGCAGAGATCTGGAGCTGTGGAATGGATGAGAGCCTTGGGATGAGCCAAGCCCAAGGGCAGTGGGTGCAGGAGCCCAGTGCTGGCTGTGAGCTCAGCTCAGCCAAACCAGGGAGGTGCCTGTGGGACCCTGTCCTGGCCCTTACCTGTGCATGGACACAGTGATGTGTGACAATGAAGGGTTATCATGGCCTCACTGAGTTGGTTCCATGTTCACTCAGCTATTTGGCTGTTTTTTGGCTAATCCAAGAAAGGCAGGACTATGATAAGTACAGGATTTTTTCAAAAGTCTGCTGTTTTGCAAATCATAGGAGTTTCAAATTGCTTTCACCTAAGAAATTGCTGCAACATGTGAGTTTTAGCATATATGGAATTAGGAGAAAACTTCTGGGTTATCAGTAAAGCATTTTCATCCTCCTCATAAAGTATAACTAGTTTAAACTTTTTTCTTTTTCAAAATCTGACATACTTTTCTCTACAGATTATTTTCTGTAGTTCTTAATATTAATTCCTGTTACTGTCTGTGGACATATGGTAATAAAATTGCCTTGCTCAAAGCTGAAAATGCAGAATCATTTTGAGACATAAGGGAGGGGAGGGATCTTACACCTTCCCAAGAGAAGCAATCCGGTGTGTTTTGCATGCTGGACATGTTTGCTGTGCTGCTTTCTGCACTGGGATGCTACAAAGCACAATGGGAGCATTTATAAAACTTTTTATTGACTAAGGACGGGACAGTAGCATATGGGAACACCAACAATTGCTAACTGATCATGAAATAAAGAAATTCCAGTATTCTAGTGTTATAAAAAGAAGGGGGGAAAAAAAAGTCATTCAGAACTTAGTCATATTGGTTCAGCTGTTGTAACCAAAGACTGATAAGATAATAGAGGTCTTTGTGGCTGTTTTCTACTGAAATGCTTTATCTTTATGATACACTTGGGGCCCTTTAGAGTGGAAGCTTTTTAAACTGCTGCTGGAGTTAGAACTCAAATTAGATGCTGTTGCAATGGCAAGGGGGCTCCTTAGTCAGGCAGCCCTCACAAAGTGACTTTTATCTCCGAAGCCCTTCCATTAGATTGTTACTTTCTTCTGTTTTTCCTGTTTATTTTTGTTGACTTTTGCTGCCCTATTTTGTGGCATTTAGAAGGTGACCCAATCAAGAAAGGGTAAATGCTAAATGCTGGACAGAGCCTGTGAAGTGGAAACATCACAGCCCATCTGATGTGTGCTGCAGACTGCAGTGTTAGACAGAACGCTTTAACCAGGTTATCTCTGGGAGGCTAAGATCAAATACACTTTCTTTTATGTCTAGCATTGTGTTTTGCTTTCTTTTCAATGTCCATAAAATAATAAAATCCCCTCCAATCTAACAGAGGGATTGAGTCACAAAGGCTTTTTTTTCTATAAAGGAAAAAAAATCTGAAATTGCTTAACTTGATTCAGAATCATTTTTGATTGCTGGTTGAACTGTTTTGGCTGATGATACTTTGGAGCTGCAGTTAAGTGATTTAAAGCCCTACTTAGTTTCTGGCAAAGTCCACACTTCTTTCTTGCATTACTGCCTCCTGATTTCACAAAAGTCACACAATGTGTTTGTTCTGTAAACGTAACAGGAGTAATCATTTGTGATTTATTAATTTGTATTTCTTGTAAGCGCATGGAGCAAAAGTTAGTTTAGATGCAGTGCATAAACAAGGATGATATTTGTCATGTTTTACACTAATCACAGAATTCAAGAGAACCAATAATGCTTTGCAGCTGTGTAGAGATTCCTTGCAAAGATCTCAAAGCACTTCAGAAACATTAACTAACCAGACATAAAAACCTCTGATTGGTAGTGTTTTACTTTGTCTACATGTTGGGACACTAAGACACATTCAAGAACCCACAGTAATTTTGTGTCACAGCTAAGAACCCGGCTTTAGCAAGCTATGGATCATGCCTGTAAAATTTTTAGTTTATTTATGACTCCAGTACTTAGTCTTTTATTCACTTGGTAGCATATGTGGTTTTACCTGTTTTTTTGTTTGTTTTTTTTTTTTTTTCCTGAGAGTCAGAGAGATTAGTTTAAATTATGCTATGTAAGCCTAGAAGTCTATTTTTTGTTATGCCTGCTTCTTTTTTTCCCTTACCAGCAGTTATTACTCTGCCTCTACCTCAGGACAGCTTGCCCCAAGGACAGTAAGAAATTTAACATTGAGCAGCCTGCAGTATTTGCTTACATGCAGCTACATTTGTACATAGACTGGATAGGTTGTAAAAGGTAACAGGAGTTTTAAAACGTAGTAAACCAGTGGTTGATATAGGAACTTCAGTTATATTGTATAGCTATACTTACAGGATACTAATTTTTTGATTTTTTTTTTTTTTTTTTTTTTGCAATACTTAAATCTAAGTAAATAAAATTCAGGATGGGGTTTATGGTTTTTATTAAATGCAGTGTAAGATACATGATGCTCTTTCTGTTACTTAATGTACCAGAAATTGTGTAGTATTCCAGTTGGTTTTAGTAGATAGAGTTTTGCCACAAGCAGAATTCTTTCTAAATGTAATTTTAGACCACAAGTTGAACTCTTCTCTCTTTTTCAGTAGATTTATAGCTACTTTTTATTTTCTGTCTCCTGGTTAGATTGACCTATGCCCAGAATTTAAAAAAGTCAAGAGTTCTCTTTGATGCCTTAGGTCTCTTCATTCGGAATATTTTATCTCAATTTGTGCTGAAATCCAAAATAAAGAGTAAAACAATAAGCACACATAGAAAATTTAAAATATTACTACAACCAGATTATTATCACAAAAGTGGGGATATACCCAAAGTATTATCAGAAATAATAACATTTTTTTGGAACTTTTGATGAGACTGACACATGTCCATTTTAAAAAGAAGTCCTTAAACACTATCAGCTTCCCACCAACACTCAAAATTTTAAATACTGCTGGTAAAGGGAGTCAATGGATCAAATTCAGTATATCTGTAGTCACTGAAATAAAGGCCCCTAAGAAAAATGTGTCAATTTTAAAGGTCTTTCCTAACTGAGGACCATTTTGTGATAGAGCCAAAGGTTAATAAAATCAGTAGTGAATGTAGCAATTTTACAGATAAGCTATTCACAACAAGTGTAGTTACTTGAATAAAAAGCTAATTCAGTCCTAAAATGCCACATGCAGTAGCAGTGAATAGCTGCTTTTAGGTGCTTTCTGGAGGAGGATAAAATACAGAATCACAGCACTCTTCTTTTCCAGCATCCCTGGCTGCCTGTAAATTGCTGTGAATGGGACTGTGGGCTGACAGGCTCTATTAAGACAAACTGCCTTTCTCATCGGAGAGATAAAATAAATCAGGTGTTTAGTCAAATTAAAATACTTCAGATGGAGCAGGCCCTGGGGAGCACTGATCCACCTGACAAATCTGAGAGAAACTCAAGACAGATGTGTTTTGGGGATAAGGAAGACCCCATGGAAAAAAATGCACTGCTGTCTTTGGAGTAAGAGAATAGGATTAGAACAGAGAGAGAGCTGTGGTATATAATATTTTATGGAAGCTGGCATATTTACTGTTCATTTTTTACTAAGCTTTTTGTTTTATCTGTTTTTATGGCAAATACATTTTACAGATAACTGTATTTTTACTTTATTTATAGATATTTTCAGTCAGCAGCAGAAGTTTATTTACTGGTAATGAGTTTAGGAATCTCATTGCTCACTGCAGTAAGTGGATGCAAAACAGATGATGATGGCACACAGCTACTGATGACCTCTCTTGTCCCAGCCAGATCAGCTCAATCTGGTCTGCATTCTAAGCAAGTTGGTTTTTATTGGTATTTAAACTGTAAAATAATGGTTGGGATTTTCCACTCTAAAATTAAATTATGCCTCCCCCCACCCCCCACACACGCTGTTCATACAACAACATTCTCATCTTGTGCTTGTTCTTGGTTAGGTGTCCTGCAGCTTCATGGAGGTCTCGTGATTTTCCAGGAGCACACTGTACATTTTGTGGTCATCAGTTCTATTCTGTTGCTGGATTACATAACAGGGTACAAATTAAAGAGCAGAGTACTTTAAATGGGGTCATTTATTTCAGATGTGTTTCTCGGAGGAGGGAAAAGGAAAGAAAAACAGTTGCTGTGGATTCCTGAATAAGAACAGTTACTTCTGCCTGCTATTATAAAAAAATCTGAGAGAGAAAGAAAGAAAGAAAGAAAGAAATATTATACATTTGTGGCAACTATATCAAGTGGTTCTAAGAAATCCTAACAAAACAACAACATTTTGTAGCCTTTGCAGGCACGCTTTGTGGCGGTTTTCTACTCATGTTATGGAGCAAGTACAAGCTATACAGACTAATATGGAAATGGAGTGGGAGATTAATATCTGCTTTGGGTGTGTAAAATATTTTACGACTGTAAGCTCAGGGGCTTGCATTGTGATGCCAAAGCTGCTTGACAGATGTGAAAGTCTCAAGCTGTTGTTTTCCAGGTGGCAGTGGAGGACAAATAAGTATCATTTGAGGCAGCAGGTTGCTTCCCATTGGCTTTCTAAAATTGGTGGGCGGAGTGGTTGATCTTTTCTTGTCCAAATGGGCAAGGGAATTTTTCTTTGGCAGAAGAGTCTTTTACCTATGGAAATGAATTCAAAACCACTCAAAACCATGCTGAAAAATCTTCAATACTGAATAACACAGGAGGGTTAAGGTAGGTCTATAGTGAATATGCAGAGAGCTGAAGAGATGGCAGTATGGAGCTCAGTACATGCTAAAGGATCCTGGCAAGGCAGTACTTCCAGGGCAGGCTCTTTCTTGGCCACACAGCTGCCTAAGTTTACTTTCAAAAATTATTTTGTGTTTGTTTTGGACTTGTAACAGCTTTTTGCACAGAACTCTTCTATTGCTTCAGTCAGCTGTATCACACTAAGGCTTTGCAATGAGTTGGTCTGGGTAGGAGTGTCCTTCAGTTTGAACTTCATGCATCCATCATTCCTCTTGTGACTAAGCAAATCATTATCAACCCTTTCTAAAATTTCTACTACAACAGAATTTACACATCTTTCTTCTTTTGGAGACCTGTGTCAGGTGTATACTGTATGGACATTAGGCATTAGAGGGTAGGGAAACATAAGGTTCTTGGAAACTCATTTAAAATGAAGATGCTTAATAGTGAATAAGAAATGGAATATTTTTCAGTACTTTAGCATTGCTAAATGTAATTAATAAATGTACAGAAAACAAGGTACCCTTTGTTTCTCAGAGTTTGTTTAAAGTGAATGACTTAAGCCATGCAGTTTCTTTTTTTTTTATGCAAAGCAATTTCAGATAGAGGTTTTTTTTAAAGCTGCTTTTGTAAATGAAATTTTATGTAGGAATCATACGGCCCCACAACATAAGTAGTGGATAATCTTGGATTTGTCACCTTCTTGGCAGGAGCCTGTTTTGTCTTCCTTCTCCTCATGAAACTCGTCAGCCTCTTTTTTTCTTCTCTTCTTTACAAGATATCCATCTTATTCCTGGGAAGAAGCTGGAGTCATAATTTTGTGACTCTTTCTCCATTCCCTCACAAGTCATGTTGCTCACACATTTTGTTCCTCTTCAAAAATCCAGTGAGTTCTTTATCACAGTCCTCTATTGTGAACAGAGGAAAGGAGGTTTCTGAGCCTTTCTCTTTTGTGCCACTTCTCATATCATTGCGGCAGACTACAGACCTGAATAATTCTTGGTTTTCTTCTTCTCTGATTTTCAGTTCTACTATACAACACTAAATTTATTTATCCCACTTCCAACTCTAAACTTCTTTCAGATTATCTTCCACTATTCTTGGACTTCTACCTTGATATACCAATATTAACTCTTATAGACCTGTGATTCTGAGGTGCTCACAAGAGGAAATGTATTGTATGGCTCAAATATAGGAATAGACATTGCTGTTTCTGACAGGGTAATATGTTCCTATATAAGGTGGGATATTTTCAGATTGATTTGGAAAAGGACCCTGTACTCTCCACTTATGAGACCCATGAAATTTACCCATAAACAGACCATTAAGCATCATTAGTACAAAGAATAAATGTACCGTAGTTTCATATTAATTAAGTGCTCTCTGTAGAGTAAACTTTGAAAGTTAAATGAAAATTCTTAAGCCATTTTTTCAGGTTAGCCATTTCTCTTGAGGACAAGTAAAGCTCATTTTTAATACACATTCCACAACCATAGCTTACATTTACCTAAATGACCTACCAGATATATGGGTATTTTGGAGAAATGATCAATAAATTCTTAAACTGCTTCTTCCACCAAACAGCATCTTTTAAATTATTTTTTTAACATTTGTACATACTTGGAGTGAAAAAATGAGAAAAAATATAATCTGAGGTAAAATTATGTCTGATAAACTATGAATGTATTTATCACAGTGGGCAGATTTAGATGGAGAAGATCCAGGGATTCATACAGAATAAATCCCAGCCAGAAAAAAAGGAAATATTCTGTATCTTTTCTACTCCCATTTCTGTTACATCCTCCCCTGCTTAGAGCACAGCAAATCTATGTGTTACATTCTTTTGGGGTTTGTTAGTAGAAAATATATCCAAGCTGCTGTTTGAAAAAAGCACATTGGTGATGCAGCCATTTTTTTGGAGGGGTAAATATTGCTTTGTAAATATTGTCTACCTAATATTTACAGTCCCTCTTTCCCCCACGTTTAGGTACACCAGAAAGCCTGGCAGAAAAAGAGCGACAGCTCTCTACTATGATCACCCAGCTGATCAGCTTACGGGAGCAGCTCCTGGCTGCCCATGATGAGCAGAAAAAGCTGGCAGCCTCACAAATTGAAAAACAACGGCAGCAAATGGACCTTGCTCGCCAACAGCAAGAACAGGTGAGGCTCCAAGAAAGAAACCTGTGAAAATGGTTCATGCAGGATGCTTGTCACAAACTCTGCTCTGCCTGCTGTTTTTTCCTTTTGTGGTTTTTTTTTATGTAAAAGAGCTTAAATATCTGCAGAAGTTACACATTTTTCCAGAAAGAGGGAATATTATAAGACCCTTAAAAAAAAAGGGAGGAATGGATGATAGATTTCACAGTTCTCCCTGCACTGAGATGCAATTTTGAGAGTTATGAACAAGCCAGGCTATAACATTATTTAACACTTTCTCTTTTTGACATGAAAATAATTAAGCAAAAACCCTGAAGCATACTCAAACCTTCAAATACCTTGCACAAGTAAGGTTTGATTTTTTGTTGAGGTTGTGAACAGTTTGTTTTTTTCTTGTTTTGTTTTTTTTTCTTTTTTTCTTGATTATTTGTTTTAAAGATGCAGTTGTCCAATGAGCTGTCCCCTTCTCTTTGAACAAAAGTGCAACAACAATGATCCCATGCACTAGTCCCCTAGGCATTAGATCCGACAGATCCAAATTAATGTGTGGTTTTTAGGAATCTGACATTATTACTAGAATTATCTTTTCAGTTAAATATATTTTATAGGATATATACAGCAATGTATGCTCTGTTGATTTTAATGAGTTGTGACGTCTGGTATTTTATGTGCTTGGGTATTTGCCCACATGTAGGAATATGGACTCATCCCCTAATGGAAAATAACATAAAGGAACACTGTAAAAAATCAGAAGTTAGAATGTCATTTAGCCATCTAGAGATGACACAGTAATTAACTATTGACACTTGTGAATAAGCTAGCACAAATTAATCTTGACACATTTGCAGACGAGTGATATCTTACAGTGAACACTTTGTAATTATATTTCAAAATGAAAATTAAATGACACTTAAAACTAGGTTGTCATGCTCAATGAAGCGAGCATGTAGCTCAACCGATAGGCAAATAAAATTCAGAATTTGAGCCACATGGTGCTTGTGTACCCTACTTTACTGTGTCAAGCCTATGCATCAAGACGATGCTATGGTAATTGCATTGCAGTGTCTTGGGTACATTTTCTGTCACAGAACTGCTCCAGCAAAAAGGAACCTTGGAGATTAGATGCTCCATGGTATATTTCTTGTTTTCATCTGGAAATGCCTATTCAAATGGTGCTGCACTGTGCATGCAGGTACAAAAAAGCTGTTCACAAGCAGCCAGAACCCTGGCAGAGCTGTTCTTTTGCACATGTAGACAAAAGCCTCCTCCTTGTCTTGGCTATGGTTTATGGCTGTATTAAGCTGCAGCCAGGTCATCAGCAGCTCCAAACAATACTGGATGTAGGGTACTGTGTACCTGTGAAAAAATGACACAGCACTGAGAGAGAGAGTGGCCCACAATGCAGTTCCATGCATTTCACTGTGAAGCTGCATGCTGTAACCATCTTTTACCTTTGCTGAGGGGCAATGTGGATAATAAACCTGACAAACCTTATCTTTAGTTACAAGCACTGCACTTCTGAGATGGAGTCACACAGTTGGTGTGTTGCTCACAAAATGTGCTAACTCCACATCCCATAGAGGTTTTAAATATTCCATATAGCACTGTCCCCATTAGGACAAGGACCAAGCACAGACACCAGTGCTGGTCTCTGTGCTGACAACAGCTACCTGAGCTTCTAGGACCTGCCCCTGGGCCGCCTGGGCACAGGAACTGCCCAGCTCTCTTTGATTCCCTTTTTCACTCGCCCACAAGGGTCTGCTCATTCAGTCCTCACTCACTGTATTTTATTGACTTGCCTGGGAGGTTCATCCAGATCTGTTTGAACACCAGGCTCCTGAAAGGAGTTTGAGCTCTGTTACAAGCATTGCTGTAGTGATCTGTGAGAGTTGCTTGACTCCATCTTCTTGTGATCCTTTGCCTTCACCCAGCCCCAGAATCATCTAGACCTTAATTTGCCTCCTTAAGGCCATGTACAAGACTTAAAATACATATGAATTTTGTGCTGATTTATCTTACAAAAGTGAATTTTAACTGAAAAATCTTACTGAGTTATTTCCAGATGACAGTGAGAGATTAAGGAAATGACAGCTTTGGTCTCCATGTATGCACAATTACAAGCTGTTAATATGTAACTACAAATTCCTTATGAGTTAATCTGAACAGTTTTCACTAAAACTATGTGATTGTTTATTTCCAAACCAACCTTGATACGTTCCTGTCATTTTTTTATCATAAAAACATTTTACTTAGCTTTCTCTGTTTATAACAGAGTAAGTGTGCTGAGAAGATGTTAGTGAAGGAGCCCAAGAGGGTTTTTGCCAAAAGAGAAACTGGATATGAGTGACCAAAATACCTTTGTCACCAGCTTCGTGCTGTTTTATGTGATTCCTCTGCTATAGATAAATATTTATAGGAGGGGAAATTATACTCAAGAAATGAAGGTAGCAGAAGTGCTGAGGCTGGGATTTCCAGGAAACACAAATCTTGTTCTCATTTCAGTCTGCTGCACAGTTACCCTTCTAAAGCAGAAGTCCAGTTGTCCCCTCAGCTCCCTGTGGCTTCTCCTCTGTGGCTGCCTTCCACATCACCCATTGCAGGGAGCAGCTCTGTGGTCTGAGGGCAGGATCCTATTTCCCTTCTGCTCCAGCATGCTGATTTTGTGGGAATCAGGGAGGTAGATGGAGTATCTGTAGCAAATTCTCACCAGTCTCTTAGTGTTCTTCACCCTGAACATTTGCTTTTCTCCATCTGTGTTAGAGAAGGGGTAAGAGTGAACCTTTATCCTCTAGATCCCCTACTGATTCTACCAAGTGAGGGTAAGAATATCTACATATTTCATAGGGTTGTGTGGAGGGTGCGTTGCTGAGCACCAGGTACTGCTTTTACACAGAATAAGGCTCTGCTTCGCTAAGTAGCTCCAAGGATGATTTTTGAGATTTGCAAGAGAAGTAATGTGCTGCTCATTGTGGAGGAAGTCAGAGAAGCTTACCCTACGAGCTCGTGCTGAATAGTGAAACATCTATAAACACCAGCTAAGGCTCCAGTTCAGCAAAGCAGGAAAATGTATGTTTAACCTTAAGCACCTGTGTAATCCCATCCCCATTCAGAAAAGCACTTAATTTTCAGCATGTGTTTCATTCCTATTGTAGCTAACAGTAATGCATCACAGTTAAAGATCACCACAGGCTTAAATGCTTTGTTGAATAGTGATGAGATTATTCACATGCACACAAATAGACCTATGTTTCTGTGCTTTTCAGAGCTAAGGTCTCACTGCTTAAAATACATATTTCTTACTCTTTAAGTAGATTTTTATGTTGCATTTAAATTTACCTCTAAAGATGCCCCATTAAAAAATTAATATGCTTAATAAAATATAATAAAGAATAACAAATATTATGTTTTTTGGTCAATAGTATTGAAATTTCAATATTGCTCTTTTAATTTAATGGAAATTTTATTTCTAATAGATTGCAAGACAACAGCAGCAACTTCTGCAACAGCAGCACAAAATCAATCTACTGCAGCAGCAAATTCAGGTCAGTGTGTTTTATTGCTCTCTTCTGATTATACTTAAGTTTCATTTATGAAAAGGGAAGGGTATAAAAAAAAGCAGCCACATGCTTTATAACAAGCCTGAGTAAAGATGTTCTTTATGGGAGTTCCTTGTGTCCCAGAAAATTATTGTCAGACTTTTTTTTGGTGCAAAGAACTTTAATAGGCAAAGTTTTCTTCTGAAAGTTATGAACTATTTTTAAATCTCACCATCTTGTCATAATTCTGAAATCTGCAATCAGTTTGACTTGCATTGTGTGAAGTAAAAACAGTCTCAGTTATTGCTGGAGGAATTCTGTGTTCTACAAAGGCAAAATTGAGACATTGAAGCAGTACTAAGTCCCTGGCACCAGTCTGTTCATGTACAAAGACCCACAGGTATATGTGTTCCAGGTGCCTTTGGAGTAATTATACCCTTGTGGATGTGGAAGTATTCTGGAGATATTTAATTATCTGTACTTGTACTCAGAGTATGGTTTAATTTTGTGCAAGTATATGTGGGCAGGGAGTGACATGGATGTAGAGGCATTGTTGGCATGTGACTGTGTTACCTTCTCTGCTTCCCACTTTGAAAGCATTTCCATGGGCCTGTTCACTGATTGAAATATTTCAATTTAGTCTGACAGATGATTGTGCTGCCAATCATTTCTTATAAGCTTGGGCTATCCATTTCTTTTCCTTAGTTAGCTGATTGCTATGTTACTAGATGCCAAAACTGAAGTTTTTCTTTCCCTCATCCCAAAGGAATGCTTGTAAATACTTTTGAAAACATTGTAACGCAGTCTCAGTTACACTTCTAAAGGGTTTATTTAACAGATATGGATGTGTTAATACCTCGTATGAGAGACACAATTGAATTATAAACCACTGTTATTGTTGTTGCCTATTAGGAGACTGTGTGTTCATATTAGGTATTCATCAGGGATGAAAGAGATAGTATAAGGAAAAAGAACAGTGTAAGGAACAGAAAGAATAGCGTAAGGAAAAAATACACCATCTTCTCTAAGTGTTATTTGCAAGCCAGGCTTCAGAAAGCAAAGAATAATATAAAAAAAGCTTAGCATAGAAGCTAAGACTGAAACCTAGCTAAGTCTACAAAACTGAAATATTATCTGCATGAGAAATTTCTGATTTTTAAAATTCCTTTAAAAATTAGGAAACGGAAACAGAAATTATTACTACGTTTTTTTGTTTCTATTTAGAGAGTTGTACATATGTTTGGCTGGGATACCTGCTCTATAGTAAAAAGCTCAAAGGTACTTAGTTTCACTTTGGTCAATACTTTCCAGAAGTTTTACCATTCCACTCTCTCCAGGGAAATGTGGTCTTAGAATTCATTCTAGAATAGTTTGAAGGTTCATTTACTCATTCACTTCCATCTTTCCTCTTACATAGTGCTGAACCCTCCACAAGTTTTTTTTTCCCTTCCTGTCCTAGATGTATATGCAAAGAAGTGCTCCAATGGTTGTTCTGTTCATCTGAGCTAAACTATTTCTTGGTGACTCATTCCTGTATTTGCTTCCAAATTCTTGCCAATATATAGTACTCTTATGCCATAGCTCCTCAGTGGGTTGGCCTCTTTATTGATCTATGATTTTTACATTTACCTGAGTCTAATCAGTGTGTTTGAGACAGGAGGATTGTTTCTTCTCCCATGTGGTCAGCCAGATTGGTAGTGGGCATCTCATGGCCCAAGGAACACTGTAGGCTCCAGTAACAAGTTTTAAGCACAAGTGCCAAGTCAAACATCCAGTGGTCTTATGGGGAGATTACTAGAAGAAAGTTCCCTGGGAAATTGTCTTCTAGGCTAAACACCAGCTCACATAATCAATTTGCTTGTAAGCCAAGTTGTCTGCTTTGTTTATTTGTTCTGTCTTAATTCTGTGTCAGGTTTGGCAACCAGAAGGTGCTTGAGAGAGAAGTTGCTATGTTTCCTCTTCAGTTTGAGTAGATTTGGTGCTGTAGAATTGGTTATGAGTGTTACAGTTTGAGATGTGTAGATCCTTAAGGGCTAGAGCTGGGATGGAGGCAAAACAGGAGGCAGGTGATAGACATGGTGCTGTGCTGGTTCTCCCAGATCCTCTCCCACCATCTTCCCAGGGAATCTCAACACCAGTGCTGAAGTCACGCTGGTGACTCTGGGTGGAGTTCATCATACTTAAAATAGGTAACTGCAGGACAGACTCTGTCTCAGTTAATTTCCCGGATGGTTCCAGTAGTGAGCAGTGAGAAGATGAGTGAATAGTTTCAGGATACAATTTGTCTTGTCTCAAAGTAGATATTTAAAATATATCAGGTAAATTGTTCCCTAAAATGGCTGTTTCTCTCCATTAACTAAGAAAGATATACGTGCCAATGCCTTTAGTGTAGAGATCTGATGTGAGATTAGGTGAATCATCATGCTCTCCATGTCTTGAAAGGGAAACAAAATTTCTATTAAATATTTACATTCCCAGTTTAGGTTTTGGGCCTGGTAGAATTTGCAGTGCTGTCCCCAGTAACTTGATTTTGTTTAGAAGGTTTGTTCAAAGACACACTTGAGCAACAATTTTCAGGAAAGAGTGATTGCCTACAGAGAATGGTGTGGGCTCTTATCTGTACTTCGTGTGCGTGGGAAAACAGTAGTACCCTTCCCTGCCACTCCCCTTTTGAAGGGATTACAAAATGTGAGCAGCACAGGTGCCAGTTCCATCTGGGCAGGGGCCTATTCATGGCACAGCTACTCGAGGCAAGTACAGCGTGTTCTCCAGGATGTGAGAGAGGGGCACTGCTGATGCAACGTTTTCATCATGAGACACACAGTGTGTCAACTGTCCTCTCCTGAGGTGCAGTGTTAATTCTTGAACAAGAGTTTCTGTGAATAAGTGCACCCAGTTTTACCATTTAAGCAATGAGAAATTGCTCTAGAAGGGGCTTATAATATGTCAGCCACATACAAAATTTAAAATAATTTATATTAAATAATACATGCTTCCCCTGGACAACTACTGGGTAAATATACTGAGAGTTTGCATTATTTAGTATTTATTATCTATATTGTGCTGTATATTATCTGTTTATATAATAATTTCAACACCTTGTTTCATTTAGTTGGTGAGAAGGTTCTTTCTTTGTTTGGGGTTTTTTTTTAAAGTTTTGTTTTGAGACCATTTACTGGAACACCTTACTGCAGACTTCTTATACATCCAAAACTTTGTCAATAATCTGTGAGAAAAAAGCACTTTATCTAGGCTTAGTGTATGCAAAAAAGATAGGTATTTCAAGAGTACACAGGTCATTAAATGTTCTGCATAATCATCTTGTGTTTTCTACGTGAAGCTAATGTTTCTGTCAGGATTTATGTGTTGGGGAAAGAGGTTTGATTGGCTAAAAGGAGTGGGAATCTGGCCTTCTCCTCAGTCCTGTCTCTGATCATCAGAAATTTGGCAAATCATATCCTTTTCCTCAATTGAAATGTAATGTTTTGAGAATCTTAAATGAAAATTTTCAAATAAATGCAGTGTATTCTTTCTTTTCAGCTCAAATGTTCATAATGTTCATAAACACTCTTCTACAGAGGAGTCCACAGAGATGGCAGGAAATCTAGTATGCCAAATTAAGTTCTTCATTCCACAGAGCTGTGCAGAGAAATAATTGATTTCAGTGCAAATTAAAATTGAGAAAATAATGTGGGGCAAAGAGCTCACAGATCAGTCTCCAGGTTGATTAAGATTTTTGTAAAATATATGTTTTTTCATTTGATTGTTTAATAAAAAATGTTCATTCTGAAGTAGGGGGAACAAAATTGGACTAGTTCAAGAACATCTCTTAGCCTGTGCTATGAAAGTGAAAATCTCTAGGAATAAGTGAAAAACCTGGTTGAAGGAGGAATTTGCTAGTACATCATGAAGATTAGATTGGGAAAAGGGAACACATGCATTTCTTTAATGTTTCCAAACCAGGGGTCTTGAAATCCCTGTGAATTCTGTGCTTCATTATGAGAATTCAGTCCTTTCAGAATGAGGACTGGGGACTTCTGAGCCCCACCACGCCCATCTGAGGAAAAGAGGTGGATCCCACTGATGCTTGGAGCCTGTTGCTCCAGGATTTTCCTCTGAGAATGGGTGTGTGTGTGTGGATTTAAGGGATGAAAGTTTTTAGGGCTTTTCTCCTCTTGTGGGTAGGTTTCATTAGAACAAGTCCTAAATCGTGGCAGAAATCTTTAAAAGGGACAGTGATGGTTGAGCTTTTCTGCAGAAATCTGTGATGAGGATAACTGTGAAAGATGATCCCAGCTGCTTTTGTCATTTCCCTTTACCTTATTCCTCTTTACTGTGCTCAATGCCATTGCAGAGCATTTAGTTTCCTGTTTGAATCAGTACAATTTCCATTGCATAGAGAAACTGGTTTCCTCTGTTCTCATAAGTCTTTTAATTCAGACACTAAAAATTATTACTAATAGTAATTATTTTTTAGTTTTAGTGTATACATTCATGCTGTTCTACTTTTTTATAAATGTTCTTACATTTTCTGTTTCCCTCAAATAGAGTGAACATGATTACTGTGGTAGTAAACAGACAAAAGAACAGTAACATAAAATTACAACTATTTAAACTGTCAATATAATTTGAATCATAAGTAAAACTTAAAAGACTGAACCAGTGAGTCTCTCTTCTTATCCATGATTAACTACTGACAATTGAGGTACCTGGTGAGCTGAATAAGGACTATCTCTTTATGTGAAGTACATGTCTAAAGATCAGGAATAATTACATTCCACATTAGCCTTCACAGCCTCCCTGACCTGGTTAATTAATTTTTTGCTAGGATAATAATAGTAGAAATAGATTTAAAGATACCCTTCATTATTAAGTATGTAACTGACCTCCAATTTTAAGAGCTGAACCTTTCATTTATTGCCTTTTGGAGACAGGTTAAAGCTCCTTGCAGAGAGCTTGCTGAAAATGCACAAGCTGGAATCCAGTTATTGTCAGCTCAGTTATGCTCAGACAACTCTGAGGTTGTCTTTCTTTGTAAACTCTAGTGTTGACAAGCAAAAGCAATGGCAGTTGTACTGTTCCAGCACTAGGGAATATTCTCTTCTACTTTTTTTTTTTTTTTTTTTTTGGTTTTGTTTTTTTTTGTTATTGATCATGAAACTGATCCCCTTCCAGCAAGCTCAGGACCAAATAAAGCCATTGAAAGCAATTTGATACTTCTATTGGCAGGGTACGCAGATCAGATACTCCCTTGAAAGAGAGAGAGAGAGAGTTATAAACAAAGCTTAGAAGTCTAGGAATAGCCCCCAGCTTCAGCAAACCCTTAAAATATTTTGTAATTGTATCTTCAATCATGAATTAGCTAGGAAAAACAGACCTTTTTTGCCTTTATATTTCACTGCTCTATGCTGTTTTTAATTGCCCACAGGCACACTGTTGTGATCTTCTTTGGAAGTTTAAAACCAGGATAAAAATGCAAATCCAATTATTTCTTTTATCTAATCTAATTAACTTTTACAAGCAATGATAGATGCACTGCAGCTTCCATCAAACATTTTAATAATGATGTTTCTGGATTAAAGAATAGGTAAAAGTACTGTAATTTATAAGCAGTCAAGATTATGGCAGTACAAAATGTAAAATATTGTGGTGGCTTAATAAACTATAGCTGCAGTTTATTAATTTACAGTAGAAAGGATGCATTTCCCTTAAAACCCAGTTTGCTTGTGAATTGATTCCCAGCCGTCACTGGTATATATTTTTACTGTTTTTTAAACAGCTCAGTATTAAAAATAATATATATCCAAGTCCCTTCTGCAATGCAGTTGTGTGCAGTTGGAAGAGAGAAATGCTGTTGTGTGCCTGTAACTTGTAGCTGGCTGCTAAATAGCTGAATCCACTTCAGGAGCTCTGCCCTAGGTGTGGCACCGCGGCTCGTGTCCAGCTCCTAACTTGTCTGGTGAAAATGGAAACTGATCCAATGGAGGAAAGACAAATATGCTAAACATCAAAGTCAAATGTTTCATATTTTATTTGTTATTGCATACTGGCTTATTAATGAGTTCTAAAGTCCTTATGTGATAATTTCTCAAGCAAAAGATCTGCTAATGGCCAGCTTTTCCCAGTAAAAGGCATCTTCACGACTGGCTGGCTTGGAATTTTCTCTGTCAGCTGTGAGGAAAGAGAAGTGAGTAGGTTCCCTGCCTTCTCTGAGCAGCACATGCTATAATAAATATTCTGGTGATGCTCTCTATCCTTTATTCAACCTCTTCTATACTACAAATGCTTTGGCATAACAGTGTGGTGGCGGCAGAAAAGACAAAATGTGTGAAAGGTTCATATTCCTCTGCTGCTTGTAAGCTTCTGATCTTACTCCTTGGTCCCCCATTTGCTAGGATCCTGCTAGCTACTCTGCCCCTGAGGCACTCAGTCCCTGGAAACAAGTTTCATCCTGGCAGAGCAGAATATAGTTCTGGATTTGACTCTTAAAACTATGTGCAGTCATGAGGGGGTGGGGAGGCTGTGTTTTAAAAAATTTTTGCTGTGACCTTTTAAGAGTTAAATTAGCTGTCTTGCAGTTTTCTAATTCATTATATGACTCTTTTTTTCCTTATTTCGCCTACCCGAGTCTAAACAAATTGTATTTAATGCAAAAATTAAGCCTTGTGTATCTCTTTCATATGACTTCTCTAATTATAGAGCAGTAAATGGTAGAATAGCATATGTTAGCAACATGAGCAGCAGTCTATGAAATGAGCTACAAGTTAATAAAATGATCTTGTGGTGGTGTTGGCCAAATGTTAGCACACATGTTTCGAAAAGTGGTATTTCAACAGACTTGAAGAATAGGACTTTGGCACACGGGTGCAGAACATGATCTGATGTGTGGAAATTAGTTAAACCAAAGTAAATGTCATTGTTTCTTGGGCTCATGTTGGTGCAGAAAATGATAGTAGCTGTCCTCCCACTTTCCCTCTCCCACGTGTGTTTTAAAATTGGAAATGAAGACATAGGCATCCCCAGTTCAAGTCCTGCTGCTTCGTTTGCTTGGGGCGTGCTGTGCTGCATCCTCACCAGTGGCTTAAGGGCTTGTTCACAGCTGTGCCTCTGCCAAAGCCAGAGGCTAAAATCTCACTGATTCTATTCAGCCCAGACACTTCTTCTGCAGGCTTCACTTATAGAAGAGCCCATGATTTTGGCCCTTTTAATTTAGAGGTAGATTATAACCAACTCCTGAATAACCGCTGAGAATCAAGCAAATATTTGCTGCCCACCTGTGCTGCTTCCTGGGGGTGACTCTTGGCTGGTGCTCTGCCCATTCCAACCCAGCGTGGAGCGACTGCCATGGCTGAGTCAGGCACCCTGATCTAGCTCTCAAGGAGTTTGGCAGAGGTGATGCCTTTCTGAACCTCTCTGGTGCCCTTCTGCCAGCCTGATGATGTTCTCCTTTCAATATTGCAATATTTGGGATAATGCAATAGTAATGCGCTATTTGCTCCAGCACAGAAATCCAGTTTCGTTCCTAAGAGGCATGTGCACAAAGTAAAATGGATAACTGGGAGTGGAAATGGTGCCAAGTGGCAGCCTATCCAACAGGACTGATCCTGTGAAGCCTTGTTTGCTTGAGTAATGCCCGCTCAGGCAGTGTTTGATGACTTGTGTACTGTTACTCACATAACTGAGCTTTGCACAAGTGAGCACCACTTGCAAGGAAGGACTTAGGATATTTGTATTGTGGTTGGAATATCAAAGGTATAAATGTGGCAGGGATTTCAGGGAATGTAATTTGTTTCATTAGACAAACAGATGTAGCTGGAAAAAACAGGCAACCATTTGGGCACGCCAGCTCTTTTTCATGCCTTACATCACTGTTACATAGAAACATATCCCAGGACTGACAAGACCTGCTTGAGATATTGGCCTTTCATTTCTAATTAGTTACTTTTTCCGTGATGATTTTTATGATTGACAACCACGTGATGGCCAAGAGGGAAAACAATCAAGTTTAGCATTGCATTTTTCTATTTCCATTTTCTTTTTTTTTTTTACTCCTGCCACCTCCACTATTTGTGCAGATACTAGAAGAAGATCTCACTAATCAGGAGATACTGGAAAAAGAAAAAAGTTAATAAATGCTAGTATTGAAATGACTTGATTTATGGAGATATTCAGATATACAGGCAAGGCTGGAATGTGGTGATATCAGAGGTCAAAATTTCTGTCTGCAGAAGCAGGTACTTGGTGGAAAATGATGAAGTACAGCTCCACATTAAAAAGGCCAAAAGCATATAGCAAATAAATTGTAAAGTATTTATTGAAATCTCACAGTAAAAATTTAAATTTATCAGGTGAACTAAATCCTGGCCTAGGAATTAAAGCAGTTTTTTTAGTTGTAATTGTGGGAATATTCCAGAATGTAAGCATATTACTGAATCAATTTGAGCATAAAAACTTATTTTTAATGTACTTAATATCGTGATGGCAAGGGAGAAGTAAGTGCATTGCACTCTGAATGCATTCAAGAATTATGAATTCACATAAAGAAAGCAGTAGTATGTGCAATCCAGCAAATGAGCAAACTAGATGCTGTTTAACATTTGGTATACACTTGATGGCATGTAAGTAAAAGTAAAGTGAATGAATATTTCTAATATTCACTGTTTTATGCAACCAGCTAATCCAGACACTCACAAAAATGTCAAAGCATAGTTCTCAAGGAAGATAAATGGCCTTGCCTGGGATTTACCTATCTAATCTTAAAGTTGTTAAAGTAAGGAAAAATTGGTTTATGACTGCAGTTTACATGCTATTTCCCTTTGTCTGTAACATTAGAAACCCCTCTCCCCAAATAATTAGATAATATAGTGGCTTGTGTAGTATGCGAGGCTTTTTCTTCCTTGAAAGAGCTAGTCTTTAATATAAATCTTGTATATATCATCTTCAGCAAGTTGGGCATTTGCACAGCTTGGGTAAATTATGTCTATATTGAGAATCTAGAAGTTACACAGTGTGCATTCCATACTTGAGGGATGGGAAATAAAAATTGATATACTGTGCGGCACATGATATAACACAGTGAAATATCTTTTAAATTCCAGAGGGATGCACTGACATCACCACGGTTAATTCGCATGCAGTAACTCCCACCAAATGTTATTAACTTTAAATTGAAATTTGTAATCATTCAGTAAAAAGAAAATAAATGATGTAAACAGTATACAATGGTGCATTATGAAATGATGAATTAATCTTATTCACCCACCCGAAATGACAGCGTAAGAAACCATTAAAGTTGTAACACCAAATAATAAAAGCAAAGAACTTCACAGTTGATGGTGAAGTGTGAAATCCATCTTGAGACACACCACTGTCACACAGTTTGCAAGGGCACTTCTAAGTTAGGGAACTTTATTTTCAAGTAATCTATTAGGCATTTTTATTCTGTAAATGAGAAATTAACCAGTTGGGGGAATTTATGTTTACCTTTAAATCTCGATCAGGTAGACAAATGAGTTGCATGGCTATTTGCTACAGGTAACAAAATAGGGCAATATGTACCTAAGAGCCTAAGCATAGACTGAGGTTCTGTACTTGACAAAGCAATGTATATAATATAATATATAGAGATAAACTCAACTCAGAAGAGGTGGTATGGCACTTGTTTTTGTTCTGACAAGGAGTGATTGGTATGACGAATGCTACTATCACATTTCTAGCTTTGCCTTTTCCATCTCATTGAATTTTATTGGTGATATATTTTCAGGATACTCATCTCCTCTGTAACTGCATATCTGAGTGTCTCATAAGCTGAAGTGTATTATCCTCACAACACTCTTTTGAGGCAGAATAAAAAGCATATAGATATTTGGGGGCATCTAATTTTAGATATCTAATTTGGGTGACTGAATTAGGACTTTTGGCTCCATATATAAAGCAGTCCAGGTGCTGTGAATTACCTTCTGTTGATTAGACAACGAGGTTCCTAATTTAAGCACCTTAGTTAAATTTCCGAAGTGGCTGGATCCAGTTCTTATATGAAATTTGACAGACTTGAAATCTGTGGTTTCAGAATTCATAGGGTTGTTCTCTACCATCTCGATCATATTCTTTATCATGGCTTTCTGTACACCTATCACTTGTCTTAATTTACTCTGTTGGAGCTTTTAGCCAGAGTGAATCCACTTCAGCCAGACATAGAAATATTTGTTTATTCCTCTCACCCACTGCCCGGCCACAAATGAAAACCATTTTGGGTAGCCTGAGTGTCCGGTGTGGCTGAGCTGCTGACCAGAAGCACAGCCATTGTCACACACAAACAGGCAAGTGGGGAGGCTTCTCTCACTGAAGTCTGCAGTTTCCCAAATCCACGTATTTTCCTTGCAGATGTGGAGCAAATTCTGTGGCTGGGAAACATCCTTTGAAGAGTGGCTTTATTGTGGAGAGAAAATAAGTTTTTATTCGAAGAATGCCTATGCTTCTTGGCGGTCCCTGACACAGTTTCTAGAGCATTCAAGACTTACTTGAAGCAGACTTAAATAATGTTTTTTATTTAATCAAAATGTCTGTTTCTAAATGGGGATCTTACATGCCACATTTTAGGCCAGAATATATTTTTACAGCCAAGTTATAAACCTCTGAAAAAGGGGGCTTATAATGGAAAGGTTGACACAACGTTAATTTTAGTGTTGTAAATGCAATGGTATAATTTTGGAAAAAAGCCTTTATAGCTCTGCTAAGATATTAATTGCAGGAAATTACAGCATATCCTATTAAAGTATTATGTCAGTGGCATACATAGCATATAACACCTTTGCATATTCTCCCTTGTTTTCACGGCAACATTTTGCATTTTGATCTGTAGAGAGTAGGTGGATATAGTGGCTCAGAGTTTCTGATCACTTTTGCGCAAGGGGAAAAATCCACCCTGGGGTAATGTTTGCTTATGGCCAACTCTAGAAACTGATCTGTTACCAGGTAAATCTGTTATGGGCATTGAGGAATGAATCAAATTCTGCTCAAAGTCTTTACTTTGTTTTGTGGCTTGTGAACCAAGGTTTTTAATTTGAACTCAATCCAAATCAGGTTTAGCCAGGTTCTTTCCAGAATGAAGACTACTTTTATGGCACACTTACTTTTGCTGATAATGGCTTACTTTTCATTTGTTTACACTTTCAGAATAATTTCTGACTGTTAATGTGGCTGCATAGTAGACACAGTCACTTCCCTTTTTGTTGTCTGTTCAGTCAGTTATTCAGAAATGCACTTTATGTTCATGTGATGGAGCTGTAGGTGTAGATCCTGTTGAGCTGAACAATGTAAATATGTACATTACATTGTACAGTTTTTGTTACTAAGAAATAGGTTATTGATTGCATTTCCGTCACTTTTAGGATTGCAGGGGCATGAAATAATAGTATCATGTTTTCTTTGCAGATATTTGTTTTTATAAAGTTATAGTTTGTTAATATCTTGATTTTAATATACACTAAACTGTAGCCAGTCTAAGGATGGATGGTTTTTCACTGTGATTGCTATTTTTAACCAAAACAAGCTATTAGTACATCAGTTTTTTTCTGACTGTCAGATCCTTCAGGACAAGTGGGCCATGTCTTCATTTTTGTGAAGCACCTCATGTTGAGGTTATAATCCTGCCCTGGTGCTTTTCATTGCTACTGTGGCACAAATTTGCAGTGAGGAATATCAATAACAACATGCACAGGGATTTGTTTAATGTATAAATGGGATCTGGAGTCTTCATATTTTATGTCTTCCCCTTTGACAACAGAGGAACGTGCACGATTCTTTACACAAAAAAAAAATAAAAGTCCCAACTTGTACAGCTGATGAGTTTTTAACAAGATGGGAGAAAATGCTTTCTGATATGCAACTTCATTGGACTGTTGATGTTTTCCATTAATTGCAGGGCTTTAGCATATAACCATCAACTATATCTGGTTTTACTTATCAAATCCAGAACTGCTTTTTCTCTGCCTGCTGAGCAGGGAAAACTCCATGCTGTACCAGTTTCTTTTTACTTGGGTCTCCAAGTATCATCAGGATTAAAGCTGTCAGAACAGTCAGCCCTCTTTATTTTGTGGTTTTCAATACAAAGCATAATATTGTTGCTTGAGAAATGGCAGGCTTTCAATGTGTTAGCTAAAAATTGCGGAGTGGACAAAATTTAAAAAAAAAGGCCCCTGTTAATAGCAGGCATTGAAATATTTCTTTCACCATTTCAAGGAAAGAAGATACAACTCTGCACTTTAATTTGTTTTTATTCTACACCAGTAATTTTTCTGTATTGGCTTAATCCTACGCTCAAGTATAAGGAAAAACTCACGCTCAACTTAGTGAGAGTTTTGCTTCATTGAACGCAGTGCAGGGTGCCATTTCCTCAGCTGGTGTTGTTCATGTTCTTTCCATTTATGTCAGTCTTAATACTAGAAGTACAGAATTAGGCCCTCTTTTTAAATACAAAAGGAGCTCACGTGGAAATGACAGCATTTCATTTTACTTTTTTTTTTTTGTAACTGTAAAATATTCCTGTGCTCTGTGTGTGAATTTATATTTGGGGATAAGTGTGTCCATCCACCACAGAGAGCTCAGAGGCAGCTGATATATTGTGCATGAATATTTTTGTCTTGCATGTGTTTACTTCAGTTATCACTTTGTGCAATTAAGTTTGGGGTTTTTTAATCTTCAGAGTCCTTTGTGATAAGGCTTTGTAAAGAACAGAACAAAAATGCTATCTTTATTACTTTCCTTTTGGTTTGTTTTAATTAGAAAAAGAATTCAAGGTTACAAATCTGTAATTTCATTTACCCTGCCATTTTGCTATCAGTTGAATTTTAGACATAACTTTAGAAGGAACAGAATATACTAGTAATTTATACAATAGACACTGATGATTATTGACCATTAGAGAGTCGTAAAACATTTCCTTTGTGAAATAGATGCAGCATCAAATATCTTTATTTCTGACAGTAAATGTTTCAGGTTTACTTCACAGACATTAATGTTATTGCATAAAGGTAAAAACCTGGCTAAACTCTGGCAAAGGGAGGTCACTTCTTAATAAATGTGAGGAGTTTCAAGCAAAAGAAAAAAAAAAAACAACTTTGAAGGAGGCTCATGCGTATATTAACCAGAGCAGATGAAATGATTTATTGGGTTTTATACACAATCTGTAAAGGGTAAGCATTGCTAACAGAATGAGTGGCAGCCTCAGGGAGCTGAGTAGCCCCCAGGGACCAGCCTTTGTTCCCCTGGACTTGACAGACATGTGTCCCTGTTAAATGAGGGCTTAATTTCTCTCATATGTGCACAATTTCCAAGCTCAACAAAGGCAGCCAGGACCAGAGCTATTTAAAAGAGCTAGCTCAGGAGGAAGCATTCCTGGAGAAAGGGGATGCTAAGGGGCTAATTACTCACCATCGTTCAGCAACTGATTTTTTTTTTTTTTCCTAAACAAGGTCTATTAACATGGAACTGCCACTCACATTTTACATAAACATACATTAAAAGTCCAAAGGTGTTATTTCTCTTTGCAAAATTGCCCTTTTAAAAGTCCTGGTTGCTAAAAAAAAAAGTAGACTAATTTCATTTTGAAAAATCACTATCTAATCTAAGCTCTTGGAAGGATTTTTTTCAAAATGTCCAATATCTTCCTCTTCTTTCTCAGCCTCTCCTTTTCCCACGTATGGTAGTAGGAATTGTCACTAGTGCTTATTGTTTTATGTAATAATGATAATTAATATTGTCCAGATAAATGGTTTGGCATATGTAAAGCATATTAATATTTACTTAATTACATGTATGGTAGGCTTTTTACAAGCCTCTCAGAGCATATTTAAATACATCTGAATATGTGTTTAAATATGTAAGATAGAACTCTCTGGTGCCTTTTGTGTAGTCTTGTGGTGCTACCCCTTACAAATCGGTGTTTTACACCCTTTTTCTAATGTGGGGCTCAGGTGCCTCCTGTGTTACTGGCAGTTGGCATTCTCTGTGGAGAATAGGCCCACAGTTGGACAGATTGATGTACTTTTTTTTTTTTAATGTGGAAAACACAATTGTTTTCTTTGGATAGTGTTGGTGAACTCTGTTGTTACCTTAAGAGAAAGATGAGCCATTCCAGTGCAACAGTTTGAAAATGTTGTGGTCACCACTGGTGAAGCACTTTGTCAAGAAAAACTACGTGGTTTCAGGCTTGTTTCCTACTCTGAAACAAACAGGAAACTCCCTTGTGAAACAGGCAGCCCTTTTGATTCTTCTCAATCAGAACATACTGATCCTCTTAAAATCAGAACCCAAACAGGTGGAAAAAAGTGTTTTCCCATTGCTCTGTAAAGTCATTGTCTGAACAGGCTTCAGCATGGCATAGGAGATGGCTTTGGGTTGTGTGGCATCAAAGCTTGTAGCCCATGCTCAGGACATGGTGGTTGTACAATTGTGAAAGCTGAGACCATAGCAGCAATTATAAAATGATCTTGGTAGAAGCAGCTTTCTTTTTGGATCAATTTTGTCATGTGATTTTTGTATTATAACCTTATTTTAAATTTCCAGTTCAGTTCCAGTTCATTTCCAATTCATTTTAAATTTCCAGTTCCCCCTTCAGAACCAATATATTACATTATTTTATTTATAATATAATAATTATAATTATCAGAATTGTGTTTGAAATTAGTTGAAAAACTTACATATCTACATGAAAGAATTGCAATTAAAAAGTACTGGAGAAATAATTTTTTCCTAATTTCAGTATTTTGATTTAGTATATCCATTACATAATCTAGGCAACATAAGTATCTTAGGTATCCTCATAGAATCAACTGAGTAGTTTTTATTCTTTGAGCTTCTATTGTATGTATAAGAAGATGAACAATCTACAGGTTGCAGAGTGCTAAGAATGAAACTAGCTTCAAAATTTTAATTGTGTTTAATCTTTCCTGAGTAGACAATCCTCTAGAAATAAGAATAATTAAAGATTTTAGGGGTAGCATTTTAAATGAAAAATATCTATTTCTTTTCTGAGAAGAACGGAATGGATGATGGATCACTGGAATGGCATGTAGGACTCTCAGCTTATCTACTCTTTCCAGGCTTTTCTTTTTCATGCTGAAGAAGGGAAAAATAGCAGTAGGAAAGAACACAGCGTTCCTTAGCACTTGTTGAGAAGGGTTTTCTAAAAGTTGCTATGAAGTAAATAATCTTCTATTTCTTCTCACTAAATAAATGAGTTCTGATGGGATAGAAGCCACAAACCTGTCCCAGATCCTATTTACCTCTGCAAATCAGGAATACCTCCACAGAACAGCACATCTGTACATCTGCCTGCTTCATCCTGGTAACAGATTTACAGCTGTCAAGGCTGAAAGTCACCCATTTATTTCCTTTCTCCCTGGAGATGACAAAGTACATAACACTTGATGAGCTACAGCATCGAGGACCATTAAGATATTAATGCTACAAAGGCCCATAGTGCAGGGTGAAATCTTGCCTGGATTAAAACACTGCTTTAGAGAAAGTTAAGGAGCTACACATATGCAGGGACATTTGGTAGTTATAAGGCCCAGGGAAAATGGTTTAACCTGGATTGCATGTAAATTCTGACTAAGCCTTTCTCTAAAGATTTGTTTTTATTTTCTGGAGGAGGAGGGGTTTCTTACCAAGAGCCTTCTTTCCATCTGATTAAGAGAAAGCGCCTTCTAATCAGAAAGGAAGGTCCCACACAGATTATCTTCTTGTCATGCTATGACAGGACCCAGATTTCACTGAGGCTTTTGTGAAAAGCTGAGGAGAGTATTAAAGCTCTGGCTCCACAGTACTTAGCTATTTTTTTTTTTTACAATAGAAAAAAAAAAAAAAGAAGATAGACTAATGCTTACCAATACCAGCTAAGAATGAACTTTTATACCTTTGCTGCATTGTTGTCTGGTTACCAGAATGAAATGTTAATCATATAAAAGTAGCATATCTCTCTACTGAAGAAAGAAGGAATAATCAACACTTCTCACATTCTTGCTGCCTGACACTTCGACTCAGTGTTGCACTTCTCCCCATTTCTTAGATATTTTTCTATATTTACCAACAGCCACCTTTGTCTTGTGGGAGGTTTATTACTATTTGTAGCTTACTTTCATAAAATGCTCATAATGAGTGCAAATTTCAGACTCAATCTGCCTGTTTGTTTCCTTTGTTTATCATAGCATTTAGTTTAAAAGAAAAAAATGTATGCAATCCCTGAAACCAAAGCATTTTTAACCTTGATTTCTTAAGGAAAGGACTTTGAAATAGCTGGGCTGTGTGTCTCTCTGTCAGAGTTCCAGCTCAAGAGGTTTTGGACACAAAAGGTAATTAGGTAACAACATTTGAGATATAGGAAAAAGTCTAAAAGGTACTGCATTCAGTTAAGTTTCATGAAATTAAGTGGCCCCGATAAAGCATTTCAGCTTGTCCTGGAAGTAAAGGCTTTAGACTAACCTGTCCCTATATTAGAACTTAAATTATTTAATTGGGAAAGAGATGTTACAATGCCTTAAGTTCAGGCAAAGTTTAGATTCGGGCTTATACTTCAACAGACAACAGAGAAACATAACTCTGTGTTTGCATCTCATGCAAAACCATAGGAAACAAGCATTCACAAATCACATTTCTTACCAAACTACTTGCTCTAGATTGGCACATACTTCCCATGGAAACAGCCTTGGGTACTGAGCAAAATAATGCTCTCTTTCGTTCTTTGCAGAAGGTCTGCACATGTCAGAGAAAAGAGAATGAAAAAGATTTCATTTGTGGTGATACATTTCATCTCAGCCTACATATTTTCTGCAAATTTACCAGTTAGAATTTTGTTTGGAGTTTCAGTGATTTGCTTGGAATACGCTGCACAATTTGAAAAAAGATCTTGCTGGGAGTTTTTGCTCCAAAGAAACAGTCAATCTGTCACCTGCTGTAGCTCTCAGGTACTTCCCTTTGTTATGTTGGCATTGCTGAGACGTAGTTAAAATGTTTGGCATTTTATGCACGAAGGTTTGTGAAATTAATGCTTTCTGAATGTTTGGTGGTGGTACTATGAATTTTCTGACAATAGTCCTATCGAAATTAGATTTATGAAACTGACTAAAATAATTGAGGTTTTGGTGATTGTGGACTTAAATTATATTTTTGGATATAAGTTTCACTTCATTTATTCTTTTTTGTAATACTCCATACTCTGGGATCAAGTGTTCTATCTAACATACCCAGTGCAAGAGAAGTGCTTTAATTTCATTTGGGTATCGCCATAGTAAGAGGGTTTCAGACAGATCTGTAGCTTCCACATTTAATCCATAAATTTTAAATTATTTTTCCATAATTTGAAGCTAGAAACTATTTGCCTTAAAATATACTAAGCTGTTTTTTGTGTGTCTTAGGAAGGAGGTACAGCTGGGCCTGGACAAAGTCTGGTACTTTGTAAAGTATTTCACTATTAATTTTTATCTCTGCGCCATAATTTTCTCATGACAGTTTGTACTTTTCCCCCCATGTGTTCATTGATAGGTTTATGATATACCCTGTTTCTAATATAAAAGGCTTCATTTTATAACTACACCAGTCCAGTTCCTCATTATGATTCACCTGCATCCAGTGATCTTGTGCTAGATGGGCAAACTTCCTAACCAGGGAGAGTGTGGTGTATTTGAGGAATAACTGGAGGATCTATCTGTTTTATTTTTCATGATGCTTAAAATGACACATTATTGTGGAAAAAAAAATCTTTAAAACTGTACTGTGACTCTCAGAGGAAGCCACTTGCTTCTTCTCTTGGGCTGATAACTGTAGACGCTTGGTTGGCTGAGTTCATGTGCTTCCCTGTCCCTCTCCAGGATTTATATCCCACCTGTGTGACTGCACTGCAGGAGTTCCCCACAGCTTGGGGGGGTGTTAGCCCTGCCAGTGAAATGGGTTGGTGTGCCCCACAGAACCCATCCTGCCCAGCCCTTTGGCCTCTCTTGGAAGGGAAACCTTGATGGGAGAGGAGTGGAGCAGTGTCCACCTGACATGGAATCCAAATTTTGTGTGGATTCAGCCTGAATCCAGGACTGTGTAAGAAGTAGCTGAGCACAGGCTCAACCTTACAGAGGCACAGCAGGATATTTTAACCCTCATATATGAAGAATGCCTGACTTGTATTAGAGTGTTACTCTTTTACCCAGCCCTCACTCATTTATCACATCTCACATTTGCTGTGGTTCTTGGGCTGGTATTCCAGATCAGAAGCATCTTTCTGGGGAAAGGAAGCCTTAAAGTTCCTAAAATCTCTGTTCATCTCAGCAGAAAGTGCAGACATCAGTGTCTATGTGATCTGATTCACTGTCAGTTTAGTGGGTAAAATAAGCTCACAGAAAAGGGGCCACCAGGGCTGGCAGCAGAGCAAGCAGGGAACAAGTGCCTGGGAAAGGAGAAGGATTGCAGAGACACCACTGGGTTGGGAAGACTTTCCACTCTGAGGAGGGAGGTGTTGCATCCTGCAAGCAGAACTATGAAGTAGGAGTTTATTGTAGGAGTTTTAATATTTTTTCTTCTGAAATGTACTGTTACAAAGGTTGTTATAAATGTCTGTGGCCTTATAGTCAGTTCTGTGAGGAGACCTTGCTGTAGTACCTGGCAACAAGAGAAAAAGGAGCTTCACTCTTTTGAGCTTTCAGGTTGGCAATTTGAGTGGAAAAGGAAGATATCTGATTTGTATTGTTAGCCTGATTGCCTATGGAAATGAGCTGTGTGTGTTGAAGTGCATGTGCCACTAACTTCACCTGTTGGTGGATTTCAGTGGAATTTGATAGAAAAATAGGTGTTTTAAGTGTAACCAAGTTCCTACAATCTTGGTGAAAGCAGGCAGCTAGACTGAGATTAGGGATTTTTTTCCATACTCCTTCAGACAGGTTGGGTTTCTTAAATGTATATTTACATGAAGAGTACCTGTGTGAAAGCTTGTTGAATGAGAGGATCCAGAAGGGGAGAGACCCTATTAATAACATAATCACAGGAAAAACTTCACTTCAGGCTTTCACCTCAGCAGACAGTGAAGTCAAATTCCTTAAAGCCACAAATCCATTGGCTGTATTTTCTCTTGAACCTGTGATAGCTCTCATGTCCCTTTTTAACAGTTTGCATTCTAGAAGCAAACAGGGGCTGGAGATATTCCCTGTTGGGTGATCTACGACCTATGGCCTAATAGCACTCCCCAGTAAAATCTGCCTACTTGGAATAAATATTGCTGTGGAAAACATCTCAGGGTTGGAAGACAAGAGAAATTGCTGTCAAATTATGATCTCAGAGTGTTTCCTGTAGTGAGAGAAAAGTCATGAACTAAAAATGTCTGATCTTTTGGTTTCCATTCAGTACTTCAAAGAGGGATTATTGGTGTTTTAGAGAAGTATTTAAAATGCATATGCGAATACACAGGGGTATAAGTGAAAATATGGAGTAGCAGTAGAAAAAAGTTATAACACCCTTGAGTTTGGGATAGCTTCTTTAACTGAAAAATCACAAGTGAATTATACACACATCATACCATCAAAGATATTGAATTTGTTTTGGCAAAATACATGCAGAAATATTAAGTAGAGTGGTGGGAAAAACTGGAAAAAATGAAGAAAGTTCTGAATAATAAAAAATACTGTATTTACATAGGTCATTCCTTTATGCTGACAGAAATTTTTACTGGGGAGTAGTTCTAGTCTTATATGGTTAGAAGAACATGAGTTTCTTCTGACTAATTTTATAATTAATAGGAGGATAATTTTAGGTAAAATAATGTGAGAACTTTACTGTGATGCATAGAGACAGTGTAAAGGTAGGAAATAGATATGTATGCATGACAAGTCTCTCTATGATGGGTGTCTAAGAAATCTTCTTTCCACTGTCTGTTAGTTTGTTCTGCCATTTTTCCTTTTTTTCCCACTTTAATATTCATAACCACAGTTATGGAAAAGGGGTTGGTGCAGAGTTGTTTGATTCATTCATTGTTTAAAAGTGCTTTGAAAATCAAAAATATAATAATCAAAGGTCTAAGAATATTGAAGAAACTGAAATATCTGCACAGCAATGTTTCAGAAAAATTTGTTGTTAATGGGCTTTCATTTTAAAATAGCCTGATTGTACAATTTATTTCTTGAATTAAAATAGCTACAGCTATTTTATACAATCATCCCCCAATTCAAGCATTTTTTTCTACCATGCACCAAAGGTATCCTGAGTGGTCAAACTACACATTTAATCTTGCTTTTTGCATACACATGCACTGCATAAACTCTGCCCACCTCTACTTTATCAGACCATGCTTTTATCAAGACTGGTGACAATATAAACCATGAGAAAGAGAGAGATTCATAAGCTTCTTACCTATCACCAGAGAAACAAGATTAACAATACAGTTTAATAGTGTGTGTAGTTTTGGTGTTGCTAGTTGTATGCAGCAAGTGGGTAGCAGTGAAAGGACATAGAAATAAAAATCAAAGGTTTGGTAGATCCTTTTCAGTATACTTAGAAATCTGAGCAATTGGTTAGGAAATATGGAAGAAAGAGCTCAGTTCACTACTGAAATTAACAATTGAATTAATTTAAAAACACAAAATCCTTTTGTTTAAAATTTATCAAAAAGCCATTTATTCTTTCTTGGAATTATTTTTCCCCCTTGAAATATAAGACACTGCCTACAATTAATTGCAAGTCAGTGATAGAGCTGAACTGAGGCTATTGGGATGGTACTGTAGTAGAGGCAATCCTGTTAAATGTTATGAATGTTTTGTCATGGTATGGGTGATCTTAGACTCTTCAGTCACTATTGCTTCTAAGAAGCAATGGATGTTCCTCTCCCTAAAGGGCTGCAAAATCTGGCTAGATAAGACTCAAAAGAAGGGTTATAAAAAGGAGCTTTTATTTGTCCTATTTTTCAGGCAAGAAACTCAGACACTTAAGTGAGTTGCTCAGAGTCTCAGAGGAAGCCTGGGTGGAGCTGGGAATTGAACGAAGATAACCTGAGTGCTTGGCTCAGAAGAGCACTTTAAAATGTTTTAGAATGTGGCTTTATTATCTATTAAGTAGAGACTGAAGAACATGGGAGATCTGAACTGGGGAACATGCTAGGTACATAATATGTCTTCAGTGGATGTGCACAGTATTTTCTAGGAGAGTATAACATAGGTTAACATCACTTACAGTGTGTCTCAGTACACTGAGCATACACTGGAAAACACTAAAGAAAGGGAGTTTTTAGATTGCTAATGATTTCCTTTTAAGGAACATGTGACTAAGGGCTGAGACAATTTGCTGCTGAAACAGCTTACTACAAGCCTTTGAAAATTCCCTGTCTAGTTATTCACATAGGAAATATCTGGTTGCAGGCACACTTGGCTGTGCAGACTTCCATGAGTACCCCATATTTATAAAGCCTGTTCATTCAGGCCTTTGAATGGGAGCAGTCAACAGAAAGAGTCATTTTTGTGAATTCTTTTTAAGTATATAGTGAACTTGCCTCTTGACTTTTGCATTTGATGCTTCATTGCGACTCACACAAAGTACAAAAGCCATATGCTACAGATATAGATAAACACAGAGATGAAATATCACCAGTTCATTTAATTTTTAGTATCACTGAGCTTTTTTTTTTTTTTTTTCACCAGTGATAGTACTTTTACTCTGTACCTGCCTGTAAGTTTTCCATCTCTTAGGTTGTCAGTTTGTTATCCTTCATGAAAAACTATACTCACTTAAGGCTGTATTCTCAGAGGCTTTTGGAAAGTGGCCTGGAAAAATTGTTTGCATGCCTGTTAGCACTAGCAAAATCCCAAATTGTCTCTGTTAGTGAGTGTGTCTAAGCCTTCAGTTCTTTTCCGTGATTTTCTGTAATACTTGAGAAATATTTTATCACTACTACTCTTACAACCAGTAATACTAATCTGTTACTGGAGTTCTTTTAATTTCACCCATAGCCAGATTAATTTACATGCTTCAAACTTAACTAGAATGTATTTAAATGTCCGGAAAGTGATTTTCATGTGAGGCTGGCATGATTTCTGACTTTGGATCAGCTAACTGTTGCTTCACTTTGAGTAATTCTACACAAAAATAAAGAAGTGGTTGTACAAATCCTTGCAAAATGAAATCATCCATTTTCCTAGAGCTGTGCTTTTTAATTATCCTTCATTTTGCTCAGGGACTGGATGAAAATAAATTTCATGTATGATAACTGTTATGTATATTTCAGAAAGATGTATATTCAACTTGCCAGAGAAATCCAGTGTGAATATTGCTTCCTAAATTTCATTAAAATATCTTAAACATCTTAGTGACACGTTTTAATGTCCTGATACTCTTCAGACTAGCCTGGTTTTACTCTACCAACTTCCTGGGCACAGCTTGTGGCAGGAGCAATTAAATACAACAACTTCTTTTCAGATGAAGTGGAAATCATTTAGACATATAATTCCAAAGTACACCTGCGAATGAGGCACCAAATTGTTTAGGTTAAAAAATTTGAACCTTAACTTTATTGCACCAAAAGCATGTAGATCCCAAAAGTTTGTTCATTTTTAACTAATCATAAAATGCTAGGTTTATTAAAGGTGTGAAGAAAAGGTAATAGATGCACAAAATATATAGATAGGCAGAATTTAAAATACAAATTCCAAAGGAGTGAAGAGATAAAGATAGTCTGTCCTTTCGCTTCAACAATTTTGAATGTAGCATCAGTTTGCAAATTTGCATGTGGGCTAGTTGTGTCTGTATATGTAGGCATCCAAGAGCTCACATTTAGAGAAAATCATAAGCAAAAATTTGCCAAGATAAACCATAAAAATGTACATAAATAGTTCATGTTTCTTACCACATTTTCTCTGCCTTTCTTCATGCAGACTATTAGATGCCTTCTGAAATTGTTGTGCTAACTCTAGAGTACAAAGAACATGATATTGTTCTTAAGCATTTCAGCTTAATTGTTATCTGTATAGCTCAGAGCAAGAGAACCACAAACATCTAATATAAATGAACAGGGAGAAAAAAAAAAAAAACCTCATGAAAAGGAAGGTCTAGTACCAGAAAACTGACAGAAACATGAGCAGCTAATTGCTGTAGGCTCCATACAGCTTGGAATGACCTAAGGGGATATCAACAAATCACTTTCCACTGGAGTATAGTAACAGCAATGGCACAACAGTGAAATCACTGGCAAAAACTAGGGGAAAAATTCTTTTAAAGTATTGGCATTAGCATGTTAGTGAGCAATTCTTTTTCCATTTTAATGGTTATTAATGTCTGTGCTTGTGTTTAACATCTGCAAACCCTCCCTTCCCACTTTTCTCCCCAAAACCCAACTGGTGGTGTGGTAACTGGATTTTATATGTGTATCTCCAACTCCCTTATGAATCCTGAAAAACTTTTTCTAATACTGATACCTATAATGGAAGTTATTTGGCACTAGTATTTACACATTTTTTTCCTCCAGAAACTGAAGACACCAGATAAAACAGAGTGATTTTGTTTTAAACCACAAGAAATTAAATTTTTTTCTTAATCACATGTTCCAGGTTGCTAATTTCTAAATAAAATAAAGCTGTCCAGAGTTTAAATAAATTAATTAGATTGTTTTTACAATAATTGGTGAAAGACAGCATGTAAAAGGAATTGGAAATGTCCCTGGTAAGGACCATTCTTTCTTACGTTTTGCAGAACTCTCCAAACCCATAAGCTAAACCAATTTTTGAATGTGATGACAGATAAGTTTCCCAGCAATTCTATTTGGCCACTACTAAGTATTTAGTGGTAAATTTTACATTGTTCACGTGTTTTGTTTTCTCATGGGCAATACTGAACCTCAAATATATCTTCAGGATCTTTGCTAGGTAGCTTAGTTGAAGAAACAGATTTCTCTCTGATTTAACTGTAATATTGCTTGAACAACATTAACTGGCTGATGTGCAGTGAACCATTTTACTTTGGGAAAACAATGCTTACTTTTCCTCCTCCTCTGTTACCCACATGTTTTGCCAACAGTTGTTGCCATTGTAACTGATGAGAAGTTGAACCTTTCCTGAATCAAACTTCTTTTTCTTTCAACAGTGTTCCGTTTTTAAATGCCGCTGGTGCAGCAGTTACAGCTTGATTTTTGGAGTACTAGCAACAGATTTTGCTGCAGTTGTCTATCTTAAAGACTTATTTCCAGTGCATTCCCAGCATCATGCCTGCAATTTGTTTTCTGTGAACTCCAGCAACAACATAAGTCTGTAACACAATTCTGAAACATTCTTTACATGAAACTCCCTCTGTGCCTTGCACAGAAACTGTGGCTGACAGAGTTGCAGCACCATTGTGTTTTCAGTCTTTCTTTAAAGGCAGTACTCTTTATTTTTACCAAAGACTTGAAATACTTGTGTAGAGCTTTCTCAGTTTTATGAAAAAGATTTTTTTTTTTCCTGAGCCATCTAAATGGGGAAAAAAAAAAAAGAAGCAAATTCTATGTATATTCAATGACCATTCATGGTAGCCCACTAATCTATGATACAGAGTTGCTATAGCTCCAAATGTTTCATATGTTTGAAAAAAACCCCTTACATTAGAGAAGAATAAAGACTACAGAATATATATATTAAGGCAGTTTGTATTTAATAAATATTTGTAGGTGCAAATGTCTCACTATTACAGAATCCACTTTTGAAATGATCTTTTATTTTTAAATGATCTCATGCCAGCCACAGGTACAGCCATATTTGTGGTTTCCCCCAGATACTGAATGATGCTCTGTAGTGGGGTCAAGCGCTCTCATGACATTTAACCATTGGAAACGAAAGAAAACATTTGTGGTGTGAAACAACAGCACATACTTGACCCTCCAAAGTATATCCATTTATAAATGGATAAAAGTGACTATTTAAAGTTGTTTTATAAGGCAACCACTGTGCCGGCCGAAAACCCCTAATTTACTGTTTGAGAAAGCAAATGATGTGTGGGTACAAGAACATGCATTTTTTAAGAAAGATCTGTGGTGTTCCTTGTGTTGCATTTGATCTTAGTGGTGAAACAACAAACCCGAGTTTTAGGAGGATGTTGCTGCCATCCTATTTTTAATTCACCATTATGTGTTAAAATAACCATTAGTTTCAAGTCAACAATCCCAGCCTTGCTTTCAATGGTTGCTCAGGTATTTCTTTTTGAAACCAGCTTATAATTTCTTTGTTTGTTTTGTGTAGGGGGTGCAGCCATAGATGTAGATTAGGGAGCTGGTGGTGCCTCAGCCACATTCCTTTCAGGATCCTATTTGCTGTGGGGAAGAGGATGAATGAATGAGAGAAAGCCTTATTTCACCCCCTTTCCTGGTCTCCTTATGCATATGGCAAGCTGTATCAAAATTTCAGTTGTTTAGGCTGCTAAAGGAGGGTGTATTTTCACTTATCTTTGCTCCCCACTCAAACAAGTATGGCAATGGCATCCAACCTAGTTTTGTTTGAAATTTTTTTCATGCTCTTTAACTTCAAGCCTAATTATAGCTTATAAACATTAGTTAGTGTCAAAGTGCACTTGCTGCTTCCATACAGGTGAACTCTGCAAATGTTATAAAATAAGAGAAGTTGATTGGTTCTCAGGCAAAACAGACACTGAAATGTGGTTTTGAGGCATGGGAGATTTTCAGAGCGTCTTTTTAAACAGTCTGGACATAAACAGATTAGTTGAAGACAACTTCAGTAAAGATAGCTCTCTTGAACCATCTACAAACCTTTTGTCAAAGAAAGCTGAACTATGACTAAATCTGTGAGTGGTATGAATTATTAGGTGATGAATTTTAAAAGTAGTGTCCAGATGTAAATAGTGAAAGCATCCAAAATATTACTCAGCAGCTGCAAGAGCTATAGGAAAAGCTGACATGACAAATTTAGTCATTTCTTAATCACTTTCGTTAGGCAGTATTGTCAGTTCCAAGAGGCAAATTTTCGTCTTGATTTACGCCTATAATAGAAATGGCTGAAAACTGAAAAGTTCTCAAAACTGTTTACTTACAAAACACCTTTTAAGTCAATTTGGAAGCTTCCTATGACCTAGAAGTAATGTTCCTTACACATGGGGAATTCAAAAGATACTGTTTTAGACAGTTTATATCAACAATGCCTTTTCTTCTGCCTAAAAGAGTGACCTTAACATGTGCACAAGTGGTAAAAACAGGTTTAAATGTATTATTTACAGCTATATCAAAATTTATTAATTAGTTACCTTTGGTTTAAATAAAATTGATTGTTAAAGCAGAAGGTAGAGGTTGGTATGAATTCTATTCTGCAGCAGCTTTCAGATAAAAGAAGCAGTGACCCAACTCATTAGCCCTTTGATTTAATATATTGACACTTGGGTACGAATAATTCCGTTTAGTGGCTTCTGCTTCCCAGGGATCAATTTAATTAGTTATAAAATGTGACTTCGTGTCAGGAGCCAGAAGAAATGCTGACGTTAAATAAAGTCATACGCAATTTAAACAATAAAGCTATCGATGCCTGGTTAAAAGTTAATGATGCACAAAAAATGGCTTAATAGAGACAACCTCAGCAATGAAAGTGATGGTAGGAAAATTAAGCTAAGTGGATGAATGAGAAATGGTGATGTTGTTGGATTGTTAAAACAAATTCATGGATGGCCTGATGGTTCATTTCATAGTACTGTATGTTTCTGATTTAAATACATGTTTGAGGCAAAGCCTGTACTTTCATATTAGGAGTGACAAGAAGTGGTCTGAAAGCTTTCTCCTTTAGATTCTAGAAAAGGACAAGACAATTTACCTGTGCACATTCATCTTTGATGTATCCCTCTGGGATATCTTGGCATGACACAATATTAACCATAATGGCCTCCTATTATAATATTACAAGTACTAATATTTGCACAGTTGGTTGAGACCCCAGTCAGGATCACTGTCAGGTTCTGATAGGTGCTGCTTACATAGTGTACAAATAAGGAAGGACAGTTCATGCCCTGAAGAAGGGAAGAATTTAATGTTAAAGAACTATGTCCTTTCAAAACCCATTTAATGCTGTAGATGTAATCTACTTATGTTACCTAAGTGGAGTAAGAGGGTTTGGTGAAGAAAATAACAACCCAGAAAATTACAGTTTGCCCTTCCTTTTTCCTTCTGTCAGTCCTTATGAACATACAGATGGACTGGAGTCCTTCAAAACTGATTCCCTTGTTTTCTCAATTCCTGGTTTGCTTTGAGCGTGGCAAGGTAAAATCCTTGCTAAATGTCTTAAATAATAACCTCCAAATCAATATTCAGATACTGGGCCAAATTCATAAGAAATAATTCTTGTCTTTTTATGGGTATCACACAAGGATTTTCCAAGTTACTGTGTGTTGTTTCTATTTCTGTGAAACATTGCTCCAGTTTAATAGTGAATTGGTATGGTCACCTCTTTTAAAGAGGTACAAACACTTATCTGAATATGCTAAATAGATGCTGGATCAAAAAATAGGGACAAATGTGATTTCTTAGCTTAAAAATGTACATTAGACAAACAGTGTCTGACATAGAAAATATTATTAGAACTAGCACAAAAATCTTTTCATTTGCTTGTAATTTATCACTTTTAAGATGAGACTGGAGCTAGTCCACCTGTGAGGAAAAAAAACTGGTATCAAAATGACCTGATGCTGAGCTAAGCCAGGTTACGTTTCCATTTCTAAGAATCCTTTCAGGGGCAGACAGATTCTGTTTAGGAAGACCAACTGTGAAAACAGACAGTAGCAAAGGGGGCAATCAGATAATAATTTTTAACGATTGTACACAACCTGATTCATCCACAGACTTCTGGGAAGCTCGAAGGGGAGCAGCAGGCAGCAGTTATTACCTGCTAAAAGCATTAACAGTGGCTACGGTAACTCGCCGAAGGACAGAGGGGATATGCCTCAGAATAAAACCTCTGTGTGTCAGAGGGATTTTCAGACTGCACAAGAGTTATGTTTTTTTTACTAATGTTAGGCAAACTGTTTTGTCTTTGCATTGACTTTACATTGGCCGCAGCCTACACAGAGGGAACTGCTGGAAAAAAGGGGGACATTAATACTTTTTACTGTGTGCGGGCCAGCCAGTAGTTAGAGAGGGGGCCCATGTTTTCTTAGGGCTCAGATGGCAAAGCTAAGTATTCAGCCTACGGCAGGAAAAAAGTGCCTTTTTTGTTTTCTGGCTGGAGAGTCCAAGCATTCCCAAAGGAACACAATGAATGGCCCATTTTGTCTGACACTGTTTCGTAGACATAGAATTCTTGTTTTTTCATAATTATTCTTGCCCGTCACTGGGTGTGCACATGACATTTGAGCGTGTTTTAAAGTCTTAACACACTCATGTGCCTGCAATAAAGTTACTCATAACAATCCAGGCTTTCTGCAGACAACAGAGCAGGGTCTGTTGTTTTCACAAGTCACAGCAGCTGGGAGGCAATTGTGAAGACAACAGCTTAATCTAGCTGGAAAATACAGGAAGAAGAGAATATACACTCAATTTCCTTCCATATTATTGCAAACAATGCAGAGGGCTTTTTTTGTTGTGGCTTTTTCTTTTCTTTGCTCTGGGTGGTCTGACTGAAAATGTGAGTGGCATAAAATACACTAGTAAATGTACTTTGAATTTTCAACTTGTTGCATTTCTGTGTTCATGCTGATGCGTCTGAATCTGTTAAGGGGTGAGAATATTAATCTACATGAGCACTTTAAAAGTCATACAATAACAGCCTTATTTTGACCTCATCTACGCAGTGTTTACACTGGTGTTGGTTTACAGCATATGTTGCAGTTGCTTCTGACTTACACTAGTATAAATGAAACTGGAACCAGGAACTTAGTAAAAATTTGGTTGCTGAAAACATCCATTTTAAACAACTTTATTGAAAGAAAAAAACAGAGCTAGGCAGTCTTAGACATTTGAAAGTTGTGTTTTAGCTTCTGTGTAAAAGGACAAGGGCACTCAGCAATTTGTTTCTTTATTGCGTGCTTCTGAATCTGTAGATTAATCATATTTGTAAATGCTTCATTTATTTCAGAAGCACATTTACAAACAAAGCATGCAATAAATTAACATGCAAACTCAGTTAAAAAGCATCATAAGGAGGCAGGGATCAGATAGTTTTTACTCTAGCTATATTTTCTGGTGAAGTTTTGTGAAATATTAGGGAAATTATCTTTTTTTTTTTTTCTTAATGCAAAGGATAAAAAATGAAAAGGAGCATATACTCCAGTTATTTTGTCGACACCAGAAGGAGTAATATGCAAATTAACAGGAATCCTATTGCAGATGTGGGGGTAGCTTAGCAGTCACCATTAGATGTGGTTTCAGTGAGGGTAAACGTTCCTTTTAAAGAAAAGGTGATATTTATCCAATTGCAGTTAAGGTACCCTCCTTTCCTGCTCTTGGGAATGCTACATACAGCAGATTTCCAGTAACCATGGCAGACAACTCAGATGGGAAAGATTTTTATTATGCATAGCACAGAGGTTATAGCAGTGAGTAGTACCAGCAAAAGCCAGTCAGACAGTGAGCATGGAAAAGGAAAGAGAGATTTGAACATGGTCCGGGCTTCTGGGAGGGAGAATGGAGATGTACTCTGAAAAAATACAGTATGAATGCTGAGGTGAGCTGGGTTTGTACTGCTGTTTGTAACCCTGCTGAAACAGGCACCTGTGGGGCAGCAATACCAGGGATGCAGGGTGAAAGAGAAGTGGGTGTTGCTCTATTGCTCTGTTCAGCTGCCAAATAAAGCAGAGAGGAGTAACATCACAGAGACATCTGATCTGTCCTAAAAAGCATGGATGGACATTTCTGGGTCTAAGCATTAAATAATTTCTACATTTTACTGACCAACAGCAAGCAAAACCTCTTCCTTAAAATACATTACCACACCTTTCCCCTTCATGTCCCTTAAAAATTCAATACCAGCATAGTCAAAAATAAGCATATGGATTAGCTGGTCTGTGCATCTCGCATTAATCCTGTTCAGCTCATTTGCCCTCACATCTCAGAAATTCTTTATTGGTATCCTATTTTCTTGTATTTTCTTCTGTTCCACTTTTGGAGTCAGATTGATTTATAAAGAGAAAAAGAAAACCCAAACCCCAATAATCCAAAAGGTATTTTCAAAGGGGCACCTAACTGAAATAGAAAATTGCATGCTGAAAAGTCTCATTTACCTGGAAACACAGTGGAGAAAATCATGGGCTAACAAAACAGGGAGTTTGGGTAAGAGAATTGTTTACTCTGAAGATACTTGAGTACAGCAGGAGGGTTTTGGAAAATCACAATTTTAATTTGTTTCAGCTGCATGTGTCTATCTTAAAAACCAGATGTTTGTAGGTGTCCTCATTTCCTTGATGTGGTGGTACTTTTATGTCTAAGCTTTTCCTGAATTTGTGACAATGACCACCCTAAAGACCAGAAAGCCAAATGTACTTCACTGTTGTCTCCTTCCTTATAATGGAAGTTTATTGGCAACTTTTGGCCATCACTTTCTTGGTATCAGTTACCTAAAAAGGAGAATTTACTGCTGGATAGCTACCTTGCATACAAGAAAAGCTACCCTCCAAAAGAGACAAAGTGAGAGTTAATGCTAAGAGTTTTGTAAAGAGACTGAAGGTGAGGAGTGAAGAGATTAAGGGAAGGAGAAAAAAAATTATTTGATAAATAGAAGAGACAGAAAGAAATCCAGCAATTATAGATGTGAGTGATAGAATGATTTTAAAAACGTTTTATTTTTGTTACTCAAGTAACTAAGATTAGCCCAGCTGCCTTCTTCACTCAGCAGCAAACTTGTTAAATGTATCATGCTCAAAGTAAAACTCCTGATAAAGGTGGTCTGCCCAGAGGAAATGTTGCAGAAACACAGGTTTTATGTGTCCCAGGAAGTAATTTAAATGGAGACTATCCAGGAGTACAGCAGGGGAATTGTGTAAATGGATGGATCTAAGAACACAGAAATCCTGGGTGAGGGAAGAATGTCCTACATATATATATATACATACATATATATATTTAAAATATATTCATAATTAGGATTATTTGTAAAGAAGATATGTATAGAAATGTGTTACAGATATATATACAGATCTGTCTATTCTGTATGTACCTCTGTATATGTAGAATATGCTTTTATATTTATAACATAAAATACATAGACATAGCCACACAATTAATAATTTATATATGTAGAAAAATAGATACTAACTCTTATAAAAAATTCTAATAGGAAAGTTGCTTCTTGTTAAGATGTGTGACTTTATCAAGGCAAGTACTACACATAAACTTCCACAGTCCACTTTTTAAGAGAAAACAAATTTCCCTAAAGTCATCTTCAATGTACTTAAACGTTGTTAACATGTGGGCATGGTGCTGGAGAACTAAGGTGCTACAGGTACACACTCTGACATATTTTGCAGTTATTTCCGTGTGGCAACACCAAAATACTGTGCTTCAAAACAGAGCACCGTAGCTTACAGGTAAACACAGATGTAAGAACTGGAACAGAGCTATTGAAAGAAGCTTTTTGTCTTCTGCTCTGATTTTGGAAGCCTATTTGGAAGGGTATTTTTGTAGAAATCTTTCTCTTGCTTCCTGATTACCCAACCCAATGACCAAAATTATGACAGGGGTAACTTTCTGGATCTGGCTGTTACTAGGACATGCCATTGCAGCTCACAATTTTGCAAGGTTTTATTAAATTAGCCTGCTGTTGGACTCTCTACCACCAAGCCAGCCCTCATCCTTACTCTAATTTTTTTTTCTTTCACTCTCATTCATCTTCCAATGAATAAAAAGTGTCAGCACTAACTAGTTCCTACTTTGTGAAAAAAAGTAGCACTTCAGCTGCTCCTGCAAATTCTTTTACCCTCTGAGCAGTGATTAATATACAGGTTTAAGAAGAATATTTAAACAAAACCTGGAAAAAAAGGAAAAGAGCAAATATGCAAGCTAATGGTGTACCCTGAGGTGAGCAAAATGCATTTTTTTAACAAGCCAAGCATAGCAAAAAAGCTATTCTACAGTGAAATTAATAATTACCAGAAAGATTTGCTAGCATTATTGTTGTATCCTTTATGAGAATATGAGTAACATGTTTAAAAAACATGGGAAGTGTGAATCAAAGCCCAAAGATTCAAAACGGTCTCTAATTTTTAATGTGAATTCTATTCATATGCCCCTGGTGCATAGCCTGAAATACAGTCTGTGGATAACAACTGCCTTAGAGTGGTGCCACTTAACCTGAAAATTGTATCTGTTCCTCTGGTAGTGTGGATTTTTAATTTCCTTCACCATCCTGTTTTAACAAAGCTTTAAGGCAGAAGGGCATCTTAGTGCCACGTGTAGTAGGTGCCTGGCTATAATACATGATTTCAGCTCCAAATATTTTCTGAAGGCAAGGTTTGTTTATTAACTGAACCCCATGCTGAGATTCAATCAATCTAATACAGGCTTAGTTTGAACATTCAAACGTATGCCCATACATCTTGGGCATATATCTTACATAATGATGTTGGCCCCAGACATCTTTCTGGGTTTGTTTATGTCTGTTATGGATTCCCCTCATTATCCATGCTGTTTGAGGGATTCCCTATGGATTCAGCCAGTTTATTGCATACTTTTTTAATTTTATGCCAAACTGAATGCTCTGAGTGGCAGCTCGTAGGGTAGCTCCGTTACAGCTTCCTCTCAAACCCAGAGATGAATGCTGTGATTAAGGTTAAATAAAATAATATGGAAACCAACATGCTGCAAAAGGGTATGGAAGAGAATGCCCCAGGAGAGGCAGGAGGGTTATAGAAGTAATGTGAACGATCAAACACTAAGATGTTGCCTACTCTTCCTATTTCTTTTCCTTTTAATTATGATTAACCATTAGAGCAAGAATTTTGTGGTTTACAAGATCTTCCTTATTGAGCATCTGTATTAATAACACTGGGAAAGCTCATTTATTAAATTTCACTAGAGTGAAGGGATGTTTGAACATGCCAGTTGCTGAGCACATCTGTGTGTGCACACAACTCCCACACAACATTAACTGGAGGTGCATATGCAGATCAGCAGAGAATGGAGTCTTAAATACAGAAAGACAAGAATGCTATGGGCCACAGTGTTCTTGGGAGTCCTGCTCCACTGGAGTAAATTTCTGAGGCTCTCCTCCTCAAACACTGCCCTTCTCATATTCAGTATATAGCACTCATTTAGTTTTTGTAGCAGAGTTTACTGGGAGTAATATATGGCCAGAAGAAACTCAGGCTAAAGGACAGGTTTTACTTATAAAGCCTTTGCATTATGGAAAAGGTTGTTTTCAATCTGAAAACTCAGATTTATAAACACTTAATTCATCAGTTCCCCGTGCCTTTCATTTGAAATAAACAGCCAGCAATATTATTTTAAAATAAGGCAGAAGGTGTAACAAAAATGAAGTAATGTTTTGAGAAATAGGTGATTGATGATTAAAAAACAGAGAGAGAAGGGGTGGGGGGTGTCAGTCCGGCATTCATTAGTCAGGCAAAACTTTGGTTTGAGCATGCATTAAGTCAGGAAGACCAGACAGTGTGTCTGCAAAATGATTCTTTCTTTGAGAAGTAGTCTCTCAAAAATATCCCCTTGTTTCTTAAAACTAAAGGCATCCTTTGACCGACTTAGTTGTTTTATAGCTATTGATGCTAGAGAAAACAAAAGAAACTTTAAAACCTGGAAACATAAACATCATTGAACCATCCCCTTTGAAAGAAAAAAAAGAAAAAAAAAAAAAGGAGGGGAGGAGGGGGCTGGTGTGGAGGGGAGAGTGAAAAAAAAAAGAAAGAAATCACAGTGGATGTTTTCCAGGAGGGCACATGCTATGCTGTGCAAAGGGGGCTAGTGTAACAAGAAGTCATCTATTCTTGATTTCTTGAGACAGCTAGGGCTTTGTGCCTTGTGTAGTTTCTACGTTTTAAGAGCTTGTTCTGTGTAGCAGAAATAATACAATAAATGGGTTTAACCACATTTGTCTCAGCTAGACAGTCTGCTTTGTCAAAGATTGCTGGTACAACATAAACAAATTATGTGTTTGTAGCGCGTTTCAATGAAAGCCTATCTAACAGAGCGGAGATTGTGTTTCGGCAGCTGTAGATTTAATCTCCTACCTGTCAGTTAAAGCAGGCATTTCCTGAGCAGATAAGGCCTGGCTGCAGAGGGGGAAGCGGCCACAGCTGGACAAAGGGCCATTGTTACGGGCTCGCAGCCGGCCCGCGGCCGCGGCTCCGGGCGGGAGCGGCGGCTCCGCCGAGTGCTGCGGGCGGCACCGCCCGCGGGCATCGCCCCGGCTGCGGGGACTCCAGCCAGCCCTGAGCCAGGGCTCCGTCCCGAGTGCCGCCACAGCTTCCCGCTGCCAGCGGCTGACCGCCGGCCGAAAGCGCGCCTGAAGTGCCGCTGGAGTTTTGACAAATTGGGGAGAGGTGGAAAATGGCAAGATTGGCGTTCCTGCTGGAGAGGCGGGATGCTCCGCAGAAAAGGCAGCGCGGCAGTGTGGTTTTATATCTGAGCCATAGATGTTTGCTAGAATTTTAATACCTGAAGTTGGATAAGAAATACCCAGTGCTCGTTTTAAAGATTTCTTGACTTCCTGCCTTGTTTTACCTTTTTAATGGTTCTGTTCTTTCACAATGTTTTTGTAGATTAATCATAAATGCTGTAGAGGGTTGAGAAGCCCATAAAATCCACTGGGGCGAGACAGTTGGTGTAGGAAGCACTCAGGCTCTATGGATGTCACTGGAAGTTTACAAACTCTGGCGCTTGCTCCCAAATTTGCAATAATTACCATGTACCAGCGGTGGCAATCACCTCAGTCATACTGTGTAAACACACCAGTTCCTTGGATCCTTTTCTGAGTAAAGACAGTCAGATCATGCCAAAATCTGAGGAATCCTAGGAAGAGATGGAACAAATTAATTTTTGCATGCAATCAGTATTCTGATTTGACTTTGATCTCTAGACACAGGAGTTTTCTGCATTAAGCTAGTTCTCCACATAATTGCCTTTGATAACCCTTTGTGTTTCGATCTAAACACTCCATAAACATCATACGATCTCTGGAAGTTATCTAGGTTACTATTCTGCATTAAATAGCTTTCAAAAATATACAGGAGCAGGAATATTCTCACTGGATGTGAGTAACTCCTTTGACCTAGTCTCTTGAATATTATGCATTTAGGCTTGAGGAAAAATAGCAACACTTGCTTCTCCTCCTCTTTGAATTGATTCCTCTTTATTATAAATACCAGTAGATATGAACCACACGACTGGGTGGAATGGGAAAAATGTCTCCTTCTTGTACCTGTGCCTCACCTCCACCCTTGTATCCTGCCTTATGTGAGTTGGAGGTTGATGTTGGAGGGCTAAACTGTGCAGTGGTGGCATGGACCAGCTCAAAACTGCCTCTTGCTTTTCCAACAGAGCAGGTCCCTCCTCAGCCCTGGCTCTGCACCTCGGGTGGCTCTTGGTACAGCTGTGTGGTGAGATGTAAAGGTTTGCAAGCAGCAGATTACAATGGAATTGGTTCTTATCCACCACACATCACCACTTCTGCCACTGGAAAAGAAACCCAGGTCTCTTTGAGGGTCCTCCTGTGTAAACTGTAGCTGTAATACTCTCTCCTGAATGAGTCTTTGGTCTTGAGTTAATTAATACTTGTAAAGTATGTAGTAGTCTTTATGTAGTGACATTATAATATGGATTATCTATGAGACTATAGAGAGCTTTAAAATATTGTGTTGCTCAGGATGAAATTCTTCCAACAGTGAAGAAAATGACAGAATTTCCATTGTCATTGGTGCCCCCCCTGAATATCTGATATATTGTATATTTGTTTAAATATGTTCTGTTTTGTTGCACTTTTTTTTTACCTCTACAGTGCAGAAGGATTTTGATCAGATCAGTTTTTGTTTTTATTCCTACTTCTGCTGGACATTCTCTTTAAAGTGAAAGACAGTAATTCCTTTAGTAACCATCAGTTTTGTGGTCTGATATGAATTTTTTTATACCATACCTTGAGGGAATTAGTTGCATGTTAGTAACTAGTGATGGTTAGTATTAAAAAAGAAGAATTCTGTTTTGGAAAGATGTGTGGGGAGAAAGTCTGCTTGAAAGTAGCAATACCATACACACATTTTAAAGCGTATTTCACTCTATTTCCACCAACAGGAAATGTCAGTGTACTCCAAAAATCTTGCACATTTTGATATCACCATTAAAACATAGCTAATAAGGGATTTCTAGCATAATTTATATTTAGATTTGAACTGAAGTAATGTAGCTTTCGTGTATAAAAAAATATCAACAAGTATCATTAGGCTGCAATATTTTTCTTATTTTGGCGTGAATAAGACAAGGTGCAAATGAGAAACATACATCTTCACTAGTCTTTGGAAATATCTGAAATAATTGACTTGCTCAGTCTTCTGTGATGGCTTGGTGACCACTAACTGTGACAATTTGCATAATAGTCAACTCTTCACTTCTGTAGAGATAACTGTTTGTATCTGATTAAAATTAGGACTGTTTTAGTTCTCTTGACTTTTCCAGAAGTTGCAGTAATAGAGATTTGCTGTTATGCTTTAACCAAACAAATGCACACATGGGGATAACAATATGCTGAGTTTATGCAGATTTTACAACACAAATCTGAATAAAATACCCACTAATAGACCCTTAAGGAGTAATAAACACACATGAATTTTCCTTAGTTGCACTTTAAAGTGATTTTAACATACTACTAGACCTTAACAATAATATTTAATTGACAAGATTATGCATTTGTATGGATTGAAAAGGTGGTAGATCTCTAATTCCAAATGAACCATAAATTCACTTTTGCATAACATGTTTTATTTATTTCTCTATAGCAGAGATGTTCTCCATCCCTCCTAGTGAGAGTTTCTTAAAATACAGACAATTTAAATAGATTTAATTACCATTTATCATACTCCTAACTCCATGAGATCATCCTAAGTTGAATTCTATATTTCCAGATAGTTAAGGAGCTAGATAAAAACAGGGCAACATAACGAGAAGCTAATAGAAATTAAATGCTATCTAGTGTTTGAAACTGTTCTGTTTTCAGTGATGTTGTCAGTATTTTTCTGTAGCTTCCTGCTTGATTTCCCAAGTAGATGGAATTTAAGTTTATTTAATTTCAAATTTTGACGTGGTGAGTAAAAAACATAATAAGAAATAAGGATCCTCTATTTTGCTGTATGATCATGGTTGCAATTTTCACATTAATGTTGTGGCCACTGCAGCAGACTTAAATCTCCAAATCATGCTGGTGCATTGGACAAATGGAAAAAAATGATAGGGGAAAAGAAAGAAGATAACAGTTACAATCCCCTTACAAATTCAATAGTGGGCTATGTATTTTTTCCGTATTATTTCCAGTCTGAAATGTTCTCACTTTGCAAGTCTATGGTATCTTTTTTACAGTTTATTTGCCAACACTTCCCCTGGGATCCCATTGGCAGACATTTTCTTTGTGGCTCATGTACTTTCACTGAGAGGAAACATTTTTCAATTAGACTGTAGATAATTAGATGGCAGATAAATTAGAACATAATATACCTCCCTATACAGACAGATCTCCAGTGGTTCTGTATTGCTAGCAGGAGCAGAAAGAAGTCTCTGAATAATTCTCAATGTGGGGCCAAATTGACATGATTTTCAGTGTCCCAGCTATGACACAGTGACTGGGGGGTCACTTTGGGTCTTCTGCAGCTTCTTTTTCCGGCTGCCTTTCCTCCTCCTGCTGAGTCACAGGTGCTTCCCTGGGATTATTCCCTAGAGGGGATTTCTCACTTAAGTGTTTGGGTCCACCCTCACTTATTACCTTTACATAAGGGCATGTTGGGCATTGATGGCCATTTAGCCAAATGAGCCTGGGGAGTTTATCAGTTACGTTTCTGTTTCTGAGAGCAAAAGGCTCAGCCACACTTGCACACAAAGTAGCCAGATCCTTCATAACTGGACTGGACAGCTAACCCAGCCTTGTGGTCCCTTTGCTTCACCAGAACAGCACGAATAAAACAGTCACACCATTCAACTGTAACCAAAGACACTTAAAAAAAAAAAAAGTACAATTCCTCTACAGTTTTCCTAAATATATAATTTCTGGGACCATGGTAAGGGTCATTGATGGCATGAGTTCATTACAATATTGGCAGAGCTGGGGAGCAGATTTAAGCTCAAACCTGCAGAAATCTTAGCATGTAGCTGCTTTTAACATTTACACAGTCCCTCTGACTTTCACATGTTAAGTTTTCATAAGAGAAGTCCCTACTTCTATGTGCAACATCTTGTTTGTGTTTTTGCAGCATCCCACAAAATGACTTAGTCAAAATAAAATTTAAATTATCAAAACTTCTAGTATTTCTTGTCTTCCAAAAAACAACAAAGCTCAACACTAGTTACTGAAATCCATAAAAGTCTGACATTCTGGCACTACTACTTTTATATCATATTGCATAGAGACTATTTAAAATGCAGCTGAAGTAAATAGATATCATATACAGGATATTTAAAATCTTGCACTAATAGTTCTGGGAGCACAAACACTTCTTTCAGTGCCATTAAGACTTATTTTAAAATGAATCAACCTAAAATATAACCTGTTGAGCTATCAGTTATGGCTACCACGTTCTATCATATAAACATTTTGAGCAGTCTGAAAATGCACATCCTTACTTGATATACTGCCATTACCTGGAAATCTATTACACTGTAGTTCCTAAATGAGAGACTAGAAAATTTCCAACACATTTTTACTATGGAAATTCAAAACTCAGTGAGGGCTTACATTAAAGTTGTAGTCTGGGTGTACCAAGTACTCAAGAATTTAAGAAGAAATTTAAATTTAAACTATGAGATGTCTAAATCTCCCTGTGAACAACTTAAGTTCCCACAGTGGCTGCAACATCACATGAACAAAAGGTTCTGTTCATCCTATACTATAGAAAAAAAAATAAATTCGGTAAATTCAAAGATTGGTTTCTCAGCTAACTTGTGTTGGAATAGTCTGTTAGATTCTCTGCAAATCTCAAGATTTTCACAGTTTGAGAACAGGGTCCAGCGATCTAATTGGTTGAAGAAGGGGATGGCACCGATTTTAAATAGTAAGGCTGGATTATTGCAGGTAATTAGAGCATATTTGGCCATTCAAACTGCTTTATACTAGTACTGGATGTAATAAAAAAGAAAAAAAAGCTTTAAAGAAGGGATAAAAAATTATTAAGATTGTGTTTGCTCTCTAGCAAAAAGATGGCACTTTTGCTCTTTAGTGAAGTAGACTGTGCACAGAGAGGCAGCTTGCGAAGTTTGATCTTCTAAAGGAAGAGGAATTCATCTGCCATTATAGGGTGGGATTACTTCTACTTTTGAAACCTGTGATCCTCACAGCTAAGCAGAAATGTGTGAGCTGCTTCTTTGCTTCCAGTGCTGCCACCCTTTTCTCTGAATGCCTTTACTTCTCTGCTTGCAATGTTAGTTGTTGTAGAGGCAGCTTCGGTTTTTAGAGATTAAAACTCTTCCTCCTCTTCAATCTCGCTAAATGTGCTGTACTCCTTATCCAAAAGAGGCAGATCATTTTAATTCAAAGCATTATTTCTGTATAACATATCACTCTGGCTTACATTTTCCATGCACAACACTAACTATCAATGACTTTTTAACAAGGAGGATTGTTCAGCCAACTTCTGAGATTATCACTCACAGAACTGTAGGACAAAGCAGTGTAGATTTGCCCAGTTTATCAAACAGGCCACCAGCTTTTATTATTTCAGGGAGAATCAAATTGGAAGTTGCTTCTTGAACTAATCAGGGCTGATTTGCTCTAAAGTTGCTTCCTGACTTAGATCTCAGGCAAGGAAGTGCTGTAATCAGTTCCCAAGGGCCGTCAGAGTTGTGATGGGATATTAAAGGAATGGTACACTACCTTTAAAATGTTCCCTAATCTTGGCAGAGTTTTGTGTTTAACACAGTTAAACCTGAGCTTGTTGTATAGAAACAAAGATTAATTTCATGAGGTAGATTTATGCAAGATTCGAATGTACTTGAGGCAGCAGAACTGAATTTTGGAGAGAATATATTCCAGTCTCCTCCAGGGTTTGCACTTTCAGCTAAAAATACAGACTGGCAGAATTGTTCAAAATCAAACATTTACTACCCATCAAAAAAATCCCCCAAAACCAAAAAACGACCAAACCCAAAAAAACACCCTCAAAAAACCCCCACAAACCCAAAAAACTTAATGAAAGAGAAAATTAGTCCCCCTGAGTGTCTGTGTTTGCATATTAGCCCATAGCATGGGCTCTGCCAAGTTACTCTCTGACTGACTGCTGCAGATGCTCTTTCTCAAGTATTCTGAGTGAGATCTTTAGTGCAAGTCTTTGGGGACAAACAATAGCACCTGTTCCTCACAAGATAGCAGCCCAGTTAGTCCATTCATGTATCTTTAATGAAGCTCTGGGGCAGATGGCAAAAAATGGCATCATCAACGACAGCACAGAGGAGACAAAAGGGGAAAGTGCCGATCCAACAATGTGCTATTTTTACGAATGGGAAGAGACAGAGTCAGAGTGTTTCTTGGGCATCTGCTCCCGTCTTGGTTTTCAGAAAGACCTGAGGAACATCTCAGCAATTAAAATTTCTGGGCATGTAGCCGATTTTATGAAGTACACCGATCAACCCCTCCTCCCAATTTCTCCCCCTCCTCAGTAAAATCAAACCCATCATCTTCATAATAATAAAACTCTTAGGAATAGAAATTGTCAAAAATTAAGGAGTGAACTGGATTTTTTTTTTGCATTCATTTTATGTTTTTAATAGTTCTGTGATCAGTGATACTTTCACATTCTTTTCCTTTTGAGTGCTTATTTGTGCTTTTCTGTTGACCTGTGCTGAAAATGGACACCTATGTATATAATAATTCTGTGTGAAACCAACACTTACGTAGGAATTGTCTTTCATATGTGCCAGAGGGAAGACTTGTGGGAGGGAATGGTGGCCTTTCAATATGAGCTTTTTTCAGTCTGCGTAAGTCTTTTAATTGTAAATCCAAACTTACAAACAAACCTATAGTCAAAGTTATGCTGATTTATATAGACTGAAGACCTACTCCTGATTTCATAGTAGGAAGAATAGCAGATAGCCAGAACTTGAAATGGTAATACCCCACACTTACAGAAGTGCTTTTATTTGAGAGTTTAAACAAAATCTATACAGCTGAGTAGATCAAAATCTACAGGAATGCATTGTAGGATTTGGTTATGATATATTTCAAATTATCTTTATGACACAATGGAGTGAAATACTGCAGTGGGTATGTTTGCACCTTCACTCAAACCACAGCACTCTGATCTCCTGTGTCTTGTGAGACTGTGTTGGAGTCTTGTACCTTTGCAGCTTCATGTAAATGCTTTATGTGGGGGATATTTCTTATGATTTTGTCTCCATTTTATTAAATGTAATTTAGGAACTACTGCAAATTTTTTGTAAGTTGTATTCCATTGAATTTCTTCCTGTACAGTTGCTTCTATCAGACAAAGCCTGTGGTTTTCCTTTGCTGTGCTCCTCTAGAGCTAATGTATAGAAACACCAGGCAGGAAAACCAGCACCATTTTATCAGAGCTGAATGCCTGTTCTGGGCACATGGGGATCAACTCCAATCTGACCAAGTTTAATGCATAACCTAAAACACACAGCCAGGCTTACCTCAGCTAAAATGAGAGAAATAGCTGCGTAAAGCTAGTTTCTTTCACGCCCCAGTGCCGTAGCAGTAATTGCACAAAGACCTTTTTATTATAAGTTGATTTTCCTGAGGAATGGATTCAAAAAATACTGTAAAGTGTTTATTTTTTGCTTGACCTTTATTAACCTCCATCTTAGGGCTTTCCCAAGAGAAGAGTTGTTGGTAAATTAACCCTCATAGAGACACACAGTAGCATTTCTGCACTGCATCAACGGTTGTGAAAGTAATGGGGATATGACAAGAAAATTTGGCACTATTTAAACAATGTCATAGGTCAACATATGGGATTTGACCAAAAAAGTTTTGTAGGAATTAAATGCAAAAAATTGCTTGAAGTGTACTTTAAGTTTTTAATAGTGTTTAATTCCACCAATTTATGGTAGGATGAGGAAAATGTTTTTTCTGCCTAAACCCCTATTTTTTCCTACATTTATTAGCTTTGATATATAAAGCATTATATGTTTGCTTAACTGCTAATCAGAAAAATGATATCAAACCCTTGAGTATGTCTGGGGTTGAGGAGTGATGGATAAAAAATTCCTTGAGATCCTAGCCACTGTCTCTAAAACACAGGTACTGTAAATTAAGGAAATAGGAAATTACCTTATGGATTTAACAGGCATCATCTTATCACATAATTCTCTATATGTTGAATACAAATGCTAGTATAAGAAGAAGACTTTTTTTCTTTGTGCATGTTTGTGGTTTTTTGATACATTTATTACAGTCAAATTAAATTTGATATAGTAGGTTTTGTTCTGAAATGGTCTCTGAATGCAGCTCCATAATTACCAAGCTACATGATAGCACATAAAGCTATAAAACTGCTTAGACATACAAGCAATTTATTTCTTATAGTGAGGTGTGTGTGGCAGAGTATGTTAGCTTGTTTAGCAGCCAAGATGTTGGAGCCTTAAATCTTAAGAGTTGTGTTGTTGACTAGAAGGCTCTTTAGTACTCTGGTGAGATTTTGAAAGAACATACCTGAGTTGTTGGTATTTATGCAAACCATGTTGTAAGATCTCAGAATTAAAATTTTCCTAAGGTTACTAAAATGTGAACATCAAGATACATACTGTAGTGTTAGGCTGCTTCTAAATGCTCATCACTGTGCGACCAAAGTTGAGAAAACCTGTGAAAAATTAATAGAAATACATACCACACTACTTTTAATAAAACCTTTGTTATGTTTTGTACCTTTTCACCTTGTGCCGGGGCAGGGAATACTAATTAAAATAAACAAAAGCGACGTAAAAGAGAACCAGGAAGAAATAGGGAATCGTGCAGTTCAGCGAGACTGTTACACCTTTGACACTGAGGGAAAACAATGTTTGTGAGGGCTTTGATGTGATAATGTGAAGTTGGCAGCGATTGCATTAAGGGGAAGGTTCCGTGGGACTGTGTGAACGCAAGAACGCTATCAGTGCTGGAGAAATACCTGTCAAGACAAATTTGTGCTATTTCTGATCAGAGGCTCTCTTCTGTTTAGCAGGTTCAGGGTCACATGCCTCCGCTCATGATCCCAATTTTTCCACACGACCAGCGGACACTGGCAGCGGCTGCTGCAGCCCAGCAGGGATTCCTCTTTCCCCCAGGAATAACATACAAGCCAGGTAAGCTCATGGGGATGCGAGGCCATTGCACGTTTCAAGACGTGAACGGTAGCTTCTTGTGTGATCTGTCTCATACAGATGATACACAACAGGTATAGCTGGCTGGAAATTATGTGGAGCTTTTGCAACTCCACATGAAAAAATACTTCCGGATTGAAGGAGGTGGATAGACTATTGGTTATTGGACATCATGATTTTTTAAACTTAATTTCCACAAAGTAATTTGCTTTAAATATAGTGCCCCACTTGCATAGCAATTTGCATCTGGCCTGCCCTATACAAAAGCTAAATGTCTTTAATTAATTCTGTTATCTTTAGAATATTTGTGTTTTGTGGCAAAATTCTTGCTCTTTTGTTTGATTTCAATCTGGTTAATAAAAGGTTTCAGTAGCTCAGTTCCAGTCATCATTCAGACTCCTAACAGGTCACATAACCTTGCAGTGAAATATGTTTTGAGATGATTTAGCAAATGTTATGATTTCTTTCTTTTTTTCCTCTGAGTTTACAGGACTCCTGGGGAATTCAATTAGGGATATAATGGTTTGAAGCTACTTTCAGAGCCTCCTTGTAAACAGGGCTTTAAATGTTTAAAGACACTTTGCCAAAGGAATTCAATGTAGGAAGATATTTAAGTAAATAAAAGTCAACCTTATTTTCATTTGTACATTCTTTGTAAGTGACCTCAGTCCAGAAGCAGCAACCTTATTTTGCTCATTAATAGTATTCTCTGTCAAGCTGCCTTTAGCATATTAACCTGATAACTAATAACTACAAAACATAAATAACAGGGTTTTTTTTTATTCATTAAATATGAAGCGTACAAAGTAAAGCATTGATCCTGTTCCCACTGATATTGGTGGTGCTTTTGCCGTTGACTGCGACAGGAATGGGGTCAAATCCAATGTAAAGCCTCATAACAGATGATGTAAACAGCATGCTAATTAAAAGCCAGGTTGAACCTAGAATCTTTTCTAGCAAGTTTATTTAGTAGTAGATGAAGTGGGGCCAAGCAGGATTTCAGCAAGTATTTCCGTTTGTCCCGCTGCCTTCTGGCTCTTTAGTCCAGAGACGTTCCTCTTTAAACACAGATTTTTGTCTAGCTATCTTACTTTCAAGTTTTGAAATACAAAAGTTTTTGTCTGATTTGACAAACTGCACACCCATCGCCACCTCACAACAGTTAGGAACCAAAGACAAAGGGTTGCCAGTTGTGGAAATTACCTAAAATGCCCTGGGTAAATCTTACTTCTCACAGACAAGAGAAATGCTTTCCTCGTTTTCCCTGTTTTAATCTGAGATGCTTTCTGAGTAGTGACTGTTAGTGACTAAGCTGATGGTTGTGCTGCCCCCTGAAAGGCATTGTGTTAAATCACGTGGTGTTAATTTTGGCTCAGAGATTTCTTGGTACCAAATGAGTTAAGAAGAGTTACCAGCACGTTTTCCTGAACATGACCAATCTTCTGGACTTATTCTACAGTGTTCCTCATCTATCTAGTTAGTTAGTACCTATCTAACTTGATCCCATTGGCCTCCTAATAGGAGGTGATGCAGCTTTAGGGCATTTCCTTACTTCACAGAATGCAGAAAGAGAGATGTGTAACAAAAGTTAGAAGAATGAAATGCAAGAAGAAGCCTAGGCCTAGATATCTTGGAAAGCAGTGAAGCTGTTTGCTGGTGTTAGTGGTTTAATTCCAGATGATGCTAGTAAAAGGCCAGAAGTCACAATGATCTGATTATAACCAGTAGCTTTAAATAAGTTAGAATTTAAATCTTTATATATATTTATATATTTAATATATATATTTAATTCTACTGCATGTGTGGCAGAGGTAGCTGGGCAGGTCAGTAGCTTCTGTCAGAGACACATTATGATAAAAAAATGCTGTAACTACACTTGGTATTGATTAATTCCTATTTTTGGCACTCTCGGCACAGTAGTTAAGGAATTAATGAAACTGGAGATTAAGCTATACTCTTTCATAGAGAGGGTTCTTCAAAGTCATTTCTGAGGAATATTTATGAACTTGACTGCTACTACCTGTACTCTTCTACTTTTGTGAGAAATGAAACTTTCACCTGCAGAACTGTCAGGTTAGACTTGCTGGTACCTCTGTGGGAAGACAGGAGATGGATTAACCCTTCAGATGCTTACAAATTTCTTTTAGGTTACATCTTTAGCTTCTATTATATTTTACTGCATTTTGGCATCGGCAAGACTGCCAGTTTTACTTGACATTCAGAAAATACAGTGAGAGGCATTTCAATAAGAGCAGCAGTGGGGACTAAGTATGTTTGAAAGTGACTGTGTAATTTAGGGAATGTCGAATATTGTGTGCACAGTCACTTAATTTGCTTTGCCTGCAAAACAGGCTAGATATAAGCTGGCTCCAAAGTGGGAGCACTGCAGCAGTGTTGGTGTGACAGGACAGAAGTTCTGCCTTGGTGTACAAGCAGGGGTATGATTATGTGTCCATGTCCATGCAGAAATATCTTCCTGGGCTAAATTGGGAACCAATTTCATGGCTGTTTAGTTCAATGCCAAGGTAGCAGTTACTGAGTACTGCTGCAGATTTGCACACAAATGCTAGGCCTTGGAGGAACAAAATGGTATTCTTTAGCAAAATAGAGTAGTTTGTACACTCAACTGAAGGTTCTGTAGTAGAGAGGAGAATTTATTAGGTTCTGAGGCCCTTCTAGTACATGTCTTGCTGCTCATGAACTTCTGAGATCAGCAAATCATTAGGAGCAGAAAACTTAAGGACTTGCTGATACACAGCTACGATAAAGTCTGACAAGAGAAACTTTCCTTCTGCCTGGCAGAATCTATAACACTGAGATGGCTGTAACCCTCCCCCCACAGTATTTTGGAGCTCTAGGAGGTGAAACAGGCCAAAGTTAGCAAGTGCTGATGACAAGTAATAATTGCATTAGAAAAAAAATCCCCAAAGTCCCATGCTTCCTTATGTATCTCAAAGTCATGTAATATAATTTTCCGGCATGGTAAGTACTAATTGAGAAATCAGAGCTGCATAGACCACCTAATTAATTTTTTATACATATTTCAGTATTTATACTGTATACCGGATTAATTAAAACTTTAGGGCGCTGTGCATCTCAAATGACTGTTGTGACTATTGACCTGCAGGCGTTTGACGAGCCTCGTAGAGTACCTGGTTGTGGGGGTTGCCACTTATTCCAGGGGGAAGCTGAGAGTGGCAGCTGTTAGGAAGCTAATACTTGCCCAGAGATGCTACACAGTTAATAGAATTATTTTGCATTCCGAGGAGAGCAAAGCAACTGCGCTGGCTTTCTGACTGTGACCACTACACTTACAGCTTGGAACTGGTGGGCAGCACGGGTACCATTATACCTCCTCTCCCACTGCAATTTTCCCTTCATTTAGCTAAACACGTGCATCCAGAAAAACTTTGTGGGCTGGAGTATCCTTGAACATGATTATTGTGTCCCCATTAGCGCCCTGGGTCAAGAGGACAAGGCAGTGAGTAGGATGAGGAAGATGAGGATAAAGGAAGGGCAGTTCCCTCCATATTTCAGTGACTAAAGCATTGCTTCAGTCAAGTTTTGTGGCTGAAAGGGAACAGGGAAGCAGGAAGATGATGGAATAAAGATATAGAGCAATGCTAGGTAGGAGCCAGACCATGAGCTGAGCAGATCTCAAAGAGAGCTGTGGTTTGCTCTAAGCCGAGAGTGGGAGGGGTGATGTCCATGCCAATTGCATAATGGCAGTCCGTGAGACTTCAAAATGTATGATCACTTTGGCTTAAATATGTCCTGCAAATATTTTGTTTTGTATAATTTCTTTGCCAGATCTGGAAAGTATCTCTCAAAAAGATTATTGAAAATGAAGACATAGAGTACAGTCAAACTCAATTTAGACAGGTTTGTTGAGTGATATGCTGCAGTGTATTTTCAAAGCTTTTTTTTCATATTTCATACAAGAACGATATAAAGCCCATAATTAGCATCACCAAGAAACAGCTCCTGTCTACCTACCTAGAGCATTTGGCTTTATGCACAAAAATAATTTACAAGAGATTTTGCTATGTTGTTATGCAATGTGAAAATGGAAACTCTTTTCCTAGGCTGGTGACAGAAACAGAGTCAACATTTTGGCCTGATTTCTGTTTCTAGTTGCACTTGGGCAAATCAGAGAAAGTAATATTATTAGGGAAAGCATGACAAACAAAACTGTCAGGCTTATTGTCATCAGGCTGGTCTTCAGAACATTCCAATAGTGTGAAATATTCGTCATCAAATTAATTAAACTTCTTGATTACTGTAGCTAATCCACATAACTCACATAATCTTAGATGTGCTAGATTTCTGATATTTGACATTGCAATTTCCATTTGGAATAGGTTTTTCAGAAGTTTTTCCTAAAGTTGATCAGGAGGTTTAGATTTTCCATATCTAAGTATTCTTTTTTAGGTAAGTAAGCAGGCTGCTCTTCCTCCTAGCAGGTGAAAACAGGAGGCACACACCAAATCCACTGTGTACTGGTTGCCCGTGTGTCTTTTCATGGCTTCATGAGTCTTTTTTCTAATGGAAATTCCCCAGGACTGAGTTAAAGGCTGTCATGTGTCCAGTGTTGGGTTTTACTTGGTTGGAACAAGGACTTCATAACCTCGGGATTTGTTGTAGCAATCATATGTTCCTCAGTCCCAAATATTGATGTAAAAGCTGGAGATGATGGCAGGCAGCTGGATATTGTCAGGTAGGGCATTGCAGTGAAATGTGCAAATTTCATAATTTTGCAAACATTACCTGCAGGCAGAAAATTGTGGGGGAAGCTGGTTTTGCTGCAACATGAGAATGGCAATAAGGCAGAGCTGCAGCAAACCCTACGCAAGACAAAGACACAACTGAAGCAGTGCCATGGGACAGGGGAGATGCTCCACAGTATTCCTTTAGTCACTTTCCTCTTTTAACATCTGCCTCAACCCTGATGGCACTGGACAAGCAAAATTCATGTCCTGTGTGGGAATACTGTGGGAGTGTCCCTGTCTCTCCCTGCAGTATCCCCACAGCACCTGAGGAATGCTTTGCTCAGGCTGTCCATGATGTCTGGAAGGATGGGGCCCTGGAACTGCTGACCTCTTGCAGCTCTTCCAACTCCATTTCCTCTCATTCTGTGAAGAGACAGACATCCCAAAATGGTGGGAACATCAGCAAGCCAAAAACTTTGTAACTCAGATGAGGAGAGGCAGCTTATGTCTTACAATTGTGTTTTAGGAAAGACTGGTAATAAGGCAGCACCTTCCCCCTACTCTGGGTCTCACAAAAGCCAGACATCCTTCTTTCCTCACAGCTCACAGAGCTTTGATCTGGAAGGTAAGTCTATACATCCTATAAATAAAGTCTGCTAAGCTTCATCTCTTCATCCAAGACAAAAAGAAACATTTACATTATTTCTGTGTAGAATAACACAGCACAATTGCTCACTGCTTTTATTCATTTGGAAATGTTGCTCAACCTGACAAACGAAACAGAAGTCTGGCATAATTTTCCATGGCTTGTAAACACCAATTTATATATAAACAACAGCAGCCAAATGTAAATAGACAATCAGCACAGCAAGGAGATTGAAAAGATCAGTTTGCAAAACATGACAGGTTTTCTTCTTCCAGCATTCTTCTTACTCCTGGTTATCAAAGGCCAGCACACACCAGCACTTAAGGCAGACCTGTTTGAACACGTTCTCCTGCCTTTTGTACAAATTTAAAAGAATGGATCCTCACGCAAGCATTCCAAATTGAGAAACAAATTTGAAAAAAGTTGCTACAATACATTGACTGATTTCTTGCCAAGACAGCTATGGAGGAGCTTCTTGATCCATTCTTGCACTGAGAAAACAAGAGGGGGAAATATGTACCTCTGTAATTAAAAATTAAATCCAGAGCACTCCTTGCATGCTCAGTTTGCTCAAGGGAGAAAGAAGTACCTTTGCTCTGCTTTTACTCCTTGGTGTCAAGGTACTCCAGAGCTGGAGTATTAATTTTTCTTAGCATAAAGATGCTGCTGACATACCAGGACTTAGCCATAATTTAACACATTAAAATGAGGGCAGAAACGGACAGTATTGGGTTTTAATAACAGCTAAATGCATAACCCTATGAATATTCTTCTTCCTGCAACAAGAGACAGCACTGTAGCCAGCAGGTGAGCAAGAGAACACTACAGGGTGTGGTGAGGATACTATTAAATTAACTGTGAAGCCAAAAACTCTGTGTGTGCGTGTGCGCATGTGGGTATAAAATATCTGGCTATTTCAAACCATAGGAGCATGACAGCTGTGAAAAAGGAGTGCCGCAGGGAATTCTTTTAGAGTTTGGTTTTTTTTAAAATATGTTTGACATGGAAAATGTTTTAGTACAAATAAAGCAACTGGTATTGAACTTAAAAAGTGTATGTGGAGGGGGAGGGAGAAAGAAGAGATTGCTGTGTGGAAGAGGGATGAATAATTCATGATATTTAAAGAAAGAATGCCTCCGAAATGTTCTGCAAGGCAGTCCATGCTGATAAGTCAGATGGTTATTTTCCCCCCCATTTAAAGCATCATTAATTCAACATCTTTGTGATTTTTTTAAAAAACCTTGTAATATATTTCTGAAAGAAACATTATTTAACTTAGATTAGGATCTTATTTATTCAGATAATTTCGTATAAATATCAAAGAGAGGAGTGGAATTATTTAACCATAAAGAGACAGCTTAAGTACTTTAAGAAAATAATCTAGAAGTCTTTTTTGTTGGTTTTGTTTTTTTAAAGAAAAAAACCCAACATCGCTGCACACTAAAATCAACCTCATGGAATGGGGAAAATAAGAGGAGATATTTTGAACATTACTCCATAGGACACCAGTACAATATAGTGTGAGTGAATGCATTGTAGCAGAGCTCCATATGCAATCAGAATCCAATTGTTACTGGACTGTGTACAAGCACATACTGTGCTCAATGGCCTGATGAGGTATTATGGATATGATGCAAAGAGACCTTGTGGATTAGACATGTACAATTTATTAAAAAAGTGAAACAACAAAACATTTTAACTGAACTGGATACAATCGAACTTCATGTGGTAAAAAAGAAAGAATTCTGAGGAGTCTGGTGACCGCAAAGACTTTAGCTATGGTTATTTGAGGGGGTGACAGAAAAAGTCTAGTTCTTGGAATGTCCTGACTATATTATACTGGATTTCTGTATTTCCCTTATTGCTATATTCTGCTTTCAGCATGGAAGATTTTGTGTAAAATGGACTGATTATTGTAAAAATATCTAAAAATGCACAGCCTGTTGAAATGAAACTTGCAGATAGTATATAACACGGATTTTAAATAAGTAGCTGGAGCCAAAGTGATATTCCATTAAATCACAGCTTCTTATCCATCACTGTATTCATTTTTATATTACAGACTGCTAAGCTATTTCAGCCTTTTTTTGTTTCCTACATTGACTAAGAGTCCAAGTGGCACTGTGTGCTGCACATCTATGGGAACACCCATAGATATGCTATAAGACATTATGTTACAATACTTAATTGGGAAATTTTAGTACCTGAACCTTCATGTAACTGAGCACCTGGCTAATCTATGAACTTCAGAAGGCCCCCAGATCTAAGAGAAAATTAAAACGATATTTCAAACTATATTAAAAGGTGATTTAATTTTGTTCTTCTCTATGACTACCTTAAGGGAGCTGTCCCAAGACAGATAATCCCAAATCAAAGCCAGAAACATCAACCTGTGTTGACCCACCAGGGTATGTGTCCCAGGAGCCACTTGACACTGAAAAGAAATCATCCTGCATTAAACCGGACTGATATTTCTTGGGTTATAACAGATTTTTAATTTTTTTAAGAAACGTGGTGAAAACTACTTTTTATTTTTGCTGTGGGAGCACTGGGGTTTCCTGGGGTATCTCATCTATGTGTCTGTGGTTGTAAGACCCATTTTATGCCCAGGCTTCCACGCTTGATTTGAACATTCGCTTTTGAAAATGAAAATCACGAGTATCATATTTATGTTTTGCCAGTTTGCCTACCAGCTATCTGCTAACAAAAAAAGTTCCTGGGGAACATGGCAAGTCCGTGCCCAGCGAAGCCTTTTGTTTTTGCAGATGTTTAGGCTTAGAGGAGTGCTGGGGAGCACAGGCAATCCTAGGGCCTTGTTTGCACTTGTCTGCTGCTATTCTCTGCTCATTGTCTGAACCTGCACGCATTGTTCTCCCGACAGGTGATAACTACCCTGTGCAGTTCATTCCATCAACAATGGCAGCTGCTGCTGCTTCTGGACTCAGCCCTTTACAGCTCCAGGTATGTGCCAGAACAAAAAAATGTGGGATGGAAGCCAACATTTTAGGGGAAAACTGCTAACCAGCTGTATGCTAAATAATAGCCTGAATGTTAAATAATTTTTGAGCACAGCCCAGGAGGATTAACACCTTATGTACTTACAGTACAGCAACGTGCAGCCAACCTTGATACTGTGAGTGAAAGACATTGTTCTGTGTGTTTTATACTGGCAGTTAATGGTATTTTTTTATTTATATGAACAGTTGATGGGAGATAAGTTCAAAGATATTTTTGTACTTTATTTTCATGTGGTCGCTCCTCTGTAGCTGTAAAGCACTGGTTATAATTGGAGCAGTCAGTGTATCCAAACAAAAGTGCATTATTGGGTTTTTCTTTTTTCCTTTTTTTTTAAACTGTGTGGTGCTGACAATACAATAAATTGCAAACTCTTTTAGCTTCTGTATTAAGGTAATCTCAACCTTTCTGTGCATTAAGCTGGTCAGATGCCAAGCATGGCTAGTGACTTAGTTTGGCCATTTATTTATTTTTGGCACATATAGAATGAAATGTTGTGAAAGAAAGATTTATGTGCCATATTATTAGCTAGCTTCTTGTGGCAAGAAGTTTTTAATTTCAGAAGAAAAGACACAACAATATCATAAATAATGAAGAAACAGTCAAAAGCTTTCAGAGTTAAAATGTGTGGAAAGAAAGTGACAGTGAACATGAGAGGAAAGGCCATTAAAGATGCATGTAACTATTTACAAGTAAACCTTTGAAACCCCTATTTGAGTTAGGTTAGAGTCGAGTTCAGAAGCAAAGTAGGAATAAATTGTGCCTAGAATAGCAAAGTATTGCCATGCTAATATCTAAATATCTACTTCACTTACCTTTCTGTGATTAATTTTTTTTTTTCTGGAGGGGTCAAATCAGATTAAAAATCCTTTCCTCTTTACCCTATGATGATATTCTTGACAAATTAACTTTGGATAAGCAAAAATGGGGCCAGAACTTGTTCATGGACCTCTGCTCATTGGTGGTCCAGAGCTGACAAAAAAGACTCCTTGAGCTTAGGTCTGACCTAACCTCACATCAACATTTGAAAAGAGAACACCTTGACTCTGAAGGTAAAGATCTCTGAAAAAACGTGAATTCTGTACCTTGGACAGGATTGAAACCAAAGGGAAGTTTCTCAAAAGGAAAAATAGCAGGTATCTTTAGAAAGCGAGTATTTGACTACTTATTGAAGCAAAAGTCTTATGGGCTTTAATTGGGAAAATACTGCAGAAATCAGCTTTGTGAATAGAGAGACTATTTTTACTGCCTTTGAAATGCACTAAAACAAATAGTGAGCCTACACAAGACTACAAGGCAGAAAAGGATGAAAATTGTTCAACTGTCAAAGAAATGGGATCTAAACCACAGACATTCTTGCTTCTTTTCTTTTACATGATCCATTTGTAACTTGACCCACATATTTGCACATCAGACTTGATCTGAACTAACAGCAATAACACATTTTCATTAATTTGCAGAAATGATAGACTGAGTTGTTAAACATGACGAGAACAATTAGAGAGAAAACAACCAGCAAAAATGTGTGCTAGTAAATTCAGGAACATTCAGGCTTGGGGGTCTGAATTTCCATTTAGGCGTATTTGCTGTAAAAGAATTTTTTTGTTTGTGTGTTTCCCCCCTCTCTATTTTGTTTGAATTTCATCTCTATGGGATTTCAAAACCTTTAATATTTCATGGTTATAAGAGCTTAAATAACAGAACACTTAACCTTTGGCTGATACCTGCTCATCAGATTGTTAAAGTGCCTGAACTAAATTTTATTTATTCCTACTATTAATTTTCTCTTTGTGTCAATTCTCTGTGTTCCCTAAATGAGCACTTATTTGGGTGTGTTTGTTGGAGAGAATTTGTTGTTATACCTGATGCGTCATGAAGACTGTTAGGGGTGTAGCATTTCAGCTCATTTTTCCATCTTTGCTTCCCTTCCCCCTTCCTTTCTTCCATGCACTCCACCCACTTATTTATTTACGTGAATGCTGTGACCATGGTATCTGAGTATTTCCCAAGTGCTTAAAAATACTGATCACAAAAGTAATCTCTGTTCCTTTCAGCCAGTGGGAGAAATAGCTAATTTATTTGCAGGTTTGGTTTTGTTTCTACATGTGAGTGTGTATGTAATATCCATGTTTGGAGAACCTGGGGAGGGAAAGCTATGTCAAGCAAAAGAGTTTTGCAGTAGCTCTAACATTTCAACTTTACCAGGGCAGTATTATTAATTCTGAAATTATTTTCTATAATCTGTATCCAGCTAAGGAAGTTCTGCCAGCTTCAATCTTGTAATCTCCCCTTTATTTTTCTACTTATGTTTTCTTTTATTTGGATGGTCATGCTCCAGGTAAGAGGTAGCAGAAAATTTTTGTTCTCATCTTCCTGTGTGTTAGGGCAACTTCTTTGCAAGCTCTGAATCTAATAGAACACAGAACCATTTTTTACCAGGTACATCATGTAACAATAGCAATTATTTCACAGAGGATATTTCTCCAGTGGGCAATTGCTAATTAATAATTTTTCTGTCTTATTCAAGCTATTGTTATCAAAATGTAGTTTCTCTGAATTCTATATTTATGTTCACCAGTGAATTATGTACCTCTATGAGTACAAAAAACTTTACTGGAATCATATACAGCAGCTTCTCGAGTAGCTAGTTTGACATTCATGGGTAGTGCATTAAAAAAAAAAGAAAAGAAAAAGTTCTCCTTCAGCAACAGACCAGTTTGACCCATCTTCTCTGAGATTTTTGATCACATTGATCAGCTCATGGTAAATACCACTACTATTCACTTGTAGCTTTCAGTATCCTGAAGTGAAATAGTAGCTACCACACTTCTATGCCAGTCCAGGTTCCTGAATTGTGCTTGCTCTGCTTTGGATTGATACCAGATAGTTTCTTTTGATCTGTATACTCATGAAGGTGTCATTGATAAAGACTCTGTGCTCCATACTTCCCATTGACATCTCAGCCCCATCTCACCAGTTTCCTCAACAAATCAGCCAAAAATTTAAATAATATGCATGACAGGACCAAGCCTCATTAGGACTCTTGACATGAGAGGGGACCTAGATGATGAGGGATCAATTCTCCTAGGTATAGTCTGATCAGAAAAAACAAACTATTTCTGTTCACCCCTCCAACTTCAAACAATTGTGAGTGAATAGTCTGCACATTTATTACCAAATACACCTGTGGCATGTGAAACAGTTCTGATACCTGTGTGTAACAAAAGCTTCTTGCTTTAATTAACCAGCATGAGCTGTAAAACCTGTTGATAATTTTCCTTTTGCTCCTCTTCACATATGCCTTCTCTGAAGTTTTCCCTCTTTCCCATTTCCCTGACCTTTTTCCCAAGCTGTCAAATGGCTGCACTGATATTAAGAGGTCCTAGAGATGTGTGGCCAGCAATCTTGCTCAGTGAGTGAACTTGATCATGAAATGGGTTTTCCAGCTCTCATGCTGCAGGTAGCAGGAACCTTATTACTGCCAGTGGTGGCAGAGGTGGCACCTGTATGTCCTTACTTTCAAACAAGGAATGTTACTATATGCTGTTTAGGGTTTAAAAATCCCCTCTGCCTTCATTCTTACATATTTCTACAAAACTGTCTAGGAGATAAATAAGGAAGTGTCGCAACTCTCTCAACCACGACTGATAAACTGTTGATAGAAATGGAAGCATTACAATGATGCTAGCTGGAGCTATTCCTAAACAAAGTGAGCTCTAGGAAAAAAAAGCAAAACAAAAAAGCTTTCCTTCATAACTCTTTCTCCAAACTATTTGTGTAATTTGTCCTTCAGAATTTATCGCTTATAACACTAATGAACCTTGGCGAATCTTAACTATAGTTGCAGCTGTGTTCCTGGAACCTGAAGTTTTTATAATACAGTTTGAAAAAAGAAAAAAAAAAGAGAAAATTTTAACTAAACACACTAAATTTTAACTGCCTATTTATTTTCTGTCCTCCCATTTTATCCCTCACCTCCATACTCTCCTGTAGCTGCAGACGAAGTAAATGACCTTTTTTTATACTGCTGGGTGCAGATCCAGTGTACTGCTGAAGCATTGCATAGCCTGCCTCAGGGGCACAATATTAGTAGAGGGAAGGCCAAAGAATGCTATTTTTAGTTGAACAGTTCAGCAGATGGAGGCATGAATACTCATATATCTGGAGGTTGAGGGGTTTGAACCATTAATTTTGATAATGTATTTAACCCTGGGAACAATCAGAAACTGTAACGCCAAGGTTACAATGCTTTTGACCTTTAGAGAACAGAGGGCACTTGGTACAGTAAACAATATATTACATTTCTACTTATTCCAGTTCTCTCACACGTATAAATTTCAGGGCATAGTTGACATTTGCTTTCCTCAGCTATTTTAGTGCTGGTCCTCAAAGTAAGTCAAGAAGAATGCAGGAAAGAGGCCAATGTAATGCGACAGTCATGTAAATATGGCCTTTAAATAGCTGAGTTGTTAAACGTGTCCCTTTGTGAAGAAATATTATTTCTCAGGAACCAGAATCTGGGTGACTTATTATTTCAATGAAGAAGTTGTTTTAGTGAATGGCTGCTCTTATGGACTCTCCTCTGTATGCTGTAACCTTAACACGATTTTTTAGTGGGGCTAATGTGATCTGATAGTGAGAGCTCACACTGGAGGTGATTTGGTCCCACTCTGGTACCACATAATGCAAAGTGATGTACCTGCCTTATGTCTTACTAAATGATGCATGCTCCTCTTCAACAAATATAGCAGTTAAATATCACGCAGCTTAAGTATTTCTAATTAAAATATCTCCATGTGTCAGCATATTGGTAATGTATTATTTTAATCCATTTATTTTGTTTATGAAACAGTGACATATGTTTAGATTGTGAAATATATGAGCCTTAAAAATCACTTTATTGAAGAAAATTAATTTCTACAATGCTGTCTCAGTAATGTGTTCACTCACCCAGTCAGTCACTGGCAGGGCTGCCAGTCTTAATGTTGGTTAGACACAGTTTAACAGTTTTATCTGACATAACACTCTTGGATGTAGGCAGTAATAATTTTTTCAAATGCAAGAAACCATGGGTTTTTCCATTTTCTTTCTTTCTTCTTTTTTTCCCCCTTTTTTTTAACACAGTGAAGAATGGGGATTGGGTAAATATGAGAGAGATTTGGTGAGACCAATAAAAATTAAAAACAGCTAGTTACCTTTTCAAAGTTAGACACTGTAATTTGTTTGTCAGCGGGTAGATGTTTGGGTCAGCACTGTGAGTGAGTGACTGTCAGCGGGAATTCCTACAAGACAAGTAATTTCCCTCAATGTATTACTGACAGATTGCTCACTTCTTCAAATCACCAGAGAAAACAAACTTAATATTGTTACAGGCAGAGTTTCTGTCTTCATTAGCCTTATAGAATGATTTTATCTAGCATTCAAAGACTACTGAGCTCTAGGTGGACATATTTTAACAGAATGTTGCTTATTATGATACAGTGAATAGTGGTCTAAATTAAGGGGATGGTGTGTGCAAATTTCAGCATATGGAAGTAGTAAATTACATATTTTGGTCCTTTTCTCATGTAGAAATTTAGGTTGTAGCAGAGAAAGGAGGGAGGTCGAAAGAAGATTTTATTAAGGCTCTGAGAGACCAAGCACGCCCTTTAATGGAAATAAAATTAAAAATATGCCAACCTTGCAATACTCAGGAAAATTTAATTAAAATCAATGAAATAGTTATACTTGTGCCTTTCCCTACTTGAATGTTTATGTCTCTGTATGTAATATCTGTGTTATCAAGTTGAATTATATCAGTGGCAGTATCAATGAAAATGATGTCATGGAGTCAATATTTTACCATATGACCTCCTTTCTTTGCAGAATTTCTTAGTACTCTGTCTTCTCCTACCCCTTCTCATCTTCAGCCCTGAATTATCTGGCAAAGTGATTTTCATCAGGAAAGGACAGCCCATCAAGATTGAGACTTTTTGCAGTAAAATATTACTTATGATTAATTTTTTCCCCAGGAGGATTTTCCTATCTCCCCCAGTAACATCACAGGGAACAGGAGTCTCCGTCTTCTCTTCTAGTTGGCAAAAATGGACAGACAAACAAACAGAGCCATTGGCCAGAGTAATCAGCCTGGTGCAGCAGCATTGCAGCTGCAAGAGCCTTTTCTCACCCATTTCATGCCCTGCACCTCCAGTAACTGCTTTAAGCAGAATGCCTTGGTTAAGCTCCTTCTTGCCTATTGGAACGGTGTCATGTTATTTAATAAAAAAAATTATAGCAATGTTTAAGAAAGAGACAGTTCCTATAGTCTGTAGCAGTTCTAGGCAAGCCCAGGTTCATTCCAGGGCTGGTGTTTGCTCCCACTGCAGGAAGGAGAGTAGCCACCAGACTGTCACCCAGCCTGGCACAGCTCTCCTTCTCTTCCCTTCAGATGCCCAACCCCTCCTCCACCTTGGGTAGTGCTCCTGTCCTGCTCTCCTCTCCCAAGAGGGAAGACTTTTCAATCTGGCAGCTAGGGATGAGGCTTCTGGCAGGATTCCCACCTTTTGCACCCTTAGATCTCACCAAGCAGGACAGCTGCCTTCCAGGCCCATATGCTGTTCCAGGGAGAATTTACCATTGAGATCCTAAGTGGCACAGACATCAACTCACTTATCAGGAAACTTGTATGTTTAAAAGGATATCATGCTTGTAGGCTGGATGGCAGGAGGTTTCCTGCATCTCTTCAGTCTATATCAAGGCAGAAGCTGGAGCCCAAGTGACTGGGAGAGGCTGAGCCCGCAGCATCAACAAGATGTTCTTGCTGCCTTAACCACTGGCTGCCCCTCGCTGAAAGCCCAGGCTCTATTTTAAAATCATTGTGCTTTGCAAAGCTGCCTCCCTGGGGTATGTATTCACTCAGAAGCCAGTAAGAAGCAAATAAGTTACTGCTGCATTTACTGACAGAGCACCAGAGGCACCAGTACTACAGAGTGCCATCAGGGGATGAGCACGTTTTTTAAATCTCTTTCAAAACTGTGGCATCCCTTTGGGGAATAGGCTGACTGTGAGGCATACTCTGAGCTGGCAGTTGGATTCCTTCAAGCTTTCTAGAAATGTATATGGTGTGTGCCTTACAGGAATTAGCTGCAAGTGAGTATGTTTCTGGAATTTTATTATACTTCTGATAACCATAGAGCAAGCTGCTTAATTTGGCTACAAATTACCAACATGAAGGATTTTTTCCTGTGATGGTGTTAACATGTTGGGTTGTTTAGGAACTAAGCAGGAACCAGATTAAAGACAAAAATGTCTTTTAAGTCAGGTCTGTGCACAAAGGAAAATAATATATGCCAGTATTATCATTCCATCCTGACTAATTGCTAGAGAAAAAGAAAAACTTACCTTTCATCTGAACTAAAAGTTCTAATAACCAGGGTGGTTTAGATTAGAGCTTCTAGGTGTAAACTAACACACATGTGTGTGCTGTAAGGAAGCAGAAAATTTCTCTTAAAGATGCCTGGACCCGAAAGATATCATCACCTGGTTCATTTCTGAGGGTCTTTGATTAGAAGAGCATATGCCCTCCCACTGACCCAGTTCAAAAAAAGAGGGAAATTCACAGAAAATGAGATAAAACTCATCAAACCAGTGTGTGGATAATGCTATCACAAAGTTGAAGAGGCTTTACGGATGGTGAAATAGGAATGGTGTGGCCTTCAGGGCACTGCTTGTTTAAAATATGTTTGGTCTGTGTTGTTTTTAGAATCCATACGTTTGAGGAGCTAGGAAGGTGTCCTAACTAGAAAGTAGTGGATTCATCTGTCTGTTCCTCAGACTCAGCATGAAGGCTACATATGGCTGAAGGCACACCAGAAGGTTTGCATGTCAGTCCTGAAAAAGACAGGAGGGAGGAGCGTCTTCAGGCGTACAAGAAGATCACACATCATGCTTAAATTTCACTATTAAGGAATTATTTGAGACTTAAAAGAATCTGTCACAAAATCTAGTGAAGTAGACATAATAGGGCATGTATTTTAGTGTTGGCCATGAATTATAGCAAAGCATGAAAACAAATGGAAATGTATTTCAGGTGTAGGAATAGTGAGTGTGCTGTCAGGTCCACTGGCATTTTTGGAAGTGAAGTGAGAAATCAAAGAGGCAAAGTCCTTTCAATGCAGTTGAATCATTTGTGCTAGGCTCTAGACACAGAACAAGTCACCAGGTTTATCCAGTTTACAGTGTTATTTAATAACACTTCTGTGAACTGTCCAGGGTAATTCATCCAGTACAGGCCCTCTCTTCTCCTGCTGTTTTCAGCACCTAGGGAAGGGTTGTTCAGGCCTCATAACCTATTTAACCCAGTCCCAGCACTGCTGCTGAAGTATCATCGCACCCACTGCAGTTCAGAAAGCACAGCAATCTTATACCAAATCCACATTTGCTGGTGTAAAATACATCATCTTCCAATGAATTTATAATAGTAAGTTCCCGGTTACCTGGTTTTGAGGTGCAAATGTGATTTTTTTTTTCTTAGATGTAATTTTTATAAGCACCATTTGAATATGTTTTGCATAATTTTGTGTGTACTTCCTATGAGGTAGTTATTTAATTTTCCTTGAAGGTGCATGAAAGTTCAAAATATGTGGTAAAAGATCAGTGTGACCGATCTACTAAGCAACCTGTAAAGCACAATTATTTCTAATGCTTTAAAATGCCTGTAAGCGGGGCTTGTTTTCTGCTTCACAAAGAAAACATTTCACTGTTTTCTGCATTTAAATATACATTTTAACTGTGTTGACTTATCAGGTAACGCAGCAGGCTGAACAGGGACAAACCATTTTTAATGGTATGTTAATTGAATGGGATGCTAGAGATGCACCTGAGTGACTTTTTTTCCCAGATGTGCCCCAGCTGACTGATAAAGCTTCTCCTGATCAGTAGAGCCAGTATATATTTATTATATCCCTGTCTTCTGTCCATTTTTGCTAGTGAAAATTGTAGAATGGCTGCGAGCTACCACAGGAACTGTCTCTCTTATAAAAGTAAGAAAACATTGCAGTTTCAAATCCCAAGCAGCACTTTCAAATATTCAGCTCTTAAATGTAGAGTTGCCTCAGCATCTTCTCCTCACAAGATGGGGATTCAGATGTGGGAATTGGGAGAGGCAGTTTAAATGGGATTCTTCCTTTGCCTGACTTGCACCCGTTTATTGCGGCGACGGTGTCTCGTTATTCTGCCATGGGAGCACGTAGGAATTTAATTGTTGAGCTTTTGCCTCTCACTGTGCTTAGCAGTGGTGAGTGCTCAGTTTCCCTGTTCTGTGTCTGCACAGTTCTGCAAGGGAAATGCTGCATTGTCATGTTAGACAGTTTCTCCATCTGGATGGTCAGAGAGGGAATGAACCCACCAATCTATGCCAGATTTTAGGAGATATATCTAGAGAAGGTTTACTGCCCCATTTTTTCCCTCCCATGTCCTGATTTCCTTTTTTCTTGCTTATGCCTCAGTTTTCCTGCGTGCCACCAGGGTGACAGACCTAGAATGTGTACACTAGAAGCAACAATTGCAGAAACATATCCTATAGGATTAGGAGAATAATTATGTTTTTAGACCCCTTCAGCTAAAATTGTCTACATTACTGGCAGTCGTACCAGTGACATGGACATGTGCTCACTAGGAAACTCATTCACCAACTCTTTTCACACAGCTCAACAAGCAGTTACTCATAATTGCTTGTAATCCTGCTGACATGCAGAAGAATGAAACTTCTGACTTTTCTCACAAAGCCCATCTATGTGTTAACATTTTTTGAAAGAAATATCAGAAATTCTGAAATGCAAAATTTGAAAAGCTTTGATAGCTATCATCCCTTCAGCAAACTTACTGTAATTAATTGCTTTTCAGTCATATAATTTTTCTCCCCTTGTGTTGGGGGTCCTCCTTCTTTTTTACTCTAGCTTTAGTGCAGAAAACATTTCTATGGGTGAAGTGTGTGACATGATCTAAATTTGTAAGGAAGCTGCTTTTCATATAGACCTCTCACATTTATTGTAAAAAATACTTTATATTAGTAGTAAGGGATAAAACCCAGAGTTTTAAGGAAGAGTTTCTGAAAGAATACCAGAAAACATTTAAAATTCTTCTTATGAATAATCTGATTTACAGTGCACCAGAGAAGGTAATATTAGGATAGCATAAAGTGAATGAAAAAACCTGTGCTCTGATACAACCATCTGGTTATATTTTCATATTTTTCTGATAGATCTGGATATATTTTGCTTTAAGTAAGTACTGCTTATTCAGTTTCTTTAGATATAAAAGGAGTTTAAAACACCAGAGCCTTTGTTTACAGGTATGTTTAGAGCCATGCTGCCTGGTCCTTGCTTGCTTTCCTTGGTGAGCTTGCTAGTCTGTTACCTTCAGTGTCATCCTCAATTTTTGTAAGGAAGAATTTATGCTACAAAAATGCCAGTAGCAAATTCTCATAGTAGCAAACATAGAAAAAAATCACATACAGATTTATCTTTAACATTTCACATTTTTTCTTGAAAAACATAATCTGCTGGAAACTTCAAATTACTTTTTCAAGCAAAAGCAGTTGTCCTTTGCTGTGACTGGCTTTCTACCATAGGTATCTAAGCAGAGCGTCTCACAGTTATTTTGTAAAATAATGACAAATGTTGAAGATTTTTTGCAAAATTTCAAGATGTGTAGTACAATATACAATCTGGGAGAGCAACAGAGATACGGCTATTGTGTTCTTTCCTGTGCGTGGTAAGTAACAGGAGAATCAAAAAGTAGCGTATCAGTCATCTGACAGCATTAAATGAAGGAAAGCAAATCTTTGTGCTTAAGAGAAAAGTTTTACTGATATTTCTCCTATTCTCCTGCAGAGGAAAAGGTGATAGATACTTGATGAAGTATTTTTTTTTTTCCTTGTTATTTACAATATTTTATTAGGGCAGTGGTTTTATTAATGCTGACATTTATATTTACTAGGAGTACCTGATGGTTGTATTCAGAGGTACCTAGTTCAAGTGCTGTGGTATTGCAGCAGCAGTGGATCCATTTCAGAAGGAGCACAGGGAAGATGGTGACTTGTTCAGATGCACAGAGAGTGTTTAAATGGAAGCTCTGAGGGATGATTCCTCCTTCCTGGGTCCAGGTGCTCACCTCATGCCGAGGTGGGACAAAACATAATTCGCTGTCTCCCACCCTCTGTGTTCCTAAGGTGAGATGTGTCCCCAGGCTGGCCAGGGAAAGGGTGAGCTGGTAGGTTGCACTGTGAGAGTGCAAGATTCCTGCTTTAGCAGCCTCTCATTAGGTCCTCCTCTGGAGAAAAATGCAGCAGGGAAAAAAGAGGCGCTTTCAGTTTGGGCTTTGATCTTGCTTTCATAAACAACTCAATGAATTTGCATGGGAGCAGGCAACTATTCCATTATTGTCACGAGCAAAAATACAAGAGAATAGATACACAAAGTGGGAGAGATGAGAACAGTTAACACTCCTTTATTCCTTGTCAGAACTTAATCTAGATCAACTAAAATGTTTGCTGTTTTTTGTCGTGCCTCAAGATAAAGTGTCAATGTTTACATACTCCTTTCTTTTAGACAAAAGATGCTTATTGTTTTTGAGCCCCTCAGTTACTATCTACAGGATATTATAAATATGTAGGAGATGCCTAAGTTTGTCTCATTTTTAAGTTGTGCTTTTGGCTGTTTTTATTTTCTTTTTTATAAAGAGTAGTTGCTATAACCACAACAAGGAGTTTGTGTTATGTGCTTCTGTGCTTTTCCTTATTTTTGTCCTTTTCTTACACCACAAATAACTGAACCTGAGTGAAGTTAGTAAGATGAGAAGCTAATGAGTTCTGGGCTGTTGCCCCACTAGGGGGAAAAAAAATATTAAATATATGGTGTGTATAGAGTGGCTGGTTTTTAATTTTTTCTTTTTTAATTATCACATTGTCCTTCCTGATATCTGCTTGATATAGAATTTTTAGGGACATGTACAGTGAGCTGTGCAACTGCAGCATTTCCCTCCCGGCCTCCCTCTCCCCTCCTTTGCGTGGCCGCCTCGGTGTATCCGGCAGGTTGGGCGCCAGCAGATGAAACAGATGTTTGGGCCATACTGGGATGGAGCAGCATGCTGCATCAGGACCTGGATATTCCTCCTGACATCTGGATGCTGCTGGGCTGGGAAGCCTGCCTTGGGCCGGGAGGCTGGAGGAGCCTTGTGGCAGTAAACATAGGGTCCTCGCTGCGCTTTAAGCGATTAGTGCACTGGAGCAGCAATAATGCTGAATTATCGCTTGGTTGCGTTCTTCTAAGGAATCTTGGGACAAAGGGATAGTCAAGGAGGAGTATTTACGGTAAAGTCATGTTCAGAAAGACAAGACTAATTGCCATGTGTTAAAAAGCTTGCTTTCACCTGATAGTAAAATTAGTATGAATACTTGAGGAAACTTTTTTACGAAGCAGCAAACAAATGGCCCGCACGAAAGCCTCCTTTTTTAATTTAAAATCACTAAGATGAAAAAATGACAATTTCAGCTACTTTCCAATTTCATGCTCTAGTCAAATTGTAGGGAACAGACAACAAAATGTGACTGAATAGAGGAAATTGTAGGTAAACTAATGTGCATGCCTACTAGAGACAAAAATGTGAACTTCTAATAGCTGCAGGGAAGGATATTAGGTATGGAAGCTGTCTGACTTATGCATCGACTCTTTATAGTTTCACTTTATCAAGTCGAAAATTCTGCTGTATGTGCTGCTACAGCCTAAATTGTCTGCTGCTGCACTTTCCTTTATGATGTGTGTTATTTAAACACAATAGACATAGTCTATTGCATGGAAATAGGTGTTTAATGTTTAGTGATTACTGGCTGTTGGATAAAATAGCATTTAGCATGTTTTTCCCTCTCCCTGCTCCCAGTAAATTTTTTATTGTTAAGAGCAATGGGTTTAAACAAGGGTCCTCCCAAACAAAATACAGCTTTTTTGAGAGCATGAGGTAATATTTGAAGAAGACCAGTTTGTTGCTCTCATTTAACCTCCAGTATTCTGAAGGGGTTATATTTAATTAACACTGGCTAAAGGCCTGACCTAAGAGGCAACCAAAAGTGATTGAACTGCATTTTCAGATCTAGGCTGTAATCTGTTGGGAAAGGAATAATAATAATAATAATAAAAATTAGAAAGCACCATTTGCTGAAATTCTTTCTAACTAAGCTGTATTTCAATGGGCCATTTAATGCTCAGATGGACAAAGGTATTACTTCAGTCATTGAATTGTATCAAACCCTTTCTCAGAGGCCCAGTTTAAAAACTCTACAGGAAAAGTGGCTTAGCATCATATTCTCAGAAGACCAACACTCAGTCTGTTTGGAAAGGGAAAAAAAAAATAAAAAGAGTGAAATGAGGTGTGACACGGCCGCCAAGTCAGTGAGGATTTTTGCCTCTCCAGTCAGTGGCTTAGCAGGGGAATTGTTCTTCAGAAAGTAAGAGCTCCGTACTGACACAGAAGGCCTTCAATTCTGTATATATGTTTTTAAATTTGTTTTTGTTTTGCTTTGTTTGTTTTTGTGCTTTGGTAGCTGTTACTCTTTTCCCTCTGTCAGCTTTTGGACAACCTTTTGTTCTTTTCTGACATGGCAAAAATTTAGTTTTCTCTCTAGGGGACTGAGGATCAGTACCTATACTTTACAGCATTAGATTTTTGAACCAGTGACACTGGAAAAAATTGAAAGTCTGATTTAATATCACGCTCACTGACACTGTGAGATGAATAGTCACTTTCTTTCAATAGACACAAGGTTACATGTATTCTGTGGTGATATAAAAATATCTAAAGTACTGTCTGAAATTTAGTTGTGTAAAAATTTCAGGATATATTTTTGAATTTTTTTTTTTTGCAGAACGTGAACTTTTCTTTCACTATTTTCATTCTGTCTCTCAAAAAATTCCCAGCATCTTCATATGTTGACGGGGTGACATTTTATCTTGAAAACTTTTCAAGGTGCTGTAAAGCTAATAAACCATCAGCTTTACTTCCTAAGGGGAAACAAACACAATATTACAGGGACAACTGCCAGGTGCCAAATTATGTACATTGTCTTAGCCGCTTGCAGTGATTGATAATTCATTTGAGCTCTAAACATTCTTTCTTTGCTCTCTCTGCAGCTTTACAGTAAATATGTTGTGAACAGGCAGTTGCTGAGAGATTGTATTTAATTGTCATAATTCAATGAAATCCAAGCCATTTGATTTCCAAGGGGCTCAATCTGATCTCAGGGGTGATGCCTGCATGAGAGATCCTGCATTCAGAGAGCAAAGCAGAGAGAGCTGTTTTGATGGCCATTTCTAATTCATTGTCTCAAAGCAGGAGGAGGTCAGGAGAACAAGAAATACAGTTTGCAAACGAAACAGAAGTGATCTTAAGAGCATCTTAATGCACATATGCCTGAAGGCAAGTTAGTTCTTTATTGCACTGGTGCATGTATTTTAAGTCTGTAGCATTTCTCCAAATTTACATGACTGGAACTGAGAAGGACTTTGGGGTTTTAATGTCTGTGCTGTCAGGCCAGAGTGAGAAAAAGGTGGGGATAGGAAAAAGTGAGTGAGGCTCTAAACATGGATCTTGCTGCAGGTGTCTTTTCATTCCACTTTCTTTCCTTGTGTTTTTTGGGTGGTTTTTTTTTTTTTTTTTTTTTTTTGGTTTGGGAGTTTTGGGTTTTTTTGCTATTTTAAAATGAGGATTTTATTGTTGTTTTTTGGTTTGTTTTGAGGTTTTGGTTAGTTAGTTAGTTAGTTTTCCTCCCATAACATCGGCATGCGGATGAGAAATATTATCTGTAATCCCTTTATTTTAGAAAAGGCAACGTTAATAATTTTTAACAAAAAACTAGTAAAATGTTAATTTCATCTTCAGTTTACATTTCCCCTCACATTACAAATGTAAGTAGATATTTTAAAGCTGACAATACCTATTCAGGCTCCCCCCATATTATGATGAATGAGCCCAAACTGAAAATAATAGTGCAAGACCCACAGCACATAGGGATGGGTCATGGACAAAAAGATCTTCCATTTCTTCAGAACACATGCCAATGTGGTTTGTTAGTCCATTCATATTTTGAGCAGGACCTATTGTATGTGCCGTGGGGTTCCTCTGTGAAGTAAGGCAAATTTTCTTCCCCAAAAGATGAAGCAAAAAATGAAAAACTATGAATATATATGTTTTGGCTAATTGTTTTCCTCAGAAGAAGTCTGTGTCTTTGTCACTGACTTATTATACAGATCCTCTTAACATCTGTCCAGCAGACTGTGGACTCTATTAACAGACAAGAGACCCACCAGATTTAGAGCCTGCTGGGTGCGTCTTCATCTTCACAGCTGTGGATTAACTCAGACTTTCCAGAAGAGGACAACCATATGGGATAATTGGTGTCATTGGGTAGCTAAAAAAAATATGAAGAAACAAATGTCGTCCAAACACAATCCACTGTTTTTACAGCCACAATTACTAGTCTGTTTAAGAAATAAGAAAGGCAGCATTACACTAAAAAAAGAAAATCTATTCATATCTGTGTGGGAACCTAATCAGGCTCTTGTTTCCAATGACGATGGCTCCACAGTCGCACCAGGTCTGCAGCAAGAATGCTCCTTTTGTGTGCCGATAATGTGGAAGCGATAAAATTTCCTATAAGAGACATATGTGTTTACATCATGAGATGTGTTATTTGACAAAACGCTTTGTTCTCTGCATATTTTCCACGCAGAGTTTCATGCTGGGTTGTTTTGCTGGAAAGCTTTGATTAGCTAGAATTAGTTGCTGAAGTAAAATAGACACTTTTGTTTTATGAGTCCTCTTGCTGAGCTGTAAATTATAGTAAAACATATAAGGAGTGACAGAAAGAAGTGCTGATTTGAACCTCTGACCCATGATCGGCATAAAAACATAAGATAACTCTTTCAAAGGACTACTGAGAGCCATAAATATTCCATGGTCCACTTAAAGTTAGACCCTTTTAACAAAATAAAGCTGTTATTTTGCAGTACTACAACAATACATGCTGCAGTATCTGAAATGTGGAGAGATTCTTTTATTTTCAGTTTGGGCTGGCCATTAGCCACAGCAGGGCAGCAGGAGAGATGAGAGTGATTTTTCTTTTTCTGAACCAGTACAAAGAATTTGTGGCCAGTGAAAGGACTTGGGACCGGCAGACCCTCAGTGGTGAAATTAGGTAACTGTTACTTTGCTGCTTGAGAGTGAAGCAATACAGGCATTTGTCTCTCCTAAGGAGACAGGAACTGAGGGGAATTTAGGGCCACACAAAAATTTCCCTCGACACAGTATACAATAGCAACTGACAGACACTGAAATTACCTGGTGTTAATAGTTAAAAAAAACCCAACCAAACAAACCAACAAACAAGCCAAAAGATCTGAAGTGAATGAAAATTAATAACTGGTAAAATCGTTATTTAGGTAAGAAAGAATATTTTTCAATGCACAGTTGAATGTAAAGGGAAAACTGAATGCCTCCAACTTTGCCTGTGACTACAAAATGTATTATTTGTATTTCCACAAATACAGTTAGTTTGTTTGCACATATTGGGTTTTAATAAATCGGAGAGCACATTAGTCAGCAAGCGCATAAATAATCACAGCAACAATCTTTGTTATTATGACATTAGTTATGATAATTCATTAGCTGCCTGTTTGTGTTGCACCTCAGCGCCTTTTTGCAGAGGTATTTGGTGTATTGGGGGAAGATGTAGAGAATATTCACACTCTGATGCTGAGCAGACTCTGCAGGAGAGTGATCTATGGCTGTTTAAAATCAGAACGTTATGTCCACTATGGATGCATTAGACATGTGGAAACAGGGAAAGAAAAAATGCTGCTGTTACAAGCAAGCTATGCACAACTTTATAACACTGGGTTCTGTAGAAACAGAAGTATTTTCAATAATTACTACTTTTTATTTATCTTGCTTCTAAATTAGACACCTTTTCCCTAATTTTTATTCTAATTTCATGTAGCCGTGCTTGATCAGTGCCTTTTCAGATATACCCATGTAGAGCCAAATAAGTCTCAGTTATTCAGCCTAAAATTCTGAGTTAAGATGATGCATACTTGTTGGTTCTTAAATACTAAGCTATTTATTATCTGTGTGGTGGCACACATGAAAATGAGAGTCTGGCCCACAGTCCTAAAATGTCTGTGAAATTCACCGTATTTTTCTTTGTTAGCATTTTTTCTCAGATAAACTGAGAAAATGCTTCTGAGACATCTAAATTTCATAATAATAAATTTATAAAATACACTGGTTTAACAGGTAACAGAAACAAAAGAAAACATTCACTTTTGGCATAAAATATTCAGTCTTGAAGGGATCTTGTTTTTTTCAGAAAAAGCTTTGATTATTTCAAGTTTTATGTTTTAAAATTCAACTAAGTGTTGCTTTCAGGTATATGTACAATTCCTTTACAATTTTATGTTCACCTTTCCTTCTCTTCCTCCTCTTCCTCCTCCTCCTCCTTTTGTGTGGAGAGCTCTGCTGGGACACAGATGCTGAGCCTTGGAAGGTGTTTTTCTGGTGATGGCATCTGGCTCCTTGGCAGACTCCACAGGCTGTAGCTGCCTTCGAGTTGCCCCTGGGTTTGTCACATGGTTAAGCTGCTGATGGGTTACTTAGGCTGTCTTGTGATTCTAGATGTTGTTTTCTGTTAGGCCACCTTTCATTGTGAGCATCTATATAGGAAGAATCTTAAAGAGAAAAGCAACCCTTTTGGGTGGTGGGGATTTATTTTCTTTTATATATATATGTATATATACATATAAGCCTATAATCCCATTTCTGACCGTGGTGCTGTAGTAGAGCACATAGCTGCAGTGTTAAACACATTTTTGTTACAAAAGACACATCAATACAAAAAATATTATATTTATATACAAAAATGGGAAGGAATGAGTACAATTAACATTACTTTAGAAGCAGTTCTTAGATTAAGATGTGTCTGAAATTTTCGGGTAGGATATTCATGCTTCTACACTGCTTTCTGAAAAGGTTGCCTTTCCTGAACTGCTGAGGGTTATACCAGTGACACTGGGCTCAGGTCAGCACTGAAAATTTATTTCCAAAATTATTATCTGTGACACCCAAAACATGGGTGTGAACACTAGTCTGTTCTTCCTCCAAACAAAAGAAAAACTTTTTCAAACTGAAACTCTCTTTCCTTTAATCTGTTTGATATTAATTTTTTTTTTCAAACACCACTGCACCAATAATTAAAAGCAAGCAGTCCCACTGAAGGTGTGATTTTTTTTTTTTTTTTTTTTTTTTTTTTTTTTTTTTTTTTTTTTTTTTTTTTTTTGTTGCAGTAGCTTCCTTTCAGAAATGTGTGCTGGAAAAAATAAAGATGTTGCTGGTTTTGGTGAACTTGTAAAAACCCTTTGTCATCAGATAGTTCTAAGTATTATTATTGGTTGTTATGTACTCGGAAGGAAAATGCTGGTATTATAGCTTTGCAACACTCCTTACTAAATATACTATGGAAAAAATAACTGCATTACCTCTTGTAGTGCAGGATTTCAACAGCACTTGCAGTCACTCCTTAGAGTTTTTCATCTTTAGAAACCAAATTACTCATTGTCTAAATAGCTGAACTTTCATCTCTATAAATAAGATATTTCAGCTTTGCACAATTCATTTAAAATGCTGACAAATAAGGATTCTCACTTGATTCTCAGTAGCTTTATTGTTCAGTTTCATTTACTGTAGCAAATGTATTTGTTGAAGATGTAACATAGGGCTTCCATTTTTAGTAATGGAAGACTTCAGAATTAATCAGGGTTCATAAAACTTAGCATTTTTCCCAAGAAAAAAAGTAAAAGGGTGAAAGTTTCTAGAACAGATCCTTTCTTTCTACTTCAAGCAAGCCACCTTCTACAGAAATTCTTTGTGATGCATCTTCCAAGTACACCCATTGCATTTTATTTTGCTGGGGCAGCCTTCACCACCCACACTTTATCTGCTGCACTGAGTATTGCAACCACTTTCTTATCTTCATGTTTCACACATAGCTTTCTCATCATTTCTTCAGAATTCTGCTGCAAAAATAACATCTGAATTATGTCCCCTCAGCTGTGACCAACTGCTCCCTCGCCACAGTCAGCTGAAATGTCTCTAGCCCTTGCCTTTCTGCTCCTGTGTATGTGAGTGCAACTGGTCCCTTCATTTCCTCCCTGAGCTTGTACCTCTAAAGAAGCTCCCTCTGTGCAGCAGCTGATCACTTACTCTTTAATGAAGTATCTCCTCAAAACCATTTTTCCCTAGGGCCTGTCCTTGACAATCCCCTGATAAAAGGGTTATGATGTGGATGTGGCACTCTGGGGACGTGGTTTAGGGGGTGAACATGGCAGGGCCAGGCTAATGGTTGGAATTGGTGATCTTAGAGGTTGTTTCAACTTCAGTGATTCTATGATTCTATGGCCCATTCCATTTTCCTTACTGTGTGCCACTTCTGTAACATTTAATTCTTAAAATTCTTAACTTATTTATCCTTTTAGACATGTAAGATGCAGCCTAAGAAATAAATATGAATATTCCTGCAGCAAAAAAAGGGAAAACATTGGATGAAAGCACAGAAAGCTTTGCTGTGTTCATAAGAACATTGCCATGTTCATTTGGCCGAGAATATGTCCAGGAATGTCACAGACCTATGAGCAAGAGAAAAATTATAGGGAAAGGGGCTTGAGCTAATGAAAAAACTTTGATTATTGAAAAATAGCTGAAAAAACTAGATGAAAAAATGTTGAAACTTTTGAGAGCAATGTGTGAACCTAAGGCCTTTGTCTTCTGGCCAGACATGAATGAATACTGGCAGTGAAGGCAATTATACTTCTGTGTTATGAAAATATCTCACAAAGGCATTTTGAAACTTAGATGGCATTAGAAAAGGTTTTAACATTTGGATCAGTCAAGATGATCTATTATTAATTAGTTTGTAGCTTTTTAGATAAATTGTAGAAGGTAAATGACACTTTTTGTGAGAAAAGTGAAATCCAAATAGTTCATCAGGTACTGTAGGAAATTTCTGAAGCAGAAAACACAATCACCATCACAACAAAATTATTATTTTTGTTTCTTTTTCAATTCCTCTTGACTTGTTATAGGTCTAAGCTCTAACAAAGGCTTAGTGTGAACTCTGCCATTTCCAGGTAAAAAAATCAGTATGGGCTTCTGCTGTTCTGTGCACATGCTGAGTACAGCACTCTGTTTGAATTTTTTTAAAGTAGATGAACATCATTCAGACTCATAGTGACCTCAACTATAAATTCCCCTTGGATTTTTAGTTGATTACAGCTGAAATAGGGTTTAGTAATAGGTGCTTCAGTCTGTGAGCCTGTAAGTTCATAGGTGCTTAAATGTGAGACTTGACTTGCCATTGCCCTGAGACTTGTGGCATTTCGAAATCCCACCCTTAGGTGTCAAATCTGACATCAGAAGAAGCCTGGTTCTGAAAACTGCAAATCTGCATCCTTGTTTATATACCTTAAATAATCTGGGCTTGAAAATTGTTAACTATTTCAGGAGCACTGAGGAACTCAAAATCAGCATCACTTTTATTTATGGGCTGGGAACTGGAATGTAAGAAACTAATGTTGTAACCTTTGAGAAAAAAAATAAAAACTAGGTTATACATTTTTAAGACTTCTTAAAACAGTCAAGAATACTTGGTGTTTTTGAGTATCTGATTTGTAATCAAGAGCCTCCTGAGTCAGTGGTTAGCATAAAATATGTTTCAGGGTTTAGGGTATTTTAATTTTTTTATTTCTGAAATAGTTTGCAGGTAAGAATTTCAGTTGGAAAAATTCCACTGAAGCTTTTGCTTTTGAGCTTTAAAAGCCAACAGTCAACATTCATTCAATGTTTGGGTTTTATTCCTCTCCTCAATCTTGCAAATAGAAGCTTCACAATCTGACCATCTCAATGTGAGGTCCTAAATTGCCATTTTGAGCCACAGCAGTGGTATTTGTAAAAATATCCCCTTTTTTCCCTGCAATGGTGGCATGCACACATTTTTCCACACTGGCTAGCTCTGCATACAAACTGGTATTTAAAACTTATACAGCTTTCCAGTCCACACAGCAATGTTGCTGGTACTGCTGTGAATTCTTGCAGTATTTGTACTTGCTTGTAGAACAGCTTTGTTTTAAGCAAAGCAGAAATCCAATTGCTGTTACTTATTTATACATTTGCTTTTATGTTTTAAAATAAATTTATAGAAATGCCAGGCTAAAGTCAGTACTAAGACCTTGGAAAAACCCAGTCATGTTTTATATATACATGCAGATATGTAAATGACAAAATTCCTTTTATTCTGTCTTCCCTTAGAAAGATTTCTCCTTGACAAGACTTGCACTACAGCCAATACAGCCCTCAACACCCTGGGAGGGGAATGGTGAAAAATTCTAATTTTATTCTACTTTTCCTGGTTTCATTTCCAAAATCAAACAGTTTCCTAGATAGTCAGTAGAACAGCCCACTTTTCTTGATGTTAATCCTGCACATGCTGTGGGTGTTTCTGTTGCTGGTCCTGGTGGCACTCAGGTGACCAGCAAGTCTTGCTCTGACTGCTATCAGGTGTCTCTATCTTTGCATTGATCTTGAAATATCTCTTCAAGAAAGTTTCAAGTGGAAATGGCAGGGATAGGGCCGTAGTATTTATCTTTGTATTTATCTTTTTCTTGCCGGTCAACTCTATTGTCAGTTAGAATAAATAAATTCTCCCAAGCCAAGTGTTTTTTTTTTTTTTTTTTTTTTTTTTTAATTTTTTTTTTGTTTGTTTGGTTTTTTTTCTGTCGTAACAGGTAAGAGATCTTCCTGTCTTTATCCTGACCCATGACCTTTTCCATCTTATTTTCTCCCCCATCCTGCTGAAGTGGGAGGCAGAGAGTGGCTGGCTGGGCAGCTGGCAGCCAGCCCAGGTCAACCCACCACACTGTTTTAGTTGCCACAATTGACAATCAAGTTTTGTCTTCTATGAAAAATGGAATAGTGTAGAAAGAATAATTTATACCCCACATTTTTGTGCCCTGATGGCTTATCTGAGAAGGAAGATTTGAACTTTAGTTAATAAATATGAGTTTATTTTTACACAGAATTCCTTTTACACTTTTGAAAGTTCAACACAGTACTGTAAGTACAAAAGTTTGAGCTTTCTTTTAGTAAGGTATAAAAACTCTTCTTCAGATAGTTGAAGAAGAAGTTAAATTGGTTAAACCAAAGTAAAAGTATTTATAGACAAACCACAGAATACTGAGAAAGCCTTTATAGTTGTTGGGTTTTGTCTCTAAATTGCATACAAGTTTATTGTGTTATATAGTGCGGTGCCTGGTTATCCCTGAACTGAGAATGTGTGGGATTTCAAAAGTTTGTGAAATGTGCTTTTTACTCTCATTTGAGCAGATCATCCTATTAAGCAAGCAAAGGATGACCTGAAGAATATTCTAAAAGGGATAAGATAGTATTATTAGGGGAAAATAACCCACCTACTGTCATATAAAAGGTTTCATTTTCATTCTCCAGGACCTCACCAATAGCTGGGATTTTTGTTCTGTTTTCAATCTTTTTCCTTCAAGCATAGGAAAAAACCTTGTACCTTAGCCAAAATATTTAAACACCACTAATTTCAAAACATTAATCTGTGTTCCTTTTGCAGTTCCTGTGTGGTACTGGAAAGGGGTGGAAACAAACAAACAAACAAACAATAGTTTTCATTTGTCACCCTGAGCTGTGACTCTGCCCCTCCCACCCGCGTTTGTCTCGCCACTGAGTCACTGAACTTACAGCATTGTGTAACTTTCATTTCTGTGGAGGCTTGTTATATTAGAAAAATTGTTCCAAAGAAAGCAACAATTATGACATAAGCACATCTGGCTCTTGCAAATTATTCTTTATTAAGCTTTCATTTAATTACATGTGCTGAAAGGTCTGCTTTTGATTACTGTAATTTTTTTTATTTGTCCATCTGAATGATAGTAATGTTGGAAATTACATACAAACCACCTGGCTTTTTTCTCACTAATAAGGCAAAGTTTATGTAGATCTGTGTGTAGAAGAGGGATTAGAATCTTCCCTGTTCATGGCAGAAGAATTATTCATGATGCTAATTCAAGGTGAGGGTTTAAGTTTGGTCACTGGAAAGAAATTGGACCCAGTTGGTTTTGTTCAGTAAACACTTTTTATTGGTTGGGATTGTTTATTTTAATATAAAATCTATGTTTCAGTTAAACTTTTTGAAAAGTTCCACTGGAGCTTTTTTTGGACTTGCATCACTATTTACAGGAACTTTTAAGGCCTAGACTCATTATTAGCATTTATAGAACATATATCATTGTGCAGAGAGATGGAGACATACCTTGTTGGCTATTTTAACTTTGCCTTTTGGTAGGAAAGCGTTCTTGTGGCAGCTCCCAGTAAAGTTTCTGGAATTAGTGGTTAATTACTTGCAAAGACCTGGATTATTATTGCTTCTGACAGGGGCTTATACCTCCTTTTTATAAATAGCCTTACAATTTTACCAGTTTTGTTTTTAATATTCAGGTGCAGTGTAACTTTTTTGCTCAACACCATGACCATCATTAGCAAGAAGGAAGAAAAAATAAAAAAAATCAGCAAAAGTCAAATAAAAAAAAAAAAAAATTGATGTTTGGGAGTTTTCCAGACTTTGTTTTTTCTCTTTTTGCAAATAGCAGAACGGAAAGCCAGAAACAAGAGCTGAAAAACATCCTTTAAGAGAAGAAACACCAGTGGGGAAAAAAAACACCCCATGCATTTACAGCTTCTTTCTTTAGGAATATTGCAGGAATATATGTATATCTTCTTGTCTTCCAGCAACTGTATGCAGCTCAGCTGGCAAGCATGCAAGTTTCTCCTGGAGCCAAAATGCCATCTACTCCACAACCACCAAATACGACAGGGGCACTTTCACCCACTGGGATGAAAAATGAGAAGAGAGGGACCAGCCCGGTAACTCAAGTTAAGGTATTTTTCAGTAAAGAAAAAAAGCTGGTGTTTGAGAAGGACAGTAAAAGCAAATGATCTCTGTGGTTGTTTTAGAGTTGGAAGTTGAACTACGGTACAGGTCTTCAATATTAAAATAAAAAGTTCCATTTTAGTGCTGTATTATCAGTAGAGAGAAGGGAAGAGAAAAAATTCGCTTGTTTCCAAAAATACCAGGCGTCCCTCTTCCTACCAGAGGCAGCACAACAGATTCATCAGTAAAATGAAAGTGATATTTTCAAGATTCCAGTTTGTAATCTTGTAACATGCATAAATGGCATCCATTTCACGAATTGTTTCACATTGAACTCTTGAGTATCTTAAAATGTGATGCTGGCTTATATTGTTAGGGGAAGAGAAAGACTGTAGATCTTCTAATTATTTTACAAATCTCTAGCTGTACTTAATTCTACAATTTTGGAAAAGCCTCCTATAAAAATAATATGTAAGTCAGGGCTCTGGGGAAAACATTGTGTTGCTGCAGATTGATTTGACTTTTGCTGATTTCACACAGCTGCTGACAACCGTGCTGCTCCTCGCTGGTTTTGCTCCATTGCTGAGTGCTTGTGCCTGCTTATTCTCACTAGCTTGGAACCAGGCAGCTACAACATGGCATTTGCCAGGAGCCTGGAATGAGTGCTGTGCTCCCCCTGAAACCCATGGAGCAGCCTTTGAGTGCGACTGCCTGGTGTTCTCCCAGGGTGGCTGGGGATTTCATGAGAATGAAAAACATGCTCAGGACCAATTTACTCCAAAGTGTAAAAAAAAAAAAAAAAAAAAAAAAAAAAAAAAAAAAAAAATCAACATTCTGGTGTTTTACCCATTTGAATGATAGAGGTATAAATGCTGAACAATGAAAATAAATATAAAAGTGGCATCTAGTGAGATGCGGAGTGGGGTGAGAGGGAGGATATGTTAGGTTATTTTTTGGCTGGCTGCTGACACCTAACAGGCAAACAGTCCTTAGCTTCAAACCAGCCTGAGAAGATTTTACTCGCTTGAGATGGTGGATTTTTTTTTTTTTCCTTCCCATTTTTTGACACGAGAGTAAAATATCATTTGTTTTTTCATTATCATCAATCATCGCGGTAAAGTGTGGGTGAGTAGATATTTCTGCCTGGGCTGATAAATTTCCATGACGCTTTTTTGCTAGGCTGAGAGTACTAATAAATAAAAAACTATTCCATTATGGCAAGATCTAACATTTATTTAGCAAAGCGTTCACTTTACTTAGCTGTAGATGTGTATTAGTCTAATATTTTACCTCTTGTAATCCAACGCCAGGTTTGGGAGCAGTCAGGGAAATTTACCGCGTATGCAGAGTTTGCTACGGTCAATACAGAAGCCACCTAAAGCAAAGCCCAACTGTTCCAGCAAAGTTGCCACAGTATAGTGATACCTAACACCAGTGATTTATGACATTGAGAATATACTACTGACTGCTTTAATGTGAAAAAGTAATTCTGGCAGTGAGTGAGCCAAATGGACCTACCCCAAACCAAACCTTTACTGTATGAGTAAAATTTTCCCTGGTTAAATTCAAGCACATATCTTCTTGAACCAAGGCCAATACTGTCCCAGGTTTGTGGCCAGCTGAGTCCTATTACAGAATTGACCACATGCAAATTCTTGGGGGTTTCCCTATATAATGTAACTTAAATGGACTTAAGTATATGTTAATAAAATTGAAGTCTTTTTATGATTATTTTTATTAAGCACACTACTGCATTCAGAATATTAAAGATGAACTACAAGGGCTTTGTGTGGACAAACACCAATAGCTAATGAAGAAATTATTAGTATGAAAGCAGTACCTATATTCAGTCTCTGCAGATTGTTACCTTTGTTAGCTGTGACAGTTTTGATGGTCATGCATTGCTTAACAAATCCTTTCTATTTTCTCTGGTTTTAAGCAGTTTGTATAAACTACATGCATTATTTATAGAATTAATGCAATTCTTTTATGAAAGTCAGATCTTTCAAAAAGTAATGGTAGGTTTTCCTTAAGTCAATGACCAGAATGTTTTCCAGTTTTTTGGTTGCCTTGCAGAAATTACAATGCTCTCCATATAATACAAAAAAACAAGTTCTGGCAGTGTTTAGAGTTCTTTCATTATCATATCAGTACTAGATGGAAAATTATTTAAAAATTGAACACTAGCATAGATTCATATGAGCACATATTCACAGCACCTAGCCTTGCAAGGTTCATGGTCTGAATGGGGCTCTAAACTCTTGGAAAAGTTTTTGGAAGCCACTTTGTGTCTGTGCAAGGAAAGTTTCTCCTGGAGAAACTTTCCATGGAGATCGCATGTAAGTGTGGCCACAAAGCACCAAAATCAACTCTGTCCCTTGTACCTTTGAGCTTCTGCTCTCACCTGGACCCTGAAAGGGTGTGGATGTTTGCACACACTCTGAGGCCAGAAGGAATTGAAATGGCATGCAGTTTTATAGGAAAAGTTTAAAGCTGGTGATGGGATGGCATTGTAAATACCTGTTCATTACATTTTCCTGTTTAATGCATTGTGTGTGACCAGATGTACTTTGCTTGACAGTAAGGAGAATGGAGAAGATGAGATAATGTGATGTATTATTGTATTTTGACATAATTCTAAGCTTCCAAGTGATCAGTGCAGTGTTTTAAAATATGAACAATCTCTTACATCCAGCATAATTCTTCTCTGGGCATATTTTAAATGAGAGATCTGTCTTACTGGGCTCTTTAATGACAGAAAATCACCGTTTTACAGTTTTGTAAGTGCTCTGTCTTGCTTAATGTATTAAGTAAATGAACAAGCTGAAAGAATGGAAAGAAGGTTGCACTTCAAATGTTTATACTTATAAAAGAAATTAATTGCTTGAATAAGTTTTCTTTAAAGAGTTGAGATATTTTTCGATGGGTCTATTCTACAGCACAGAAAAAAGACATATGTCAGAGAGAGTTTCTTCCACAGTTAAAATGAAATTTATCAAATCATATAAAGGAGCTGATACTAGATTTACACACCCTTAAAAAAGATTCCTTGCCTTAATGCAAATAAAACATACAGGTATAATAAATGTTAAATGCAGCAGAAATAGATACAGAATATGGGAATAATACAGAAGTATCGAACAAGGAGCAGAAATGCAGTTACGTGGAAAATAGTTTTGACATTTGAATAATAAAATATTGTAAAGTTAGCAAAATTAAATAGTAGAAAATAAAAAAAAAAAATTTAAATGCATGTGGTATGTAGTCACTATCCTAATAAGTAAAGGAATTTGAATTCAGTGAAATTCTTATCTCCTGTTATGAGGGACCAGCATAGATTATTTCACTGAACAAAACATGCACTCTGAATTAGATGCATGGAATGTATAAGCTAGCAGCAGCTCTAAATGTGAGCCAAAGAGCTGTCAGGGTTTCCAAATGATTCTTTCATAGTAGTACTTCTGATTCCTTAGTTTCTAATACATTTAAAAATAAGCTACATAACTTATTTTTATAGTGCCAGGAACTTTTCAAATAGAACCAGTGCAAAAGCGTTACCAAGCTGCTGGAAATTTTAAATAATTCTTTGTAAATGCCCTAGGTTAATTTAGATCTCTGAAAACACATTAGGAAATTAAGCTGTAATGTGAGCTAATTCAAATTTTAATTTGGCAAAAAGAATGATCCAGTCACATAGTTAATGTAAATAAGAAGCATAACACAGAGAAATTAATGAGGTTTCCTTTCGTTGAATCTTAAAGGAGGCAGATAATTAGCTTCTTTTGTTATTATTGCTGTGGAATGTGGCATTGTCTTCGAGGTGTAAAGTAACTACTGCTTGCAAAATGACGCCTTCATTTGTCTTTTCCTAATAGTTATTTACATTCAATTCTTGCAGGATGAAGCAGCTCAGCCACTGAATCTCTCAGCCCGACCCAAAACAGCTGAACCTGTCAAATCCCCAACATCTCCAACACAGAATCTCTTCCCAGCCAGCAAAAGCAGCCCGGTGACAGTGACGAGCAAGAGTGGCATCCCCAGCCCGCTCAGTGGGTCTCTGGGAAGAGGATCCTCTTTAGGTAACAAATCTGTCCTGGGAAAAGGAGAAAATAGGAACCTTTTCTGCACGAAATTCCTGCCTGAGCACACTTAGTTCTGGATTAAGTAGATACTTGGGTGCACATTTCTGTTTAAAATGGAAAAAAATAAATTATAATGAAGCTTTTCAAAGAATGATTGATTGCCAGAGTTTTATAAGAGTATCCAAAGAGATGTATCAGTGTGTGACAAATGCAGGAAAGAAATACATAATGTAGGAAATACATACAAATACACACAGATAACTAAATAAAGATATATATATATATAAAACTTATAAAACAGGTTTGTGTGAATATCTGTCCTAAAGGCACCTACTGGGTGTATACACACAAAGTTAACTTTTAAATTTTGAATTCTGGATCAAGAAAATAAAAAACTATCTTTGCACACACATGGAGCCTCATCGGATACTAGATAGATTTTTTTTTTTTTAAGAGATGGAAAGGAATCAGTCCAGCCAGTTTGTGTTATTATTTGATCATGTTTTTGTTATTGGATCATATTTTTGTCATTTGTTCACCCATCTGTCCGGATTTCATTGATTCCTATAGTGACAAGTAGGGAATTTTTGACCTGTGTTCAAGATTCTATAAGCTTAATAACTGATGAAACAAAATTGGTCTGAAAACTATGTATGAAGACTACTTTAACCAGTCAAGAAACAGAATTAAGAGCTGCAAAATGTAGCTGATCAGCCCTAAAGTTCAAACAGTAAATTTTAACAGTGACTAAATACTTACTACAGACCACTTATTCACAATCTGTAGCTCAAGTGTACTTGTAAAATATATAGAAACACTTGTGAATAATGAATAGATATGTTAAATACATATATTAAATATATAAAAATTATGGGGTTTTTTCCATTCCCAAACACTTGGGAACATCATGATCTCTAAAATATATTTTCTGTAACTATCTAGATACTTTACCTGTCAATTTATTTGCAGCTATCACTGCATTATCTTACATTAGAAAGTGAAATATCAATCTGAAGTCATAGACCATTCAAGAGAAAGTATCACAGAAGAAAAATAGTGCCTAAGGTATAAATATTTTTCACATAAAGTCATAAAAAATTTTGTCTCAATTCTTAAGAATAAAAAAAGATAAGAAGACATTACCAAAAATCAGCAAGCTCCATGCAGGAGCTTTTGCTACATGTGGATGATTACGAATCAAAATCTCTTTAAAAATCATGCAAATAGGGTTCCAAATTTCTTAGGGTCCAGAATGGAAATTAGTGGTTGAAATGGTTCAGAACATTGCAAATTTTCCTCAGCAAGAACAACGGTTGTCTGACAATACATTATTTTTATTTTGAGAGAGGTGTTTCATTCAGATAGAAAATGTCACCAGTCCTATCACTTGATGGAATGGGATGAAACCATCACAGTCTGCATCCCTTCTTACTTAGGCCACAGTATTAAATTAAGCACTTGGTTTCCAGGATAATATGTGAGATACCATTAATCATTTTTATTTTAAAATAATTTAGGGTCCTTTGAGGTTGAATTTGCTGTATTGTGCTCACCTGAACTTCAGTGAAATGAAAAAAATATAAAAATTATCTTTGAAGGTTAATTCCAAATCTTAGCCTCTTTGGGGTTTTTGGTTACTGTTTTGGATTTTGGTTTTGATGGATTTTTTTTTTTTTCCAAGTAGTGGACTGTAAATAAGTACACAAACGTAGCAAATTCAGAGCTTTTATAAAAGACATTTGCTGGCCAGGCAGATGCACAGGTCACACACAAACTGTGATTGCTCAAAATTCCCAAGCTAGAATATATATGCACCAATCTATCCATGTGCAGTATAGACAATACTTCCATGTAGGAGCAGGTGGATCACAGTTTTGTCACAAAAACAAAAACAGTCACAAAATAATTGCTGTATTTTTCTCTCAAATGTAAAACTGGGTCTGGGAGGCTCATCTTCATGAATGCATTTGGAGATGTAACAGGAGTGCTTGGCTGAGTTTGATGCTTGTTTAAAAGTTTCTTCCTCTTCAGAGTCATAGAAAGAAAACTGTTTTTTTTTTTTTCTCTACTGATTTAGAGATTTATACTCATGTTAAGGTGATAATGACCTTTGTCCCCAAAGAGTAAATGTTAGTGCTCTTTCTGGAATGGAAATGCAAATGTCTAGAGTGATGGATCTCTCTGTAAGGAAATTCTAAGAACTGATATGGAGTTTCATGGCCTAGTTAATGAGATTTTTTTCCTTTGTTCATTTCATTAATTATTTTTAACCCCTCAAAAGGTTTCCAGTTTAAGCTTCAGAATACTGTTGTCTTAAACACAAATTTAAATTTGAGTCCATGAGTATGGTCAGATAGCTCCACATCAGGCTATTCCAAGACCTAAGTGGATGTATTTCTAACAGAAAAAGAAGTGTAGGAGTTTATCAATCACTTCAGTAGGGTAAGTCAGCCTTCAAACAGACAAAAATTGCCACTCCTCCGCCATCTGCAGATGTTGGTTGGGTGCAGCTCTAAGAGCGTGAGAGTTCTTACCCTGGATTCCAGTTTGGATAATTAATTAAATAAAATGTGTTTTCTCTTTATAGATATCCTTTCCAGTCTTAATTCACCTGCCCTATTTGGGGACCAGGACACAGTAATGAAAGCCATTCAGGAGGCTCGAAAAATGAGAGAGCAAATCCAAAGGGAACAGCAGCAGCAACAGCAGCCTCATGGTGTTGATGGAAAATTACCCTCCATGAATAACATGGGTCTAAACAACTGCAGGAATGAGAAGGTAATGTCTCCCATTCCCCCACAGTCTGTCACTCACTCTTCTCTTCCCTGCAAAATAGCTTCTTATTTTTATATGAAATTTCTTTTCAGAGCTTTTAGCCCTCTCCGATTTAATGTTAAATACACCTTTGTCACTTCTCAGTGCTGTGCTACAAACCTCTCTAGATGTACATGGCAGCATTCACACCCACAGTCCTGTGCACACGTGAGGAAGCTGTAAGTTATTGCATTTGTGGGGTGTCCACAGGAAGGAAGGAAGGAATGATGAATCTAACTCCATGTTCTCAGAAGACTAATTTATTATTTTATGACACTATATTATATTAAAGAATACTAAAGTTAACTATATTGAAGAACACAGAAAGGATACTTACAGAAGGCTAAAAAGATAATAATGAAAACTCCTGACTCTCTCCAGAGCCCTGACACTGCTTGGCATGGATTGGCCATTGAGTCAAAATAATTCACAGCAGAAACCAATGAAACAATCACCTGTTGGATAAACAATCTCCAAACACATTCCAAAGGAGCAAAACATAGAAGAAGCAAATGAGATAAAATTGTTTTCCTTTTTCTGGGAGGCTTTTCAGCTTCCCAGGAGACAAATCCTGGACAAAGGGATTTTTCAGAAAATATGAATGCCACAGTAAGCATGCACATTGAACGTGGAAAAGGGCTTAGTTGGAGCTTCCATTGTTTGTGGTCACCAAATTTTGAATTGTGCTTTTGAGACTGGCTGGATTGATAAATATGGCTAAAAGGCCAGTTCTGTGCTAGCATGGTGGAGTATTACAATTACAATGCCAGTGCATGAATTGAGGGAGCTTGAATCTGTGGTTCAGGTGCAACAAAGTACTTAGGCTCAAAACAGCTGCATTTGGCTCTCAGTTGCAGTGGGAAATTAGAGATTAAACATTCTCTGTTGAATCTTCAGTGTTGAATCACTGAAATGAGGTGGCACATGAGAGTAAAAGGATAAATGAGAGAAAGCGTTGGGATAATGGGGCCAGCACTGGACTGAGCAGGGCATGATCCAGCTTACAAAATAGCAACCTATGTGTGAAAGGTCAGGAGCAGTTTCTGTCATACCTGCCTTAAGGACCAGTGAGAGGACAAAACAGACTCTTGGAAAATCCCCTGAACCTGTGTTGTCCCATTCTGTGGCCTTTCTTCAGGATCTGCTCCAGCAGCAGGTCTCTGCTAACTGGCTGAGGTAAAGGCAGACCTTTGGATGGAGAATGCTTCTCTGTTAGCTTCCCTAGAGGTGCCACTGGCTGCAGAAAATGCAGCACACAAGTTACTTTTCACCACTGACACAAAATCAGTCAGAGACCACAATACTTACTCCAGTCACCTAGAAAGGGAAAAGCACTATCCCAGTGCTCACTAAAGCTTTGGCAAATCAAACAGTTATGATGCAATTTAGTAATGAATGGAAAGAAAACTGACACATTAACTAGCCCATACAGCAACCAGTGTTTCAGACTACTTGTTAAAACACTCCAGAACAGCAGGTAGTTCCAATGCCTGAAAACATTCTGTGATTTTCTGTATCAGGGGGCAGGGTAGGTTCTTTGTTTCTTGGGTGAGGGAGGGAAGACTATATTGTAGCCCAAAGACTAACAGGAGTTTGGAGTCCAGGTTGAATACAAGACTCGGCAGAATATTAACTGTAACTTTGATAATATTCTGATCTTTTCTCAGCCCACAAGGGTGTTTCGTAGCAAGGCACAGAAAGACAAAGGAATGACACAAACAGACCCATTAAAGATTGATACACACCTTTTAATTACATTTTATATTTTTGCTTGATAGTTTCTTTACAGCGCTCATATTAAGTAGTGTCTGTTAAAAAAAATTGGTTAAAATGTTGCCACACAAGATAAACAATGTTTGTCCAAGTCATACTCAGTGTCTAATAAATATATACATCTGCTAGTATTAGTTTGAAAGTCATAATTGGAAACCTCATTTAATACAAGTTGATACTATTAAAAATATAGAATTTAATAACTGATCAAGCAGGCTGTATTCAAACACTCTAATTGTAAAGTCAGTGTTTGCCTTAAGTAATCAAGAGGCAGGATACTAAAGCCCAGGTTATAAAAATAAAAAAAATATCACGTACATGATCAGTATTAAGAATTTATAAAATTATGCTTATTTTGAAATTTATTTTATGAGTTTCAGTGGCTTGACATTTAAAAGTTATCTAATATACTATAAGGGCTATTAAAAGAATTCTTAACATTTGATTTCACTTTGAAAAATAAGTATAAAAATGGCATCCACTTACTTATTGAGTCTCTTCCTTGCATATTTTCAGTATCATGTATATGTCTTGTATTCGATATAACAAGTTCCTATTTAATCTTTCACCCTTTAAAGCAGAATCAGTAAATATTTCAGTGAATAATCTGAAATTTCTATTTTGTGCCAGTTACTAGCAATACACAGATTGATGCACAGGTTCTGGATTAAGGTTATACACCAGGCAGAGCAAAAAAAAAAATTCTTTTCCTTGCAAATATAGCAGAATGAATCAGAATTCTTTAACAGATACAAACAACACCATTCTCAAATGCCATCTTTTGAGAGGAGACATTTCATGGTGGCACTTGCAACTTTCAAAACCTAAGAATAAAACAGCAGCAGGGAAATCTGTTGTTAAGTCTCTTAGTGACCCTATGTAATCCTGCTGGGTTTATTTATTGCAGCAGGTACTACAGGGCCATTAAGGAAGGAAAAGCTTGTAGTTTTTGCTCTGGTTTTACCTCTGGTGTGCTGGTCTCTTATCCTCGCCCCACAGATGTGAGAAAAGGCAGGGGTTGCAAAAAAAAAAAGGGATATAAATCAGTCATTTTCAATGATGGTATAACCCCACTCTTATCCTAAAGAAAATAAAAGTATTAGTTTGGTCATGAATACTAAGCAAAATGTATTTATATTTTACAGCAAGTATAAAATACATTAAAACCAGAAGCATCCTTTGCACAAACAGAATTCTAGAACACTGTTCTTTCCCCCTTCACCCTCTGCCTTTCAAATTTACATTATGATATACTTCTTTTACTCTAAAATGATGGGCAGGATGATCAAAATGGAGGTGGGGGGAGCAGGAATGCTAGATCACTTCAATTAGAGAAACATAATTTTGAAATAATTGTATGCCAAGAAAACTGCCTATAGTTTCTGTCATAATCCCAGTGAAGCTTTGATAACAGTTGCAATTTTGGATTGGTTTCTTTTGAAGAATCAGAACCCTGTGTTTTCAGGACCAAATTTTCAGAAATTGGCTTCAGGTAATTAGACTTGTAGAAATGAGTAGCTGGAAGCTGGCACCAGAAAAAGATGACAAATTAATTGCCTGCAGCTGGTTTAAAAAAGCTATTGAGTTCTGGTCAGTTGCTGGTCTTCAAGTTCAGATAGTTGGTAATAGTTTGTTGTGCAAATGATTTGATTCACAAAATTATGTACATAACTTCAAAGCCTGGGCTTAGGCCTTTTTAAAAATGTGTCATTCAAATCTTAGAAAGCTTTGTATTTGGTTACAGACACAGAATTGAAAATTGCTTGTCTTCATATTCTGCTGTTCAAAAAAAAAAAATCTACAAAGCTTTCGAAGTGCTCACAGAGATTCACTCATCAGAAAGACCAAAACAAAAACATCCAGCATTCTGGGGCAGACCAACATTATCATTTGCCAGAGCATTAAGGTTGGTTTATGCTTCTGAGATGATAGCATCCTGTGGAGTTATTTGAGCTTGTGTGCTGTGGTGGGTCAGGATAGGCAGGTGAGCATCATGCAGCGGCTCGCTCGCTCCAATCAGTGGGATGGGGAGGAGATCAGAAGGGTGAAATTAGAAAATTTGTGGGTTGATTAGTATAGTTTAATAAGTATAGCAAAAGCTGTGCATGTAAGCAAAGTAAAACAGGGAATTATTTGACTACTGCCCATTGCCAGGCAGATAGATAGCCATTCCTAAGAAAGCAGAGCTTCAGCACAAGTAAGTTACACAGAAAGACAAATGCCAAGACTCCAAACATATCCCTTTCCTCATTCTTCCTCCAGATTTTATTGCTGAGTCTGATGTCATGTGGTGTGGAATATCCCTTTGGTCAGTTTGGGTCAGCTGGCCTGTCCCCCTCTCAGTGCTTGGCACACCCCCAGCCTCCTGTCTGGCACTGCAGCATTAAAACCAAAAAAGGTCTTGCTGTAGAAGCCCAGCTTGACAATAGGTGAACATCCCTGTGTTATCCAGCTCTGTTTTGGTCACAAATCCAAAACTCAGCAGCATATGAACTAGCTTAACTCTGAGCCTAAACCAGTACGATGCACATGGGGCAAAAAAAATCACTGTAACTGAGTTGAATTTTTCTGCTCCATGTCAGGTGGAGCAAAAAACTCCAGAGTGGTCTGACTGAGGAAGGGGAAGAGTAATGGTGTCAGTCATTTCACAGAGTAAACAGAAACACTGGGGAAGGGGAGAGAGTTAAGAAAGTGAAGAAAATAATATACAGACGTTTTACCATGTGATAGAAGCAAAAGTAAAATCATTCCAAAAATTCATCCTTGTTTGCAGGATGTGACTTTTTTCCAGTCAAGCCATGTTCACCTTCAACAAAAAAGAGTACTTAAACAAAATCTGCATTGCTTCAGCTACTTGTATTTTAGTATTTCAAACTACCGTCATTGCCTAGAAGATTTGCTTTGATTTAAGGCTCTAAATGAATCTGAAAATGTTATATAATTTATAAGATAACTGACATTATTTTAAAAAGAATCAGATCCTATCTTTTTTGTACATAAAGCAGGAAAACTCTGACAAAGATGCTTCATAAAATCTTTGTATAAAAATATAGGTAGAACTGTGATTGGAGAAAAATATATGAAGTCAAGATAGAATAAATACAAAATCAATTACCACAACATATTTGTATCCCCACATCCCCATTTACTTCCCATGAAGCATATTCATTGAGATCTCAGAGTAAGCAGAATTTAATATAACATTTTCATGTTTATATTCCATTCTTCATCTTTTGTAGATTTTCAGACAACTGTGTATTTGCAGTAGGAAAGCAGAATTAGACCCCAAAATAAATGACATGAGTCATTGCCTACTTCCTGGGAATCATGGTACTTTAGCACCTCTTCTAATGAGCCTTTTATTCCTTTCTTATCTCTAAATCAAAGTTTTGCAAGTTGAATCCACGTAATTTATCCTAATATAGACCAACAGTTTGTATGCAAAATGTGCACATTCTTAAAAACGTGTATTATTCACCCCTGGAGATATTACAGTCTATTGATCAAATCCATATTTAGGCACTTGGATTTGACTTGATAAGCCATAACGACCCCTTTGGAGGCGCTACGCTCTGCTGTATTTAGGGACTGTTAAGTATGTGGATTATTGAGACAATAGAGTGTAACAACTCCTCTGGAGCTGTTACACTTCATCATGTATATGAAGCTCCTGCACACATGCACAAACTTGTACAAAAACACTTCAGGAAGTCTTTGTAGGAAAAGTCACTAGTCATGCATAATCTCCTTTTGGCTGCCCACAGCCATGCAATGGCTCCAGCATTGTACTGGTTTTTTTTCCTAAAATCAAGCAATGCTGCATTATGCTGCCATCAGTTTTTTGCCAGCTTTTTTCTCTCCATGCATTCAGCATCAGAGACAGAACAACTGCAGTGGCAGGAGTCACACTGTCTGTTCTGTATATGCTGGAGATTTCTCAGACAGTCACAGAGGATCACCTTGTTACAAGCATCCTTGCTATGAGTCAGTTCTCAACTCTGTTAAAAAACCCCAAACACATAGTTAAGCAAATACTTTCCCAGTTCATTCTGCATGCAATTCTCTTTTTCCTTTTACTGAAAGGAGTCCTGACCACTCTTAAATTTAGAACATTAATTAATTGGTCATTAGGGCCTTGTGGATTTCTTATAAATTTTATGAATATGTGGTTTAGATTTGCAGGTACTGATCTCTTCTTATTTCCTTTTTACCTTTTAAGAAAAACTTGTATTTTGTTTTTTCCCCCTTTAGTTTCTTCTAACAGACTATTGATACTTACTAAACAAGAGGTCAATACTTATATTTCAGTCTGCAGTGAGACATAAACAGTGAGCATTTTCAATTGGGTCTTTATTGCTGTTGTTTAAACCTTTGTTCTACTTGTAATTAAAGGGTGAATGCCTAAAAATTGGAAAAAAAAAAGATGGCAGTAAAAATAGCAGATGACTAGTTTTACAAAGTTATTTTTTCTATGGTATTGTCTCCACACTCATTGTAGCAAGCTCTGGTCTCACTGTAACTTAAGAAAGGTTCTGCCCTCCCACAGCTTACAATTAGATATGATGTAAGTTAAGTATTTAGATTCTATAATTAAAAATCTAGAACTGTATAGAAAGGGAAAAAAGAAAGACATTGATTTACTTGAGGAACTGTTAGTGTGGTCTCACTTTCTTGCAAGAATATAGGCAATTTATTCAACTCAGTGGGAGTGTATTCCATCTGTCTAATGAAGACTCTGATTCCTACAAAGAGACACTGCAAAGTGTTTTTTCCTGACTACGTCATCCTGCTCAGCCAACAAACCTTTCCCTGGGGACTTTCTGGGATGTGGAAGGACACGTTGCATAGAGACAACCTCTTTGCAGATCCATCATTTTAGAACAGACAAGTGGCAGGTCTAAGTTAAACGCCCTGGAATAGGGAAAAGTTTCAAATACAAATCCCAGCAGTCCTCATACTTCTCACAAAACAAATGTCCTTTATACTTGACTGTGAATCTGCTCAGTTTAGTAATCTACTTGTGCCTGTGCATAATATATGTGAGCTATAACTTTATTATTTTTTTTTTACTTTGGGTGTTCAAAGTTAATTTCCTAAAGCCATATTTGAACACCAGTATTTTAATCTGAAGAATCTGTATAAAGAAAAAAAAAAGAGAAAATGCCAGTTTGTCCCAGAATTTTTTGAAATTGACATAATTTTGCAATTTCCTTTTTAGGCTTAGGGCTTATCCTAGCTACATAAAGATGTGTCTTCATTCTATACCCATTGTAATATTTCCTTAATAATTTTGAAAGGAAAATAGTGACTCAAGTAAAAATTTTTTGAAGTGGCTGCAATGCAGGAGCCTAAGTCCCACTGAACTAGCTCTGAAAATTTTACCCCAAGGCAGACAAGCAGATTTGTGGCTGCGTACACAGTAACAGTCTATTTTCAGTGGAATTCAGCAGTCTTGTATCCCTTTCCAGCTCTTTTTATGATAATTTGGACAATTCAGAATTTCAGCTGATGTAATACTGCCCCCTTTTATTAGAACTGGAAAACATGCTGGACCTCAAACATTTAGTTTTTTAGCTGGAGAAATTCTGTTTATTTATGCTGTTGCTTCCAATATTTCAATTTTCATGCCAAGATAAGATAAAGGCTGACATCCATATGTATTTGTAACAAAGAATGGGGGGAAAATAGTAAAGATTCCAAGCAACATATTTTTTCAGGGTGTATTGTGTGTGGTATGACTGGCCTTCTTAGGCAGCATATCCCTTCAGGGAATTCCCTGCTATTTTTTTAAGAAGTTCAAGGTGTAGGTGATTTCTGCTTTTGTATGAATGTCACACGTGTTTGCATTGGTTTTCTAATGTATTTAGGGGCACACTGAGCATTGTCATTTTTGTTTTTCTTTTGTGAGTTCTGATCAGGAATTAGATGCATTTTTGAATAGCTCAATGGTTTCAGTATCTCTCAGACACAGGTAAGTATTGCAAGGGATTTATGCTTGAACACTAGAACTTTCAGTTTAATTAGAAATTAAATTCAAAGCAGAGCATCTTGGAAAAAAATCCCGTGTCTCCAGTCATATCTTTTAAGCAGAAATGTTTCAATTATAAACTAAGAAGGAAAACAACTAATCTGACTTTAGATATAACCCTGAAGCCTGTAATGTATCACTAGCTTTTGTAGATATCCCAGGAAATAAAAACAGGTCAGACATTGTACCCATACTTAGAGAAATGTTTTATCTGATCTCTATCTGAGTAGTGAGAAAGGTGGTGGAAGCTGTAGCTGCTCATGACAGAGGGGTCAAACACAGCCATAACACTGTGCTCAGCTTCTGGGAGTTGTGGCAGGAAAATACCAGCCCTAACATCAGCCCCTGCAGAAGAACACAGCCCCATTATCAAGGCCAGGTTTGTAATGGGAACCAGGTGCAGGAGGCTGTGGGTATGAAATCCTGTCAAAGCTGTTCCTCCAGCCCAAGAGATAGAAATATTAAAGCTGCTCATGAATTGTTGACTTTGTCTGTGGGTAATGTATGATGCAGCCTTTAATTGATCACATGCTCTTGCTCAAATGCTATTTACACCTGTGTAGTCACGCTCATGCCTATCCATGCACCTACTAAATTTATTTTTTTTTTAATTTTTACTTTGTATGCTGTGTGTAGAAAGACATACAAATAATGTATTTTAAATTTGCACATTAAAAATACATGTTCACTGAAACTGTGGAACTGACAGGTAAAAGACAAAAAGAAACAGTGGAAAATCTTTGGCATATGTAGGTCATCTAAATTTGCAGATAATTTAGCTTTGGTGACAGCTTATAGATCCAGTTTACATCTATAGAAGAATTTTCTGTGTGACCTTTGTTTTTAAACTGTTTGCTCAATTACCTTACTTTCTAAAATTGTTTTTATAAAATTGGTAGTTTGTGCATTTCAGTTCCAATGCATTAGATGTACACTGAAATTCTTAGCCCCTCAAGTCATGTAGAGGCTTATTAAAATAAAATCTGAAGTATTTTTTCTATTGATTAAATTATCAAAATTAATTGAGTGAAAAAAATGCAATCTTTGCAAACTATAAATCATGGAAATTTTACTGGAACATAAATTTAAAAAAAAAAAAGTTTGACCAGCCTAATTGTTATGTACAGATATAAGAAAATAAAAGAGAACATACCTAGACATTAACAACCTATATGAAACATTATTATTTGAATGACTATGGACACATATATAGAGAGGCATACATATGTGTACACACATGCACACTCACTGCAGAGGGTAGAAACTTCCTATATTAGGTGAACTTTTAAAATATTTCATGCCTTCAGTTCAATGCCAAGAGCACTTGGTAACAAACTACTCTTTCTAGGAAAGAAATCTGCACAAACTTTTGGTATCAAGAGCTATTTTGACACTTGAATATTGGCTGCTAGAGGTTTTACCACTACCTGTGTTAACAGCATTCTTGCTGAACACAGCTATAATTTTTTATTTCTGTTGTCAGGGCTACTTGAAGAGGTTGTCTTACTTCAGGTTTTAGACCAAATTAATAACAGTGTTAATTATAATGATTATGATGATATTAGTAATGGTGGGGACTTGTTCCCTTTCTTCTATTGCCTTTCCAGCTCAAGAAAAAAAAGTCCAAATGCACTGCTTTTTCCCTAGCATGGGGTATTTCAGGTGAAAAGGATACAAACTATGCCCCATTTCAGTCTTCTCCCTTAAATTTTGGAGCAACTGAAAATTCAAAATGAACAGAATTAGATTGAAACATGTCTCAAGGATGTGTTGAAAAATTTGCACAAACCAACAAGGATATTTTGTTCCAAAAGATGATGTTCTGCCATAAAGGGTAGTGTCTTTCTGATGACTGTAACAGCATAATGATCCTATATACAATACATTTCCCAAGCTACTCAGGAGAATTTACAGATATACACTGAAATTTATTCTGTGTTTTTATTATGCTTCTCCACAAAACAATAAAGATAGGTTGAAAATTATTGTTCAAGCATAAATTTGCTAGAACAAGAATATATTCATTGATTTAAATTGTGGGTCAGAATGGCAGCTGCACAATCCTATCATATCACTTCCTCAATTGTCCTGAGAACTACAGCATACATTTACATATTATTTCACACTTAGATACAAGCAGAGACATCCGCAAAAGTTACTTCCATTTTTTTCCAGGCTCTGTGTATTCCTCTAAGCAAATTTGCTGCACCAAATGCATTGCCAATATAACTCTCTACTGCAGCAGATAAAGTACAGCAAGGATAAATTTGGATTGCTTTCCCTGATACTTCATTACTTTCTAAAATTAAAAATGTCTCCTGTTTCTCAAGTGTCATTAGGCTGCATCAATAGGTATGATAAATTCAAATACACTCCCTGTTGTTTAAGGATATTTACTAAGCTGCCTGTTTGTGGGATTATGCAACACTTTTTGCTGGCTTAACTGTTCTGCTTCAATCAAAAGAATAAGCATGATGACAGGTAAAATTGTCTTCTTTTGTGTCATGAAAAGACTCTAGCCAATAGTGTGAAACATTGTTTGCAAGTGTTTGTTTGAAATCTGTTTAATGGAGTTGGACCATGCTTAGTCCTTCCTTTGTTTCTTTTCACAAATATTCATGCAAACAGGGTTTTATTTCTATGAGTGTATTTACATTTGAACATGGACATTTGTGCACAATTTGGCATTTGCACTTTGTGCGCAAATTGCTCAAACCCTCTTAATAAGAAATGGAGGCTTTGATGCAGCCCACACTGACCAAATGAGGAATGCAGTATCAGGGAGATCTTCCAGCCCCTGATAAAGTGTCAGTGCTAATTATAGATCTTTACAGCAGCTCCCTGAACTCTGCAGCAACTTAATCTAGGGCTGCTGAAGGCCTTGCTTCACTATCCCTTACCACTGCCATCTTTTTCCTACCAGTGGTATGCCAGAGGCAGATTCATTGGTTTTTCTGTGGTGTTGAGGCTTTTGGATGCAGGGGCTGATAAACTGAAGTAAAAGCTTTTTGTTACCTAGGAAGTTTTTGAGCTGAGAGGATTCCCAGTTGCCTTTTATTTTTTTTCTCCCAGGTAATTTAGGGCAAAGTTGCATTATCATTGAGTTAGACACTGAAAGCAATGTCATTTATCATAGGTGTCCAACTACAACATAAATCAGAAGTAGGAAGCCATTGAGCATTTTAAGTACATAGCTCATGCAGAGCATTAAAAAGTTGGATTGCTAAAACAGTGACACTCATACATGTATAGAAATTGCTGAAACTCCAGGGGTAGTTTGAAAAGATAAGAAACACTCTAATTTCTGCATTAAGTGTTCACTGCACATAGCTTGTTCATCTCTAGTCACATAGTACTAACTCCACAAATAAGTCTATCTCAATTGAAAATGTGTAACAGGGTAATAAATGATACTCAACATCAGATTGCTCATATTAAAATCTTGTTCAAGTCATAGTAAGCTGTTATAACACTACTTAAAACCTAAAGTATGCCTAACCCACAAGCTGAAATTGCGCAGCTTACATCCTGAAAATCTACAGACAACATTAATTTCCCACTATTCCACTTTTATGCCTGTGGCCTCTAACATGTTGCAAATGCTTCTATAAGAAAGTCTAGAAAAACATATCAAATTTCTGTTCTATTCCACTTGCTGACATTCATTAACTGAGGGAGAACACTGAGACATGGTTTTGGAAAGATCTCCTCTCTACCTCCACCCGTTCCAAAGCCATTTATTAAACAGCCAGTAAGAGAAGTGGACACTTGTGGTTTAATGTCAGACCTGTGTTGATCAGTAGCTGGGTGCATGATTTCACTGTTACCTTGCCAAGGCTTCTTGAGACAGCAGGCAGTGTGAGCATTCCTATCTCCCTGCCATTTTCTTTGCATCCTGGAGTTCAATTGTGAAGTAACTATTTCATTATATGCCTCTTATTTAGATGAATTGTCTTTTTACATACATAGAGATTCTTGCTTTGTGCATCCCACTTTTCCCATTTCCAAAACACAGAAACGCTCTTGGCTGTATTTTGAATGCTGGTACATTTGTTTTTCATTCTGTTTAGAAGCCATCATTGGGAGGATGTGCATTAGAGCTGTATACAAAGTGAGTCACTGACACATCATGTACTGTAAAACTTCTTGGTCTGTCAGAGGTTCAGCAGTTTGCCAAAATGTATTCAGCTGCCAGCTCCCTGCCAGAATTCTGTTCCTCAAGCTCTTTGAATACTATGAATAAGATTGAGGTTGTATGGCTGCACTCTCCCTCCCAAGGGATTCCCCTTTAAAAAGGGATTACCTGTATGACCTTTGCATAACTCCTGTGTTTTATTTTCCAGTGTCATACTACAGATCACACTGTGTCATCACAATGTCTCATTGAGGAAGGGTTGCCAACTCTTAGGGCTTCCATTCAGAAGGAACCCAAAACTTAGAAATGCAAGGAAGACCTTTTCCTGTGGGTCTGCTCCCACCCTCTTTCATGCAGGGTTTATTTTTCCTCTTTCACTGCAAGGAGCAGTCTGAACTGGAATGTTCACAGTTACAAACTGACCCTGTGTAGACTGGAATGCCTATCAGTGTTTGCAATAACCAGCACGCTCTGCTGAGCAGGATATCCATTCCATTCAGTCCAAAAGCCACCCATAGTTTATCAGGATGTACTCACTAACAGGGACAGGCAAAAGGAATGAACTCCAGTACAGGAAATTTGTAGTGCATGTGTGAGTTGTCCTGCAAGGGAAGGTGATGAAGTGTACTCCTTGCTTGGTTTACCAAGTGATTTCCCTTTCTCCCCCCCTCTGCCATTTTACTGTAGTTACCATATGTGCTGTAAGAACATAAAGAGTCCAGTTAAAATGGCAAACAAGCACCCAATTTCCTGGTTTTCACCCCCACTTAAGTTCTCCTGATGTAAAGCTTTTGCTAAGGTAAGGATGCATCTCAGCACATGTGCCTCTGAATCAGGGAGTGCATTACTTAATCATCCTTCAACTGCTGTGACACCCCAGTGCTGCAGTATTAGGATGCTCCTAATGTGGCGCAGCCTATGGTTTAGGTAGTGGAAGTCTCTTATCACAAGGCAGAGGGGGGAATTTTCTTGTAGTGATTGCAATGATCTACTACTTTGTGTCCTCTGCTGCTCTTCCCTGTGGCTTAACTTCACCCTGCTTTTGCTGGTGCTCTTGTAGAGTCTCACGAGAAGAGCATCTTTATTGCTGTTGTGTGTCACATCTTAATTAACTAATAGCACAGCACACATTTTCCACATTAGAATTTCCACTAGCATGTCATGCTGAGGAGAGATAGTGTTATTTCACCTCTTTTTGTTCTTTTGTGGGCATGTTCTCTATACAGCTGCATTCTAGTTGCTAAATCAGCCTTGGATTTGACTTCACAAATAAGCTAAATGCTGACCATTTTCCATAAGCAAAATACACAATTTATCATGTTTTTGACTGCTTGGAGTAGCAAAGGAATGGAGATAGAATTGAAGACTTCATTGTGAGTTATCAGTCACATTTTTTTTTCTTTAATAATTCTATTTTGTAACTGATGACAGAACTCATTTAGGATCAGACCATTTTAGGCTGTGTTTTGATAGAAACCAAAGCAGTTACAGCTCCTGAGATGAAGATCTTTAATAGATTTGAAAGGCAAGAGCTATCTCAGTCTAGCACGTTGCCTCTGCAGTGCAAAGGGGCTCTCAGCAGCTTTAGCTGCTGCTCCCTGCCTGCTCAAGGACAGAACTATTTGAGCAATTCTGCTGTAGAAGCTGCAAAGGCTTTGAAAACAAAAGCTTCCCCTTTTATTAAACTGAAACATTTCACTGTTTGCTTTTTCAGCATGACCCCACAAATAGCTGAATCAGATGTTTTAAAGTTCTGTAGACTGTTTGTGGGGACCATCAGGTCAAAAGGTGAGGTATGGGACAGAACTCCTGCATAACATGTCCCTGAAAATGCACTTGAGTGTATTGCAGGATAAGGAATGAGAATGAGGGAGAGCAAAGACAGGAATGTGAAGATCCTGTAGTTTAAATGGTGGATGTACAACCAGATAGCTTCAGAGTATATAGCTCTTTCCTTCTTTTTTGGCATCATCCCTTTCAGTTCTCCCAACATATAATCATTTGAAATTCCTCTTAAGTCTCTGTTTCTAAACCCTAAGAAGCTGCAAACCTGAGCCTTGCTGTTTGCATTCTTCTGATATCAAAGCCTCCTATCCCAGCGGGGCCCTTAGCCATAGGAGAGGTTTGAGGGAGGAGGAAGAGATGTTTTTCCTTCTCAGCTGCTGCACCAGATTGGAGGCTGGGGAGGGGAGAGGGAGCAGACGTAGTTTTTAATATTCAAAATGGAGGCTGGGATGTGGTTGCTATCTGATCCTGGCATGCTGCTGCTTTCACTGTTCCCCTCAGCTGATGTGACAGTGGGGATGGAGCTGGGTGAAGGTTGGTACCTGGTGATGAAGAGTGCCCATCCTCTCAGGGAGTCAGGGAGAGCCTTGGTTAGTCTGTTTTTGCAGAAGCTCATACCCCAGAGATAACTTGTGCTACAAAGTTGGCACTACAAATATATTTTTGTTTACGTTTAAAAACCTGTGTTACAGATTTTCAGGAAGTATTTATTTATTCTTGAAATTAGCTGAGCAGGAGAATTAGCTAAACAGAGATGGATTTAGAGATCAGCACAATGCAGCAAGATTTAAAAAACCCTCTCCATCTGAATTAATGAATTTCAGACTGCTTTTCATAAACTAGTTTTTCAGAAGTCATCTGTGAAGCCTTGTATAAAGAATTTTTAAAGGTAACTTAATGGGATGGAGAAAAGGTTTAAAATTATCTGCAGAGGCTGTTGCAGGAGATATTAAATATTGATTTATCTTGGAGTAAGAATCATACTAAAGAGTGAGGCTTGTAGTCAGATCAATTTATCTGGAATACAAACTATATGGCTGTATTTAGTACAATGTCAACATGAATCTTAAACAAGTAAATGTGAGAGGTTGATCATTTAATCTAAATCAATTGGCTTTCCAAATCTTCAATTAAAAAAGAAATCTGAACAGTTCAAACCGAACTACTAAATGCTTCAGGTGGTTTAAAAATGCTTCATTTAGTCAGTCATGCTGTATCATAATGCTCCTCTGTGCATCTTGTTGTAGCTAGGAACAAATATATAGTCCAAGACAAATATATAGTCCAAGACTTCTCCAAATCTTGAGTTTTTAATACTTTGTACTTGAAATCCCAGTGTAAATAGTTCAAGTAATCTGGCAAATAACACTGCAGGCAGTTTTCTGCTACTTGCCACTGCTGCTGCACTGCCAAGGTTTTGGTCATAATATAAAAGCTGGCTCAGATTGTTCTTAACCACCTAAAACTGATTATGCTCTGTTTTCAGGCATAAATAGATACCAGTATGCCAGCTAGTGGTACTGGCTAAAACATTTTTCAGTAGGTATAACAGTCCATAGGTCTCCAGTAGGAAATCCTTTATCCAAACGTGTCATTAAAGCAGGATGCCTCAGATAATTTAAGTGTTACATTTGCTTTTGTTTGTACTGTTTTCTTTAAACAGATTCATTAGAAAAGAGCAGAGCCTTTAATGTTCCATGACTGAAAAATCCATCAAGCAGATTTATGGCAGGGGCAGTGTGGCATAACAGCCAGTGGACTGGCCTAATGTGCAGAAGTCCTGGGTTCAGCTCTGAGCTTAATCATTGACTTTCTGGGTAACCAGAAGATAATAATTTCCCCTCTCTGTGCCTGAAGATTCAGTTAACAACCTCCATTTTAGAATTATTTGGGTATTACTAATGAGTAGTGGTAAGCATTGCAATTGTCTACATATATCATAGTAAAAAGCTCCAAAATACTGATTGCTTCCCCAGAACAATATTGCTCTCTTTCCTGTGAGGCAGACCTATAAAACATGATCACAGTTATAAAGTATACAAGTATACAAAGGAATAAGGAAAGTATGAGACAGGAAATTCCCTCTTACAGATTGTATTTATCCACAGAACAGCAAAGAATCTTCCACTGGAATGAGGTGCTGGAATGTTCCTTCAGTGAATTGCATGAACTTTTCCATATATGTCAACTAGAGTGGGAGAATAACGATAGGGGAAAAGAGAGGAAAAAGTACATTTTAAATGCGGAGAGATGCAGGAGGACCCAGATTATGCTTATACTGAAGATGAGGTCAAAAATAGGTCTTAAGTGGGACATAAGAGGCTAATTTGTGGGTGAAACCACTACTGTTGAAACACCCATTCAAGGTTGGTTGTTAAGGTATAAAAGCATTATCTAAATTGTATTGTTGCCTGGAGCAGAAGAGTACTTAATAAATATCTTATCTGGGAAACTTGAGACAATTTTTTCACAATAAAAACAAAAGAAGGTTTATAAAATCATTCTACTTTTAATGAAAAGCTAGAGAAAGGATTTGTGCCAGTGGCATTAGCTATAGACTAGCAGTTTTCTCTTTTGTATATTGCAGCAGTAAAAACACATGATTTTTTCCCATCCATATATAAGTAGTAATTTTGCATTTAGGATGGTTTCAGGTGCAAGAGTTCCTGAATTCTGCATGGGAAAAAATGCATGGCTTTCAGTTATCCTTTTAAAGTCCCCTGTCATTATTTTGATTCATAATTCCTTTATGGAAGAGCTACTCTTTCCAAGGCATTTAAATCTCTCCCAGTTTCTAGGAAGTACATATTTGCCTGCATTTGCATGTCAGATATCCCAAAGAGAGACTTTATCCTACTTTATCAGTTGCCTTTTTTTTGGGGGGGGCGGTTTTTTTGGTTTGGTGAATGAGCAACCTGGTCTAATGAAAGGCATCCCTGCCCATGGCAGGAGTGTTAGAACTAGATAATCTTTATGATCCCTTCCAATGCAAACCTTTCTCTGACTGTGAATTCATAGCCTTCATAAATCCAGTTTGGGCTGCTTTTGCCTCGAGTGTAAGTTTTAAAAACATAAATTCTGAATAACTTGGTTCTGATTGTGTTAGGGAGATCAGTAAGTAAATATAGCAATTTCACAGATGCAGAGTTATTCCTTCAGTTCAGCCAGGACATTGATAATGCAAGGTCTTGTCAGCTTACATAGATCCTTACAGGACTGAGTTCTTGGCTGTCTATTGTTTTATTCTTAAACAAGAATAATTCTTTGTGCCAGAAGGTCTTCAACCTACCTGTCTCAAAGGGAAAAAAGAATGATCAGTAAGAAGGATAAAGCACTTTTTTGAGCCTGGAAAAAACCTGTTTAATTCTTATTTTCAGATTCTGTGTACACGTAAGAACTCTGCACTTTGGTCCTGATTCAGCCAAGTGCATTTAGTCCATTCTTCATGTGCTCCCTTGGAGTTAAGTACTGATTGTCCATGTCCTTTGAGTCCTCTGTTGGACTGGAGTGAAAGTATTTGCACCTTACAAGATTAAGGCCTAGACGAGGCTGCAAGAATTTGCAACTCACTGTTTTGTTTTCTTTTTTTTGTTGTTTTTTTTTTTCTTCTTTTCCCAGTTGCATGAGGATTAAAGACAGGAACTAGTTGAGGGGTACATTTATATTATCACAGGAATTACGTGCATCATACTTGATATTGTAATCATGCAAACAGTAATCTTGCCTTCTTGACATAAACAGTAAGCAGCACTTTTTCCTGAGGCTGAAATAATCACACAAAAAACATGGCAGTGATGGAGGTACAAGAGACAAAACACTGCATAATGATGTTATTATCATTGTTCCATTGTCACCCATCCTTACACCTTTGTGATATGATCCTTTTCTCTCTGAAGATAACAAAAGAGGCCTGAGTATAAACAGAGCAATATATAAGCAGCAATAATAAAATGCAGCCTGGAAAAAGTGTACTTAAAATGCTATCAAAAAAATCATCTTGATAAATACAGCAAAAGCCTACTTAATCTTTGTATGCATGGTATGCAATTATATATTTACATCCAGCACAAGGCAAGGCATGTACTTGAAAACAGTAGCATTTGGTGGGATTTTGCTGACTGCCTTGATTGCATTTCTAATTCTAAATATGAATATGAACATTTAAGCCCAAGTGTCTTTTGCATCTCCAATTTAAACTGCTTCAGGTGTCTTCCTGAACACAGGATGGAACAGGCATGTCTGGAGGCTTGTGTTGTTTTTAGAGGTAAACAAAAGGGGTGAGTACCCCCAGCAACTCGTTTGTGGTGTCTGGGGTTAGGTATCTGTATTGCCAAAGCCCTGGAGGATTTACCCCAATGGAGATACTCAAACCTGCACTTACAATATGCAGTATGTTCAAAGGTTGCTGTAATAAAATGCAGCTAAGGTTTGTTCCTTAATTGAAAAAATACTGACAAATAGAGTATTTGAAATATTTGCTTTTATACCTTTATAACTACTAGCCATGTGTTGAGTAGGAAAAGTTGCATTGATTGAGATTTGATAATTGATTATTCCATCATGTAGTTGATGTTTACCAAAGTTTTCTCAGCATTATCTGATGGTGTACAAAACTCTTGACATGTGCCTGTCATAAGGAACAGTTGAAATGATGGACTGGAAGTATTTATGAGAACATCATCTGTCTTTCTCTTGGCATTTATAGGTTTAATTTTAAATTTATAAATGTCCATTTATAAGTGCTTAAATTTGCATATTATTCACAAAGAACATCAGATTGCTTCTGAAGATGTTTGACCAGTGACATGAGTGCATGTCTGTCTGGTTGTGTGTTTTCTGGATTTTTTAAAAGACCTTTATTGTCCCAACTCCCTCTGTGGATAGCAGCTGAAAGCAACAGCTTTGTGCTGTTGAGGTTTGCAGAACACCGCAATGAAATTGAAATTGGTGACTTCTTTTCTCCCTTTTTTTTTTCCATTTAAAAAAATTGTTGTGCTGAACCTAGAATAGTTTTGCTGGTAGTTTCACTGCTGTGGCTTCCTGCTAAAACTGAGCTTTCAGCCTGGAATATATTACTAGGTGATTAAGAGAGAAGGAGATTCAGAGTTTTGAGCTAGTAACCAAATTCTGTTCTGATTCTAATGCGTGAGAACACCTTCAATGAAATTTAGTCACAAGCATAAAAATCTGGGGAAACATGCAGATATATGTACAGAATTATGAAATTGTCTAAATTTGGTAAAAGTATTTTTGTTCACTTTTTTGGTATTTAAATGGCTCCATTTTAAAGTACTTGTTGAAAATTATGCCATAACTGACAAGATCCAACCACCTGCTAAATTAAACTTAAGTATAGATATACATTTATTCCTTTGTAATATTTAACCTAGGAAAAAACCCTTTGTTTTGCCATATCCTTGCACTTTTATTCTTGAAAGTCATGTTAGAAATTTAAATGAACATTCCAAAGGTCCATGAGTAGCTATTGAATTGCTTCCATTAGTCACTTTACAGCACAGAAAAAAAACAAACCACAGTCCTGCTATTTCCTAGTAGAAGTGGATGTCAATTGTAATTTGTGTTTATTTTTGTCTGTCTCTCAAAAATGCACATGTATGTGTTTAATTAGAAGAAAATGCTGGGGTTTTTTTTTAATGGTTGCATTCAGATTCCTTCTAATTACAAGGTAGATTATAGATTTGATCTATACCATTTACCAGTTCTTCCTTAAATTTAGCGATGTTACAAAAGAAAATTAACTCCTCTCCCTAGAAGACTCCCAGTTAATCATCTGTGGAGTTGGTCAGGAGGGAAGGAAGCAGCAGAGAGGACAAGGGAATTTCTCTTTGACTCAACAGTTGAACAGCTTGAACAGTCTGGGACATGAGATTTGATTACCTTAGCATGTGTTACTACAAATGTTATTAACAGTCATAAAATTATTCAGCTTTTTTAGAAACAAGTGGCAGACCAAGCTTTGGACTTTTTCTGACCCCTGGCGAAATCTCCAGCATTCATAGAGAATTATGCAGAGTGTAAAGCAGTGACTCCTTTTGTTTGCTTTTCATTTACCAGCTGCTAATTTAATTCATTGTCCCTTTGTTTTTCAAGGACTAATTTCTCCTCAGTCTGTGGTGGAATTTCAGAGTTTGTGTGATTTTTTTTTTTTCTTTTACTCTTTACCTTTTAATCTTTACCTTTTATGTAATTTTACTGTAGGCTGCAGCGTGAGTTTGCTGCTGAAACAAAGAGTTAATCACAATGGTCTCAGATGCTGCCATGCATCATGCCTTTGTACATGAATAAAAAGTTGGAAACCGCATGAAAGCAGTAGTTGGGTTACCACACAACTGGATATGCTTAAGTCTGAACGCTTCATAACTCTAACTACTGGGGACTTGCAAACTTATAAATAACCTTGCAATTGGTTAAAACCATATTAAAACCATATGAACAAAGACATAAAGCATTTGGTTAAGGGGGCTCAGTAAATGCAGTAATCCTGTTGAAAGTAATCTAACCAGGGCAGATCCATAGCTTAGGAGTGCCTGCAAAGCATGGCAATAGTTATGGAGATGGCAATATTTCATGTGCAGGAGGGCATAATATTCTCCTTAGGTGGAAATATTTTCCATCAGTTCTTTTCTTTTTCCCTTTTAAAAATAGTTTTGAATTGACAGACTTCCTACTAACAGCAGGCTTCCATGCACTGAAGTCTATAAACATCTTAGTATCTGCTCAATGTTCCTGATAATCAGAGAATTCATTTAAATCCTTCTTATTTGTGTTCAAGATCAAGATGGCTACTAGCTGAGAAGAAGCTCTTGGAATTCTGATCCTTAAAATCAGGCTTCCAAAATAATTAGCTGAAGACAGTGTTTACATGTTGGCTATATGCACTGGCATTTACTTATATGGGGATTTTTTTTCTTTAGCCCATTGGTTTCTAGACTAGATTTTTTTTCTAGACATTTTATATTTTGATGAAATTGCAATTCTCAATTTTGACTCGAGACCTTGGTTCTTAAAAGAAGTCTTCCAATGTGACAATCACTGTGAAATTCTGTTTCTGAGCAACTTTGGAGTATTTTCTGCTTGTGATGGTCCTGCCCATGTCACATTGTCACATGGAAGCCAGCTGATGCTTGCCAGGAAGGCAAAGAAATTTTACTGTAAATTCCCTGTTATCTGCTTTTAACCTCTTACTTTTCAGTTATGCTTTAAGATGGAAGAATATATTTAAAAGGAGACCTAGTGGCTTCTCTCTCCCCACATCTTTTCAAGCAAGCTGTTTGCTTTGAGGCACTGCAATGTGATAGAATTCTGTAGTCTGTCGCAGGGATGCTGGTCCATGCTGTATGTTCAGCATGCAAAGATATTGCTGGAACAGTTCATGAACAGCATAGGGACCTCCAAAACCTGGAAGCAGCAGTATCTCAGGGTGAAAAATCACTCACTGTGCCCCTCTCGGTCCCTGAGATCATTGAATTCAGGAGTTTCACTTACAGAAAAAATAAAGAAAGGGCAGGTTGTGTCAACATCATAGGTGTCAGCATATCCTTCAGTCCTAAAACCTGCAAATCCTTGGAAAAGGTACACCTTGTATCTTGTAATATCTTATAATAACAGCATTCCTACAATAAGTTTGCCTGCTTCACTAATTTAATTTCTGGTTTTTGGAGCAGCTCCCAGTGCTATGATATTGAAAAGGAGTCCTAGGCATTCACCACAGTTCTGCAAAACCAAGGGCCATGCTTTAAATTGTAACAATAGTGCCACTATTGTGTTTATCTCCTCTGCCATCCAAAGAATTCCAGAAGTTGCATGCCTGCACACCAGTGGGATGATTGACATTGTTGTAATAAGGTTAATGTTTAAACTTCCCACCCATAATAACTAAAATATCCAGAGATAAGGCTGAAAGTCAATTTGTAATTATCCCTGCTGTGCCAAGACATTGCAAAAGATTCTAAGTGGAAGGTAATTTAACTTTTCAGTCCCAGCTGTTAAAAAGTAGTAAGAAGAAGGTGAAAAGCTTGGGGCATTTGTATCTTGAGTTTCCAGGGAGGAGAAAAAAGGAGTTGTAATTCCTCCTCACTCAAACTGGGAATAATTTTCTCTGTGTTCTACTGAAAATGTCCTTTTTATGTTTTGAATACATTAAGTTGTTTGCTGGTTGTTTACTGTCCATGGTGCATGAAGGGAATAGATCATAGTTAGCAAATAAGCTACTAGAATGTTTAGTATAGAATAATTCAATTGAAATACATTTCATACATAAAGACAACATGTGATAATTATTTTAGTTATTCTCACTAAAGCACTGCCCTCAGAAGAAATAATATCCCTTCAGTCATGTGTTCTGTGGCTTCTGTGAATGACCCATATTAATTTGATTTCTAGAAACTGCCTCTTTAAATTGATGTTGGGTAACTGCTTCCATGCTAGACTATTGAAATAAAGGTATTACATCATTGTCCAAACACGTCTGCTTCAATAAAAGTATTTGTTTGCAAAAAAAGATATATATTTTAAATCTTTTACACAACCATCAGTATGCATGCCATTTTCCATTTCAGGCTAAGCATACATTTCAGATGTGGAAAAAGCAAGCATGTTGAAATAATTTGAGGCATGGGTATAGTCAGATCAGTTTTGGTAATCCAGAAGGGAGGGGTGCCCAGTGTATTATTACGTTTCATATATTATTTTTCAAGAGATGGATGCAATCAGTCATCTTCTCGCATATGGTTTGAAAAAAAAATTGTCTCGCTGGCAAGTAAACTGTTATTTAAGTACACAATCCACAGTACTACAGAAACAGTTTTGCCAAACTTGTCCAAGTATTCTCACATCCTTAAAGATGGTATAAATATCATTTATGGCAAGCAGTTTACTTCAGACTATATGGAATGCCTTCCTGCTCCCCTGATCTAAGTGTCCCAGTTTGCATTATGGCCTTTATTGCTTCTGTTTGATGGAGTGATCAGTAAAAATTTAATGACACTATAAAATAATAAAAATGTCATTAATTTACCACGGATCCTGGATGCAGTGGTTGTAAAGTTACATTAATAAACAGAATATTTTTTACAACAAAAAGCATTGTTACGTGGGAACGTATAAATAACACACATAAATTTAAGAGCAATTTTACTGTTAGCACACACATTATTATGGAATAGCCAATAAGTGTATAAAACATAGTATATAAAATTTTATGAAAATATACTGTGCACATCAAAAATTCAGCTTTTATCTAAGTGCAGAGAAAAGCCATTATTGTGTGCTTACTGTTTCATTGCTGTTCTTTCACAAGATCACAATTTTATATTTGTTTCTAGTCATTTGAAGTTTGCAGCCTTTTCCGAGGCAGGGGCTAAGGCTTCCTTTTGCTTTACTCCCTGCTTCACTGAATCATTCTTTTTACCTTCCACACGTGAAGAAAGAATTGATACTTTCTGGCAGAACGTGACGGAAAAGTTGCTAATTTAATGCAAAGCTAAAAATAATGCCAAAGGGGTTGCAAGGCTTGCTTGGCGACACTGGAAATAAGGGATAACTATCTAGCAGTCTATCTGTCATCACTGGGGCTGCTCCATCACTGACTGTGATAATATGTGAATATGATGGATGCCACAGCCTTGTGGCTCATAACATTTAACATTCATCAGCTCTCACTAACGGGGGCTTTATAATTTAAATATCTTTATTTAATATGCAACATCTACCTCATACATCATAATTTCAAAGCACTTAGAGAACCAACAGTCCTGCAAGACAGTTGAGCAGACTTTAATTTTTTCAATAACTTTTACGTTTTCTGCATGTTTGTGACTGACAACGCATAAATAAGTGCCTAATCATATCACAGAATGGAAAATTAAGGTTTGGCTGCTAAGAAGGTTCTTTTTTTCTCTTCTTTTTCTCATTTGGAAGAAAGGATTATTTTTACTACGTGTTCAAAGTATAAAGAAGCACAAAGGATCTGATTTGTGCTAGGAAGTGCTTTCAGTTTCCTCATGCAAACTCCAACTGACTGTGTTGATCTTGTCATGAGCAAGGGTTGTCAGTGTCATATCCTAAAAATTTTTTGCTAAGATTTAAATGGAAAAACTGAAAGCAACTATATAGTATAAGCTCCAAAGCCAGCACAAAAATAAGAAAAAAAATCTGTCCAAAATAGGGGTCAAAAGTGCTTTCCACAGGGGAGAAAACACCTGCACTGTCCATAGCAGTGCACTTTATAACAAACTCACCCAAATTTTCTGCTAGTGGAGGTGAGGCAGGCAGCAATAGATGCAGTAGCTCATGTACATGTGTGCAGATGTAATGCATGTGTAGGTAACATTTTTCATGCAGTTATGTATAACCATTTATTTTTAATGAAGGGATGCCGGGTTTTTTTTAAATCTAGGAATATGAAGTAGAGAATCAATCTTCCTCTCAGTGATATTAGGGGAAATGTGTACTTTTAAAGGATTTTTAGTCTATTTTCTCTAGGATGAGTTCAAGATGGGGGCAGAGACAAATCCCACTGAAAAGGATTTGAGCTCAGTGGGAAAAGTTTCTTCTTTTATAATAAATGTCATATGAATTTGTTGTGTTCCATGGAATTGTAAAGGCATCTACTAGATAAAAGCATTTTTAGTATTGAGGAAAATTTTCCTTATTTTTGAAAGTCCTCTGAATTTGTGTAAACCTGATGCAAATACTGACCATTTTTTAAATATCACTATGATGATTATTTTCAGTTAAAAAAGCAAGAAAAGGAACGAATTGAAAAGGCAATTCAAAGACCTAAATATATCTATCTTTGTTAAAGCATCTCATGAATTAGGAGGTGGTTATAAAATAACTATAAATACAGCTCCTTTGTTTGACAAGAGCAGGTATTTTTATGGCATAAGTGCTTTCATTTTAGTGATTCTGAACCTTATCATACAATTTTCCCTTTTCTCTTTCCGTGTCAAAATATTGATGTTCTTACAGAAACTTTTTCTTTTTTCTTTTTTTTTTATTTTAGCTTTCCTTTTCCTTTTCTTTATTATTTTTTTTGTAAGAGAATATTTTCTGGTAAAATCAAAGAGAATGAATGACTAGAAAGATATTCCAAATGTGCATATTGATATGTAGCTGGATCTGTTGATTTTTATAGAAGAAAGGTATTTCTCCTTTTTCTGAAACACACTTAAAGGCTGCTCTTCCAAGAATACTGCAGGTGCTGTATTAAAATCCTTAAAAAAAGCTTTTAGTGCAAATATTTTGAAAGAGAAAATAAATGTGCCAAAAGCTGTTTTCTTAGCACTGATCTTTGTTTTTATCTCAACTGCAAATCAGCCCTTTGCAATGGAACACAGTATCATTGATAAACTTATTTTTCATTCTCTCTACCAGTAAGGCAGATCCCATCCTGATGATTCAGGTGTATTGTTACAGTGCACAACATTTTTCAGCAAAATATTTGGCCTCTAATATTATAGTGCCTTTCTGCAGTCAAATTTTATTTATAATTATTTATTTTCTCTTGTGTTTCTTTGTGTATGTAAGCTTCTTCATCAACCATGGATTTTACAGAAGAAAACAAGTGAAATAATTAACCAAAGATAAAATGCAGAGTTATTTTTTCTGACAACTGGGAGATTCTGAGGAACTTTAAAAAATGCATTTAGTACCTGAAATGCCTCAGCTGCATGTTGTGGCAAATCCAGTGTCACACTGAGCTTTCTTTTCCTCTGCAAATTAAATAGAGAATAATTTTAAAAATCCGTGGCTGAAGGAACCGAAAGAATGAGGAATCAAGACATTCCTCCCTTTTCTTGATGGGGTTTCATGCTGAAACACAATGACAATAGAAAAATAATTATATTTGAAATCTGGAGTAGTGGGAGGTGGAGCAAATGAGGAGTCAAGGCTGTATTTTGTCCTGAAGAACATTTCCAAGTTTCTACCATCTTTTGGGAGAGACTCTCCCAATGCTTTCTCCTCATGTCTAGTATGCACAGCACAGAACTAGGTCATTGAACAATAGACTGAACAGCAGTCAGCACTCTACTTCTGCATAATGCATTAAGTATAACATGGAGAAACTGTTCGTGGAGCTGAAAGCTGGTATTTCACGTCTCTAAATTCAAGCTGACATGACATTTAATATTGTTTCATAGTAATGAACAACAAGGTCTCATTCATTCACAAGTACAACATAATGCCAAGTTTAATCTGAAGAGGTAACAACAAGGCAAGAGGGAAAACATGCTATGTTCCTTCAAATGAGAGCGCTAAATTAATGATTACCATTGAACACTCTGCCACTGATACACAGCACTACAGAGACCACTATTGAGAGACACAATTACACTGCCTTTAGACTGCCCTTGTCCAGGAGTGAGTGAGGAACTGGGTTCACGTATAAAATACCTTTCAGTTTCCACTTTCTGGTTCCAGGTTTCCTATGGAGGTCTCCTGCTCTCAAAAGCTTTCTGTTTTTCTGGGAGGTGGCCATTCTTTTTCCTTTTTTTTTCTCTTTTTTTTTCCTTTATTGTCTTCTTAAGTTCCCTATTCACTGAGGTGCAACTTAAATTTCTAGACAAAATAATATTGGTTCTGTCCACCATTATTCCTTCTTTCAAATATTTGTCTTTGAAAAATCTCTGCATAAAATTCAGACTTGTGTTTTCACAGAGGTATGAATGCAAACTTAAATCTCAGAGTGGGAAAAAAGTGCTTTTTTCTCATTAAAATACCAGTGCATTTTAATACAAACTCTTCTTTCAGCTTCTGAATTTTCATGTTTCCCAAATGCCGATTGTCTTTTTCAGTTTAAGTTGGAAAATAAGTGGAAAGGCAAAGTGAGCAGCATCGATCAGCACTGTGTGCTGCCAAGAGTGTTTTGTATTTGCATGTACAATCGTTTATGCATTATGGCACTGTAGATCAAAATAATCTCAAAGTTTCTGTATATGTTTCACATTTAAAACTGATTTTCATAAATGCAAACATTCAGAATCTGTAAAAAAAAAAAAAAAAAGAAGAAAAAAATTGTCCCTGAGCTAAAATTCTAATTAGATGCATTCATTATTTGTTCAGATTTAAAAAATAAGGCATGTATCGATGCATACCCATATGCACTGGCATATAATGAGAACTATCCTATATGGAACATTAAGATTCCTTCTGTTCTTTTCCAGGAAAGAACAAGGTTTGAAAATTTAGGCCCACAGTTAACAGGGAAACCCAATGAAGATGGAAAAATTGGCCCCGGTGTCATCGATCTTACAAGGCCAGAAGATGCAGAAGGTGAGTTGCAATTTTGACCATGGGTTATTGAACACTGCACCACAGGATGATGTGGCTGAAATCTGCCAGTGTCATGAGTACTGCTTGTGCTACATTGAAGGGTAACACTTGATAGATTTCTCTCTGAATTTGTGAGATTTCAGTAAATCCATAACAATGTGTGGAGACATGAAAAGGACTGTGCAGCCCTTTTAGCCCTTCTGCAACACAACTGCCTTTCCCCCAAGCAGCTGCCAAATAAGTGTTTACATTTTATACGCCTACTAAAATTTTAGGAGATATTGAGAAAATTATCTCAGGAAGGATATATATTGCCCATTTTTTTAGTGTTCAGCAGCTTTGAAGAAGGTTAGAGCATTTTCAGAAATCTACCCATCGTGCACCACCTATTCAAGATTTAGCAAGCAGAATTCTATTCATAGGCAGCTATCAAATGATAATGGAAAAATACTTCACATTTTCTGTATGAAAAGATCTTTTTCATTATGTAAGCCTTCAGTGCACTCATTTCAGCGAGGGTTTTATGTATATATCTATATGTTTCAAGACCCAGGTGGAAGTCAGTGTTTATCAGGACTGAGCTGAGTCTCTAGCAGGATTACCATGCATGCTCTGGAAGTGGCTGTGACTGGGATTCTCTCTATCCTATGGCACATGTACATATGTAGGAGCCCTACCTTGTTGGAAGATGAATGTACTATTCAGATAGAATATTATGCAGGATTTTGCCCCCTCGATTTACTTCTGTTTGAGAATAATTTTGCCCTTTTTAAACTGGAGGAGTTTTAGTTATGGCTTTAGAAGCTTAAAACACCTCTGAATTTTTCCATGAACATCTGACAAATCCAGTCTGCTTTTTTGTTGGGTCAAAAGAATAGGACCAGTAAACTTTAGGGAGCTATTATTTATGAGCTTCAATTATTCATCCTTAATACAATTTGATTAGCCACTGTTTTATCATCTGTAAACAGAAAAATAACAAAAAGCATGTAGGCAAAAAATAACGTTCAGACAGGTGTTTTCCAACAATTTTTTTTTTTTTAAAAAGGAATCAGGAGATACATGGACTTTCCAAAGCACTTTTTGTCCAATCAGTTATTTATAAAGTGCTTTCTAAAGAAGTAGTCATCCAGCAGCAATATTTCATATTTCAAAATGTTGAAGGATTTTTTTTTTTTTGGTCAGTTTGGGTGAAAAGTTGCAAGGGGATACTTACAGATACTCAGTGACTGGTTTAGATGACATCAGGCCTCTGACCCCATTGTTGGTTTAGCTAATTTCCTTCAATTCATCCATTCTCTTCCTAGTGCTCTTAATTTAGTGTCTTGATACCCCTCGTGGCACTGGCAGCCTCCCCTGTTACTGGATAGTGCAGAGAGGAGCTTTGCCATGTGTAACCCAAGCTGCAGTGATGTGTGCCAGTTTAAGGACAGTGTGCATGTCTTTCTAGAGCTGCTGGGGGGGCACTTTGAGGCATGGTGCCTTGCCACATTAGAAATCTGAGTTCATGAATGGATTCAGATTTCCAGAATTTGTTTAGCAGCCAAGAGGTATCTCTGGAAAAGAGATGCTGGGTGCATGGCACTGCTGATCTGAAAAAAAACATTGGCAGGAGTTCTAAACTGAGCTGCTTATTTGTCCTTCTCATTGAAGACAAGGTGAATTTAGATGTTAGCTGGATGAAAGAAAAATACATTCAAAACATAACCTGAGTTTTGCTCATTATATTTGGCAGGCAGACTAAGAGATGGCACTTCTAGCCTAACATAATTTACAGTGGAAGTGCACTGCAGACAGTGCTGCTGAAATATATAGCAGTTAAACTGTGGTCTCTGATATCCTGTGCCATGCTATAGATTCTGCCCAGATTCTAACTATTGTGAAACTATTACAAACCTTTCTAGGTTTGTCAAAGTTTTTTCTATGTGTTCCTCTTATTTTGTGCTTCCAAACTTCAGTCCTGGGTTACTATGAAACTTGAAAGATTTTCCTTTAGCAGCATAGAATCATTTAGTTTGGAAAAGACCCTTAGCGTCATCAACTCCAACCTAGCATTGCCAGGTCCACCATGAATCCATGTCCCAGAGTGCTACATCTTTTAAATAACTTTTAAAAGGGGTAGTGACTCAGACACTTCCCTGGGCAGCATGTTCCAGTGCTTGACAACTCTTTTGGTGAAGAAATATTTCCTTTATATCAAATCTAAACCTTCCCTGGCACGACTTGAGGCCATTTCCTCTTGTCCTATTGCTTCTTCCTTGCAAAAAAAATAAATACTGACCCCCAGCTCTCTGCAGCCTTCTTTCATCTTGTTGTAGAGAGTGATAAGGTCCTCCTGAGCCTCCTTTCCTCCAGGCTAAACACCCTCAGCTCCATTAGCCTCTCCTCATCACACTTGTGCTCCGGACCTTTCACCAGCTTGGTTTCTCTTCTTTCACCTCCTCTAAGAATGCCTTGTTGCATTTCATTGTGGTGCCACAGTCACAATCTCAGCTGAATGTCAAAGGTTCCTAATAGGCACAGTCATGTTCTTCAAAGGCTTCATGTGTTTCACACCTTCCTTTCTGTATTGTCATTTTTACTTTAAATCTTTTTTCCCCTTTTGTTAGATACTATTTGAATGCGGGGTGCTGTACAAATCTTTAGCTAACACTTCTGTGGTTTATGTGTGCTTTTACACATAGAAAACAAGGAATACAGATTTCTGTGGTGACATATTGATGGCCAACTTTTGATGCCCTGCCTTTTCTTGTCAGAAATACACCCAGATCTCTGAGGCCCAGGTGCAGAGTGAGTGGATGGATGTTAGATCTGCCAGGTGGTTTTACTCTCATCACCAGAATTTTAGGACTTCAGAGTTATGAAATTCACTACATTTAGGGAAGATACTAACAATTTGCAGAGTGTTCTTTTAAAAGGGTGGTGGAGGCAGGTGTAAGGGGGGGGTGCAGTGGTGTAGCAGATTTTTTCCTGAGCTAAGGATTCCAAATTTAGTCCCACTGCTGCCTATAAACAAGGAGAAATGGAGTTTGGGTTGTATTCTAATCCCCCCAGCAGTCTAGAGCAAAGGGGCTGTGGAAGTGCAGTTCCACTCCCTGCCTACCTGCACACCTGAATTTCCTTAGGAAACCAAAGTGTGCAGAGACAACGGTGCGTGTCTGTCCATCCCAGCAGGCATTTGAGGCAGACCAGATCTGGGAAGTGCTCCTAATTCCCATAGTTTTGACACAACATTTAAAGTTCATGTAATTTGTTATAAGACATATCAGCAGACTTCTGTTTGTGGAATGTTTTTGTAACAGTATCCAGCAATGATTTCTCTCTACTCCTTACATCTTTTTTATAACATATGGCTGTGATCTGAGTCTGACATGATCAGAGTCAAGTTTTCCTGTAATTTTAGGAGTGCTTGTGGTACTGGCTCATTGACCAAAAGCTGAAGCTACAGATATTTTTTTTTGTCATGAATTATAAGTATTGAAATTCTTTAAACTTAGAAATTAAACAAATGTGAAGTAATATGCAATGGGGTTTTTTTGCTCATTGTTCCTGCCCAGTGTGTTGAAACCCTTTTAAGATTAATTAAGATTAATTAAAGGCAAGATTTAATTAATGATAGCCGAAAGTACAGTTGTACTTTCAGAGATACAAAGTTGCCTTCAAAGTTTGTGTTGCTCATAATGAGCTGACAGACATCTGAATGGAGGCCTGAAAATCATTAGCAAGAGTTTTATATTAAACATGACATAAACCAATATTTCTATTACTTCCTTAGCCACTAGCAGGACTGAGCTAACTATATTAAAAATCATGCTCAAACTGTATTTAAAACATTGCCACTGACTGTGGCACCATTGATGAATAATCCGCAGCTGTTGGGCTTGTATCATTACCTGAAATCCCAGTTGCCATGTTAAAATATGTGACACATTTGTAGTTAGCAAAATTCAAAAACAAGATTTGAAAGCCTCATAAACATTTGGTGACTGGTATCCAAAATTATAGACAACAGCCAATTAGAGAACTAAACAAGGATTTTTTTTCCCCTGAAATATTAACACTTTAAAGGAAACATAATTCTTTCTATAGGCGGCTGCATAATTTTGTACATTTGATGTTGTCAGTGCTGAAATATACCTGACAGGGATGGACACACCAAGACAGCTTTGAATGCAGCTAAGGCTAAACCCTCTCTTGAGCATGACTGACATATATCAGCTGACATCAGAGTATAGAGTCAGGAGATATAGGTAAGCCCTGATTCAATTTCAGGTCAGAAAACCTATGTAATACTAAAATATTTAGCATACTAAATACTAAAGTATCTAGTTCTCAGTTATTGAGAACATTGGATGATGTGAATGAGATTTTTGGTTCGTGTTCTAGAAATAGATTTTCCTTTCACAGATGCTCACTTTTGGGTGATGGTGCTGCTTCTTTTGAATTGTAAAATGTGCTCAATGTTAATGGATCCTTCTGGTTTTGTGGATGTGGTCAAATTGTTGGAAATTTGTAGGAAGTGTGTTAAGATTTTGTTTTCTAGTAGAAATCTGCAGGGTAGACCTAACCTTTCTGTTGACAATTACTGATTTTACCTTAGCTCAGGTTGCATTGTGGTTTCCTTCAGCAGTTGTATTCAGGGATTCAAATTCCATCAAGGCCTGATCTTCATTTCTACCAAAGGATTGGATCTATTAAAATGTAAATCTCTTGATTGGATCCTAGGCTCAGAGCAAAAATTGTTTTGCCCCTATCTCACTGTGAGATTTTGTAAAAGAGAAAAAACTTATCTGTAGTTGGTTTTCCTTAGTGAAAATAAGATGGATTGAAAAACTAAATTAATTTTTAGAAAGCAAATAGAAGTAGATGAAAATGCCTTATTAGTACTTAACATTGAGTTCCATGTTCATTCAAGTTGATATTTTAGAATCAGGGGCTTGTGAATTAAATATTTGGCCTCACAGTTTGCCATTTGGGAAAACATACAAAAAGAGTTCTGGGTCCTGTTTTGATGTTTTCGTTCACATTTTTCACACTGTAGTTTTCTTGATTCTGTAAACCTTGTGTTTAGCACGTGCTGCTGCTTTCTTTGATACTGTTCTACCAGTGTGTGCTAAGCATGTACCTGAAAGGTGGGTGCATGTCTGCTAGTTTAAATAGAAACAGTTTTAAATAATATGGTGAGATCTGTCTCTCTACTTTGTCTGTATCTGTGTATTCATCTGTCCTTGTGTTAGACTAATGAGACTTTTCAAAGTCTCTCGGAGGATAACTTTTGCTATGAAACCTAGCTGTAAAGTCAGTTCTTAGTGTCCTCAGCATGGGATTGGCATCACCCCATCTCCTTAAATTCATTGATTTAGTGTCTGAGTCCTTAGTGCCTGTGTGCTCGCTTGCAGTGCTTGCTGTCTCTTACTTCAACTTGAAAATTCCTTGGGTTAAAGACTGTGTTTTTCTACGTATCAAATCATGGCCTGAGATTACACAGATTTAAGCTTTATCTGTGTGTTCTTGGTATCTTTCAACCATGCTCCAAGTAAACTAAAATTGCAAGCCAGTTGCAAGCTGAATAGCAATTGGTAATTGATTGGTTCCAGTAGCAAGGCCTAGCTTAATGTTGTCAATTCTAGTTCAGTTTTTGAACCTCAGTCCAGGCTTGGAGGAGAACAAGCTGACCTCATCTTTTAGAAGAACATATTCCAGTTCACCAGTAAACTTAAGAACCCAGTTTTGCAGCATTTCAGATGATGGGTTTGTTGTCCAACATACAAAGTCAATGAATAGCCCAAGATTCCCTTTAGTTAACAGTCAATAGTCTGTCTTTTCCTGTACAGGGAATTAGTTCTTCCCATTCATATTTGGCTTGAGCTAGCCATGTTGCAAGGAATGTGCAAAATGGGAGATTCTACTTGTCAAAAAGCAAGGGAAATTAAATGGTAGGGAAAGAAATGGTGTTAGGCCCCATGAAGTATTTAACCAGTTGCCAGAACATGGTAAAAAAAAAAGAGTAGTGGTAATTGCATCAGCGGCAGTGAGTGTGGAGTCATGTGAAGGAGAGGAATGATGTAAGTGAGGAAGGACAGGGAGGAAGGAACATGTGAGAAACATGAGAAAACTGAGATACAAGAGGAGCACAAGGCTGATCTCTAAGGCTGAGGAAAAAACTGCCATCAATTTTCCACTCCCTGGAAAGAGGGTAGACATCATGCCCAGTGTTTTGCACACCTATTAGGTGTATTATTAAAGGAGCACCTCTACCTTATGCTCAAAGCCTCAACAACCTGATAAACACCCAACAGCAAATAATTGCTTATACAAAAGGGTAAGGACTTCTTCCCTACTTCAAAAAAGATTGGCTTTGAGCAGCTGAAGAGGCAGGTGAAAGGGAACCATACATTTACAGGCAGATCAACCTTGGCAGGCTGCCAGGACGATCCAAACCTGTGAGGTAACTTGTTTAACACCCTCTTGTGCAGAAGTGTAAACAGCAGGTAGCACAGGCAGGGTAAAGCATCACCTACTTTTGTGACAGTGCTTCGTAAATAGTGGAGGAAAGAATTCCTCTCCACGCCAGAATTTGTCGCACATAAATATTTGTAATAGTTGCTATGGCAGTTGAGAGGAGAAAGATGAAAATCAGAAAACAGTGAAAGCTGTCTGAAAACAAAGAAATGTATCCAGAGAGTAAGCTCAAGTACTGGAATTTTTATTGCCCTGAATTCTTGTTATAGGCCTTTGATTGCAAAAACACCACTGCAAAACAAAAAAAAAACCCAAACCCCAAACCACCCAAATCCAAAAACTGTACCTTTATATTTGAAGATAAAATATATCTTTATATTAATATATCTTTCATTAATAATCCCAGATGCTAAAATGTGGCCTTCATTAATTGTAGTTGCCATTTTTAACATCCATGAATCTGATTGTGCCTTATTCTTGAGCGATATCCTTAAATTTTCCAGAATAACTCATAGCAGATAGGAATCTGGGATGAAGTTCTTGGGCATGGTATTTCAGTTGTGTTGGATGAGATTCTGTGCTTTAGTGCTGGAGTAACTCAACACCTGCAGATGGGATAGGAATAAGATGTCTTTAAGAACACCCCATCACTTTTCTGATGGCAAACACTTTGTGCATCCCATTGTTGCCAGCCATCCCCATAACATTTTAGAAGGGGAACTGAAAAACCTGTGCTGGGAGTGTATGGGCTGATCTTTCCATAGCATTGAAAATTATTCCCCTCAAGACACTAATATTTAACATATAGTATACTTCTCATTTTCAGAATAACGAATCTGGGTGTCCTTCACAACTGTTAACTTTTGATTTTCAGCTTTCTTAGGTATTTTTTTCCCTACTGTTAAATATGAGGCTTTCTTGTCTGACATTTCCAAGCTACAGTAATTGATTCTTATAGAATAGTATCTTTATTTTAAAAAAATACACTTAAGATTTTTGATATTGTACAATTGACCACTTTTACAATGCCCTGAGTTTTACATAGGGGCACCTATTAGCACACTTATAACTAAGAGATTTTCACAATTTCCATTATATAGTAAAACATTATTTTCAGGAACTTAGAAGGTGGCTGTAAAAAGCAACTGTGGGCTGCAGTTTTACACAGAAAATCTTCACCCATGAGAAAATTATTGTCACAAATGCTGAAAGCATCAGTCAGTATGCATAGCTATTTTTAGGTGGACTGACTGAAAAATTAAATATAGCAATTCAGTGGTTTAAAACATTTTTTCACACTCATGTACAGCCACCAGGTGTAAAACACCCCGTGGTCCTGATTCTCTGAGGGTTTCTTGGTAGTGCTCCAATATGACAAAAGAAGCTTGAAGCTCCACAAAATAGTGTAAAATTTCCAGGCACAATTGAATTTTCTGTTGATGGAGGAAGCCACCCTTATATCATACTGAAGGAGGGAGGAATCTTGCCCTTCTTCCTTAAATCCTTGAGCACAGGGAGTGGAGCAGAAATATGAATACACTAAGGAAAGAACATCATATATTCTGGCTAAGCACTAGCAATTGGTACAGATTCAAACAAGCCCTCTTTGTACAACTGTCTATTTTTCTTAGTCTAAAATGTGAACAGTTTTCTCCTTCAGGAGTCTCAATATCTCAAAAATAGAAAAGTGTTTAGGATCATTTGCCTTTCTCCCATGTACATATGCAAAGTTTTTAAGCAAGTGCCTAATGAAGAACTTGGTAGCAAGGGAAAAATATTTCCTTAATTTGTACATTGATTTAATTTCACAGGATCAGTGGTCCAAAGAGAGTGTAGTGTGAGCATTGCAGCATCTTCATAAATTCTGCAAATAATAAATGATTGTGTTTTCAATTTGGAAGGGGTGGTTTCACAGGAATTGAAAAAAAGGAATTATTTGTAAATTTTCAAGTAAGCCTCTATTTCATAGTAAACACTGTATTTTTTTATCCAAACCAGTTAACTGTGGTAACATATTAAGACATGCCATTACCGTATTTATAAAAACATCTTCCTGGTTTTGTTTACACATCCCAAGTGCCCAGGGGTACCTTACTTGAAAAATTAGCCTGAAGAACAGCTCCTGTTAACATGCTGTTTTTGCTTCTTTCTCTTCATGTTATATTACTTGCTAGTTACATTATCAGTTGTTGTAATATCAGCACCCCATGTAAAAGGCAAGAAGAAATGGCCTATGCATATCTCAGGCCCAGCTCCTTGCTAATTGCTGGTATGACAGCAGTGGATGGAAAGAATTAGCTATATTGATACAAAGAATGGTGTTGCATCATTCAGAAAGTGACAAATTATTGAAGATGGATGCAGGAAATGGGTCACTAAAGCAGTGGCTGCAACACATTTTAAAATCTTTTGCCGAGTATTCTGCATTTCTTTGTAACACGTAATTTGAGGGAGGTGGTTTTGTAAAACCCTCTCCCATTGTTAAACATAATTCCCTTTTACAAACTACATTGTACTTAAGCTTTTTAAAATCACTGTTTTGGTAAAGAACATGTGAGCAAGCAATGAACAGTGTTCAGCCACACCTTGAACAATGCATCCATCAAATATGAAGTCAGACTGCCTTCTTTCTCTGTCCTTAATTCCCATCTGTCATTTCTCCATCTTAAAACAAAACAAAGCATTGACTGAAGTATGAATGGATCACTATGGTCCTTGTTCAAACAGGACTTTTTCAACAAAAAAGCTTTTAGGGATGACTGAAGACTGCAGAATTAGCCCCTGTGTTTTAAATTAATGTTGTGTTTTCTGGATGTTCTAGGTGACACTCATGTCATGAGAAATTTGAAATGATGTGAATAACAGCTACACTGGCTGTTACTTTTATGGAAACATTTTTATGTTAAAGAGATTAGTGTATTCTTCTTTGTATTGCTTTGACTTTGAATATGATTAATATAGTAACAATATAATTGCTTAGCTGGTAGACCAGGTGCTTTTTTTTTTCTGAAAAATCAAATCAAATCCTTAGATCTTCTCAGATACCTAACAATAATTGTTAGTATTTTTTCTCTTGGATTGGGCTGTTTCATCCATGACTTTCCTTTCTGTAGGCCTCTATTTTCCTCAACTGAGGAAACTATATGAAATTACATATCAAAGGGGAACAACAGCAATATTTGTGGATTGAAAAATGTAGTTTATTGTTAGATCTGATGACTGGCAGTCCCTTACTTCTGGCATCATTACGTAGGCTGAAAAACTTTCGCCTTAAATATGATTCATATTTCTTTTCTGTCAATAACATTAATATCAGAATGGGGTTGTTAGCATTTAATTAATTATCTGTGAAGGGTCTTGAAGTCTGCAAGTGGCACATGATTGAAAAATATGATGACACTTAAACACCTCCCCAAATTCATAGTAGAGGCTGCTTCTTCATCCCAATTTCTCTACAGATGTTTCATGGACCTTCACAGAATAACTGTTATGTTGGAGCACATGTGTGACTGTGTCAGCCACCAGGAGCTAAAGCCAGGCCTCAAGCCCTAATTAATTCAGTTAATATCCCACGTAATTTAAAGCATTATTTTATTGTTTTAGCTATAGTCCATGCCAAGTTTCCATGAGGGTTAGCTTTGCCATAGAATGTGGTCAAGAAATCTAAACTGTTTGTGTAAGCCATCAAGCAAGTAGCTGCATTTAGCAGTTTTAATTCATTTATATAGCACAGTTTGGGCAGGGCTGGCTGTGAAGCGTGGATGTGCTAGCAGCTTATTTAGAATTAATGTTTTGGTATTTATTAGGGCACTGCTAACAATTCAGCTTTAAACACGGGTGAGTGAATGGTGGAGCTCAGAACAGTTGCTTTGATTTCACATGCAGCAGATATTCCACTCTTAATTTTAGCTTTAGACTTTCAAATGGGGAAAGATGTATATGCAGGTTGTGAGTATGGCTGTGAAAACTGGTGCTGTGTTTTAATTGAGATTAAGTATTTTGCTTGCATATGTAAAACAAATGTACTAAAAAAAGTAAACTCGCTGCCACCAAAACTGAAAACAAGGCACTCTGGAAAATATATGCTGATATATAACTGGCTAGAATTTCCTTCATTTTGCAAAGCCACGAGCCACATGCATCAGCTCACCACAAAGTCATTAGGTCTTTTTAAACTCAGATGAAAAACATTAACAAATACCACAAAAGGCTTTAGTATGGCCCCTTTGTTCATTCACATATGGCAGTTTATAACTCCTGCACCACTTGGGTCGTGTGTTTGTTTAAGCTGCCTCCATCAGGCCAGCCCTGAAAGAACAAAAGACATCTTGAGCGATCCTAAGCAGGAAATGGGCTAATCTAAACATGGCTTGTGACACTATAAGTAGAATAGAAAGGGGAGGGATTGATTAGTCATTAATGTCCAATTGACTCCATATGGATGTTGCAATAATAAGGCCTTTTTCAGTGCAGTAGCGGAGTTATTGAATTAGAGGTTTATGTTTCCTCAGAGCTGACCTTAGGGAATTCCCAGTTGGTTCTTCTTGTTGATGTTTTAAAGAGAATGGAGTCTCTTAGCGGGGAAAAAGGGAAGTCTTATCATAAGGAAGTGTTGCTTGGATGTAGCTAACCTGTGCTACAGTATATTCTCACCTTTTACTATTTACTTAGTGCATTTCAGAACCCTTACAGGTGAAAAATTTTAGAGGCCATTTAAATATTGCAGTATTTCATGAATTGCTTCTGGCTTTCCCAGTTTTATTCCCCATTCATTCACTGACATGCAGCCTGTGAGAAATGTTCACTGCTCAAATTGCAGCTGAATAATATTTGTTTAGCATTTGGAACAAAAGCTGCCTGACAAACAGAACATTTGTGTCACCCCTGTTCCAAACCTTGCCATGTTTCCAAGTGGGTATTTTGCCAGTGATGACAAGACATGCCAGTAAATAATGAGAAAATCTGAATGGTGTTGGAGATGAAGAACTAAGAGGCAGGCAAGGGGCAAAACAGATAAATGTTATTCTACAACTGCTACATGTCACTTAGATTACAGTGAAGTAGCAGTAATTCTTGTAACATTCTCTAAACTTGATAACCCAAAATATTAGTTAAATGACAACTCTTGTGTTCTAAGCTTGCCAAAGCTGCCTTTTCCATTCTGTTCTTTCCATATTTGTCTTTTTCTATTTGATTTTAACTACTGCTGTGTGTCTCACAAAGGCTGCATTTGTCTGTGCACAGGCTGAGGGCACCACAGGGCACTACTACACTGGTTTTTCATTCTCCCTGTTTTTTTGGCATGTCCATATCTATGAGTAACCCATCTCTTACAGTGAAAGAGTGACTCCTGTTTGCATGTTTGTCAGGTGCCTCTGTGGTGCTAGCTGTATTACCACAGACAGGGCCAGATATTTTGGAGGTCACAATCAGTCGTTTCCAAACTAGGCAAATATGTCACCTCAGCTTAATGAATAACTGATGATGGGAGCTTTACTACTAACCAGTCATTTTCATACCAGGAACCTAGAAAGATTGTCTTTATTTCCATGTATCCTGTCTTGGTGTGTGTCCATGGAAGATGATCTGCAGTACATACTCTAGATCTCTAGATTAGCCAGATCCATTGTCTGGGAGGAAGTCAGGGGAAATGTATCACTTCAAACATGAATCAATGGCCATACTGTGAAGAGTCATTAAGGCATAACAGGGTGACTGACAAAAATCTTTTTGCTGTCACTTCTTTTCTCTCTTTTCCTCACCTTTTTCTCAGCTCTTTTTTTGCTTCTTTCTATCACATCTATTATTGTTTTCTGGTAACATGTAAAGGCCCAGTCTCAGGTTTTGTGGGAGGTGATGTGCAAAATGGAAGGTAAACCCACATCCCAGTAAAGAGAGCAGGATTAACCCTAATGTGGCCAAGATTTCAGGAAGCATGCAGAAGGAACGATGCCTGTCCTAAAAAAATTTCATTAGTAAATGTAAGAAACTCAGATAAAGGCAGGAATAAATAAATAAATAATGTAACAATTGTTATTTTATGTTTCTTGACATTTATTTCACATGAGGATGTTTATTTTTCTTGATGATCAGATTCTTTTATCTTTCTAGTATTCTCGGATTAGAGAGCTGTTTAGAAATGAAAATATTGTTGGAAATTATTTTCATGAAGCTGTAGCATTTTTAGATTTAGTCTGTGGCGTTTTCTTTGCCTCAGTATTGCCTCTCAAGCAGTATAGAATCCAGCTTTCACAGAGGGGCTGCCTGCCATATATCGAAAAAAAGAAATCACTCTTATTTAATCTGATTTTAGTTTTAATTCATCAAAGTTATGACAAGTTGTGCAAATGCATAGGATCTAGGAAGTAAGGCAGTGAACACTTCCAGAAGCTAAAAGCGTCACTTTGAGGACAGCCCCTGTCTTTAGGCCAAAATATAGAGTTCTTTGCCACCTAAGCCTCTAGGGCAGCCAAACTGTACTGCTTTTGTAATAATTATAAATTCTGACCAGGCTCTTAATTCTGAAAATCCCTTCTCCTATGATTGCAGTGTGAAGAGTAACTGGCAGATAGAGCATTAGTTGCCACAGAGAGACAATTGCCAATTCCTTCTCTTGTCTTTCCCTTTACCAGTAGTACATTTCCATTTTATCTGTTATTTTGGGTTCATTAGTTATTAGAATTTCCTGAAAATATGTTCAGAAAGATTTAAAACACCTACTTTTTTGCACTTGCATATATATTTTCTTTAAAAATTCTAAGTGTCTCTTTGAGCCTCCGTCAGTACTATAATTATCATAATAGGAAAAATCTCCATAGTTTGTTAAATCTGCTGAAATGGTTTTTATAGGGCACAATAAAGTCAAAATATCTCCTTGACAGGATGAAGTATCTAAGAACAACTTTGAAAGCTTGTTATGTGTTTCAACTTGTAAAATCTCACAGAGCATATGTGTATTTGTATCATTAGCACCTCATTTCTAATCTAAAAAGGTACTTAGACCTTCTGACTTCCCCCATAGAATCCCATGCTACAAGAATTATTTTATTATAATGCTCTATATGCTGAATATAATTCTGTGGTTCTGAGACAGAAGAGCATGAAGATTATATTGCTTTCGTTATTTGAAGAAATTCATTTTGCAAATGCTTTTGTGATGGCCTATAGGTCAGCCTGCAAATATTTCCCCAGAGATCAAGCTCAAAGAACATCAACTCTTTGGCTGCTTTTTCAAGTCCTTCAAGTAAGGACTTGCAGAAAGCAGATGCAGCCAGAGTTGACCTTCCTTGGATGGTTGTAATTTATTACTCCAAGTAAGAATTGTTTTCTGACATAACCTTTCTATGAAAACAGATAATTTATGGTGGTTTTCTGCCTTCTTTTTTTTTCCTTTCTTTTTTTCTTTGGTTTTTTTTTTTTTTTTTTTTCATTCTGTTAGATTACATCCAGGTTAAAAAGCCACCTATAATCTTGTTCCCAGTAAAACTACTCTTTACCTGCATTAGGCTTGAAAAGTGCAAAATTGTGTTAGAAAGGGCTAAAGACAAACTCTTCCGTAGCTGTAGTGAATAAGTACCTTTGGGAAAGGAAAAGATGGAAAGACACCCAATGGATTCAAATATGTCTTTCCTGTGCTGTGAGTAGAGCAGCTTAATAACAAATAACTTTTGCATAAATAATTTTTTTTTTTGTCACCAACTTCCTAATTGCCCACATAGTAGTAAGAGATTTTTATTAGATTATCTTAAAGGATAGAACAACTGTTACATGCTGTGTTGGACTTTTCTCAAATTATACAGTTCTTTGTCCCAATAAATATTTCAATGTTGACTTACTATGTTTGAAACTTATTTCAGTTTCTAAATAAATTAATCCTCTCTCAAAATATGGTATCTTTGATACATTTGTGGTCCGAGGCAACAATGAACAGAGCCTCATTGACCATTCACCCCCCTCAACTGGTCCTACCTGCAGGTCACTCTGCAAAACTGCTCTTCCCTTTAGCAATAAAAAAGCTGACTGCAGCCTCCTGTAAATGCAGAACACCTGTGGCACGGTGTTTAACTTAGCACAGTGCTAAAACAGTTTTGCAGCTCACATTTGCCACAAACCTGTCTTCTTTTATGTGCACGCGTGTTAGTATACAAATTGCCAAATTGGTGTCAGTTGTAAAGTAATGGCATGGGAGGCATCATAAATTACCAGGGTGATCCTCAGGAGAAGACACTGCTGTATGTGAATGAGTGTTTTGCTCTCAGGGTAATGTATGTCTTCATCTGGCCCAGTAGTCAGCATATTGCCCTGTGTTGATGGATATAGTCAGCTTGAAACTACACTACATTTCACTGCACAATAAACATGGCTGTCAACACCATATAAAGCAAAATCAATTTATCCTGTATGGTCAGTGCGTTTTAAATGAAATTAATGTACTGTGGACCTGGTGGCAAAAAGGTAGTGTATTAGTTATGCATCCTCTGTTTTAGGGCCCCTTTTTCATGCAAATGTGTTTCTTATATAGAATTTTTTAAAAGGTATGCCTATGTAATGCTTTCACCCTGAATTAGGAAAATTGATTTTTGCACAACTAAAAACTTGTGCCTGTATTCAGTAAAACTGCAGTGTTTTGTTTTACATACTGTAAATAATTAATCTTATATTATTTGGCAGATAAATTCATGTTGGTAGCTGTTATAGTTTATAAAAAAAAAGGAGGCCTATTGCTATACTAATTTGTTGTCAAATATCTTGTTTTTTCAAGGTATTAAGTTATATGACCAGTTTGATAAGGTCTAAGACTGTCAGTCTCCCACTATAAACACTTTTTGGCTTTTTTATAGCTAAGGTATAACTCTAAAAACATATCTTATCATCGCAACTGCAGAAGGTTTTTTTCCAGTAAAGGCATGCCTTGGTCATCTGTTTCTCCCATAGTAACCAGTTCTGCACCTCAGCTCTGTGATCTCTAAAGCCCCATGAGGCTTTGCTGTTTGTGGTCAAGAAACAGGGCTGGATGCATTCAAAAACCCAGTTGAGGGCTGGCATGTACAAGCTGAATTGATGGCAGATAAGGATAGGACACTGGGATACACTATGGCACAGCAGGCATGGAGCTGGAGTCCTTGTCTCCCACCCTGGAGGCTCCAATGTGCTGTGTGTGTACCTGTTGGAGGGAGACAGTTTTATTACATGTATGTGGTTCAAATGCTCCAAAGTGCATCTAGAATTCAATCAAAGCAGATGCAACTTTAAAATGTTCAGCTTCAAATAGAATCTGATCCATACAAACAGCAGCATGTACCTGGTGCACTGTATAATTTAATTTATTAAATGTTTGGCACGTGCTTCACTGCTCAAGCAGCAAATCTGTCATTGGCTTGTGTCAGCAGGCCTATATCAGTTTGGATTCTCAAATATAACTTTTATGCGAGTCTTGTTGAACATAATTTTATGGTAAAGCCCCAAATGGAAACTTTATCAAATCTCCATGTCTTAATTGGATGAATACCAGTGCAATTTTTTTCTTCAATTTGATGTTGGGTCATCTCAGATGGGCAAGCCTGCCCAGCTACACTGAGACCACTGGTTGGCCCATCTCTCTCTGTCTGATAGGTCTGGCAGCAGAGAGAGAGACATAGAGAGAGAGAGGGAGCCAAAGAGGCTAAAATAAGCACAGCTCTGAAAGCGCTTTCCTAATCCACGTAATAATGTTTTGCATCCATCTTGTTTCCTCCTGCCCTGACGTTACAGGGAGTAAAGCAGTGAATGGCTCTGCAGCTAAACTACAGCAGTATTATTGTTGGCCAACAGGAGGGGCCACGGTGGCTGAAGCCCGGGTCTACCGGGACTCGCGGGGCCGTGCCAGCAGCGAGCCCCACATCAAGCGGCCGATGAACGCCTTCATGGTCTGGGCCAAGGACGAGCGCCGGAAAATCCTCCAGGCCTTCCCTGACATGCACAACTCCAACATCAGCAAAATCCTAGGTAAGCGCAAAGCAACGGGCAGCAAGCTGTGCTGGCAGGTTCAGGTTGGGTGTTAGGAGGAAATTCTTTACTGGGGGGGTGGTGAGGCGCTGGCACAGGAGGGCTGAGAGGCTGTGGATGTCCCATCCCTGGAAGTGTTCAAGACCAGGTTGGATGGGGCTCTGAGCAACTTGTTGAAGGTGTCCCTGCCTAAGGCAGGGGGTTGGACCTGTATGATCTCTGTGGTCCCTTCCAACACAAACCATTCTACAGTTCTATGGAGTTCTCTAATTTTAGGACATATCTTTTTCTGGGAGATGTTCACCAAAATTAGAATTACTGACACTTATGCAAATGAAGATTCATGGCTTGTTTTCATTTTCATTCCCTTTCTTTTCCCTTTCTGCTCTTTCCCTAATACTTTTTATTGCCAACAGCAGTCACAACATGCTTTAAAACTTAGTAGCAATGAAAAGGAATGTTTTGTGAAATCTGTTGCGAGAGTGTGTCCCAATAAAGTCCCAATAACTGCAAGATCCCACTAGAATGCACTTGAACTACAATCACCAGAATGCAAAATGGGACTTGCTAGGGTAAATACTGGCATAAAGTTAAAAAAGTACAAAATCAAAATCAGAGTTTTATGTCAGTGCAACATCAAGAAGACCTGTACATGCAAACCTCACATCCCAAATGATGTTTGGTTCAAAACATTGCAATGTCCAAAAAGCTAAGCACTAGAAGCATGCAATTAAAATATTGCTCAGGTAAAAGACACAGTAGTTAATATTTAATTTGTATAGGTCGGGAAAATCAGGGAATATTCCATGGGTTTTATTTTGCCACTGTGCAAATAAATGGACTCATTTTTGAGAAATTTTGATTTGCTTTTTAAGACCCCTCCAGAGAATTAGAAACATACGTGAGAATGAGTGGTGAAATGTTAAAACCTATATTTGCGTTTTGAGTCTTTGAAGTGAAAGACAGATTCCAAATGTAGCTCATAATAAATAAAAGTAAAAATCAAGTTTCCTCTGTAATCATTTTATTGTAAACTCTGAGTTCAAATACAAAGTTTGTTGCATGTTAGTTCAATCAGAGGCAAGAATACATAGAAATAAATGTTACTTTGTCCTGAAACTTCCAAAATCTTTCTTAGTAGTTCTCATATTTTTGTCTACCATATAAGTGAGTTATATGAATAGCCTTTCAGTTTTATATAAAACCTTCACTGTTTCAGTGTTGGCAGCTGTAGGGAATCTATATTATTTGTGTGCATTCTGTGAAAAAAACTATTAGGAGCATAGTAACTGTATTCATTAAAATGTAAACTTCCAGCATAAATATTTCAGAAGTGCCAGCAATTGAGTGTTTGTTAACCATGGAATTAACCTGTCAGTATCTGCTCTGCCACAAATAAGTCTATGTCCATATAATATCTGTGCAACTTTTCCAGGACAATGAGAAAAGAGACTGAAATATTAGAACTGACACAGAATATTGCTGGCTTTGGATAATATTTATACAACTTTTCCATTTGTTGATGTATGAAAAATGTTGGTAAAAGAATAGCTTCCACCCACGTTTACCACAGCTGTAATCGTTTTATTCATCTAAAAGACACCAAAAAGCTATTTTATGCATTTCTTATTCCCGTCTCTGTTCAAATGTTTAGATAGCTCCTTACAAACAATACGAGAGATCTGAATACTTTTGCCTCTTCCTGTGTACACTGTGTTAATTTTTAAATTTTTTATTGGTGCAGCTTTCAATGAGAGTTTACAGTACCTGAAGTGGTGTATATAGTTACAGTGTGCTTTCTGTTTTACTTTTTATCTTTCCAATGTGAGTTTGTGAAATGTAACTTTCTCGATTCCTTTCTCTGTGCTTACTACATCTGGCCAAAAAATAATATGCAAATAGAATTTAAAATAGGTGTCAGTATTCTGCCAAGCTTATATCAGAAGTTCAGTAAATTTAAGATGCCCAGACAGCAAGGGATTGTTCATAATTTTGCTGAATCCATAAGGTTTGATACTTTTTTCCTGCTACATAGCAAGCTATTAATATCTATTAGCAGGAGTGTATAAACCAAATTCTCATAAAAATATCAAAGAAGCCTGTGTCCCTAGGCAATGTGTTAGGCTTTTAACAGTGAAAGTATGGCTGCAGACTTTCCTTAACCACCATACTGTGCGTGGTATTACAGAGGTATGGAATTACTCACAGATTAATGCTCTTATTGTAAAAAATTAAGTAGTCTGTTTTGCAGCATGAGGCTGAGATTTTGAGACTTAACTATTGATTTTAAGTGCACCCTATTTAATAGAGATTTACATATGCTTGGTCTGCAGCAATATCTGAAAGTCAGGGTTCTTTTGAGGTGTCTCACGTTGTGCAAGCCAATATATGTGCAGACTGATGTAAATTTAAATCAGTTTATTTAACGAACTTAATTAAAATTTATTACGGCGAGAAGGCACGTTGAGTTGTGTGTGTGCACAGCTAAGCCTGCTTCACTTGAGCACTTACTGACATTTTGTGTCTGTAGGATCTCGCTGGAAGTCCATGTCAAACCAAGAGAAACAACCTTATTACGAAGAGCAGGCACGACTAAGTAAAATCCACCTAGAAAAGTACCCTAATTACAAATACAAGCCTCGACCAAAACGCACCTGCATTGTGGATGGCAAGAAACTGCGCATTGGCGAATACAAGCAGCTGATGAGGTCTCGAAGACAGGAGATGAGGCAGTTTTTTACCGTAGGGTGAGTACAATTGTTGTAATTGTTTTCCAAGATGGAGCACGCTGTTTGAAGCCAAATAGACTTATCTGTTTAAGTCACTGACTAATGTCATTCCGAAGGGAAAGGGTTTGAACCGGTAAGACCTTATTAAAAACATAAGATGGAATATGGAGCTATCAGCTTGCCACTGAATGCTGATTATGAGACTGATTGTGGAATTCTTTAAAGTCAAAAGAAGTTGTTTCCCATTAGCCTGAAAGGTTTGAATCATGTCTTTTGTGAGTTTTTTGTAAGCTAATCCATTCTGGGTTAGTAATGACTCCAGCATAATTTCCTAAATTAAGAAAAGAACAAAGAGAGAAACACAAAGGATTATTCCTGTGTAGAATAAAGAATCAGGAGAGGGGGAAGAGGGAGAGGAGTAATAGCAGTTGCATGAGGAACACACACAATGAATGACATCAAGGTATGAAGCTACTAGGATTTCTGTTATATAGAGAAGTACATATTTTTTATTTTTTTTAAAAATCATTTTTATAAGAAGTGTTTCAAGTAGTTCGTAGATAGACTGGGTAGATTTATAACTCAACATGTGTGGCCCAAAAAGATCCTGGCACAGTTTTAAGAATACTGTGTGTGTTTTTAGGGGTATTTCCTCTGGTGTTCATCAGACAAAGCAGCGCTATGAAACATCTACAGGGTAAAGATAACAAAAGTCCAGTGAAACAACTGCACCATAACTGATTTCTTGCTCCTGTTTCTTTTTTTTTTTATGAATTAATCTGTGATGCTCAGTGCTCTAACACAATGTTTCTGGTGATTTACAAAGAGTCTAAAAGCTGTCTCCAGTGCCAGCCTTTCCAAATTCACAATGTTCTGCTTATTTCTCTAATCACAATAGTCTCCTTTTGTTGGGTACTTCACTACCAGATAATTGACCTTGACGTCGATTATGTGCCCTCATTTTTGGCTTGGGATGCAGAACTCCTGTTGCAGTCAATTATTTTGTGGTACAGCCTGCAACAATGTGGGCTCTTTCTTCAATCAGTAAATAGAAGTGGTTTTGATATCTTGAAATAGCCTTCCAGTCTATAGTTATGACATTGGTTTTTTTATTCTCCAGTCTAAGGGAAATTGTTTACTAATAGTCTTCCATCCAAATTGCACATAGGACTCTAAATAAAAATCTGAATTTATACAGCACGTCACAAATTATATTCAGATTGAGGGAATGAAATTCTAGCTTACATCTTCCAAAGCAGATTGACAGACCAAATCACATCTAGACAAGAAATGCAAAAGAAATGCCAAAACAGCAGTCTGAACAATTTGGGAATTGTTTGCTAATTCAAAACAGCATTAAGCAGTAGCATTTTACACATTAAATGTGATGGCTAAATGGGAGTGAATATTAAGGATGGATTAAAGAATCTTCTAAAAGTGCCTACCTAAAGAGTGAATTCCTGTTAAAATATATATATACTGAAAGCTATTCAAAACTGAAATGGTGCAACCTAAATGTAACATCTTTCTCATATATCCAACAGTGTGATCATGAACACCATGAAAATGTCACCATTTTTTGAAGGGATTGTTTCCAATTTCTATTTATGCTAAGTCCACTTCACTGTGTCTTATTAATGTTGAAGAAGTTTAAAGTAAACTACCTCTGTGCAGTTATATGATGATGCACTGGACTTTACCAAAACCAATGAGTTTTAGTTGTGCAAGTGATGGAAAAGGGAGTATGAAGTCTAATGGATGCATGCAATGGAGGTGAAATGAGATCCATGTTGCTGTTCAATGTGAATATAGATTATGGTCCTGAGGAGTCACAGGGTGGGATTTAAAAAAAAATTATTTCATGCTTCCCTGTGACTTCCCACTGTTGTCCCAAATTCCCCTTTTCCCTCAAGAATAATTTAAAACAAACTTATTGGAAGACACCAAGTAAAATTAGTGAAAAAGCCAGACTAGAACATCTTTTTTGAACTGGAACATAAAACATGGAATCATTTGTCTCAGCAGAATAGTTTACTAAGTAATGAAAAGCAACATTTCTTCCAAATCAGATTATAACTAAGTGAAACACAGTAACTGAGCCCACCAGCTTCTTAAACTTACTCTTCCCTGTGTTTAACATAAATATCACATAAAGCATCAGCTGGAACAGTTTTCCTAACTGACCTCACACCCCCATTATTTTTCCACTGTTTTGATGGAACAACATAAATCGTCCTTCAGAACTGCAGACGTGAGAGTTGAGATGTTGTTTCCTCTTCAGAGTGAAATAAGAGACAAATGTGGTTTTTCGGATTGAATATGCTCTGTGTTTACAGTAAATAGTTCAGTGGAAGATAGAGAACAAAAGTGCAAAATAGACTCTAATGAAATGTGCCAAGTGCTTCATACTGCTTGAAGTACTGCTGGGGGTTTTTTGTTGCTTTTTTTGTTTTAAAGAACAGACCAATTAAATTGAGAATGGGCACACCAAAATGGCAACAAAATATCATCACAGAATAAAAAGATAAGTAGGAGATATGTGAAGAGTCAGATACACATTCAAAGCAGGTGGCTAAAGGAAATAGTAAAAAGCAAGAAAAAAAAATTTCATGATTGTGTTTGCAATATTTTTATACCAAATGTTAGTTTATGTTTTACGCAATCCAGTAAAGGCTAGTTCCGGTCAGACTCCCTTAGGTGAGCCAATGGCTAACATAGGATAATTCTGCTATGGGTACACCCTCCCCCCCCTCCACCCCCAACATGGAGTTCTCCATGGCTCAAACTTTTTTGTTACAAAAGGCTCACACTGCTCACTTCCCTGAATCGCAGTCTTTGACAAAATTTGGTAAGATGCAAAAAGGGGGTTTAAAGAATTTCAAGATACAAACTAGCCAAAATTTAAATAAGCTAATGAAGGGCCAGGTTCTGTTTTGATGTTTGAAGAAAAGCCTCCTCCAAAGAATTGAAAGAGAGTGAAGATTTCTTGGAATAAATTGGCCAGGAAATTAATGTTTTCAGATAATTGTTTTACATCTAATAGAACAAAATCTGGGAACTGCCAAGTATTTTAAAGAGCAGAGTGGAACTTACAGTGTGCGTAGGCCTTCTATTGCATCCCTACATGAATGAATTTTGTTCCAAATGAGGCAGATAACATACAGAAATAATTCATGTTTAATGCAGAGTATGTTAAAAAATTGCTGCTTTCAGTCTAGGAAAAGCTGAATCTGAAGCCAGCTAGGTCTTTAAAATAATTGAGTTATTTTTAATAGTAAAATTTTTGATGGAACTTGTGAATGATACCTTCAGCATAAATTAATCCCAAACGGACTTCAAGTGATTTACAATTTCTCCTCACTAGTAGTTTTTTGTAATGCATAAATAAATGTGAGATAACAAATGGATCATATATAAACCATAAATTCAGATATTTTAAGTTGAGTCTGTCCTTTGTTGCTTTGTCTTACAAAGATAATTCATTGCTCAGTCATTTTTACAGTCCAATACACTCTAAATAGAAGTATATGCTATATACATTTCTCTGCAAAATGATGTAAGCAGTAACTTTTTTCTGTGCTTTACCAGAGTAAGATGTTTAGAATAAAGCCTTTATAGTGTTTATAACTACTGTACACACGTAGTCTGAATGTTGCTAGGCTATGGTTTTGAATAAGTCTGTAATATTATACTCCTGTAGCTTGAACTTAAAGCAAGTACACAATGGGTGCTTTTGTGAGATTTACTGTTATTTCATTCCTTATGGGAATGTAAGTTTCAGGGGTGTGTAACATATGAGCGTTTTGCTTGATGCAATCAATTTCTGCTTCAGACATTTAAATAGCTGTCAGAAAATGGTTGGGAAGGGATCGGAAAACAATAGTCATTTGCCAATTTAAATGTTTGGCTGGTTTGGCAAAAGTCAAAAGAGGAATGTTCTTCAGAAAAATACTAAGAATATTAACGCCACAAATTTGCGACCAGGTCAGTTTGGCTAAGAATTTTCATGTTACTTACATTTTTATATTTACTTAAATATTTTGGGCCAAATCTTAAGCCCCTGAGTGGACAGGCAAGTTATTGGTGCTGGCAGAGCAGTAATTGTCCACGTGAGGATTTCTTTGCCAAAGAGGAGATGGTGGGGACAGGAGTGGTTTGAAGCCAGGGTACCTAAAGATGTGCCACCATTCCTCATGGATCTGAAGAGGCCAAAAGATTAATGTTGCTTTCTGGAAATCTTAACAGGCAGAAAACTTCCATGAGCAACTGAGCTGAATTGTAACCTGTAGATTGCAGGTAAAGTATGTTTTTATCTCCCCTCTCCAAGGTTCTATGATTGGTAAACCTCTAGCTAGAGGCAATGATTAAATGTGTGGAATTTAATGTAATAAAAGACTCCATTAACATGACTGCCTTTAAGATCTACCAATATAAGAAAACATAATGGCCAGAGTTGTAGGTTAGAAACTCCAACTCTTCCTTTCAGGGAGAGTAGTGGGAATTTAAACAAATTATCTGTTTTCCTCTCCACAAGAACTTAATTACTTAGGAAATGATAACACTCATCTCTAGTAACATATGCCATCCACATAGCTTGTGATATTTTAAAATAAGACTTTCTGGGATGTAATGTAGCAACTAGAGCAGAATTTACAGTGACAACCTGATCAGCTCTAAATAATAACAGGTATTAAATCAGAGGTAGGTGTCCAGTTACTGGGGGTGTGTAGGTGCCCATGGTTAAGTGCTAGAAAATTTTTTGCTAGCAAATGGGTAGCAATTTGAGACCCTTTCCAATTAGGTGGTACAGTTACCACATGTTTACAGTTCCACAGTGAGATATAGGTAATTTAAAGTTATTACCCAGCCAGCAGCAGGCATGCACAGCATGTCTGATTTTTGTTTAACATGTAAAAAAGGACTGCATTTATGAATGACAAATTCAGTAAGCCCTTAACTTTCCTGTTATACCAATGATGTTCTTTGACAATTAGATTCATTCAGTAGCCTGCCATGCATTTGTGTGGTGTGGTCCCAAGTAAAAGTACCTGTGTGAATTTGGCTTCTTTATGCTCAGATGACCACCTCCATTTATACTTTGAAATGGGTGGTACTTGGATAAGTGTACCCAGTCCCACAGAAATGTAAATGTGCAGAAGAGCTCTGCTGACTGAGTTTGAAATACCAGGATTTCTCTGTCCTTTAGGCCTTAACTGATGACCATTGCTTTATCAACATATCTCACAACATTGTCTTAAGCAGACTTTTAAAATTGTTCTTGCTGCTTGCAAAAAGGAAATTTGCTTCTGAAAAAACACAAACATTTGGGGGAGGAGAGGTATAGAGGTGGATATTAGTGTTCTCATACTTAATGTCATCTGTAACACAGCAGCAGCTTTGGCTCAATCATTCTTTGAGTCAGTTCTACAACTTCTGTTACAGGAGTTGTGAAAACTTTTCTCAAAGCATAATTTGGCATTGATATGATGGTATTCTTTGATGAACAACTGGTATTGTTTTGTTTTGTGAATTTATTAATTCTAAGGAATATCAGTGAAAGATTATTAGTTGGGCAGATCAGAAAGAATTAAGTGTGTATGGCCTGGTGACAACCACATAGATTTTTCTGTTGAGCATGTGTGGGTTTCTTTTTCCTTTGTTTTGTGGAAACATTCATTAATGTGAACATTTTCTGTGTCTAAAAGATGTGGAGGAGATACTTGTGGGTTTTTAGTAGTAATAGTTTATACTCCTGAAAACATGCAATCCTAAACCAGGAATGTTCCCATGTGAGGTAGGTGTTCAATTTTATGGATAAAGTATTGAAAGATGTTTGCAGAAAATCACTTGCAAGCAAATACATTGGCTGAAAATTGTTTTCACAGAACATTTATCAGACCATTTTAAAAGTGAAAATTTAGTGAAAAATCCCAAGCTGTTTGTAAATCATCTGCAAATCATCATTTGCAAACAGGAGTATAATGACTGTGTCAAATGAATTACTGCGTTTTTGCTCACTGCTAGCCAGGTGTACGCGACTAACACAACAGATGTTTGAATTTCTCAAGCTGTGCAGAGGCTGTAAGAGTCAGGCTAGCAGTACCAGCCGTGGCAGGACTGCAGACTATTTCAGTGGTGTGTTACACAGGGTGTTTGTGGTTTCAGTGTATCACTACCCAAACCTGAAGGACTGAAGCTTCCCTGTAACTCTCTAGCGTGATATCAAAATTAGAGTCTGATCAATGAACAATAAAGACTCAACATTTAGGGTTTTTAAAATAAGCTTAACATGATTTTCTGTATTGATTTAGCCAATGATTAGGAAATTATGAGACTGGTTTATGAAATGTCCTTTTGAATTTAGCATGGAATGACACAGTGGTCAAGGGATATTCCTTAGACTATTCAAACATACCTGATACTGTTTTTCCTGCTAAAATCTATAATAGTTCACTGTTACTGGGTCAATATTTCTCTAAAGAAGGTTGGGAATACATTGAAATGTATGATTCTTTAAATAGATTATGCAAATAGGCATGTACATTCAATAACTAGTCAATACAAAATCAGCATCTTCCAGGGCAGATTTGTTGGTTTTTTTATCAAGTACTTTGCGTCAAATCCCACATCTTAAACATAAAATCCTGAGAAAGCAAATGGCATTCTGGTGATGGATCCAAATAAAAATCAAAACCCAGCAATCAAATGTCAAAAGAATGTCTAAGTGCTGTAGGAATCTACCTAGCTCTTACATAGTAAATTAGGTACTTCAGTTTCTGTCTGCCCTTTTAGGTAATCTCGAGGTCCTCTCATTAACAGAAGCTCTTGCCATGAGTTTAGATTTTGGATACATGGTGTCTATGGTAGCAGACAGGCATCACACGGTGCCTGAAGCCTTTTGATGGTCTCTGTCCAAGTGCTGGTTTGTGTTGTGGCTTGAATAAACATGTGAAAGGATGTCTGGTAGTGACTGTAAACACTTCAGTTCCCAGTTGTCCTTTGGGGGAGATAATGAACCAATACCATAGAAGACTGTTAGCCCAGGGGAATACATGGAGCCTTTCTAGGAAACCACCTGCTTTTCTTTCCTTTGGACTTGCAGAAGGTCTTCCCTCCTCTGCACACAGGCAGTGACACTTCCCTCTTGATTTTCCTTCCAGACAACAGCCTCAGATTCCAATCACCACGGGAACAGGAGTTGTCTACCCTGGTGCTATTACCATGGCGACCACCACGCCGTCCCCTCAGATGACATCAGATTGCTCCAGCACCTCTGCCAGCCCTGAGCCCAGCATCCCTGTCATCCAGAGCACTTATGGTATGAAGACGGACAGCGGAAGCCTTCCTGGAAATGAAATGATAAACGGAGAGGATGAAATAGAAATGTACGAGGACTATGAGGATGATCCCAAATCAGACTATAGTAGTGAAAACGAAGCCCATGAGGCAGTCAGTGCCAACTGAGGAGTGTTTGCAGAATTAAAGTACTCAGACTCATTTGGGTTTTTTTGGGGTTTTTTTGAACAAAAGTTCTTAAAGAGCCTGCATGCATGTGTGGCTCCTACAGTTACATCAGCAGAATGGTCTTAAATGTTTCTTATTGTGTGAGACAGATTGTTTCCCTGATTTTTCATGAACTTGGGTTTTTTTGTTTTGTTTTGTTTTTTTTTAATTTAGATGAAGACATAAATATCAGACATCAGGACTTGAGAACTTATATGAATCAATAGCTGTCTTACAAGTCTTACCTTTTGTCTTTTTCCGTTTGGATGCTGATAAAGGTTTAAGTTACTGTTTTAGATGGGGGTTATACATTCTCACTCAGGTATGCTGTGCCAGCCTACAGGTTGTGAATGTGTTTTTATTCTGGATTATTTTAGAAAACAAAAACTGCAGATTTCATATTGTGAAACAGAACAAGTCCGCAAGTGTGCACACCTGTGCATCATAGCTTGTCTTTAAAAAATAGTCTCTGAATTCCATTTTTTTTTTCCATATGTATAGGTGAACTTCTGATGTGCCAAACTTTTCATAACTTTTGAATCTTAACATTTAAACAAAAAGTCTTAAAAGAGACACTGTAAAGTCTTAGACAATCCTTTGGCATCTTAAAAAAAATTATATATAAAACTAATTTTTTTCCAGAATATGGTAAAGTACTCAGGAATCTGGAGACAGGATATTCTTAATTAGTGAACATGGTTGCCATAGTGCATGTGCCCAATTGCTTTTGCCTCTTGATGTGCCATTAGTGTGAAATTTTAAGTAAGCACAAAAGAGCGATCACCAGCTATGGACAGGCCTGTCTTAGCAGTGTGAGGCCACCTCTGATTACATTCTCTATCCCCTTGCTTTTAACCCTTGCATTCAGTCTTAACACATTTTCTCTTAAATAATTTATTCATTCCAGAATGTCAAGGGTCCAAATACTTAATATTTATTTTTAAAAGTACAGTTGGTGGCATTACACTTACAATTCCTTATTGATATTTTGAAGAGCCTCTTATTTCCCCTTCCCTAAATCACACAGGTATATGAAAATAAAAGTGCACCTGCTACTAAAATGAACATGACCTTTATGAATGAGAAATTCACTTGTTCCTCTAACACTGTATGTTCAAGGAGCACTTGGAAACACTCTGCTATATGTATTGCAAAATAAAGTGAGTACTTTTATATGTACATAGAGTACAAATACCCCTAGAAATGTGTTTATAGTTATAAACCTCTATACTTAGACAGCAAGGGCAGATGTAAAATCCAAACTGCATTTACAGTCCACCATGCTGAATTTTTAGGGCCTGAGGAACCTGTGGCAAGTCATGGCTCTGTACATCATGTCCCATTGCCACCTGAAGGAACTGTGCTACTTTAAGGATTTATGCAGTGATTTATTTGTGAGACTCAAAGTGGGGAAGGGAGGGACACTCAAATATCTAATTGCAAAGGTGGGAAAATGGGTCATCAAAAATATTTATTGTATATTTGTCATGTGGGAATGTGACTTGTCAAGCGCTTTGGGATCTTTGGATGAAAGGTGCTATAGAAATTAACATTTCTGTTTGTATTATTTCTAGAAACAATGCAATTACTGGAGAAAATTCTGGGAAATATGCAAGATTCAATTCAAAGACTGTGAATCTGTTAGATTTCAAAGACAGAGGAGAAACTGCCTTTATTTTTTCCCTTCATACTCCACTCCTGCTCACAAATAGATCACTGTATATATATATATACAGTTCCAGTAGGCCTGATGAATAACTGTGCTGAAGCTCCTCAACTCCCTCAGCTTTTAATGGGAATTGGCTGTGTTCAGCACACAGGTGATAAATTCAGCCTCAGGCTGAGAGGTACCAGGGGGCCTAGAGCAGCTCCTCTGGAAGTCTGGGAGCATCTTCTCATGGAGCTGCACAGGTTTTGCTTCAGACAACAAAAGTAGCCTGTGTTAGTCTGGCTGTCCTGGTGCATCCTGCTCTGCAGACACTCCTGTGAGCTGCAGTGGCAGGATGCCCTGTGGAAGAGCAGTCTCCTTCCTGACAGCCCCACTGATCCCTGTCCTGCCAGAAACAGCCATTTTTGCCACTGTAGGAATCACATTTCTATGTGAGAGAACGACCCCCCCAAAGACAAAGAAGATTGTTCAATTTACAGGACAATTTATAAAGATAATGGCATAGAAACACAATGGTCAAATTTCTCTGACCATTTTGTAATTTGGAACAAAAAAAGCTATATTTTTAATATTTATTTAACTGTGTTCTGAGTCCATGTCTAATAAGCAATAAACTGGTCTAGCCAAGTCTTCAAAGGCATATGCTGTGTCATTAGCTGGTGAGCGTCCTCTTTAAGCTGGCTAAGGTACTGATAGAAAGTGGTTTTTTGTGTTAAAATAGCTTGGGAATTTGAACTGGTTTTAATACATTCAGCTCAGATTGGGGGGAGGACATCATTCTTTCATAAAAAAAAAAAAAAGACTATTTATTAATGTCTTACACAATTCTCCAGTTAGAAGTATCTCTCCCTCCCCCCATGTCACTTTCTCTCTTGCTCTCTTTTTTTTTCCTGGTTTTGTTGCATAGGTAGAATGCTGTATTGCTAGCATTGTATTTTATGTAATTATTTTTTTTGCACAAAGGCAAACATTTAGATTAGTTGGTTAATTTTTTTTTTTTTTTAATTTTATGACCATGCCAAAATAATATTCTGCAGGCTTGTGGAGAACAAAGGACTGTTCTTTAGGACTGAAACTTGATTTTGCTTGTAGTACAAAAAAAACACACACTCACAGATGTTGTTTCGTAAGTGTTATAAGCACTGGATATAAATGGTATTTTTTATCACTTCTGACTAATGTGAAACTGTTGTACGAAAACTACATGAACAAAAGTCATCTGTTTCGACTCGTGTGGGCCTGCCTCACAGTTGCCGGATTTGAGTCATTTTTATGTCTTGTTATTTCATTTATTTATGCAAAATACATGTATGTATGAACACTTTGTTTTAGCTCCAGCCCTGCCTCAATGCTGATGCTCTGTATGTTAAAGCCACATTCTTGAAAATGACTGGCTGTTCAGGAATCACCAGCTGGTAAAAATTGCATTTACTGGCTGGGGGAGTGGGAGGAACATATTTGAATCTGAATTGTGCCTATGAGCGTGTTATTCTATTTATTAGCCGACATTGGCTCTAAAATGTCAGTAGAAATCAAGGAAGGACAATCATAAGGATGAAACCCAACATTTTTACTTTATTAATCGGAGCTCAAAACAAAGTTTTTTGATGAATTTGCCATCTCATTTTAGATTTTTTTTTTAAATTGTGTAAATATAACATAGGAAATAGAATTTTATTTTTTGTTCATGGATACTTAGTGAAGTATAAGTTATGTATTTACTTTTGTTCTATATCAGTGTATGTTGGTCCATATTAAATGCTGACAAGTCACTGTACCTCATGTAGATGCTGAATTTACACCCGCAGTGTGAGCACAGTATTGTGGACCTGTAGCTGGGACAGCAAGATGCCTCACTTGTGCTCTCTCTAATTTTTAATAACATATACCACAAATAGGGAATACTTTCTTCTTTTTTAGAAAGTTGATACATGAAACATGCCAAATTTTGGCTACATTTGATGGGAAACACAGTCTTCTGAATCCAAGTAAAACCAATGAGATATTTTACTTAACAAGAATGGCATTTGGAAGTCAAAAGCATATCCCTGAAAGATTAAAATGACTGAAATGGCCCTTGCAACGCAGGCAAGACTCAGTGATATCAAACCTTTATGTTGTACATCCATTTAATCGTGTTATTGTTACATTAGGCCATAACACCAGAGAAATTGTTCACACAATACACAAAGAGGATTCATGGAATTGCTTCTTAGGCTTTGTGTTTGAGGCCCCTTAGAAACTGACTGGAAAAAGTACTCCATTCTCGAGCACTAATATAGTAATACTATTTTCTCTGTGAACAGTTTATTTAATTAACAAATTCAATATATTTTATTTTGGAAAATTATTAAATACTTATATTCAAGAGAAGGAGACTCCCCAAACAATCTGGTTCCAGCCAGAATAGTTCACTTCTTATTTTATAAAAATGGAAGAGAAAGGTCCCAATGGAAACCATACTGCTTTCCAGGGTTTATGTGCAGAAGCAAGTCTGGAGAACTGGCCAGATTCTGGTCTGCCTGTATGTTTGGGCATCACCATTTAGCTTGTGAAACCACCTGCTGAGCATTCACAGGATCCCAACACAGTGCTCCTAAACCAGTGTACTCAGGTGCAGGGGGAGGGCAAAGACAGAGGGATGGCTCTGGGATGGAAATGCAAACCCAACAGCAGCATTAGCCCCAGTAAATACACCACCCTGGGCAAAGTGTCCAGCAGCCAGCTGTGTGCCTCTGCTTTGGATAAACACAACACAACCACCTCCCAGTGCCATCTAATCTCCGGGTTGGCTTTCTGCATTTTGTTTTTTGGCCACGTCAAAGGCATGGCATTTCAAAATCATCTCCCAACAAAACATTCTACAAGATTTAGACCCCATCCTCCCCCAGAAAAACGCCTACCTACCTGCCTAACACGAAGCATGTTATTAGTACTTCCACAGTGGTCACGAGGACCAGTGCAGTGCTGGTGTTAAGTGGGGTGAGCTTTGCTGAGCCAGAGTCACAGTAAGAACAACTGCACTGGAGATGCAGCCAGCAGGATGTATGATAGAGTTCTTCATGTTTTTATGAGAAGTTATTGAATGGGCTTGGACCCCTTGGTGTTTTGCATGCTTTTTTAAGATTCAAGGTGGCACTTAAGCATGTTCTTTTAAAATAATAATACTATATGACCTCATTTGATCATTTACAAAACACTTTTTTCTTTTAAAAAAAGTCTTATAAACTTTTTTTTTTGGTACAACCCATTAAAATCTGTGATTTTTCTCAGATCAAGCTACATTTTTGATATGTAGCAATGCTCTGCTACAGAAGGAAAAAACAATGTAAATGGAAAACAATTTCATTTTAATCCAACGCCCTTTCTTAACTACCAGAATTGTTGGAAATGGTGACAAAGAAGGATTCTGAGATTTCACACGCTGGGTAAAAAGGGGTAGGGTGGGGTGAACTGGGCTGAAGGCAAACTTATCAAATTGGTATTTATGGCAATATGAAAGCTATAAAGCAACTTAGTGACATGGCTTGCTTTGTAATTTCCGCTTTCTAAAAACCACAAGTGAGGTCCTTGGTGCTCTTAGAGTATGGGGAATGTGCAAATATTTAACTGTTTGTATGCTGCACATTGCAGACCTGCTAGTGTGCATTCTCCGTTTGTCTTCCTTTGTCATTTGTGTTTTGCTTTCCAGAAAGCAATGTTGTTTTTTTTTCTTGTACCTTTCTTCAGCTTGTAGCAAACTAGAATGCTTAGCATTTATGTTCATTCATTATTGTATTTCCCATGTAAAATTTTTTTTATTACATTAAGACAAGCTTATAAGCTGTTACTACATAACTTATCTTACTGTAACTCTTATTTCCTGACATTGTAATTTGTTTGTGATGTATATTGTGAGATTGTACTCTATGTTAATTTAATCAGCACAATTCACTGACATGCTGGACTGACATGCTAGCTGCTGTTTCAAATTGTAAAGTTTGTGTAGAGCTGTTGGGACAACTGAGACTCTCTTGTCAAGGTACTATGCTTTGATTCCTATAGCAACACCATGGGTGCAGCTCTTACTGGCGAGGGCTGCTTGTTTAACAGCCACTGGCTACTTAATGGGCAGGTTTTCTTTGTAGAAATTCTATATACAGTGCAGGTACCTACCTGGGCCCATGGCCGGTAATTATTTGGGCGTTTAGAGGAAAAACTAGTGTCTATTGCTGCTTTGAATATGTTTTAAAGTCTGAAAATGTAAATAGTTTATCAAAAAAAAAAATCTTGTACAGTCCAGTGTAAAGTTTTTAAATGAACTTAAAGGTTGCCATCACATCTCACACTCTCCTCTTGGTACAGTAAAAAGAAAAAAAAAAGAAAGAAAAAAGTTTGCTAAGGATATTGATTTAAGAAAAAAAAATCTGTTCTCAGATTAAAAAAGAGAATAGTTATTCTTAGCTCTGCTTCATTGCATAAACAGACTTCTTGGATTTTGTTGTGCAGTATTGACGTGAGGTAAATTAAATATTAAATAATCTTTCAGTGGTACTTTTAAGAGTCTTCTCCTCCTCTGCCTCAGTTATTGATGGAAAAGACAAAATTGAAAGACTGTCCATATACAGTATGTTCTGGTGTACGTTGGCACCTTACCTACATGTTTCGGGTGGGAGGGATTTTTAAATTCTTTTTTCTTTTTTTTTTTTTTTGCACAAGGTGCTTTCCTGATATGTTAAACATGTCATCCTTGGGTGATACAGTATATGCCATGATAGGGGTTTAGACCCCTCAGGGGAGTGTCTATAAGACTGCCTATTTATGCTCATTTACCTCAAGACTGTCCTCTCTACCCTTAATCTATTCACCATCACTCCATCTTTTGTACTGCTGTTGACACTTACAAATTAAAGATAAATTTTGTTTTATGAGATGTGTGTGTGATTTCTTCTATGCATCCCTTATTCCTTTGAATTTAGTATTAAAGACTGACCATGATGAGTTCATGGGAAAATGCAACTAGGCCTGTTCAGCTGATAGCCTCCTGTAAATATGATGACTGAATTTTACAGCTCTTACGTTTTGCCCATGTCTTTCTAGTCTATGAAGGCATTTTTCAGCCTCTGAAATCCATTAACACCACATGCTGTAAAAGACATCCATGATAACTAATCTAATTTGACAATACACACTGAATACTGTCAATTTTGTGTGCAGGAAGTGCTGTTGGTAGCAACATAATCTCAGAAGGATTTTTCATGAGGAGAAATGAGGCAAAACAGTTCTCCTGTTTCTTCTTTCTTTGCCTTCCCTTTTCTGCTGCACATAACTTTAAACAAACTAACCGAAGTTAAACAACAAAAAGCCTATAGTTGCCATATTGCCATGTCTGTAAATTGCTGCCAGTGATGTGTTGTGATTGGTTTCTGACTTAGCAATTAGTCATGGTTCTCATAGGAAAATAATAAATTACATTGAAGCATACTGTACTGGAGCAGAAATGGAACAGAGCCTTTTGGTTGTACATTACATCAGATTCTAGTCATGTTTCAGCTGGTGCACAAACCACCCTGAAACATCCAAGTGGGACATAATCCTTTCTTCCTTGGACAGAGCATCATATGTGGACTTCCCAAAAATGACATTCTGCACTATGAATCTGTGTGGTGGAATACTTCAAAGTCAACAGTGGATGGTAATGAGGAGTCTGACCAACATGCTATAATGGAGAAATACATAAATATTGACTTGTGCAATTTAATCCAATTTATTTCCTCTGTTCCCCACACACACCTGTTACCATGTGATTTTTCTCCTTCTTCTTACCGGAATCTGCAGCTGTGAGGACTGATCAGTAATCTGGAACACACTGGTGTTGTCAGCTGGGTTGTTACACAAGTACAACAAGAAGCAAACAGAGCAATGGCTACAAAAGGTCGCTGCTTCCTGCAGCAGTAAGACACAAACTGTGCATGTGACATCTCTGGGTGTCAATCTAAAAAAATGTGCACTCATTGCCATGTAGGACAGGGGGCTGTCTCCACACGTACAGCAATCTCCTGGACAAGGCCATGTGTTGAGGGTTAACCCATACAGCAAGAGCAGCACACTGCATTTCCTGGTGCTGGTGAGAGCAGCACCTCTGGACAACTTGCTGAAATAAATATAATAAATAAGCTCCTATGTTACCATGGTTGTTCCAATCATCACAGTAGGGCCCTACTGCTCTGGAAGCACCAAACAAGTGACAGAGCACAACAAATACGAAAACTGAGGGGCCCCTGCTGCTCTGGTCCTTTCTCTTGCTCTCAGATGTTTCTCCCTCTGGCTGAGCACAAACTCTGCTCACCAGCATCAGGTTCCCTGGGAGCCCTCAGGATGGCTGCAGTATGGGGTTTTCAAGATACCAAGGTACAGCACGAGCCTGTCTCCCCGCTGGGATTTTCTCATGGTGATTAGCTGCTACCACAGTAGCCCAACAGCAGCAGCTCAAACGGACTGGGAGGAGGAGGAAAAAGTAGTAGTTGATTTATATCTTTAATATATGTTTTATAATAGAAAATATGAGCTCCAGGTTGTGTCTCTGAGCAGTTAATGACCAGCTGGGTTAAGGGCCTTCAAATACTGCCATCGGTCATTGGCAGCCAGGAAGTATCCTTCCTGTCATCTATTATTCCTTAATTGTATCAAGACCCACTACAGCAGAGGACTGTTAAATCTGTGGATTAATTGGAATCTGACCCTCAGTAAGTTCTAATAACATCAAGGCCGTTTCAGGTTAGCACTGGTCTCCTTGACATGACAGTCCATAACAAACTTCTTCAGAGCTGTTCTGCTTTGTATTAATGCCTGCTGGATGACTGACACAGTAAACCATAATTGCCCTGTAGAAATCACTGTGGTCAGCTGTATTAAGGACTACTTAGGGACAATTTAATTTACTTTGACACCACAAAGTTTAAAAGCTTCTCTAACTTGTATTAAAACCTCTTGGACTTTTGGTTGCTCTTTTATTTCATCAGCAAAGGATCACTGGATAAGAAAAAGATTATTAGAGCTTCAAATAATGCTCCTCAAATAATCAAATTGCAAAATAAAAACATGTTGATTATTTGTGTCTTTTTTTTTTGCCACTCTTTTGGACTCTCAAGATGCGTGAAGAAACCAGGAAGGCATTTTAATTTAAGCTTCAAAAGTGGGATGTGAGCTCAAAACTTGCTCAAAACTTGCAAGCATTAGGTGTACAACCCCGACTCCTGCATTACTTCTACAACTTCCAACTTTAATTGTATTCATAAGGTACCTCACACTTCAGATGCGTGACCAAGCTTCCTTTTAAGTCAGGCCACAGGGATGGTATTTCAAAATCAGAAAAATGTTCTGCTACATTTGGCTACAGAGCCACGCAGCAGAACCCTTGCCTGCAAGACACTGCAATCACCAAATGGAAAGGTATCTCTGTCACTAAGCCCCCATAATGACTAATAATTTCTTTGTAGCTACTGTAGGTTCACAACTAATTAATCACAAATAGGTTACAAAATTGAAAACACAGTAACTGTCTTACTGGGTTAGACTCCTAGTCCTCCTGGCCCTGTAGGTTTATGTTCAACAGTTGAAACAGGAGATAACAGCTAATGAGAGCATCTGAGCCTGGCCAACATCTGCATCTCATTCTCATGATCCTCAGCACTTACAGTAATTATGTTGGGCTATTAATGTGTACAACCCTTTCCCAGTCAGGAACACAGACTGGTATTTTGGTGGATGAAATGGCTGAGGGAAAATGAACAGTTAATTTTGCATCCCAATGAACAGCCTTGATAAGGAGTTTTGCAACAACCCTATTTATTCTTTCTAATGGAATAAAATCAGGGAAAACAGTCAGTTTATGTTCAACTGAATTGCAAAGTCCCTCGTATGATCCAAAATATTTAGGATGATAAACTTCTCTCAATTTTTGCAGTATCTGTTTAAAACTTAACAGACTTAATTCATAAAATCTGGAGATCATAGATTTTAATGATCAAATTACTCAATCACAATGAAATATCTTTTATTCAAACATCAGGAAATCCACACTTGATTGCAGATTTAGTTAATTCCACTAGAATAGCTGCAGCTGCTGGGAAAACCAAAGGCTAAGTGCTGGAGAGGGAAAAAGAAATCCCCCCCAAATCCACCCACCCACCCAAAAAGAAATGCAACTCTTTTGCCACGTGTTGAGAGATCCTGCAGGGAAAAGGGCTTTTGGAAAAACCTTTAGGTACAAGATACCTCTTTTGTGGAGTGTTACTGTAGAAATTAGAGAGATCTTCTGCTTTTGGCAACTACAATATGGGTTGAAAGAAAAAAAAGTGAGGAAAAGTTAGTTTATATGATCTTATTTGTATCAGCTGCTCCTGTGAACAGAACCTGCAGAACCCCCCTAACACTTCTGTGACTTCATATAACACCAGCTACAGGAGGGAAGCACCAGATATCCTAGCAGCTTTAAGGAAAAAAAGGTCTTATTTCAAGGAAAATAAATAAGTATGAATATTCACATAATGTTATTGTGCTGAGCTGCAACAATCTGTGCTAAGAATGGCACCACTTCCCTTCTTCTGTGTATACGAGTGTGCATGTATAACAGTTCCTAAAAGATTAATGGCTCTTTTATTCTATGATAGATGGTTTAATGTTCATTTGCTCTACTTGCAATTCATCAGTTATTTAAGGTGGCCCTCTAAAATTACAAAATTATGGAAAAATTAATATAACTCTTAGAAATCACCAGCTGCTCCCACCCCTCCATGGGGAAGACTGTTAAGTTGGCCATTATGTTGTCCTTAGTCCAGCCCATGACAGAAGGGAAGGGGGCAAGGGCTGCTGGCATCTCTCATGTGCTGAGATAGGGCTGCCACCCTTCCAGACCCTCAGCTGCCCTGTGGAATCCCTACCCACCACTATTCCTTCTGTCTTCTTCACCCTGTCCTCCCACAGGGCAGCCAAAACAGAGGAATGAGGGACAGACACAGCATTCCATCCCTTCAGGGGGCCTCCAGTCCCTCTCCAACAGATTATTTTGGGTTTATTATGACCTGAGGGGAAGCAGGGAGTGTTTATAGCATTTACTGCACCACATCTGCTGAGGGTGCTGGCACTGGGTGGCCGGAGCTATGGGCAGCCCCCTGGGAGAGGCTGCAGAGGGATTGTTTCACTGGGGAGGGATGTGAGGAGCACAGAGCAAATGCTGTGACTTCCAGGGTGATGCTGGAACCAAAAGTGCCTTCAAAAATACCTCAGGAGAGTGGCAGGACAATAGTTTTTATTTCTTCTGTAATTCAGTGGTCAAAAGAGACAAAGAGTCAGAGAAAATTTGATGATTCAACTTACAACTTTAAATTTTGACCCGGTCTCCCTTTTGTCCTACTTCAGCCTTTGCTGCTGAGGAATTGGTTTTGAATGTGTCTATGCACCCCCAGTAGGACCCCCATGCTACCAATGATGCAGTGTAAACAGAAGAGCTGTGGGCTCTGTCCTTTAGGCTCTACCACACAACTGGTTCTTGTTGGATTGATGACACCAAGGACCTGATGGGCTAAGTGCCCCCAGCTGACACCAGTGTACTGGTCTTTTCTGTCTTTCTTGCAGTAGAAACAAAGGACAAAGGTTTTGAGCATGTTCTTTTCCTCACAGTGTGCTCTAATGTTTAATGGAGAAAAAACCAAAGATCTCTGGTGTAACTGAGCAACCTCAATAGGCACAGGGTGTTTGGAAAGTGCTGTGATGAAGAATGTAAAAGAGCTCACTAGCACTGCTTTTTGGGTGAGTAGAGTTAAAAAATATATTTTTTGGTCAAGATTTCATGGTATAAAGGATAGTGAATTGTTTTAAATTACCTGGTAATTTTTTTGCTTGTTTGTTTTTGAGATACCAGGTTGCTTCTCTGAAGTTCTGAGTATGCCCTGCTGTGAATTGTGTCATGGGAAGAGGACGGTTCCTTCAGCATTTGGCAGTAAGTGCACAGGATTTTTCTAGACACAATCCTAGGATTCATATTAGATGTTAGGTGCTTCAGACAATGATTCATAAAGCTGACTTCCTTCATTAATACTTCCCTGAAAATCCTTAGCCTGATAATGTTTAGAAACAGTTTTTTTGCAATGTTTTGATTCTTGTACTGCAAGGAGTTTGTGATTGAATTGCAAACAGAACATATCAGACAATATGCAGCCTTAAGATGCCCATAAAAGTCTCAGGTTGAGGAGAACTTCAAATTGGTTCAGTTGTTTATTCATTTTTAATGGGCTAAAGTAGTGGATTTCCACAACAATAAGACCAGGCATGGAAACAGTCTGTGTTCCCTTATTCCCCAAACTTCAAAGACAGTGGGGTTCTGAAATGAACATAAAGCATTCTGAAATAATGAGAAGAAAAATAATGTTCTTTTTCTTTTCTGAAAATGTTATTCCCAAGTGAGGGATAAAAGTAAGAATTATATAACTCATATAGACAACCCTCACATTTCCTACCTTTTCTTAAATCTTTGTGCAAAATCTGCTGCATTTGGAATCTCAGAATAATCACTAAAGCTTCCTGAAGTTTTCAAATTTTCTGTCTAGATATTCGCTTATCTTCTCTCTCAGGCTTGCTTTTAATGTCTGAACACTTAAAATTCAGGCATGCTTTCCACCTCTCCTCATTTACCTCCAACAGCTTAACCTGCAATTTATTGTGAGGATTGCACCTATAAGTAAAACAGGATCAGACCTTAATTTGATCTGCTATTTATCCGTTGTGTTAATTGTAGCCACAGGGTTGTATTAAGAAAGTCAAAAAGTACCACTTGTAACTACAGAGAGGCTCTCACCTTTTAAATGGAAAAACACTCATTTTCTAGAAAAAATAGGGAAAAAGTGGTTATGAGCTAAATGAAGAAGGCAGAAGGGTTTCTGTTTTTCCATTTTTAATGTAATTAATATAATATTGGCACCCAAAATGTAGCTGTCTGGGTGCAAGCCTGCTCCTAGCTTTTCCTGCTGCTGGTGGGAACAGATGCATAATTTCTCACACTTTTGTTTGTTTGTTTTTTTTAAGCTGCAAATGGGGTTCTTGTTAGGCTAATGGATCTTGGGATTTTTACTTCATAATAATCAGGAATTTAATCTACTTTTATTTCTGAATGATGGATTCTTCATATGCTTGGAGTTTTTGGGTTTATTTTCTCAAGAAATAAGACAATAATTTACAGTGTAAATGACTGAAAAAAGATTGAAAACTTGCTGAGAGAAATTCTAGCCCTACCAAACCACCACAGTGGTAAATTCTTGGTGGCCAGAAAGGCTTTGACTGAGAAATCTGAGTTGTCTTTCATAGTGGCCACTGAAAATAAGGCACCAAGCCTGAGAATAGTAAATTAAAGGAAAAAAATCCCACCTTAAATGTCGTTCAGGGCAGACTTGAAAATAGAGGCATATAAATTTTATATTTAGAAGTTATAAGTTTAGAAGTACCTAATGGGTTTAAAAGTACCTAATTCTCTTAGGCCCCTCTGAAAGTCTTGAGATGCTTGAATTTTTGGAAAATGAACAGCAAACACTTTCAGTTCCCAGCTTTGGGGAGCAGTGTTCCTCTGCTGGTTAAGTTTCTGCTTCCCCTCACTGAGAACAAAGTGTGCTGAAGTCTAGGACTCTCTGTGAGATCTGCAGTAGAGCTCCTGGAGGGGAATTTGCCCCAAAATGCTGATCTGAACAAACTGGATGTTTTGTGAAGGTGTTTGCTGATGGGCAATACCTTTAACCTGTTTATTTTCCCTTTCTTGTGGTCTGGGTGAGTTTTGACAATACTACAGGGACAAGAGATGTACAGTATTGAGACATAAGTGCAGGCAGATTTCCTTGTGTCAGTGCCATGGGAAGGCAGTTTTCCTGGGTGTTGTAACATCCATTAAGGAGAAAAAGGGTTGAGAATAGGCAGGGTGGCAGTCTGTAGAAAAGAAGGGTGGTAAAATTGGAACTTGTAAAATTGGAACTTGTCAGTTTGCCTGCTTTGGTTTGTGTGATGTGAATACATTGGATGCCTGATATAACTGTGACCTCCTTACCATGTCTTGTGCCAAATCTATATCTCTCAAAGGTCTCTGATGATATTTCAAGGGAATTTTCCTGGCTGTGGAAGTTCTGTTCCTCAAGCACAATGTAGCATTTTCTTAAGCTGAGAAATAAGTGGAGAAGAGGGTTGTAGTTGCCATTAGCTCTCATACCAGTCTGGGTAAAGATATACCTAAAGAAAAGGCAGGTCCAGCCTCCTGCTGTCAAAGGACAGATGTTAATGGCCATTTTAAATAACACTGAATTTCCATACCCTTCCTGCTGGCCAAAAAAGGCCCTGACATCAAGGATGTGCTATGTCTAGTGCTTGTTTTTGAACCTAAGTGCTGAGAAGCCTGTCTGGCACTGCATTATATAATGTGCCATTCCAGACTGCAGGCCACACAATGTGTATGTTGTACTAAAGGCCCCTGAAAGGGTATGTGTGGGTTTTCCTTTTAAATATCACCTGCAGGTAAATGCTGTTTCTGGAGCCATGCTTCTGTGTCGGCACAGAACAGTGGGGTGCTGCACAATACCAGGTTGTTTTCTGCATGACAGTTACAGGGTCACCCTTGCTACCCTGCATGTGGTTGAGCTGATTCTTGATTAGAGATCAGAAGGGGATTTTTGGCAAGGGCGTAACAGCAGAAATCTGAAGAAAGCTTGTGTTTTTGAGACTTAGCTTTATTGTGGACTCTAACTGTACTTTACTTGTCTTTTTTTGGACCTTGCTCTCTGTCTCTGCATTTACCTAACACAATAAAAACTTTTGTAATGTCCTGTATTCTGACTCAGTCAATGGGATGAGGGGATCTCCATCTGCTGTTGTTCATATTTAGGATTTATGGTCACATTGCCATAAAATTACAGGGTGCTAATAAATTGAGTGACAATTAAGAGACGTGACTACAAAGAGGAGAGAGACAAAAATTAATGGTTATTCTTTAACTCTGCCTACTCTTTCTATTCTGCATTCTGTTTTGCTGGATGGTTCAATTTGGAATTATATTTTAATGCTTATAGCCCAAAGGTGTGTTTTTGTTTTGGTTTTGTGTATTTGTTTTTGTTGTTTTTTTTTCTTTTTTTAAATTTTTGGTTTTTATTCCTTATGGAAGAAAATTGATTCCTTATGTTCCATACATTAAGTTTCCTTCAAATTTTTTTCAACATGCATAAAATTATAGATCTCTGGAGAGAATGAAATACCACAATACTGTACTGCACCCAAACTCTTTTATTTCTCCCCTCTGCTGCCAAACCTTCAAAAAATCACTACATAGCATTAATACATTTATGGGTACTGGTTTTCCATGTTTGGTACAAAGTAAAAATATAATGAGTGCCCAAGCATAAAAATATGTGATGTCAGTCTGTGGGGGATAGATACATTTCTGGGGAATAAAGCTTTGAATCTGCTGCCCACAAAGAGTCAGAGTGGAGGAGAGATTTGCTGTGTGAGGACTAATTTTAACAGTGCCATCCCGTGTGTGGCTAAGGAACTACACTGTAGGTTCTAGGTAGTGAACCAGCACCCTTGAGAAAATTGAGAAGATGACATCAAATTTTATAGTAGAAGCAGATTTTATGAGAGTAGTAAATGGTACCTAGCATAACCCAAAAGATAGGAAAAGGTATTATTCCCAGTTCATCACTGCACTGTGAACTTGGGGCATCATACTGTGTTGGGGTATAGGAGTATTTCAAACCAATGAGAAAGAAGATCAAGTTTGTGGACTATTGGGTATTTTTCAGTGTTTGCTTGATTTGCATCATTAAAGCCAAATGCCTTTTCTGAGTGCCAGTTGTGGAGCACACTGTGTAAAGAAGGTCCCCCCAAGAAGCTGTTCCCAAGGAAGCAAAAAAGTGGCAGTGGAGTTTGTCTCCAACTACATATCTGAGAGGAGGTGCTCAGTGTATTAAAATGAAGTTGTGTTTGTGGCTCAGCAGGACAGATACCAGTTCTACTCTGAATAAATAATTTAGTTTTTTGTTGCACTCTCCAACTGTTTTTTCCATTCCCACTTAAATTTTTTTTCTTTCCAGATTTTCCCTCCTTCAATCCATCTATCCATCTATCCATCCCTGCTAACCTCTCATATACTTCATGCATCTCTTGCTGGCAGTTCTGAGCTCTGTAGTCTCACTGCTTTTCTCTCCTCCAGGTTTTTGCTTTTTCTTGTTGTGTCTGTTCTGATTTTGTCTTCTCATTTTTTCCTTCCAGTATTTTCCCTCTCCACCTTCACTATGCATGGGCTATACATCAAGTCAGCTAGCTGGGTGTGTACGTGGAACATTTGTGAAAGCCAGGAAAAGGTAGAGGAGGGCAAGGAAAAGAAGTCTATGGGTAGTTGTTTAAAGAGGGACTTGTGCTTCCAGTACCTACAAGGGGAAAAAAAAAAAGGAAAAAAAAAAAAGGGATGGGAGAAGTAAAATATTGAGAACTTCTGGTGAGCTCCTGTTCATTTTGAATCCTATCAGCAGGGGATCCAGCTACAATAACAGTAAGTTATTAGTTACCTTCTTTTATATCCATAGATTATGACACCAATTTTACAGGTAAATCTGTGACTTCTCCCTTCTCCCTCACAAAACAATTTGTAGAAGGAATGGATTACCAAATATTTAAGAAGCCATTTAAAAAGTCTTTTTTTTTTCTCTTTTCATCAACTTTCTCCATGCCAGCATGTGCAGTAAGTTCCTGTGCCTGAGGATTTGCACCAAACCCACATTTTGAACCAGGCTGTACATAATAGGCTCCTCTGTTAGTTCCCGCCAACTGAAGCTCCCAGCAGTGGATGGAAAATCAGACATCCAGCACTGCACAATAAATCTTATTGTAATTCACTCACTTAGCATCGCCACGAACAGGCCTTGAAAAATGTGTCGTGTGTGCTTGAAATCATACTTGTGCTCCTGCCATTAAAGAGCAGGGGAAAAAAAAAAAACCCTTGTAAAAAAGTTTCATTTACTTTTTTGTTATAAAATACTTTTTACTGGTGCCAGCTGGAAGGAAAATGACCCAGTTAGATCTCAAAATTATGATGTAGCTTTAAGTGCTATGTTTAGATTAACTGCCAAAATGTTAGTATAAAGTGGTAGGTGTTTGTGCTGCAGATAATAACTAATGTACTGTTGGTCAAGATAGGCCACTGTTCTGTTATTATTGTATGGATCTTATGACTAAACATTGGAGCAAGCCTAGTGGAACAACAATATTTTACTGTGCCTGGAATACTAGCTTGTCAGAACTTAATTGGGGTGCCAAAAATCTAATGAATCAGATGGGAAAGATGTCTTTGTTTTTTGTTTTTTTTTTTTTTTCATGTCTGCTGATAGTTCTGATTTGTAGTCCTTTCTCTAAAGCAAATTGTATTTATCTCATGTATTTCCTGGCAAGTGCTGTCTCAAATACAATCAGATCTCTCTGATTGTCAAATGATTGTGGTCTTACAAAGACAGTAAATACATCTTTGGTTTCCTTTTTTTTCTCCCCTTTACTTGTGAGACAGGGTTAAATGTGTTGTATATTTTAAAGGACCTGGCATACAAGGAAAAATCAAGGTTAAAAGCACTTCAGAACTCAAGTTGTGCTGATGTGTATGACCTTTGGGCCCAGAATTAGCTATTTTTACTCTGTTGATATAAAACATTAACCTCAGTCAAATGCTTCTTGCAAGAAATGAAAACAAAACTGTGATGTTTAAATACACAATCTAGATGTACCTACACCAGTTGCCATGAAAAAGTCAACATTTGCTAACAGACACCACATGGTGGATTCTGTGGTACTGCAGCTTTTCCCTTGAAAAGGAAGGGAAGTACCTGTGGGAGAGGAAATATCTGGAAAATCTTGAACCTACATGAGCTCCTAACCAAGCTTCTGTTGTCATCAGCCCTTGCTTCTCACTTTCCCAGCTCCCTTCTCTCCCCTGTTCTGCTGCATCCAGGTTATTTTGGTTAGATGGTGTTCAGTAACATTGGGTACTTCTTGTCCCTGCTTGGGACTCCTGCGTTACTGCGGTGAGGAAAGGTTTGGTAAAATATACCAGATGTTGTATTGGATTTTTGTGTGTGTGTGTGTGTGTTTGGGTGGTTTTGTTTATTTGTTTGTAGTTTGGGGTTTTTTGTTTGGTTGGTTTTAATGAGGGAGAGATTAGGTTGAAGCAAACCAAGAAATAGTTGTAGATGTTTCTTGGTCTGGTTCTGCCTTAGATCTGAGCTGATCTTAGTGTTGTGTTTGGTCTTCAATTTCATAGCTGATAGGGCTTCTAAATACCACTTTGGGCCTATTTTCAGAAAAAGAGTGTTCAGAGCAACCTCTAACTCTTGATTAGACCTGGGCTAATGGATGGCAATGCCATCTACACACTGCTTACAGAAGCAGCAGGTTTCTAGAGAAATGTAAAGAGCAGCTTGCTGAAATTTGCTACATTTTCCAAAGCCTCATCTTGGACACTAGAAAAGGTTAAAAGAAAAGGATATTGCTAATAAACATAGCCAAGATAAATTTTATATTCAGAATGTGCATTAAACAAGATTAGCTTTTAATTTTTTTATGATATCTGTATAAAATCTAGTAAAATAAAAGTTCTGCATCTATGGTAAACAATAGAGAGAGATGATTGATAAGTTAATATTTATACTTTATTTCAACAGGATTTAATAAGATACTTTCTGGTTTCGTGTCTGTCATTTCAGGAATGGATAGGGAAAGACAGGTGATGTTTCAAATAGGAGAAGTAGTGTGCTTCAAATAATGCTAATATATTGATCTTTTTACAGCATGCTTTCCTTAACATTCAGAATGACCAAGGATTTGTGTAAGCTCCTCTGGCTGCCAATTGAAAAGGACAGTGTGACTCTTCACCAAGTTGTATTGAGCAGGGCATAGTGTAAAATAGGTATGGTTAAAAATACAGGTTAAAACTTCACATCTATAGTCATAGCTACTAAGACAGCTGTCCGGTGGACTTTGCTTTGTTAGTGTACTGACATTTTTAGACTAAGTTTTGACTCTTCTGAATTGGGAATGCCGTAGGCGGTAGTGTTTTGAATTCAGTAAGAACATACATCTAGTTTTCCTTCTCTACTCAATCTAATATTAAATACACTTGAAGTTTTATTGCAAGTTCTTGAATTCCTAGAATGAAAACGTTACATCTCAGCCTTTATCGTACCAGGAAGTGATCAGTGGAATGCTTTAGAAAGCAAACACTCTTTATTTTGATTTGCTACTCCAAATAATATGTTCAATAAGAAAATACTTTTAATTAAAATATGGATACTAAAAATATGACATTACTCTTTTTTGAACTAAGATGTCTAAAATAGACATCACTTTGGAAATATAGAAGTTTTACTACTTTTTCTGAGAGCTGTGGCTGAACTACTTGCATAGATGTCCAGCAATGAACAACAGGGACAGTATCACCAGCTGGGACAAGGACTATAAGGTTAGAGTGAAATTGTGTGAGGATACTGAAGTTTTTTTCCTATGGAATTTTATAGGAGAAGTGGACCAAATGTAGTGACTAAAACACAGACACAGGCTCCTAAATACTCCTTTGAACTACTTCCAGAAACAGGATAGAATGTGAATCCTAGAAAGCTGGATAGAAAGGATGCAGTGGGAAAATGAGCCTTTGGATTTTTGGGTTGATGGCTGAAGTCCTGATTCCCAAACTATGAAAACTATGAAGCCTTTACCTTCCTTGTTCCTACTGGTGTCACCTCTCAGAAATTGGTCTGAATTGATGCTGGCACATTTCCATGACTGCACTGATGGATTTTTAGGTGTGTAGTTAAGTTTGGTAAAGGTTTTGTTCAGCCTTACCTGAGGGTTGGCTTTTTAATTGAAAGACTGAGGTTTTTGTGTGTTTATATTTGCTATCTGGGAGCTATAAAAGGAAACCTCAACAATCAAAGTTTAATGCTTTGTTTTGCTTAGTAATGTGAAACTTTCAGAGGAATTAGAAATAAAAGATCTTGGGTTTGCTTTGTTTATTTGTTTTGGGGATTTTTCATGGTTTTGTTTTTTGTTTTGTTTCTTCATTTGTTTTTAGTTTTCATTTTGGTTTGGGTTTTTTTTTTTTTGATACAAAGGGTATGTGAGTGTGAATCTCTGTACTTTACTTGCCTGACAATTGTTGTAGTTTGACACTGTATTTTTTCCAAGTGTTACAGAAATTGCCAGGTCAAAACCTTCCTTATTAATAGCTCTAGGTTTGCAGGGATGGGATTGGCATCCAGTTCTGCTGAGAAACAGCTGAGTATCTGGGAGTTTGAGATACATATGTGCTTTTATTTTTCTTAATGAATGTGTAGTAAGTAAAAGGAATGGTGTGGGTTAAGAATCATGTGAGTACAGGTACCTATAAGATTTATGCCACATATTTTGCAAAACTCCTTTCTAGACAACACAAAATGTTTCCATTAACTGCAGCAGTCTTAGAATCTGTACCATAAATAACAACACTGTGAGTTCATCTCATGTGTTCACAGCATATAGGATAACCACGGCAGAGGCAGGGGGGATAAGATCATTAAAGAAATTCTGTGCAGAGTCATAGCTACAGCATGGTACAGCTGTGACTGCATTCCTTGTAGTCTAGGGACAGAACATGTAGCTATATTCTATCAAAAGTAAAGGTACTTCTTAGTTATGTCAGTTTATTTCTGGGCAACAAAGCAGTCCAAGCCAAAACAGCGTGCCTGAGCAATCTGCAGCTTTAGAATGGTTTAAAATCCCAGGTTTGCTCCAGCCTGAAATATCTCCAGATCCTTTGTGTGTACAGTTGAACACCATTTCAGCTTTAGTATTTATCTAGATAGGGCAAAAATTGTAATGATAATTTACCTCAACTGCTGACACACTTGCTATCTTCAAGTATTACACATAATTTCCTTGGGATAATGAAATTGTATTTTGGATGGCCAATGACAATATCTCAGGTGTCCTTACCATTAAATACTGAAAACTGGATTTAGCTGTGTATTGCCGTGGATGAGTAAGGGGATCTGTGGTAACAGGGACCAGCAATGCTGATGAGGATGCTGCTTGGTTTTGCAGTGAAAGAAGCTGCCTGACCACTCCAGTCATTTGAAACTTTACAGCCTGAGTCCTACACCTCACAAAGCCACAAGGCTGCAGGAACTGAACATCTAATTGTTCATTTACAGACCTAGGAGACTGCTCTGAATCCTCTGCCTTACATGTTTTACACAGAGACATGTGCTGGGGATTCTGTTGGGTCCTACCAACAGTTTCAGTTTTAGGAGGTGTGTGTTGTCATGAGTTCCATGCTGTGCTGATTAAGCCACATACTTCACTAATCAAGCTGCAAAGTTAAGTAGGTGAAATTTAATAGACTCTACTAATCAAGGTGCATTCTTTGTTGAGCAAGCTGAATATTTTAAATGTAGAGGGTTTTTATGTACTCTGTTAGCTGACTTGGAGGCCTCTTCTTGCCTACATACACAGCTAGCAAAAAGCCACCAGGAGCTGTTCCATTACTGACAATGGAAGGAATGTGAGCTTTCACTTTGATACTTGTTCCAATGGAGCTTAGGGAAGAAGTAATCAAAATTAGCCCCAGTGAGCAAACGACACTATTTCCCTTTGATAAGTCTCATTGGATTACACTGGAACACATTCCTAACATAGCAGTTCCCACCAGCAAGCAAGGGTACATGTGTTCTACACATCCCTTGCACCTCAATTTGTCTGCAGGTTTCTCACTGGATCGTAAGTGATCTTTAAGGCCCTCTCATGATGATTTTTGTCCTCATTCAGATAATTCAGTTTTAATTCTGAGCTCTTTCTCCAGTGCACCTCAGTCACACTTAGATTGGCAAAGGCAGAAGAATGGTGGGTTTGTGTCTTCCTCTCTTTCCAGGAGCAGACAGGACATATTGGAAAACATGTGGAGCAGTGGAGGCAAAAATCAGTTGCTGCAGAAAGTTGAGCAGCAACATCATTCAAAACTAGAACTGTGCAAGTTACATGGAGCCAATGTAGCAAACAAAATATTCTAACTAGCTTAGGGAAAGTAAGTTCACATGCTACAGCTTTGGTGCTCTTCTGAGTCTAATCTAGAGGTGAATTCTTTCTCTGTTTGCAAAATGCTGATGGATTCATTGCACCTATTGCAGGAAAGAACAGATTCCTTTGGTCTGAGTTAAGCCTTCTTCTGCCATTTTGTTTGCTTCACCCTGTGAATTTTAACACAGGAACACTTGTGGCCAACATTGTGTAGTGGCACCCTTCTGTTAGAAAAGATTTTTGTCTGTTTCAGCAGCCAAAATAGTGTCATATGAGAAATATTGGCTGTTTTAAAAAAATTGCTTGTTCTTCCTGGTGTCCATATGGAAGTAAGGTAAGTAAAATTCCCAGCCAGTGAAGGCTTCTGAGCATAAAAAAATAAAAAGAGAACTAAGATGTGTGTACAAACACACCTCCTTACAGGTGATTTCAATGTGGAGTGCTACTGGATAGAAAGATGTGCAGAATAGGTAAAGTTTTAATTTCAATTGGATATTTGGAAATTGGAAATTTTTTGGAAATATCTTCTGCTCTGTTCCGTCTACATGGAGTGCAACCCACTTCAATTCACCAACTTGTTTTTTATTATTATAGTTATGCCTGTTAGTTTTTGATGTATATGCTTTGGATCTAACCACTAATTTAAGCTTAAAACCATCAGTAATAGAGTAAATGACATTTTTTTTTCTGGTAGTTTATTGTCTCAAGGGCCATAGTTCTTTCATGCTTTTTGGTTCAGAATGATTACTGAACATTATCTTCTTGCCATATTTTATCTAATCTTTATCCCTCTGGTGGGGGTATATGCAGGGAAAGATGAGGCATGTGTGATTGTAAGGAAGGTATAACTGCAGCTTCTAAATACTTGGTTAATATCTGCTGTCAAACTGGTGACTTTCCAAGCTATCGACATAATGGTTTCCAGACACAGAAAATGTTGCAGTTTGTTTGTCATCTTAATTATTGAGATGTCCTCTGCTTTAGAGTGAATCAGTAAAATACTCTATTACACTTAATAGGAACAACCAAGTGACATAAATTATTACAATTAAATTATACTCTTCAATGTAAACAAGCAGAATGCAGTACAAAGCAATGACTGCAGTGTATTGGGTTTTGGTGGGTTTCTTGGGGGGAGCTTGAGGAGGGTTGGTGCCTTTTTTGTTTGTTTTTTCTTTGTTCATCAAATGACTTGCTCAAATTAGGATTCCACATTAGTGAGAAATAATTAATACTACTGTAAGTTTAAAATTTTTATTAGTGACCCCTGTAAAGCAAGGTCTTTTTTGGTATGTACAACAGACATGTTCATGACGTACACAATGGAGATCTGGTCCAAAACTGAAGCGGATTTGATTGTTCAACAGGTATTAGATACAAGTGGATCAGTTGCATAAGACAACGAAGCAGAGATTTAACTCGCTTTTCCTCTTTTAGGCTTTCAAAGCATTAGTTTCTGTTGTATGAACTTAATTTTTTTTTTTTTTTTAAAGACCAAACGCTTCTGAGAATTTTGCTTGAAAACTGTTGGAAGTAAAGTTTGACTGCTAGGATGCTTCATGAGTTCAAACTGCAAGGGGCAAGCATGTCCATCGCATGCCACACAGTGTCAGTGTAAAGCCTGAAAGAGCGCGTAAATTCCACAAGATGTCAATTCCACTCTGTAGTGTGCAGGTTGATTACGGCTCAACATCTACATAGGCTCTTTAATTAAGAGTAAAGGTCAATAGGTTAAATAAGTAACTTAATCAGAAAATTATGCAGAAGTGCCACAAATCAAATGCATTAGTCAACCCTTGAGATCGATAGGGTATGCAAATCGATCAGTAGAGTATATACTGGGGGACTTCAAGTACCGAAACACGCAGCGTGATACTGCAAACACAATGGTTTATGGAGTTTGTCTCCCTTGACAGCTCAGCAGTTATTTATTTATTTCTCAGTTGCAGCTTACTGTGCCATGCAGTGTTTGATTCCCAAGTTTCAGCTCATCCTGGGCGTTGTGCAAAGCTATGAGCTAAGCTGGGGTTTGGATGAGTAAGGGAGAGGTTTCAAAGCATGCATGGTTGTGTATAACCACCAAGGTTGGGTAAGGGGCAGGGAGAGTAACAAGGCTTCTTTAATTAGGAAGACAGGGCATAGGCCCTCTGGAATATCAGAGCAGTAGGGTCCAAACTGTCTTCTCTGCTGTGGTTTGCTTGGTGCAAGGAAGAGGCAACTGATTTATGGCTTCCTTGTTCTGCCAGTGCCAGCCCTGACCTCAGCACAGGAGAGAGAACTGCATTCTTTTGCAAGAGCTGGGGCAGGCTTAAGTGCAGGATGTTCCAGCCACAAGCCTTCCCCTGTCCCTGTTTATTTGACAGGACATAGGGAGTTAGGACCAAATGTTCAGCATGTGTAAGTTAGCTCCTGACACCTCTGTGGACCTATGCCCAGATCCAGTCATTTTCTCTTGGAATTCCTTTGCTATTTGCTGGAGTCTTGTTCTGCCCCCATTAAAGAGTAGGTGACTCTTGTGTGTAAGAGCCCAGTCCATTATTAGTGGTGTTTGGTTGCAGGAGGCCATTGCAAATCTTTAGAGAGATGTACAGGTTCAGTAAAACCAACACTGTTTGGAAGGATTGTTGATTGGAATCAATCACTGGGTGACTGGAAATTCATTCCATAATGATTCCAATAATTCCATAATTTGTAAGTGATAGATTTCCAAATAGTAGGAGCAATTTTTATCACCTGGTGGGAAACAGTGTGGTTTCAATGTAAAGAAATCTGTTATCAAGTCAGAGATACACTGAGATTAGATGCTCAGCACCTCTTCAGATCAGCAGGGAGCTCGGGACAGCACATCTGAAAGGAAACCACCAACAGACCAACCTCAGGGAAGGGAATGATTTGACTGCACTCACAGCAAACATGCAGATTGATTGGAACTGTTGTCTTTTTTAACTCTTCCACATAGTTTATGAAAGTAGACATAGTTGTTATGGAAATAAGGCAGATGGAAACCCGCTCCTCCTATAATCATAGTGTGATGGACTCCTTGGCAAAGGATTTCCTTTGCACAAACATAAAAGTCATTGGTGTTTAGCAGTGGAAGTGCCAAGGGGCATTTCTCTTCTCTTTCCACTTCTTTTGCTTGTTTGAAAAAGTCATGTTTGAATGCATCTGAGCTGATGCATTGTTGCTAAGACACTTTGTGGGAGGATCCAAACCAGCAATACAATATTACTGAGAAAGATGGTGTTGGAACTATTTTCTTTAAAAAAAGTTTTCCCCCTTTTTTTTTTTACAGAAAGCACATTTCTGTGTTTAGCTTTCTATCTTTTTGTCCATTTCTGTTCTTTCAATACTTTTATTTTGTTTGTTTTCAGGTTATGTGGTGTGTTATATAGTTGCTATTTTGTCTATCATTTGTTTAACTAGGTAGAATAATTTCTGAGACTATTTTGGTGAGTTCTCAACTAAATCTGAGCTTAAAATTATGTTTCAAGCTGTAGGCTACTTCTGTATTTATAGTCTGCTTAGTGAGTTAATCATGTTATCACATTTTACTAACATTAATCATATTATCACATTTTGCCAATATTATTCATGTTATCACATTTTACAAATATTATTGTTATTTCTGCTGTGGGGAGAAGCTGTGTTGTTACTGAGCTTTTAGGATGTTTTCAAGACATAAGTCTTAGACTCTGTGGTTTGTAGTGAAGTTTTCCAATTTCTATGGAAAAGGGTCAAAATTCCAACCACATCTCTCCTTGGAAGCAACTTTCAGAGCAGTGGGTGGCTTCAGAATGAGGGAAACTTTGCAGCTCCATACTAGATTTCAGCAGCTGTCTTGTACAACTGTATTATATTTTGTTGGAGCCTGCCAAAATCACTTGTGATTTAACTTTGTTACCTTGGGTGTTTTCCATGTACCTGATCTAAAATGACACTAAATGAAAGTAGCAAAAAAAGTAAAATGTCATCTTGGGAAGTTTCCTGTGATCAGACAGATAGATTGAGAAAAAGGGATTATTTCAAATTAGTAAGATTTCCATTTCTTATCTATTTTATTTCAGTTCTCTAGTCCTGGAGTCAAAAGTCTTTCTTTTCCCCCTCTCTGCTTCTCTCTTTTTTTTTTTTTTTCTTCATTTTTTGTTGTTGCCTGTGAATATTTCAAAAGATTTAAATGTGATGTAAATCTTAGAAAACAAAGAGTCAGAGAACTGCATATTGAGTATATTTCAAATCTCACAATTTCTATTTCAATGTCATGATTTGATAATGGTCTGGCTTGACCTTTTTTAAATGGTTGTGTCTGGCAAGGCTCAATTTCACTGATAATATATTAAAATTCACAGCAGAATTTCTGAGCATCTGTGGAGATGGATTTTCCTCCAACAGCTATCCACGTGCACATTCAGACACTGGCAAAACTTTTAAGATCTTTTGTAGTAGCACATACTTGTCACCCCCTACTCAGCCTTGACGTACTCATGTGTCTCCTGGCAAATCTTTTCATAAAGAAACAATGATTTTTAGGCTTGAAAGAAAATCCAAAACCAGGAAATGTTTCCATTTTTCTATGGTTTTGCTGCATAGATTTGGTGGATCTCAAGCAGTGTTAGGAACTGTGCAGAATGACTTACATGTATCTGCTCAAAGTACAGTGGAATTCATCCAAACCTACTCCTGGCAGTCACCCTAAGACTCTCTCTATACGAGATTCTAGTTAAATTATTGAGTAAGTTTGACCATACTTTTGTCAAATGTGCTGCCTATTGGCCTTGCCAGTTAAGAGAAACAGTTAAGAGTTGGAGTAGAGCATCACTTTGCTGTCTCAGATGGTTCTTGCTGCTCTGTGTGCCTCAGGAATGGCAAATGAAGAAGCTTTTCTAGCGTCTTCCTCCTCTGTGCATGTGCACATGTTCGTACAGCTAGAGAGTCTGTGCTTGTGTGAAGCTTTACTCCTGTACAATGCTTTCATTCTCCGTGAGGTCCCGTTTTTCAATTCAGTTTCTACATATTCTTAACATACGAATCTTCAATACTTATTGCATAGCCCTGTTTTAAAACCATAATGTTCTTGTTTTGCTGTAGGTTTCGTAGAATGAATTGCTTTGTTTTTCATTACCAATAGAAGGTAGAATCAATAAACCTCTGTCATTCAGTCTATTAGAAAGGTCTGTGTGGAAGAAACTCCATCTCCAGGCTGAAAATATTCTATTTAAAAGGTTGCACTGGGACAATGAGTAAAACTAATATTTTAATGGATGACATCTATATTGTTTAACCAGTGTAACTGATGTTTCTGTTACTAATCTAAATTCTGAAGCCCAGCAAAAGAATGCAAGTGTGTTGCATTATGTAAATGATGTATAGGGTTCACACTGTTGAGAAAAAAACCCCTGAAATAGATATTGAATTGCTAACCCCAAGGCAAGGATCACCAGCTGTCTTTCAGCTCCATAAAGGAGTTGCTAACAGGAGCAGTTCATCTGACTTTCAGCACTACTATCACTTCTTAACTCTTCCAGTGCATGAATCCCCTATTGAACAGAAATGAAAATACTTAAGTTAGTATTTCAAAGCCTCTGTTTCTTTTACATAGAAAAGAAAAGTAGCACATTTTTGTAAATCTGTGAGGGTTTTATGGTTATTAAACTAATACACTTTAGGCATTTGGTCACATTAGTAACTGAAAAATTCAGTAAGAACATGAATGTGTTATCATAGCTGATCTGCAATACTTCAGGTGTGTGAGACACGGTATATCTCATTATTATTTAGCGCCCTGAGGTATGCTAGGGTCCTCACAGAAAACACAATCCTTGATAAATAGCAAATGATTATCATCTCAAGCTCTGGTCCCGCAATTTGCTGTAGGAGCAGTACTTCCATCTGTGCAGAGCCTTATCTGCTTCAAGGTTTCAGTCACATAAAGAGCTGTCTGCAGGAGGATGCCTGGCTTCAATAGTGCCTTGTTCTCTCTTAGATCCCTATCTGGGCAGAGCTTCTTCTGTGCTCAGGGCCTGCGACTAACCCAGGATACAATTGGCCAGCCTTGTTCTGCCGAGGGAGCAGGGAGCTGCTGTGGGGAGGTGGGTGCACGTACATTCTGGTGCTTGTGTTTGTGCATCCTCCCTCGCTGCAAAAAGGAGGAGTGGAGGCTTTTTTGTCACAATCAGCTTGAGTTCCATTTTTGAAGGAATAGTGTACTGTATTTAATGAGGACCCGTGTAATCAGTACACCTGCATTCCCGGTATGTTGCCCAGGGAACCAATTTACCCTAATGACAGTGAATGACATTTACTGCTGCTTAGACTAGGGCTTAATTTAAACAATAGTGCACCAGTAATATTTAACTTAATGGGGATGTATTGGGTTCATGCCAGTGGGTTAAGTAATGTTTAACTAGGTGTTAAATGGGTAATAATAGAATAACACTTTGACTTATGTAAGGCAAATATATTCTACCTGGGAATCTCCAAGTATTAAAGAAATATTAGGGTACTATAATTCAGAGTATCTGTTTTGAAAGTGGAATAAATGCTTCTCATTTTTCAGAGATGCACAAAGAAACTGGGTTTGTCTAATGTGTCCTCAGTTTGACATTCAGTAATATATTGATGGTAGCTGTGGATGGACTTGTGAGTGAAGTATTTAATTAATTCACATTTTGTGCCTGGGATTGATTTTGGCCCCATACTGAAGTTTCATAACCTTCTCTTCACTGTCTTAGTTATGCAATAAACCTCCCTTTTTTTCTACCAAATCAAAAGCTCTTGAAATGGTGCAAATCTACAACATAACATTGTTCTCCACAAAAAGTGAGAACCAGATGAACCCTGAAAAATATTGGTGTAATATAAAGTAATAGAATGAGGCTCTGGTCTTGCTCAACTTCTAACACCATTAAGATGTCAGAGTCCAGAGACAGTGGACCCTTGGTCAACAAAGGAAGATGGTCTAGAAGTCAGAAATGTGATTTTTCATTGTGTTATTTCATTGTAATTCTTGGATTTAACTGTACCATTCAAACCACTGTGAAAGCTGCTGTCTGCAAGATAATTTCATGATGTTGGTGACTAGATTCCGGTAAAATTCTTGACTGTTTAATACTGGAGACTTGTCAGAGAGATGGGTTGTGCCCCGCCTGCAACTCCAGCTGTAAGCTTCCCTGCACGTGTGGTTTCAATTGCCTGCACATCGAGGCATCAGGGCCAGCTCTTGCAGTCCAGCTGTTTAATCTGGACTGCAGCTGCTAAAGAAGATAAACATCTGCAAAGAGATAAGAAAGGTAAAAATACAGGCAGAACCATGATTGTTGAGAGAGGGTCATTAGTAGCTCAAAGGTTCTAGAAGAGAAAAAGCCAGCATGGAAAAGGATAGAATCTTAAAAGGGAAAGGGGAGTGAGGAAACTGGGGTCAAAGTCTGTTTACCAATAAATAATTCCATTACACTTCTCAGATAAGTATATCCTGCTTGCTGTGTCTCTTTTGTGCTTGGCTAATGGTGCTCAAACAAGTGATATGTTCCTTCAAAGCATCAGCACCTTTAAGGCACCTCCAGCTCATCTCTGTTCTTAGACAGCACTACTCTGCTTGTGGAAAACCTGTTGTACTGCCTGGAAAATTTGGGGGAAAAGGGTTTGTGTTTAAATCTGATTTCATTCCTGTTTGTTCTTTCATGCTGCCACAAATGTTACAGTTCTTAGATGACCATGGCAGTGCTGTACTTTACTGGAATTCGGGATAACTCCACTATAGTGGTCTTAGAATCACAGAATCATTACGGTTAGAAAAGACCTCTGAGATCACCACCAGGCCATGGCAGTCAATGCCACATTCAGCTATTTCTTGAACACTTCCAGGGATGATGATCCCACCACTTCCAAGGCAGGACATTCCAATGTTTCACCACTTTTACGGTGAAGAAATCTTCCTGATGTCCAACCTGAACCTCCCCTGGCAAAACTTAAAGCCATTTCCTTTTGCCTTTATTAATTAATTAGATTAAAAGTTTGTATTCTGCCTAAACCAGAACCAGAAGTGACTTGGATATTTCTGGCTTGGCATTTTCTTTCTATATAAACAACACATGAATGATGTGTACATACATATTTATATGCACATAGACATATATAATATTGATGACATATAAATGCTACATATTTATGTATACATAAATAAAATTATTTTTATCCATATAAATGTATATGAATTTATAAAACTCACATAAATATTTTAAAATATATAGAAATACAAAGGAAAAGTTAGTGATACTCAAAACTTCATGTTTACACCAAGATTATGGGCATGTAAACCTCTTGTAATGTTAACATGTTGCCAAATTGGAATACTGTAGCAAGTGTTTTATGTCTAGATTTTTTAAGTATGTTTTATTTTCTAAATAATAGATTATCTGATTGTGCTCTGCCCTAAATTTCGAAAACAGACTCCTCAGCGGTTAGACAGGCAGAAGGTTTGTGGCCTTTCAAATGGAAATTAAATCTCTTGCAGGTAGTTGCAGTGAGATAGCTTTGGACTACTAGTGTATCTCAGTAAATTACTTATTTTTCTTAGTAGTTATTAAAAATGTTGCAGAGTGAACATTGATTATAAGGTAGGTGCAGCTAACAAAAATGTATTGTATTATGGAGAAATCTTTGGGAAAATAAGCAATTGAATTTGTACCTCTAGTGGCAGCAAAGAGCACCAGAAATCTTAGTTTTAGTATGTTTGTCAGATATTTATGGGGTTTGTTTCATTTGGGGTTTTTTCCCCTTCATAATGTGAGGATAAGATATGTTGCATCATTTGTCTTCTGCAGATTTTAAGTGTATTATTTGCTTGGTAGGGTTGGTTTTGTTTTGCGTTGTTGTTGTTGTTGGTTTCTTGGGTTTTTTTTTTTTGGTTTTTTTTTTGGGTTTTTTGTCTTCAGAAACAACTTTAGGCAATGTGCTTACATATTTTCATACGGTGACTCGTTATTTCAGCTCAAGTGTTTTGTTTTGGTTTGGAGTGTGAATTAATAAAGCATTTTGCCAGGCCTAGGTGCTTTCTTGCACTATAAAACCTCCTTGGACTAGGTGTAAGAATAGTATAGCCTCAAAGTGAAAATAATTAACCTCTCCTGGGCAAGAACCCCATTGACTTTAGTGAGTGGAAGCTAAGTCATCAGATTTGGGAAACATATTTGCTTTACACTGGGTTCTGTCTATGCCCAAGCAAACAGGGGGAACACGGAAGGAATCAGATGAAAGGGAATTCTTCCTTCTACAAGAGAAAACCAGCACATCCTGTCAGAAGATGAGTTAGTTAAACAACTCCTGATCTGGGATATAATTTTCCTTATGTGACAGGATAACAATGAGAACCGTATTTCCTTGCAGTGATGGATCCAAGACTGTTTCCCTGGTGACTTCTGTCATGTATCAATTCCCTTGCATCAGCCAGTGATTACCAGAGTCCTTGTTCTTTCATGGAAAGCAGAGTAGATGTTTGTGCTGTGATGTTTATCCATGATTAAAGCCAGAAATTTGTGTGGAAACAGTTATTGCACCTTAATAAGTCTGCTACAGTTACAAAAGAAACACATTTTAATCTGTATGGAACATTAGTACAGCAACAGCCATTTTACATAAATGTACAAAAAGTAAAGGTCAGTTAAGGCCAATGGGGATGAAGTTTGGTAGTCAAACAGGTTAGGAAGACATTGGGTGCACTTTTTAAATGCATCTGCCTCTAGATGAAAACAGGATATATTAAAGTTCTGACTGAACTTGATATAAGCATCTCTAGTCTGTTTTGCTCCATGACATTCTATCTGTAGGCAAACATACCCAATGTTTAATAGACAATTTAAATATTATATACATATGAATAACATAATATAAATTATATATTGCTGTATAAAATATAATAATAATTTATATAACTATATATATTACACATTGTGTATAATAAAACAAGAGAAGTCATTTGGAGGATGACCCTCTGCTCAAATTTGATTTGTTGAGAACAGTAGTTGAAAAAATAGTTGTAGATGTACCAGGAAACAATTTTGCAGTCTGTTTGAATCAAAATATGGGCACTGAGTGTGATTCTTCCCTTACTCCTTAGAAGGATTTCTTCATTTGTCCAGAAATAGCTCTTCATAGCTTCCCCCAGAAATTATATTAATATCCTGCTTTAAGGTTTGACATATGAGGGGTTTACTGGGAAGATGGTTGCTGTATCAAACTGTACATCAGATCTTGGGAGGTTAAGAGAGTGTGGGATCAGTCACAATTCTGCTGATTGATGGGATTGGTCTGGCTATGACCAATCTTTTCTATTCCTTTGGGTGAAAAAGCTTAAAGGGGTGTTATGGTTCACCTTGCTGATTAATAGTAGTTTTTTTCTGAGGAACAGAAGTCAGTGATCAGTGCTATAGAAGGTTGCAGGTGTATTGGAGTTTGCTTTTGCACAAACTGAAAAAATTGTATTGCAGATAAAAAAAATGGAAAACCCCTCTGTATTAGAGACCATAATTTAGTAAGTTGTAGCACACCTTTGGTTCATGAGAATGGGGGTTCTGCCAAGATCAACAGCAAGCTTCCCTTTGCCAGCACAAAGTATCATGTGCTGTTTTATAATAGGAAGAGGAGCTGACAAGTGTCAGCCTGTGGCTCTAACGAGTTTGTATGGTCCCCACAAGGGAGATGTGTGACAGGTTCAGAGTTTGTGCTAATAACAGGAACAAGTGGAAAGAGTAGGTGATGGAGGGGGTGGAAATAAACATATGACTAAGCAGTGAGATCCTCTTCTTTCATCTGTTTCTGGAGGCAAAGAGTCAAGGGAGAAAAGACAAAAGTGAATAAGAGGATGATGTTTTCTCTGTTTATACTAAGTGTATTTCTCCCACAGGAATGATAATCCTGAGTCCTGGCAAGGAGCAAGGCTGTTTTCCTTCTGTCTCCACTTCGTGAGGTCTTTGGAAATGTTTTCCTCCTGGCATCATTTTCTCTAGGGTGGTACATGCTAGCACAGTTTTTCAACAATTTATAGGCAAGTTAAGACAGAAGGGGTAACACTCTTGTTCATAATTACAGGGAATAGGGATTCCTTTGGCTGTGCTGTGCCACAGATAATCTCCTGATATTCTACTTGGATTTATGGAGCTCGTTCAGCCCTGAATCTGTAGACATGGGTAAAAGCACTGCTTGCTGTGCCTGCTTTGCAGTATCTCCTTCAGAAATACATTTTTGTTTGAAATAAATAAAAAATAAAATAGGAATTATTTGCAAAGATCAAGAAAGAAACCCTGATGCTTATCACAGATATTGAAAACACAAGCCCACAACTCTAGGGAACAGTGAGGAAATTTGTAATTAAAAATCCAGGTAGTTATTTCCAATTTGAGGTATGTGTGATTGAGGATAATTTTAAGAAACACAATTGAATTAATGTCTAAGTCTAAGAACAGTCTGCAGCTTAGGATAGAATCCTTCTTCTCCCCCAAAAGTGGTGAAAAAGGTAGTATTATTTATGTGAGAATTCAATGCAGTTTGATTTCCAGGGTCATTTGGGTCTAGAGTGAGACTGCCTTGTTTGCTCTTCCTGCCCAGTTAGCATTCCAAGTTTCTGAGAGGAACTGAGGAATATCTCCAGCTGTACCATGTCCATTCCTTCTTCATTATCAGATTTACTTTATTTATTTATTTAGATATTGGATGGTTCTCCTCAATGTTTTTTCAAAAAGAACTGTTTTAAGTGGAAAGGACAAATAACTCCTGGTTATTCTTGTCAAATTAATTCTTGTTCAGCCCTTTGCACTTTTTCAGAACAGAGTCTTAGAATGGAAGCACTCATGATAATAAAGCAATGCAATTAACTTCATATATGGCCCTGATCCACATTTTTCTGAAGTGAAACTCTTCTTTTCATTGACTCTGCTGAGTCTTGGACTGAGCTGAAAAAGAAGAAAGAAAATTCATGAAACTTTAAAGATTATTTTTAAGGGGTTTTTTTCAGCTGTTTTAATCTAAGTAACTCAGAGAACTTCCTGATGGCACAGGGGAAGGGGGGGAGCAGTAATATAACAATCATACAAAGAGTATTTATTCTATAAGAAAACCCCAACAACAAGAGATGGAAGAAAAAAGTAAGAGTAGAAAAAGGGATAGAGCTGCATGTATAGTATGAGGAAAAATAATTTCCTTCATGAAAAGCTGAAGATAAAGGAACTTGCAGCTCGTATTCATGGTAGAGAATTTTGGTTAAAAAGATTGACATTTTAATAAACTGATCTTAATTAACACTACTTTGAAATTCTGAGTTGTATGCTCCCTATCTGAAAACACTAGAACCAGTGGCTTTTTAAATAATTTGCTGCTTGTGGGTGATCTCTTTTTGAAACAAACCCAGACCCTCCAGTCACAATTTATTTTTTATTTCAAAAATGATTTTTACTAGCAAATTTTGCTTTGGTTCAAGAGAATTATAAATCATTATTACACAGCCAGACACTTCAAACATTTTGTAAGAGCTTTGTGACCAATGAAGCATCAAAGGCAATGCTGAAATCCATGATTACAGCATGGGTGCACGTCCATTCATTAATACATTAAAGTTCAGGACTCTAATGTTATTAATAGGATTTCCAGATTGTGGTGTACTTATCTCTTACAAAGGTGGCTCTTCCTGTCACACAAAACAAGAAGATTGTTCTTCATTAATGCCAATTTATGGAAACTTTATTTTTGCAGACAATTTAGGGCTGAAGAACTTAGATTTCTTAGTAGCTTTTGGCTATTATTTATTCACCAAAGACAGATGTAGCTTTTATTTCCCTTTCTCTCTCCACCACACTGTATTATTGGTAATGTATGTAGGGAAGGAGGGAAGACAGGCAATTATCTACAGATACTTTTCTTGACCCCTTCATTTCTGACACTAAATTACACTCAGTGATCATGAATCTTTATGTAGCTTTCACTGTAATAAGCTCTTGGAGACATATTTAGTATGGGAGAGTATAGTTTGGAATGCACTTCAAACACAAGATAGCCCTTAAAGGCCTTGCTGGGTTCAGATCTCCATTGTATTAGACATTGCATGGATCCATTATAAATGATGGCCCCTGCCCTTCAACATTTACAACCCATGCAAATGAGTAGAATAGAACAGAATAAATTAATTTGTTGTCTGGATTTTACTGCTGGGGAATGAAGATGCAAAGACTGAATGACTGGTTTGAATAGAGCATCTGGTCTGTGGTAGAACTGGGAAATGACTCCCTTTCTCTTAAGATCCCACCTAGTCCTTTATCTCTTCTTGGATGTGAATGTGGGAAAAAAGAAGGAATGATGTGCACCAAAATTCAAAGAATGTTATTATACTGGTTTGAGTTTTGTGAAACTCCTGGCTATTGATTGGAATGTTTTGGAATACATCTACTATTTGAGTAGATGTAATATGAGATGCACTAGTTTTTTGTGCCAACACAAGACTGTTGGTATCAGTTGTTTTTCCAGGGACCTGGGCAAGTTTTGAAAGTTGGGATGTGCCCTCTCAACAGAATTCAGTATTCTGTTCTCCTTTTGCACTAATTGTTTAATGAGTGCAGGTGTTTTTCAAAACTAGCTTTTTCCTACCAGCAGAAATTCCCCTTGTTCTAAGTAGAGGAAGTTTCTACAGTCTCAGTTAATTACCTTCTTTCATCTTAATTTCATTCTTGCTTCTGACAAACATCTAAGAAAGAGTCTTCAATTATTTTTTTTTATGTTACTCTGCTCTTGTCAAATTGTGGTACCACTTCTATCTCTGGAAAAAGAACTTCACCTGAAAACTCAAACCTCAGCAGCCACGGCACCTCTATCCTCTATGCAGCGAAAACATTGTACACATAATTCCTTTTGCTCCTGAATTTTGTAATAGGTTTGGGAGTAGGAAAGCTAAAGGATGGTGTAGGGGCACTACTGCTTGAGTTCTGAGCAATTCTGGGTTTGGGAGGAGAATCTCAGGTCAGAAGTATTTGTGTTCACAGCTCCTTGTTACAGCCAAGTACTGAAAGTGGATCTTCCCCATTGTGGCCTGTTCCTTAACAACTGATTTTGTCCTCCAGGAGAAATGGCAGTGATTGGGAAGAGTTGTGACCTGAAGTTGTTGGAACAAGTGCTCAGTTTGATCAACCACTCTGAAGTCAAAAGGGCTTTGGCAGGTGCCAGCTTGGCTGATGTTTGTTTCAGCAGGGAGAGCTCGGGATGTCATGTCTAACCTGGGGTCATTTCTCTCTTTAAATGTACTTTTCATGTGTGTAAGGTTGGCTAGAGCTGGTTGTGAAGGTAATGACACAGATGGCTTGCATTTTAGTTATATCCCTGAAAAGGGAAGCAGAAGAAAGGCCTGGTTTAGGCTGTTTTGCTCTATTTCTGAAGCAGTTCCCTGCAAATTAGGAAAAATGCTTTATGCTAACTGAAATATAAAATGAGTTCTAATACATTTCCTTTGAGTCCTACAGGAGGCTTGAAATTTACTTGCAGAGGAAGAGGCTTTGATCCACATATTTTCATAAGTATTCATAAAGATACAGAATTAGAAGCTCCCCTTTATTCCCCTTTTCATGTGTGCTGGTTTTGAAACACATTTGAAGCTGTGGAATTGATTGAACTTCCAGTGAAGCTTCTTTCCAGAGATGGGCTAGTCTAAAATGCAGGGTATCACAGGAAGGAAAAATATCCCACAGAGTGCTATTCCTCTCCATGCTCAGCTGGAGCAGTAGAGTATGGGGGAATATTGAGATTTACAGACTCTACAGCTGCTTTCTTAAACTACCTACATAAGTACTAGGGCTCTCATGTAAGAATTTCAGAGTCCTTGAAGTAGCCTCCTCCTGCTAACCTGTATGTGGAAAAAGGATTGACTCTTCACTGGTTCTACCCCAAAACCTTACCAAAGAGGTGATGGAATAAGACCCTGTTCACTGAATGTGTTTCTTGCATGTATGTCTTTAGGTTCTAAGTTTTCTATTTAAATTGAATAACAAAGCAGATGTTCTTGGTTTTCTGAGATATCTGATTCTCCAGTTTTGGGATTTTTTGCCTATTCAGTTCACAGAGCTAGTCTCAACCTTTGAAAAGAGATCCCCTAACACACACCACACCTTTTCAGCTAGCTCTATTTCTAATCTCTATAACTTCCTAACAACAGAAGTTGTTCCTGGAAATAATTCAAATCTCAAAATAGGCAGTTTTAGGTCTACTACCTAGAGTCAAGGATGTTTCAAACCTCAAGCAGAAAATTGCACAGAAAGGAAGGAGTAAGGAATGTCATAATGATAAAGGAAGTCTGACCACATCAATGTAGAATGTGAATGTTATCTGACTGTGCTGACTAGGTTCCTTAAAATAGAATGAATTGGGCATTGTGTCTCTAAATCTCTACTTCATATATTCTGTTTACTCTGCTGTACATCTAGCATTTTATCCTGCCTAAAATATTATTTCTGGGATTAATATCAGTTGTATTAAACTGATGCAAAAAAAAAAAAAAATAGGCTGTACTTCAAGTTTTCTATGTCAGATTCTTAAAGCTTTGCTAGAAATTTCTGGTGTCACCCTCTGTAGATGATTTGGCTTCTTAATGTATCAATTCCTTTCTGCTGGGTGAGAATATTACATTCTGAATCTCACAGTGTTGTTGTTGAGACGAATGCAATACAAAGTAAATGTCATGATTCTGAGGACAATGTAAGCACTTTAAAGAGGAGTCAGAGCTTTCCTGAGAACAATCACAGTTTTCTGTAGGCAGCTAAAGGGAAAATGAGGCACTGACAAATGTCAGGTGAGCTAATCTGCAGTACAGTCAATGGCACATCTCCTGTCTTTGGCCTTCCTTACCCTTTCAGTACTTCTTTCCACTTGCAGAAGCACAGCAGTCCCTCTTGTTTACTTATTTGTTTTCATTTGTTTTGGTTTTTCCCAAACCAATAAAATATTTAAACACAATAAAAATGTTTATTAGAGGCAAACAGAACAGTAACTATGTTTAAAAAGGAAATGTACAAAACCACTGCGAACAAATCTTACTCCCAGGTGTTTTCTTGATGCCAGCCATGAAAGCTGGAGAAGTATTCATTATAAACTATCAGTTCTGCCAAGATCAAGGGTAGATTCCTGGAGTGAGCAGCACAAAAGGCAAAATGAAAGGATCTCCTTTTCTGCTACAGATAGTTCTACATATACATATGTATATGCTGTGCATGTATGTTTGTGCATATGCATGTGTTGGTTTATACATAGTCTATAGAAATCAGTACTGCTATCATCTTCTTTTGAAAATATTCACAAAAGTGTGCTCTTTGAAATGTGAATATCAAAAGAATTCTTTTCTCCATTGTGAGGTTCCCAGAATAAAACAACTGTGGGGAAAATTTGACCAACCCACTCACGTTAGTGCCTATTTGAACATGCAGCCTTTATTCTCCACTGGATATACTGAGCCTTTGGTTACTGTTCAGGTTCTATTTCTCAAACATGTGGTGTATGAATACATGAGGGGCTGGAAAATACACCCCACACATCCTCACTCTATACTCATGTACACACACACACTCTGTAAGAACTTCAGGGTGTCATCACTAGGGTGCGTTTGGAAATGGCTCTTGGAGTTAGTGTTCAGGGTCACTAAATACTAAGAACTTGGTTAGGAGGGTGCTCAATTCTATACCTTTCAGTTCTGACCACATGGTCGTAGTCTTCACTCCAAGACTGAGCAAAGCAGGAATCCACTACAGGATGCAAGGCAGTATTTTCTGCTTTCATTAACATTCAGGCTCTTTGACTTTAACAGTCAAAGTTTCTGCTTGGAGTCCTGGAAAACTAGTCCTCTTATATCAAACTACCTCATATTGGCTGTCCTGAAAAAGAATAAACTAACTTTTATTTATCTCTAGAAAATGTGATAAAATTCCTTGTATATGTGCCAGAAGGGACCTTAAAAATCATACATTTCCAGCCCTGTGCCATGGGCAGGGACACCTTTTACTACAGCAGGTTTCTCAGAGTCCCATCCAACCTGGCCTTGAACACTGCCAGGGATGGGGCATCCACAGCTTCTCTGGTCAAATTGTTACAATGCCTCCCCACCTGCATGGAAAACAATTTCTTTCTAATGTCTTCTCCAAACCTTTCCTCTTTCAGTTTAAAGCCATTCCCCCTTGTCCTGTGACTACATGCCCCTCTCAAAAGTCCCTCTGTTCTGTGGGTTTTTTGTAGTCTCCCTCTAGGTGTTGGAAGCCTGCTGCAAGGTCATCCTGGAGTGTTCCTCTTATCCAGGCTGAACAGTTCTCTCAGCCTGTGCCCATACAGATGTTGCTCCAGCTCTTCATTGAAAAAGATATTTAAGAGCACCAGACCCAAGACAAAGCCCTGTGGGCCATGATTTGTCCCTGGCCTCCACCTAAACACAGAGCCATTGACCACAACTTTCTGTCTGCATCCATCCAGCCAGTTCCTTACCCAATATATATATATTCTACCTTCAAAATCCATGTCTTTCCAGTTTGTGTGTGGCTGTGTCAAAGGCCTTTCAGAAGTCTAGGTAGGTGATGTCAGCCTGCCTTCCCTTGTCATCTATTGTCATCACCCCATCACATGCAGCTGCCAGACTGGTCAGGGAGGATTTGCCCTGAGTGAAGCTGTGTCAATGCACCTTTGTGTGACCCTGCAACAAACTGGGTTGGTCCTCAGCAAAGGAAGCAAATAAAGCAAATGTCCCACTTCCATCTCAATCCAGCTGTTTTAAGCAGGATCTTTTCAGTGATCTACTCTCCTATGCAGTAATGGCACCACTGACAAGGGGGTGACGGAGGAGAAATTTAAGTGTGGGGGTGTTTTTGGGGGGGTTTGGTTTTTAGTTTTTTGGGTGGCTTTGGTTCTTTTTTTCGTTTTTCTTTTTTATTAAATGGTTGTCTTTCTTTTTCTGGAACTTCTTTTTGTCAGCTCTGAAACAAATGTGATGCAGAACTACTTAGTTAGTGCTACGTAGGCGGTGTGATCTCCCTATTAGCATATTTTAGTACCAGACTAGCTCCAGATGCTTTTGTTGATGAGAATGGTGTGCAAAAAAAAATTGGGAAGACTGATTTCTCTGTGCCTTGCTTAACGCTTTCACATGGGCCACAAAGTGGTTGCACAGCAGTTGCCATTCTTATCTGAGCTAAAAAAAGACTTGGCTTCCCATTGAGTGTCACAGAGCATCATGCCCCTAAAACTTTCATACATTTAAAAAGGCAGAAGCCATTCTGGTTTTAAAATGAGGACAATATTTGTGAGAACCTGACTAATTCTTCAGTGGATATTGTTTAGCTTACACTGCTCATCTTCTGATGTGTTGTAAAGTATCATCTCCCTCACTTCCTTACTTTATAGACCCATTCATGCTACCTAGTGTGATAACTCATAACCATTTGTTCCTGTTCAGAGCTTGGTGGTTTCAGTTCAGGTCAAGACTGTACAGCTCTTTGACTCAATCAGGATGAGAGTAGGATCTTCAGTGACTTTTTGCTGGTGATGGTGAACATTTGACAGTTTGTGCAGAACCATGAGCTTCTCAGAAGTCTTTTCTATTGTAGCTTTCAGGGGAGAAACCAACATATGAAAACATGGAAGGATAAACAGCAAGTGAGAGCAGACTGAAAAAGTTTGTCCTGCCACTGTCACAGGCTATAAATGCTGTAGCTGAAACTTCATGTCAAGTTGCTGTAAATTTTTCAATTGCTATGAAGAAACTCCTTCACAAGTATGTTAAGAGTATGTTCCTTTAAAAATCTCTGGAAAATAATATCTGTATTTCTAAGTATGGTAAAAGCATGATCAATTGGTTAAATTCTGAGTGGTGATAAGGAAAATTATCCTGACTGAAGAGTTGACAAAAGGTTTTAAAAAAGAAGATAAATATGGCCTTCCTTTCCTTAAGGAAACCTAGAGGAAAGATGGAGAGGGACTTTCTACAAGGGCATGTAGTGACAGGACAAGGGGCAAATGGCTTCAAACTGAAAGAGAGTAGATTTAGGTTAGGTATTAAGAATAAATGATTTGCTGTGAGGCTGGTGAGACGCTGGAAAAGATTGTCCAGAGGAGCTGTGGATTGCTCATCCCTGGAGGTGCTCAAGGCCAGCCTGGTCTAGTGAAAAGTGTCCCTGCCCATGGCAGGGGTGTTGGAACCATAGGGTCATCAAGATCCCTTCCAACCTAAGCCATTTTATGACTGTGTTAATTTTCATCCTGAGCTGGCAGTCGCTCCTGGTTGTTAAAAAACCTGAAAACCTTGAATACACTGCCTAGTTTTTTTTCCAGATCCTGCTGGCTATATTTGTGTTCTAGAAGGCTCAGTGCCCTCATGCACCTGGATTTTCTTTGCAAAGGGAATTTGGTGCACAAGGAGAGAGGAAGTCCAGGTTTGTCCCTGGGGATAAATAGGTCTGGACAGCTGGAGAGGCTGAGCCTGAGCACAGACACAGGATTGTGCCCCTTGGTCTCATCAAACAGGAACTGCTGTTGATCTAGTCCCAGGGATGGCTGTGGATGTCAACTTAGAGATGGAAATTTGATATCACATTACTGTTTATTTGTGTAAAGTGAGAGCTGGAAGTGTTTTTGCTATGGTGGAAATTATGGTCCAGCACTGGTTTCAACAAATGCTGTAGAAATTTAGAGAAGGGGAAGAGGCAAGTAACTGAACTTACACATCTCAAGGAATTGCTGCTTATTGCTTGTGTGTGCACTTCTAACTGTAATTCCAAGGTAAGAGGTATTCCATATTAGAATATCTTGATTCAAACTAGCAACTTGGTTAAAATAATCAACTTTTCTTTACAGTAGCTGTGAATCAGAAGTGTACTATGACCTGTTAATACAAGTCAGCCTGTAAGAGGGGAAATTGCTGAGCTGTGCTAATTGTAGTTTGCAGTTGTCTGTCCATACCCTAATTTGCCACTTTTTTTGGCACTTATTTTTCCATCATATTTCCTCTCTTCAGACTTTGGGAATAATCACTCTCTGCAAAGAAACATTTAAGAAACATTTTAAGAAAGGAGTCTCTAGGCTTGATTTCAGGCTGCTGTGCCATGTTCATTAGCATTTAATATCTCAATGTAGAAGAGCTGGCCTGTAGTGTAGTGGAGTAAGAGCACAACTCCAACATGATTATTACAGTTAAAGTGTGATGATAGGATCTGTGAAAATGTGCCCAACCCATCAAGGAGCACGCAGAATTGAAGTGAACAGTTGCACTGGCAATAGAGTCTGGTGATCAAAAATCATCTAGCAGCCTAAGTATAGACAAAGCTGGGGATCTGAAAAGCATCCCAAATGCATGTGGGAGTCTTCATTTTCTCTTTCTGCTCTACTGTCACCCTCCCCATTATTGGCTGCTTGAGGAAGTAAAATTTTTCCTCTGGGTTTGTTGTGACAACATCTCTGAGAGTTTACAAAATTATTTTTTTTAGTGTGAATCTTGTCACCTTGCTTGACAATTTTCTTGCCTCTTTATAGTGTTCTGTGGGGTAACATAAACTATATTTGAGTGGTTCTCACTTTTGAGAACATGTGCCTTAAGGGGTATGTAAAGGAAGGAGATTAAAAAAAAATAAATAAATGAAAGGCACACCAGCCTGACCAGGAGCTGCGGGAGGGAGGGGAGAGGCTGCACTACTTTCCTAAATTCTTTGGCTATAAATGTTGCCCAGGAGCTGCTGAACACAGTCAAATGCATCATCAATGGCAACATGTGATAGGAAACTGATTTTTTTTCTTCAAACCAAATTTTTGCAATCATTCTATGTAATTTTACTGCATTGCATTGGCAGAAAGGTATAATGATCTGCATTACAGGGAACGATGGGACAATACAAGTTCTCTCAATAATAGCACTTGTTAGGAACGGGGACAGTGCTGTGCGTTTGACTCGTTCATGTTAAACTTATGGCTTGATTCTCCCTGAACCACACTTCTTCTTCACTAAGATAATTTTTTCCCATTTCTTGTTATGCCAGAGTCAAGTGCATTGTGTGAGGTTGGTCTGTTATGGAGGCAAACTACACAGAGTAAAGGAGGTGGGTGCCCAAGCCCACATCCTCACTCCATGCCATCCTAGGTGCAAATTACTTTGAAGGGTGGTTTTCCTCCATGTTGAGCAAGTGGGGCTTGAGGAGGAATTTGTATCTCCTTATTTCAGCTAAGAGAGATGAGGAAGGTGCTTGAGAGGTGGAGGTTTTAGAAAGGCGTTCCTTTATGAAGGGGCTTTGATGATCCTGCAAGAAGGAACTAGTGAATACAGATTATAAATCTATTCAAGTAAAAGTGAATTGCAAGTATAAGTTAAGAAAAAAAAAATATTCAGAATTTTGGGATTTTTTTTTTATTTTCAGGACATTTGTTAAAATTTGAAAATGCATTTCTGTGGTGATGATTTAAATAAAATTATGAAAATCTAAATTCTGGAATTCACTAGCACAGATAATCCCCTTATATTCTGACTAGGCCAAGAGCAGGCTGACTTGTACAGTAATACAGAACTCAACGTGAATGAAGTAGATGAAAGGTATTGGATAAAAAACCCTCTTGAATGAAATGAGAATTCATGGCCATACAAATATATGGATAATCTGCAATGCCTCTAAAATCACACCATCTGTGAAGCTCTGTTTATTAGTGTATCTTTAATGAAATTTAAAGAAATATATAACATTTCATTTAAGTTGACCTTAAGAATGCTGTATTTGGCTACACCAACAATTCTGCAGTAAGAACTGAGGCCAAAGCCTTTTAACTACAGCTGGCAGGCATGGATTTTTTTTTTTTCTAAATGTTGTAAGTTACGGACTGCTTCCCAGGGGCTGGGACTCTGAACATCCTTCTTACATGTATTTACAAGCAACATAGGTGTAACATGTTACAATTAAATGGTTAGTAGTTCTTCTGCACTTTTTTCAAATTTTTATTCATATATGTAGTGTATTTAAAAGGTCGCAGCCATTTTTTTATTTCTATGTGAAGATTCTTTGCCCATTTTTGTTAATTTTCTTTAGTTCAGCCCATCTAAAGCCATATAGCTATTCTGAGAGGAGAGGGAGGATCTCTGGAGGAACACAACACATTCTGAGCCCTGGCCTTGCCTGTGAAAATCCCAGCAAAACTCAGTTTTAGGGGAGCTGGCAGCAGGTTCAGTAATGTCTTTTGCACCCTTCAAGTTGGTTCATACCACTGTGCCAGATTTAGAGTTGCCTAAGCAGGAGAGGTACCCTAATGGGGAAGAGGGAGGTAATTCAAATGTGGTGGTGCACTGCTCCACTCAAAAATCAATTTCTTCACTGTAGTACACACCATCCAAAAACCTCACTGCAAAACTCTTTCTGTCTTGCCTGCATACACGGATTTCTCAGAAGACATTCACAGAGGTGGAGGGACACTACAGTTTTGTGCTCTTGTCCAGCAGTGTTTTGGTGGCTCTCAGGATACACATTAAGTTTTTAAATACTGAGTGCACCTTCAGTATTAGGACATGTAGGATATAGGGTTACTCTGAAAGAACTGAAGGATGTAAAAATATTCTTTTTCTGTGTATGAAAATATGTGGGAGTGGTCATCTGCTCTGTACCTTTTTTATTTTCAGAGGGGAACATATTTCTCAATACTCTGTTTTTTCATTTTTAAACAGCTGCTTTCATGAACAAGGACAGAGGGTTTGCTATTTTATCTTTCAGATAAGGCAACAAACAAATTTTGTTGTTATTACGAAATAGAGCTAAAGATACTCAAGTTGGTAAAAATGAAATACCTCCTGGGAAACAAAATGCATAATTAAAAATAAATTCATTGTGGAAAGTTCTGCAAAAGGATCTTTTCAAGTTTATGGCAGAGAATGAATCTGTATCCTAAAAAAGAATAAAGTCAGCAACTGTATGCACTTTTCACGACTCTCATGTAAAACCTGGCAAACAGATTATTTGTTGGCTTAGTAGATTAGACATGAGGGCTTCTGTAAATTAAAAACAAAAGCAGCTTTGGAATGCATTTCACTGTCTCAGTTGGAAAACAAAGATCTGTTTCCCTCCACCCCTTCTTTTCCTTAGGATAATTAAAAATAAAAAAGTGTGCAGAGCCATATAAATAAAACAAGGGCTGGGATGAAAAAAAAAAAAAGAAAATCTTCCTTCAAAGAGATGTCAGCAATCACAGTTTTCATTTGTCTGTGCCAAGAAATGTGCTTATATGTAGGTCTGAATGTAGTTTATTCTTGACTATTTATGGAAGTTATGCTCTTAGAGACCTTAATATGTAATAAAAAAGGAAAATCCTTAATTAAAATCTGTTTTAAATGATGCTTAGCTTAAAAGCTTTCAAATATTCCTCTAAGCATTACACAATGTTCTACTGTCTTAGTTTTCCAGGATTTCTCGCTGGTACAAATGCGTTATAGGTTATACTCTAATTATATAGAAATTTTTTTGTAATTTACTTCAGCAACGTATGAATGCATTCTTCATGGGGAAAATATGTTACTTTGAAATTCTGAAAAAATCCTTTGGCTACGCAACTTCTTCTGAAGTTTGTAACCTAACAGAGAGCAGTCTGTAGTAAGGAAAATAGAAAACATTTAAAATACAGCTAACTGTTAAAAATCATTCAAGGAAGAGTCAAAGCACACAGTCCAGGAGTGTGAGTGCCTGAGGACAGCCCAGAATTGTGCCTTGGCATATTATACAATTACTTTTTTAATAAGTGAGAAATTTATAAATTGCCATAAGTCACAAAATACAGATTCTGACCAGGAGCTACAAGAATAACTTACAAGAGATGTTTGCCTGACATACACATTTCTGACTGTACAGAACTCTTTTGTCAATGTTTATTCTTTCCCTTTGATTTTATTTCTCTTCTCATATTTATTTCTCTTCTCTTATTTAATTTTGGGCGGAGTCTTGTCAGAGCAGGATGGTGGGAGCATGACAAGTCAGAGCAAACATGGGGTTCCCAAAGATCAGTCTTTGCTCAGTCACAGAAGCAGCTCAGAACCACCTTCCTGTTCCAGAAATGGCAGCTTTTCCTCTGCTCCCACGTTCTGCAGGGACACATTCTGCTTGAGCAGAGGATGTGGAGGGAAGAAAAATAACAATGACGTTGTTTCCCTGGAAGCCACCTGTTCTAGGCACATCCCAGCCCATGTTTCCATCTTGTAACCTTGCTAGTCTTTCACAGGATGCTTCTGGGGCACATCAGAGGCATTGCTTTTGTTACTTGGTCATTTGCAGAATTTACTCACAGTTCTCATGGTAATCCAAATTAGTTTGACATTTGTTTACTGCTTGCGGAAAAATGGAACACCAAGTGGGGAAAATCAAGTCCTCTAAAGTCTCTGGAAATGAAATGGACACAAATTAATAGCTTGTTGGCACCTATGTAGGTTTTGTGTGTGGCACCATTTTTTCCTCCTGATTTTTTAGGACTCCATAGAAGGAGAAAAAAAGAATCAGGACTTCAGGATGCTGTATGAGGAATGCAGAATCAGTTTTTGAATCAGTAGTTGGGAAATGTCTTAGGCAGTTTGGGTTCATAGATTTATCTGGCCAGTTATCAGGCGTGTTCCATTCAAGGCAGTAATTCTCAAGGATATTCTTGATTTTGATTGAATGTTTTTTTATCTGTGAACAGTACAGTCTTTATGTCAAAACTAATACTCATTTTCAGTTCCGGGCCAACTGGCAGATCCAAATACAAATATTACTAATTGGCTGCTCATAAGCCTTTCTAGCAATTAATTCAGTTATAAATGATTCAGACCTTTCTGTAACCCAAATAAGATTCATGCCTGCTTTATTTTTCACAGAATTATTTCATGCTAGAAAAGGATGTGTAACAAACTGTTATTGAGAATAGGGAAATCAGATTTTTTTTTTTACAGTCTTCATTACCTCTTCTGCAGTGTAGCAGACAGATGATAAAAAGTAACCTTTACTGTAAAGCTGTTTCATGTTTTTATAAAAACGGAAAAAATGTGGTTCTGTAATTTCCAACCTCTTCACAGAGTATCATGTCATCAACTTTGAAACTCAAAGAAAGCATAAGGAAAGGTGACCTAGGAAAGAGGTAAGATTTTAACCCCAGCCACTGATATGATAATGAACCAAATCTTCAGTAAAAATTATTAGTTTAGTGTAGGAAAACACACCTATACATTTGTGTGTTGCTATTAGTTTTCCAGGTAAATATTTTCTCATCTAAATCACTAAATCTTTTGGCTGCAAGTAATGATGTGTGCATTTTCTCGCTGCATTTCTACATGGTGACAAACTCTATAGGGCCCCTAATGGAACTCTGTCCCTGTGGATCCTCTGGCATTCTTTGCAGGCGTGGAGACATTTCATCCCTGTATTCCAACCAGATTTACAACTGACTACATTTGCTCCTCTAAACTGCCTTGCAGTCACTGCTAGCACAGTGTTCCTTCTCTTTTTCCAGTTTGAAACTGTTCTCTGTTGAGCTATACAGCTGCATTCCAACTCTGCGACATCTACATTCTGGGGATGGCCTGGCCCTGATCCATCCAGGGACCACCACTTCCTTTTTGGACAAAGAATATTTGGCATCAATTTGGCTCCTATCTCAGAATTCCTCTAGTCTCTGTGGCATTGCATGGCTGGTTGCTCTTTGTTCCTACTCCTACTTATCATGAATTAAATTCAGAGCCCATTAATGCTGGGATCACAACAAACACATGTTTGTCCACTTTTAAATTTTATTAATGATTGTCAGAAATTGCAGGGCTGGCTGGTCATACCATGAACTGCTCAGAGTCACAATAAGATCAGGTGAAGGTAAAAAGAAGTAGCATCTGTAGGCTGGGAAAAACATCAAGCCCACCTGTGACCAGTAGAAGTCACACAAGCCTCTGTATTGTCCTCTCATGCAAAAAGGCACAGACAACAAAATGACAACAAAAGCAAAGTTTCCTGCTTACCTTAGCCTTTTCTCTTACTGTAATTTTGATAAAGATGCAACAGGGTCTTTTCTAGCACCTCTTAGAAAGTTCAAGAAGAGGGGAGAGGATTTTGCATAGTGTTTTATTTCCTTGAGGTTTATTTCTGCTACATGATAACCTGGAGACTAAAAGGGCATTTCAGAAGCAGAGTTGACTACACAAGGCCATTCATTGCAGCTCTGTTGCAGTGCCTAGAGTTTTATCAGAATAGGGTGGAAGCCAAACCCAGGCAACATGCAGTAAATATAAATTCTTGCCATTTGTTTCTCATATGTACTTTTTTCAGGGATATTTGCAGCTTATTACAACTTGTTCAATTAATATTTGGCTCAGAAGTTATGCTGTTATTCACATTAAGTCAAACCTCACTTGATTTACTAAAATCTGAGACAACATACAGTTTTGATAGAGAGGAAATGAGAGTTCATGTACATCTCTGCACAGGCAGTTTAAAAGAAAAAAAAAAGGAAAAAAACCAAATATTTTTTGTGAGTAATAAATTTCTGTGTCTATCCTAGGTTGTGAATTCCCTTTGGAAGATTTGGGAAGAAAATGCTTCTGTGATTGTAGAAATCTCAGTAGCTTAAGTAGACTGCTGGCTTCTCTTTGGAAATGTTAACAGATAGTAGAGCAGACTATTGTATTTTGCCAAGGGCCTTATTTCATGCCAGAACTGTATTTTTTTTTCCAAGATAAAAGTCTTTAAAAACTTTTCAGAGTAAAAAGCTTCTTTTCAGACATGCATAACTGTCCAGTTTGGTACATGTTTTTCCAGAAATGCTGAAAGAGACAGGACTCAAAGACAGAGCTTAGTCTCAGGTTGGAGAAAATATTTATGTCTCTATTGTAATTTTCTGGCTCATGAGTGCTTGAAAAGTAAGTGCTGGCATAACCATAGCTACCATATAACAACAGCAAAAAACCATTCCCCATTTAACTCCCAGCTGTGCTTCTGTTGTCAGTCCTTTAACAGATAAAGAAAAGGTGTTTCCAGACTTATGATTGATTCTCAGAAGCAGCTTTTGCTCACTTAAAGCAGAGAAGTGAACATCTGGACAAGTTTTTAATACACTTTTTTTTTTTTTCTTCAATGCACAAGCACTGCCTCCCTGACACATATATAAAAGATCCGTGGCACGGTTTTGCACGTCTCATTTTAACATTTTTTTTTAATGGGTGGGACTGTAAATCCTCATTGTCTGAATTGCCGGGATGGTTAAGGGGGATTAGTAAAATGCTTGAATTGAAAATGGCCTATTTTAGGTACACTCTTTTGTTGTTTTTAGGTGTTTTTCCCCACTGTCCTTTCTTATTCAGTCATAGAATCATAGAATTGTTTGGGTTGAAAAAGACCTTAAATGTCATCTCCTTCCGCCCCCTTGGACAGGGAAACCATCCTCTACATCAGGCTGCTCAGAGCTCCATCCAACCTGGCCCAAATCTTTGGAATCGATTGTTAATAGACTTTTGGAACACATGAAACTGAGTTAATTAGTGCATCTTTAATTGGTGATAATTAGCTCTATTTATCTTTAACAAACAACCTCACCGGATCACATTATGGTGTAAAAGAAAAGCAGCAATAGTTGTAGATCAACACAGCTGACATGAGCTTTGTTCTTGCCTCATCCAGTACTCAGTGTGATCATTTTGATTTGCTTCATGTGTTTAATCATCTGTTTATCTGAAAGGTTTGTAGGGTACACCCTCTATCATGATTTTTCCTGCTGTGGCAGTCTATGTCAGTGGTGAGTTTATTGATCTAAATTGTGCCTCAGATAGATATCTCTGTTACATATAAATCAGCATATCTCTATCAAGCTTATTCATGTGGCTGCACCTTCTGGTGTGTGACATTTCCTACGTAGTTCTGCTGTATAAAAACATTTATGTAAATAAAGTGTACAGTCTGATATCACAGGACATGGAATGAAAATGCTGCTTATGTCTCAGATCCTTTGTGAGATATCCAGCTGCCATGCATGTGTGTGCACTACTGGAATCTCCCACAAAGTTAATTATTTTTAGTGATGGCTGAAACTCAAAAGTTACAGAGCTGTGTTTGGCTGGCCAGAACAGGTTTAGGGACCTTGTAGGACATTATCATAAGAATGACAGCACTGGTTAATGCCAAGGGTCTATCTATGTAGCTTTCACTCAACTGTGCTAACCTAGTTTTTCCAGCTTTTTTTGGTAGTTTCTCATACTTGTATTAGGAAACGGTGAACAAATTATTCCTGTCTGCGTTTTTCATGCCACTCATGGTGATGAACCACATACTATCTTGTAAGCACTACGTCTTTCAAGCTCAAGAGTTCTAATATCTAATATTAGATACTTTATGTATGGAAGGAAATATTTTTAGTTCTAAAATAAATATTCCCTTTTGAGACTGGGAGGCAAATGGCTCCCATTTGTAATGAGGAATAAGTAAATGAATTAATAATAGTGGAGTAATAGTATTTGTAACATTATCTTTTCATGTAATTGCAGAAAAGCTTCAATTGGAAGGGACACCTGGAGCCATTGACTTCAAAGTTAGATCAGATTATTCAGTGCTTTCTCCATCTGATTTGTCAAAATTTCCTGGGATAAAGATTCCATAGGCACTCTGGGTGACTATTCCCATGTTAACAGCAGGACTCAGTGTTCCAGTGTCACCTCTCAAGTGCTGAATGCCTTCCCTTTCCCTGCTGGCCACATCCTTGCTGATGCAGACCAGCTCATGTAGGTTGAGCTCATGTAGATTGACCCCAAGTCCATTTCTGCAGAGCTGATTTCTAAGTCAGACCTTTCCCAGGCTGTGTTTTTCGTGGAGACTTTCAGCTTCGTGGGGCTCAAGCTGGGCCATTCCTTGAGGTTTTTGCTGTGTCCCTGAATGGCAGGGACAGTGTCCCCTGCCTTCCAGCTGCTCCCCACAGTGTGGGGTCACTGTGAGGCTGGGGAGAGCTCTCTGTGTGTCAGTGACTGATGTGGATGCTAAACACCACAGCCCAGGCAGAAGCCCCTGAGGAGTGTCCTTACACCCAGCTGCCATTTGTCTTTGAGGTATTGACCATTACCTTTTCAGCTCCAACATTCCTAACCTTTCATTTCCTTTTTATTTTTTTTCTCTACTACTGAGCTAATGTTTAAATAACTGCTCACTGTAACTTCTCAGACTTTTGAGGACTTGTTGCCAGCTCACAGTCCTGCATTTTACACTCAGCTGCCAGTCTAACCTTGACTGGCATTGAACCTTTAATTGTATTTTTAAGATGTTAGAACTTTGAAAACTTCAACACTCAGTGAGGAATGTAGAAGTTCACTTCCCTGCAAAGGGAACACTTCTTTTGGTAGTTTTCAATATGAAACATTTCTGATATGTTGTAAAGAGAGCTGGTTTAACATAGGGATTTTTGGGTTTCTGTGGCTCAAATACTAGATTTGATCTTATATTGGGTGTATTTGTGAACTTTTGAATCCTCGTGGGATCACCTGTTTTTTTACATATTTCTAAAATTCTGCTGTTGTAAAGAAGTATAGAACCAGCCTTGGATCCTTCTGCATTTTCCAGTGGGTCTGCTACTGAACAATGTCCGCAGTATCTCAGTCTGCAACATCAGCTATCCCTGGCTTTCAGTCTGCCACCAGATGAGTATGTCTTGAGCTGATGTGCAACTGAAAATGATTCCTAATTGGTTAACTACCTGCCTATTTGCTTGGTTTTGTTGTTATTTTCTTTAAATTGTACTGGGGAGATGCCAAAACATCTGTAAAGCTTTATTTTAAATTTAAAAGCTTTATTACTGTGGTGTCGAGGACCTTCTGTGCTTGCTTTTCTCCAACACTCAAGCCACGGAGCCCTGGTCACGTGAATCCTGATAGAAAGCAAATGTTAACTTTCATGCTTGAGTACCTACTGACAGCTAACATTAAACTTGTAAGCACATGTATTTGCACTGGAAGTGGTATCTGCTGTAGGAGAGGGAACACTGCTTAACATTGTAAGGTAATGTTCCTCAGATGTCCTTGCCAGGACATGAGAATGAAGCCTATTAAACCAGATCTGAAATACCCCTTCTCAGCCATGGCTGCTCACATACACAGTGTGATGACCACGATTGTGACAGAAAATTACAGGCTAATACATGCAGTGCTCTCTGTGTGTATATGTAACATATATAAAATATGAATGAAAGCAAACAGACAGTTTCCCTGAAGCCTTTTGCCAGACTCCCAGCACAGAAGCTGTTAACATAAGCTGTCAACCAGAACAGCCTTTCACCAGCCTGAGAACTGAGCCCTGTTATTCCTGTAGTCTCTTCCAAGCAGAGCCTGTTCTGGAGTCATGAATCAGACCAGATCATGTTATTTATTCCAGTCCAGTTTATGGGAATTCAGTTCAACACCACTTGAAAGAGCAAAACCAATGTCTTACCAGAGAGTTTAGACATTTGGTCATGGTAGAACACTGATTCCTTTTGAACAGGACACCACCTCCCAGCAATTTAGCCAGACAACTTTAAAGTGTAGCAGCAAACTATCGAAATATCGGCTCAAGGAAGATTTTTTTCTTTTTCTCTGTGAGATATTGTTATTTCTGTTTTACTAGTAGGGCAGTAGAGTTACTGCCAAGCCAAATCCCTTCCTCATCAGTTTATTTACTGGATTTTTAGTTCAGCTTGAAGGTTAACATAGATTGTTTTACAAAATACTTTAAGTCTTGGCATTCAATCCTGTTCCATGGAAAATCCTACAAACCTGCTTAGACAGCTTGATCACACTCTATTTTGGCATGGTGTTTGCTATTGTTTTTTTCCTTGTCCATAATCTACCTTTTTGAAGAACAGTATGTCCATCTTTGACTTCTGACTTTAAATCTTGATGATATAAATCCACAGATATAACAATTTCTGCATTTTCTGTTTTGTTTGTCCAGAGGCCAATGCTTAGATTATCAGGTACACTATTCTCAGTTAAGAACAGGCTTCTTTTTCAGGAAGATCCTCAAAATAAAGGAAGTAGATACTTTCTTTTGTGAAAGGAGTTATTTTCCTAGATTTCAGGGGGTTTTGCCATCAAGTATTTCTATTTTGTTTTTAGTCAGTTACCAAACAATTTAGTGTGACCTGGTATTTCTTTCCTTGGCACTCTTGGTGGGATTTACTTACAAGATAAAATTTTTACAAATGAGTCCTCTGAGATTATCAGCTCTGGAATGAAATATATCATAGCTGGTTCTACTAATCCTCCCTACTGGAACACAAGCTAGCATATCTCACCCTGTAGGTGTGTGCTGGGAAACTTTTGTGAGAGGCTGTGGATGACACACAAAAGGTTTTCAGTTTTCAACACAGGTGAAGAACAGAGGATCTTTGTTTATTTTATAATTTGGCAATGGCATAAAATACTATGCAAATCATAGGATTAATGTGTTGACTCACAGAACTATTTCACTGTATGAATATACTCTATTTTAACCAAGCCAGAAACAATGAAGTTGTAAATCAAATTGGTAGTAATAACAAGAAGAAGGAAGCTGCTTAATACAGAGGAAAAAAGCAAAATAACTAGGGAATAATAATATGGAAATGGAAACTAATTCAACAAAGGTTGAACTAAAACTGGAAGGGCTGAATATGTCTAGACTGGGAAGACTAGATATTCTTCAGAAAGCACTGAAAGAATTAAAGCTGCAGGTCTTGTTTTAAGGGCTTTTAGTATACCTGTGAATGGCACCAGATGGATGGAAAATAAGAAACAGTATTTAAGATGGTGTTGAAAGTCTTTGGAGCATCTACTGATTTCTAAGACTTCTATGCTGGTATCCACAAATATTTAAGGGAAGATAACAATATTGATAAAACATTGGACAGAATCAGTTAAATCTTCCATCTTTCTTAATGAGGCAGATGTATCAACAGTCTCTCTTTGCTCTGGTTTGATACCCCAGAGTGCATAAAAACCAAGTTCCATTGTGGTATGGCTGAAGTGGCTCAGTGGCTGAAGGGTATTCACAGGGGACAAACTGAGTGGCTGGCAGGGCTGATTTCCTCTGTTCTACCAGCCCTGTTCCCCTGAGTGCTGAGTGAGAGGCAAAGGGAAGGACAGATCTGCAGAGCTTTCTGGGCACATGGATTCCTATCCACTGTGCGTTAGTTGCCAGGGAAAGGAAATTCAAGGCACAAAACCCACAAAGATGCTCTGGGAAAGCTCTGGGACCTGTGTCCCAACATATTCCTGTTGTTCATTTGTAGGGCAGATTTTATTCTTGGTCCAGATGCATTATTGCTGCTGTATCATGAGAAAATTAACCTTCTCACTAGGCCACATGTTAGTAATTTTCCATTCTTAGATTGCTAACATGGAAAATATGGAAAGTTTATCTCCGATTCTGGTGTATCAGCAGATCATTTACCTTTGTTACAGAGCTCTCTGTTGCCTCAGAGACTACCTCAGCAGTCTTTTATATGACCAGAATGGTGAAAAGGCCAATAGGGTGAGCCCAGAACTTCCTGTTTTAATTTGTTTTCTTTTCTTGCTCTGACTGGTGCTGCAAAGGCACTTTGCATATGTTCTGCTCTTGTGGCAAAGATGGATAGTTTCATGGATAATTGCATAGAATTTTCTCTGGTGTCTCTAAAACTTGGTTAACAAAGGCTTTTCCAGCTGTCATTCAAGTGACACTGGTACCATGTGTCAATGGCTTCATAAATGCAACTGCTCTGGACACAGCTGCCCTCACTGGACCTGGTGAGTCACAACCTGATTATCTGGCCATCTTCTGAATACGGACAAATCTCATTTGCTACTTTCATAGTGACATTCAGTTTGATGTGATCATTTCTTGATGGAGTTTGCCCATCCCTGGGGATGGGAAAACAGCCCCATCCCTGGATTTGAAAATGCAAAAAAAATCTCCCGCTGCCTGCAAAAAGAAACTGTAGCCAAGTGCACTGTTAAGATATTGAGAAAGTTTTTAAATTGCATACACTTTAGAATACTTTTGTGTATTCTATTTTCTTAACTTCATAGGTTAATACAAAATTGCTTTCCTGGCTTGACATTGACATAAACGTTCTTTTTTACCCCTCTCTACAGAGGAAAGTTAATTTTGTTGCTTGATACTTAGAACAGATACTAGCTTTGAATAGGGCATTGTTTCCCAGCCAGATCAGTAGCTACTTCTTGGGCTCTTTTTTCAGTATTAGTTCAGCACTGGCAACACAACAGCAGTAAAAGAGGTAAAAGTTTGAATGTTCTCAGAGAATGTTTAGCTTTAATCCAATAAGAAATGTTAATTTATTCTTTGTCAGATTTCCCCTCCCTTTTCTTATAACTATTTGTAGCTGTCAGCTCCTAGCCTTATTTAAATGAGAATGGCAGCTCTAAATTCCTTCTGATCACTTTTATTTCTTACTGGTTCTAAATAAGGAAATTCCCAGTCTGTATTAACCTCACTTGGAGATATTTAATCAACTGATCCAAAAGAGGCTGAGTCTTCTTAGGCTGCTTGTTACCACTCTGGCTTTTCTGCATTGCTAGGATCAACTGTGTTAAAATTATTAGTGCAACTCCTTGCACTAATGCAAACCCAGAACATTTTGAATTTGGGCTTTATACCACAAGAATAGTGAGCTTCCATCATTTCATTTTGTTACATGCTGCCTTAAAGGGGAAAAAAAGGAGCAAATATCCAATTTATATATTGATTTGCCACAAATGAGGTAATCACTTTGATTTCTCTGTTTCCTTCCATTTTTTCTTTCTCAAGATGTTTTCCATTTTCCCCTGTCCTTTCTCTTCTCATTTTCCCTCCCCTTTCTTTTTTTTTTTTTTTTCCTTGTCTTTCTTCTTTCTCTTTTCTTCTTGTTTAAGCTGCCAGGCTGAATGAGGAAACAATTACAGGATGTTGGCTTTAAAAGTGTCTGGCTTTGCCAAATAAGTTTATCTATTTTTTTTCTTTTTTTTTTTTTTTTCATTGTGGCTTAAAACATGCTAAACTCAAAGCCAAGTTACTAACCTAAAACTCATGGTAATTTTTTGCATTAGGCTTACAATAAACTTAGATAGTTTTTCCACAGTCCCTTTGCCAGTGATTAGTTTGGAAGATAGTATGTTTTGAATTTGCTGAGAGATCTACTGCTCTTAGCTTAGTTTTAGTACTTTTAAAAAGCAATCAATAATGCCCATTTTGTAATAAGCAAAATTTATGGACTGACAAGTAAAATGTAATTATAGTGGGTATTCCATACAAGAAAAAAGAGGTGATCTTAAAGCCATCTCAGCATTCTGTTTGCACTCATTTTCATTCATATAAATGATTAAGTGGTTCTGTGCTGAAACGTTTCTCTCTCAAGGCTTAACATGAGTCTGGAAAAGTTGTTGCCAAAGAGCTCTATAATGAAGTCAGTGACCATTTGTATTAACTTCTCATTGTTACCACAGACCAAATTTTTTGCAGTATTATTTTTATGAGTGAGGCCCTAACTCAGCAGCAACTTAGACACCTTTTGTTTTTGTTCTCTGGGGGACATACCTTGAAAATGTGTAAATTCACAACAAAAGCGAATCCTCCATCAAATGCTTAGCTTGACTTTGCAGTAAATGAAACTGTTTCCCTTGTCCTGCCCTCTGCTGAAAAATGGCTCCTTCTTGAATGAGCCACAAAAAAGATCATTCAAAAACTAAGATAAAGGGCCCGATTCAAAACCCAGGTTTGTGAAAAATCACCTTCTGAATTCAGTAGGCTTTGGCTCAAGCTAAAAAATGGAGATGTTAGTTTCCATTTAGAGCTGGGTCAAATATGCTTTGTCCATGCTGTCTAGCAATGTGTTGAAATAATATGAAGTAAAATAAACATTCTGTCTTTTGATAATCAGAAACTGCAGTAGATTTTAGTACAACCTAAGCAGTTCAGGCAGTTTAGGTAAGGCCTACCTACTTGTGAAATTTACACATTTTAACACACTTTAGCTGCTCTTGGAAATCAGTTTATGAGTTGATTTTTCTACTTCCTTTCTGATCATTCTTCTCCCTGCATCACCACTTTCAGCTGCACAAACTCTTGCCACAGGATCCCTGTACTTGGTATTACAAAGCAACAAACCAAAAGCCTTCAGGTAGTTGAATTTTCATGTCTTCACGAATTTAGAGAAATATACAGCTAACTGCAGCAGATAGCTCCTCAGATGGGGTCTCCAGCTGGGCCCAATGTGGAATGTTAAACTTGTGTTGGGCTATTGCTGCAGCAGCAGCAGCAGCTCTGTAATGCATCCTGCCAACTCTGCAATAACAGAGGGCACTTTGTGGGCTGCTGATTGCTTTATACCTGGCATATGAGAATAGTTTCTCCCAGATCTGAAGTTGTGGAAAATTAAAACTTGCAAATGTGACTGCTAAATTTGTTGGAAAACCTGGATCAGCTTTGGTAGAGGAGAAAAACCTTCACAGTGGGCTTGTTCAGAGCTAAACTGGGAGATGCCTGCACATAAAGCTCTGTGCACCTCTGTGGGACTTTACCTGAATTGATCACTCAGCACAAATCTTTTCTCAGGATGGAGGCCTGAGGCTTACAGCTGGAGAGGATGCAAGAGGATCAAAGGAGAGCTCTGAGCCTCACTCAGATACACTTCTCAGAGCAGCAGAGCACCACAATGACAGCTATTTTTATGCTAGATGCAAATTCCAGCTGCAAACATTACATTGGTTTTCCTGCAGATTAAAAAAAAAGAAAAGAAAAAAGAGAAACATTTCAGATACCTGTATTTCATTTGTGGGAAGCAGAATAATGATGCTGTCAGCTACTGGGCAGAAGATAATTTATATACTGTGTGTGAAACTTACTTTTCATTAAATCAAGCCTAGAGATGTTTGTGTAGATTTAACTTGTGAGATTAGCAAGTAGCATATGTTGCACAGGTTTATATCAAAGAACAATGCAATTTTTTATTATTATTACTTTGCAACCAACCAGATTATTTGAAACTGGTACTTGTCACTTGGTCTGATTTTAAGATTATTTAGCTTTTATTGTGAGGGGTAAAAAGAAAAGATTGGAACCAAATCCTGACCTATGCAAACTTCAGCAGTTTTATCCTTGGTGAGACTTTGCTTTGAGGTACCTGCATTTAAATCAGAGTGATTGGCAACACTGCAGAACTTATTTCCTTGGCACAAAAAATGACCAACATTTGGAATCCTACTTATTTTAAAACCCCAGGAACAATCCTTGTGCTTGTTACCTTCTCCCAGTCTCAAGGTCCTGGCAGGGATATAAACCACACTAGTCATGAACATCCTACAGTGAAGCTCTGAGGATTTTGAAGGCATTGCTCTTGCCTGCTGGCATTGGCTCATGTCAATGTGATTCTAAAGCAGAAAGATTTCGGCTCATGACGCTTATCCTGAGAACCTCCTGCAACTTCAGCCTCTTTTTGGGCTGTGTAGTTTATTTGTGCCCATGCTAGAGGAGGGACAGTACCAATAATAGTAGTAATCAGCACTTCAGAAATGCAAGACAGATCCACAAGTAACCATTCCTGCTAGAAAATGTTTTGTCTGCTGGGAAAAGGAGGTTAAGCAGTGTTTCCAATGAGCCAAATTTCCACTTTAAAAAGCTGAATTTCACTCTTTGTCTTGCAGACCATATTTTCTGTTAGAAACCTCTGTTTGATTCTGTGTTATTGAACTTTGTGACATGATATCAATTAGAAGACACTTAACTGAGGGAGAGGAAACAGTATGCTATAGAAACCTTTTCTGAAATAAAAAAGAAAGAAAAAGGACAATTTTCAATATTGAAGTGATTAGAACCTGTCATTTCATGTTGTTGTTTGCAAGTTGACATAGATGACAGGACAAAGGAGCATACATGGAAAGAAGATGAAAATTCAGAACAGATGTCAGGAAGTATTTTTCATGCTGAATGTGCACAGTTGCCAACCAGGTAAGGCTAAAGCATTTTCCCATTTAGGAAATAATTAGATGGCCCATCATGGACAAAATGGCTTTCCAAATTTCCCCTTTTTCTAATTTCCTTACTTATTATACTCCAAGTGCTATTCAGTTTTCTTGAAAGGATGTTTCATCCTCTGGACATGGGCTTAGTTCTTACAGCAATGGATGAAGGATTAATTGTTAAGTGGAGAGCTACTTAGCTAGAGATTATCCTGCTGGTGTTATATCATCCTGTTATGCTGAAGGTCTAACATTTTGAACTTCAGAATTTCTGAAAATTTTCAACAGTTACAAAAATAAAAGTAGAAGAAAGTTGGACAGAAAACTTGTTATTACCTTAGGGAGTCTGATTATTTTAAGTGACAAAATGCTACATATTTTGCTGAGACAAAACTGGGGGAAATAAAATTGAATGGGCAAAGGCACCTCCCCTAAGATGGATGTGTTTCTGGCATTTTTGCTTTAGTGCAAGCTTTACTTACAAATCTGATACAGACCCCCCCTGTGCAATCTTACTGCCAATCTTTTATACCTTCATGCCACATCTTTCATCTTCATAGATTAGAATAGCTTTATTTTCTCAGGTGAATATGAATGTGAAGCTGTAGTTATTTTGGGCATTGACATTTGGCATCTCCATATATCAGTCAGTACTATCAGTTAATTTTTTTATGCTTGTGATTCTCATTTTGGTAAAGTGTTGGCCCATTAAAAGTTTGTATAGTAAACTTATTTGAGCATAATGTGGAGGCAATGTCCACTGAGGAGAGTCTTGAGACTCAGATCTAGAAATCTGAAGTCTTTGGTTTGCAAAAATGTTTTCCAGGAACTGCATAGTGAGACTGTAACAAGTGGTAACTATCAGCTCTGTGTCCAAGATAATGATTTCCCTCATGTAAAATGTAGAGATTTCTGCTCCACCCCAAGCCCCCATAGTTTCAGTACTAAGTGGTGCCACCAATATTCACAATTTAAAACAATTTATGTGATAAATAAATAAAAGAACTTGATTTTCATATTTGTGGAAATAGCTCAGTGAAGTTGGTTCTGGCTTGCTTTTGAATATGGATTCCAGCATTAGTAATAAAAATTGAAAATGTCTTAACACTGACCAATTTAGACATGTAATTATGAATATTTTGAAAAAGCCAATGGTTCTGAAATATAGTAGCTCTGAGAAGAATTCTGCACTGCAAATGTTGTACTGAAGAGAAGGATCATGTCTGTTTTTTTAATAAATATGTCTATTATTTTTCCTTCCTTCCTATAGGTATAACAGGGAAAGGAAAGGACCAGAAGGAAGTCTTTATACCACATATATCCATATTAATTTAAAAATTACTGTTTCCTATCATGAACCTTTTAGTTCTTTCACCTCTGCACTTCTGAAAATATCAATTTCCTGCCTTGCTTTTCAACACCTTTTATCCCTTGCTGTCATATTCAAGGCTATTCTTCACTTTCTTTGCACAACTTTGGCATTATTAGCAGCAACAAATTTGAAATCAGATTTAGTATTTTGATTCAAAAAACAGAAGTCAAAGCATGAACAGAGAATTAAGCATTTTTATTTAGATGAACTATTTGCATACCTTCTTACATGCTTTCTTCTTTCTGTGCTGGTTAGTTGGTGTTTTCAAGCTTTTTTCAGAAATATGAAGCTATGATCTATATGTTCAAAAAAATAGGAAAACTGATTCTTGTATAATGGTGTGATCAAGAAACACCCTTTTAAAAGGAAAAGATTGGTGAAGTTAATTTTACTTATTGTGAATTAAGTTAGATAACTAATTTAACTGAACTCTGAAGCTGACAGAGGCAGGAGACTATTTCACTAATGGGTGAAATATTCCATTGCAGTGGGGGCTGAATTGACCTTCAGCAAGGTTTAGGCATTTTCCTTTCATACATCTACAGCTAGGCCACAAAATCTCTCTTTAGAAGCAGTGAAGATCTACCTAAAAATGAGATTTGGCCATGTTGTGTTGTGAAATTAACTGAAAATTAATGCACATGTGTTGTTTTCAATCTCTAGTTTATATTTTCTGGGTTAGAATTTTTTTGTGTTTTAACTTTTTTGATTCAGTTTGGGAGAAGACCTTATTCTTAAACTAAAATAATGTGTCCAAATCTTCCCTATTGTCCTGTGAATTCACAGTGCTAAAGTACAATGCAAAATGACCACTGTTTCTGGTCAGTGTTGATCTTAGCATTCAGATTTCCCCATGCATCAATTTGGCAAGAGCTTGGAAATGTCATAGACCAACTCAATGACTGAGCCATAATGGTATTTTAGTTAATGCAATATGTCATATGAAGTATAACATGAGCACCAAGATCCTGTAAAATCAAAGAACAAATAAAAAAACTTTCTTAAAGCAAGGACTAAAAATATTTAGTACTACAATTTAATTCACAGTCAGCAAGCAAATGTTTTTAAAACAATTTTTTTCAGCATTACTAGAGGAGATAAAATATCCCCTTGATAGGCTTAGGTTTACCTCTAAGATACAAAGTATGTGGACTTGCTCATAAAGTTAAGATTAACCTTCCAGATCTCTGTAGAACAGCCATATTAATTTGCTAAGAATCCGTACTGCAGAAGAAAAGCCATTGTGGGGGACAAGGGCTTTGGTGAGTGATAAAATCCATTCTGTGCTACATGAAATTACAGGACTAATTGTCAACTCTTTAATTCCTTTCTTAGAACAGATCTTTGCAAATGAGAGCTGAATGAAAATCCAGGCTCTGCCATAGATAATTTCTTGGTATCACCGGGAGTCCAGCATTTCTGTACATGGCTTTTTTTGCCTTCAAGGGAACGGTCAGGTTAAATTTGAAAATATATTTTCAAATTCTGAGAAGAAATGGCTGCATATATACAACATATTATTACTAATAATATCATTACATTTTGTCAATTGGCATAGTTGTGTTCTGGAAAATAGTTCCCATATCATTATTAGCCATGACTATTCCAAGAGGAAGTATTAAGTACAATACTACAAAATGGAGCTCTTTGAGCATATTTTCTTTATGTTTATGTCCCACTGAAAGCAATAACTGGCCCTTTTAAAATATAAAGCATTATTTCCTATTCAGTTTTCAATGGTGAAAGCACTAAATAAATTTTAAAAAAAATTATGTGGATCATTCATCTTTTCTTCCTCATGCCTTGTTAATGTATACAGCAATGGAGAATTTTAAGAGATTCTTTTGATGCAATGTTAAGAGCAAATTATCTTAATTCAGTCCAATTTATACATGAGAATAACTGGCTCAAAGCAGTCCTATGATCAATGTGGCTATGACTACCTTAAATACATTCACTGAGCATTATGGCTACAGATAATAGCCTTGTAGGTTAAATTGTTATACAGGTTTGAGTTTTTAAAATTGATTTTTAAAGGTAAAAATTCTAAAATGATACTGTTATTTAAATGTAGGGTGAAGGTTTAAGTACAAATCACTCTAAGGTAACTTTTTTTAAGAGCAGGCTAATGCAGTATTATGTTTTATGGTGCAATAAAATTATGTGCTAAAATTATGCTCATAAATGCAGGCAAATGTAAACCAAGCTATTAGTTATGTTTTCTCAGATAAAAGTGATTAGCATAGCTATCAAACTCTTCTCCCATTTGAATAACAGAATTATGTCTGAAATCTAAGGCGTGTTTGCTAAAGCTGAGTCTTAAAAAGAAATGTAAATCCAGCTATCAATGTTGTATTTGAAAGCGAATGCAATGGTCTGCCCATCATTCTGCTAACAACTAAGAGCAGAGGAACATGACCCAAATTGCAGTGAAACACATCAATATGAAATGTGCCTGAAACATTATTTTGGAAATCATTCTTAGCACTTTATCATAATCTCCTTACTGCTGATCAGACTTATTTAAAAACCATTGTGGTTTGTTTAAACATAAGAGTGATGAAAGAGTCTTTTAGCAACAGTCACTGTGAGACAAAGTTTCATGTATAATTCATGAAGTATGTGGTCATCTACTAGCAAATTAATTTCCATTTGACAGCTATACTTCTGGTAGTGTCCTCTCAGGAAGGCACATGGTATATAATTAAATTCTGAACAGAACAAATTAAATGCTGATTACTTCATAAACAATTTCAAGGCTTGAATATTGTTACCTGTCTTTATAGGATCAAAATAAGATATTTTGACAATGATGAATGAATATATTTTCTCAACCCAGTATCCAATTTTTTTCTAATGCCTAAGGCTTAAAATTTCTACTGGAAAATCCAACAGGGGAAAAAAAACCAAACAAAAAAAAACAGTGATAAAGCCAGCTCCCACTTCAAACCTGCAAGGAGATTTGTCTACCTGTGGCTTTCCTGTGATGCTAGTGTTGATTGCTCGGAGGTAACATTTAGTATTTTAGATGCAAACTACTTGCTAGACACATGCACTTTTTCTTTTGAATCTTCTTTGCCTCCCTCCTTTATCCCCCTAAATTTGGTTAATCAAAGTAAGTTGATGGATATTTGCTATGCTGATGAGAGGAAGGATTACAGATGACTGAGCATGATGACCATAAGAATTACTTATTGTTTGCAATCAAAACATTTATAATAAATTATAAACTACTAAATAAAATGTTACAAAGGTTTTCAAACCATCATAGAATGAAGAATAATGCAGGGAAGTCTTGCACATGATCTCGCTGAATGTGAATTTTGTTAAAGTTTCTAAGGTTTTCTCCACCCTTGGCAGTGGTCAAGGCGAGGTTGTCTGGAGCTCTGAGCAGCCTGGTCTAGTGGGAGGTGTCCCCACCTGTAGGCACACAGTTTGTGGGGATGGGGAGTGGGGCTGGGGCTGAGCTCACCCCCAGTGGGTGCAGCTGTGCAGAGCAGCTGAGCAGTGCTGAAGGGAACGAGCGATGGGGAGCTGAGGTGTTACTGACCAGCCCCAAAGGGAGCAGAGGGCACACAGGTGCAGGGCATGGGCATGAGGGGTATGAAAGGTTGGGCTGGAGGACAAGAAGGGCAGAGCTTGCAGCCTTCTGAAGTGAGGGGATGTTGCTCTGTATGGGCAGAACCCTGAAGCCTTCTGATGTGGTATGGTGTTACTCTGTAGGGGTTGGAGCTTTCTGAAATGGTATGATACTCTGTGTATGGTGACCACTCAGCTGTGACGTATGCTGTGGCATGCATATACTGTGACAACCACCCGTGGCAGGGGGTTGGACTTAGATGAACCAGATCTCAAAGGTCTCTCCCAACATAAACCCTTCTATGATTCCATATTTCGTAACTGTAATGCAATGTGAGGTTTAGCTTGTACTGACAACTGCAGTGCAAACTCTTAAAGACACATTTGCATAAACTGGAGTCTCTTGCTGCCTTCAGTCTTCTTTGTCTATCCTACTCAGATTAAGTTAAGAGAGATGAACTACCATGTCCTACAATTCAGCTTTCTAGGTATGGGATTTTTACCTGTTTATGAAGTACTACATAAACATCTAGCCTTCTGTTTACAATACAAGGACATTTTTCTGTGTGTTGACACACTACCATTTTTCAATCAAAAGTATTTCAATTTATGCTATGCCTTGATGATGTTTTTTTTCTAGAAAGACTGCATTGTACCATATAGGAAAGGTGCAGCAAGAGATCCCTGAGAAATGTGGTGATAGAAATAGTCTTTCACTGATGCAGATCAAGAAAATTAATTGAGAAAGGAAATTTGCTTAATATGCAGATAATCTGAAAAGATGGCAAGAGTAAACCTAAAAGTATTCAGATGATAAATACATGCATAAACATGGGTGGTGTATACAATGTTATAGCATTGATGACTATTAGTATTACACCAAGATAATTGTTTTCATGACATATTTAATTTTGTAAGACCCGCTGGTCAACAAGTCTGCATGCTCTCTCTGCACTCCAAGATGGGGTGACTGAAGTTGGATCATGGTGCTGTGATGAAGCTTCCTTCAAAACCCATGAAGTTTTGAAGGAAGAGGGATAAGGAAACTGTTAATAGATACTGCCTGCTGTTGGATTTGTTTGGTTTTGTGCCAATGACAAAAGTATCTAAAATTAGCTGATGTGCAATATATGGATTTGATAGCTCACACAATTCCTCTGGTTTGAATGGTATGAAGAGGAAAATCATTTTGTATTATCAGTGCTGGGATATATGGAAGACTGTTTTGCATTACATTCTTTCCTCTTCACAGTTGTATCAGTGAGATGATGTTTTATGATCTCAAAGGAGAGTGATGAGACAGGGAAGAACTGGGTTCTGAAAATGCAGGGAAAAGTACAAAAAGAATAGCGACCTGGCTCAGAAATGACATAAACTAAGATGTGAGCTAAGGAGATAGGGAATCTACAGATACAGGGGAAATAATAAATCCAGGTTTAACAAGAGTAAAAAATAAGTGAAACTGCTTGAGGGTGAGAACATCAGCACTAAGATTAATGGTGAGCAGTGGTAGCAACTGCCATGTCAATACCACATTAAGCTTGGAAAAGTTATAATAATAAAATTGAAAAGGGAGCACATTCTATGCAGTCAATCTGAGTTCACAACATATTCAATTTTGTAAGACCCACTGGACAATACCTATATCTAGGAAATACCATCAGTTGGTCACAATGTGAGGCATGAAGTTACATGTGCTACAAAATATGTCATCCTGCAATGTCTGTTAAACACAAGCTGAAAGAACAGTCTAAACTGCCAGTAAATATAAAGCAAAATGAAAACAAACACTGCAGTGCATGACTTCCTGTGGGATTTGATATTAATCCCCACTTATGAGGAGTAGTCTGTACAACATATTTTCCCTAGGGGACTTGCGAGTTATCCAGCTAATCCTTATTCAAGTCATATGATTTGTATCCGGCAAGAAATCACACACAGTTTTTTCAATTAGCTCCAAATATACAGTATTGATAATAAAGTCTGTGTGATTAGATTAAAAGAAAAAAAAAATCATTGGAAAACAAGCTTAATGTGCACATTCCATTATGCAGTGATCAGTGCTATAACTTAGGAGGTGTAACTTTAAGCATCTGATTATCTTGTTATAAGGTCTGTTTGGACTCAGTTAATCACCTTTATGTTTTCAGTAATTTCTTATCCTCTTGTTACCTACGTTTTAAAAATACAAATTACAGATTAATTGTCTTCATCAGCTCTCTAGTTGAGGCCTAGTGATTGATGTGCTGGTTTTGAACTCTCATGTGTTTACCATTTGAACACAGCTTTTTCAGATTCTTCTGCCTGATATGTTCTTCACTCCCTGCTGACAGCATCTGTACCTTCTCCATCCTATGGAAGAGAAAAATAAAAATCTTAGAGCAAGATATTTTGCAAGCTGTCATATAAAAGACTCTGGCATGGAAGCTTAGGTCACAACTAGATACTTTAATATATGTTTGATCGTTGTTTCTTCGAATAGAACAATACTTGCTGGCAACTAAATCTAAGCTAATTCTGATAATATGAATACTGTAACTGTTGAATAGACCTTTCAGAAGAGAGATATTTCGGTTCCCTCTGAGCAAAAAGAAGTGAAGTCCACTCTTCTAAAGGCCATAGGGTAGATCACACAGGCTTGGATGAAATATTAGCTGGTGTTCAGTGCTTTCAAAAGAGCCTTGTGAGATGGGAGAATGGTCTGTGTTAGCAATGAGATCTTTTCCTAAGCTAAGCCTGGATGTACATTTAGGCATTGTACATTTTCACTTTGTGCAAAAATACCTCATTTTACTTTACATGAAAATTCTTTTCATGTTTCAAGACTGACTGGAAGACAAAAATGCCAGATGTTACATATTTGTTACTTCTTGTAGTAACATGCATGTGGTACGTATGCAGCAAATATTCCAAAGACTGAATCTTGGCATGGGACCACTAGCATGCTAAATATAGAAATTACATTGTTCAGACTTTTATTTCAAGAGTTCAAATTTGGTATGTTGCTGCTCATTTAAATACACATAAGGAGGTGGAAAGGATATAGGATATTTTAAGTTTTCCCAAATTTTCTTTAAGCAACATTTTCTATGCAGCTGGCTGCTCTTTGTTTCCACTGAGATGAGAAAATTTGCCAGAAATTCCTTCCTTGCTAATGAAACATAGACTGAGTTTGTCCATTTATTTAAAATACACAGATTATCAATTTGCATTTTTTTACAGAACTGTTTTAACACAGTGAGTGTAGATAAGGGTGAATGATTTCAGAAAGGGTGAAGAACTTTGCTTTCTCAGAATCACACAGGACCTTTCATAAATCTTGGGAATGTAACAGGGAATTTAACAGTGCATTGCAGTTGTTAGGTGCTGTTAGGTGCTGCTAGCTTCAGCTCTGAGAATGTTTTACTGGGAGTTTGGATGACTTGATCTGCATACCTGTGAGTTTGCACATATGTGTTAAGATTAAGTCGGGTTCTATGGCTGTGATTTATTGTGTAACAGCATAGTTTATTTTAAATGGGTTTCTGCTGTGCTAGAAAGAGAATATTTTGACTTTCTAATCTAAGATTTTCCCATATTCATTGAAAATGTGGGCTTGTATCTCCTACAAGTGACAGAATTTTAGTTCCTGAAGCCAGTGATTTCCCCAGTTAATTTTGGGAAGATGCCACAGAAGATATTGAGACCATAAAATTCACTTTCTAACTGTTCTCATGACTGAACAAGTACAATAGGTTTGCTGTTAGGACTGTGTTTGGGCTTCAGCTTAGTATTTGCTGAGTCAGAAAGAGAATTTCTATCTGATTGGCCTTTCTGCTACTTCATACAACAGTCAATTCATAGTGGTCCCAGTTACTTATTGTTCACAACTTCCAACAGAAATGTGCCAAGGCATTGAGATAATCCTGGCTTCTTATTGGGTCAAATTCTTGCTGTTTAGTAAAATCCACTTATTTCATGCATCAGAATTTTATTAACTTGGGTAAGACATCAATTCAGTTTTAGGTCTGTAAAGTATTCCAAGCCTTTAGCAGTTCTGTAAACATAAAATTCTTAGTTGGCTCAGGAAGCCCATAAATTCAGTAAGAAGCAGGAAAGTCTCTGTGTGTCTTACCAGTTGGGTTACTATTACTGGATGGGTTTGTTCCCTGACAGCTGGAAATAGTGCCATGAAATTATCTTTTTCCTCTGTCCAGACACTCAAGTTGTAATTGTGCTTTGTTGTAGAAACATCTCACTTTCCATAAGTCAACTTTACATGTTTGATGAAGGTAGAAGATCAAGGTGAGGAAGTGGGAAGGCAATTTCTGTCAATTCCAAGTAATAAAATGGTACCTAAGGTCTGGTTCTGAAGCCTTTGTTGCAGATAATGAGTTAAACAATGGCATCAGCAATGTCATTTCCTTTCACAAGTTACTACAGTACTCAGATAAGAAATGTTTCTTGTATGTTATGTGCCACAGTCTTAGTTCTAAATACTTTTAAAACTCTTAAATCCCCAGATGATATAACAACCTATACAACAGTCTGAATGTCTAAAAAGAGAACCCATTTGTTCTCCACACACCATCTCTCTAAAGAAATAGAAACTAGTAGATGGAAATTCTGAGGACATGATATTCTTGCCAGTATGAGGTTGGACTCATGCTGATGGTTAACTTGCTGAACACCAGGAGCATAAAAAGAGCCAAGACTATTTCCTCTCTTTTACTGCATAGTAAAAATCCATCACAAAATTCAAGGAGTACCTTTTGAATACTTAAACTTAGTTTGTGATCAACAGATTATCTTACATGATCCAAAGGACTTTTCAGCCTTGCAGCTGCCAGACTTATGCTGAAAAAGAATGGCGTCTGTGACATTGCTGTCCCACATACGAAATTTAAATCACTGAGAAGCAAGCATAATAATTATCATGTTCATTTTTCTTTCTGCCACTTACTGATTTGATTACTAGTGGGCAAGGTCACTGTGTAATGTCTCATATAACTTTCCAGAGCCTGAACTGTACTTAAAAATTAACTCAATTTATGGTTCCCTGAGGAACAGCTATTGTCATAATCTCTCTTTATTCCATCAGGAGAAAACTGAGCTCAGTAAAGTGTTTATTGTGTGTAAACCACATACTGAAGTCTTGTATATATGAGGGCTACCTAATGGACCCAATTTTAAGATGCTGTATGAATAATTGTAAAGCTAAAATCTCTGTACCTCTGCCTAGTCCCAGTGTGTACCAAAATCCTTGAGGCTGCAGAAAGAGCTGTCTGTTGGCACAGTTTTGTCAAACTAATGCTGACCACTCAAGTGGAATCCTAACAAATTGAAATCATCTGGATGCACTGACAGAAGCCAAAAAACTGACTTTATATTGCTTTTTCCAACAGAGCAACCAGACCACAACACTGGACCATGTGGGTGGCCTCACCCACTTACATACACGACACTTTTGGAAGTGAAATGGCTATGAAATCACTGACTTGCCCTATGTATAAAACAGCTCATTTGTACTGGTGCCTTAACAGGCTATGATGAGCCATCTTTAAGGCCAAGGTTCTCAAATTCAAGACAAGGAAAATTTGACAATTGTGTAATTAATTTACCTCATGTGCAGAGCTAAGTGTTGGAGGACTTGGCTTACCAAGCACTGCTGTGTGTAGAGAGGTTGATGTGTGTCCTTCTGAATGACAACTAATGTACTTGAACTGTGCTTTCCAGGAAAGCCATTTTTACTTGTTCTAGGTACAAGGTATTTGAAGAATTAGGGCAATCACGTAGATAAACTGCATAAAGTTTGCTTTGCAGCTTTCAAGCTGTGTAAGTATCCATTTTGCAAAGACAGGAATAAAGGAACATTTTTCATTTGTGGAAAGATTGCTGGGAACAGAATTTGTCCTATTGTCTTAATGCTTACAATCTAAAGAATACATTAAAGAATACCTGAGAGCCTAGTGAGCATGATTCTGTAGTTGAGGTACAAATTGTTCTAGGAATTCATTCGGAGGTTGACTTTTCCTGTTCCCTGAGCTACAATGGTTTGGATAAAATGGAAACTAGATCTTGCCAGACAAAAGCTTTTGGTTTCTGAATACATTTAATGGGAAATAATTAAATAATTCACTTAATTCAGAAACAAAACGCTCATCAGCTTCAACAGGCATTGAAGGGGGTGAGCAGAGACAAGGTTTCACTAGGCATAGTTAGTACATCCTTTGAAGAATATATGATGAATAAGAGTATCAATTCACATTGGTTTCTTTTAAAGGGCAATCATTCAAGGAGGAAAAAAAGAGTTTTAAAAAGAGTAGATAAAATTAAAGAATTTCCTTAATCCTGAGAAATTTTAACTTTCTATTTGTATTACAATACCAAGGAACAACTCCAGTGTGGTAAAGCAACCCAAAACCCACTGAGCATTAGGGACTACACAGTGAAATCATGTTTATTGTTCCTCAGACCATCATAATAGAAACTGTCAAATCTATATGCTATCATTTCTGATCAAATGATCATCTGATGAACAAGGATTTTACTGATATTTCCATTAACGTTTTGCTAGTGTTTGCAATTATTTTATTTTTTGCATTGTTTGGCCCCTAAGAATGGATGTTTTCATCCATTTGTCCTGCAGCTGCAACACAATGCTTCTATCTATTGGTATTTGCGTGCAAAATGTGCAGCAAGAAATTGATGGTTGCCACGTGTGCCCAATAACAGCAAAAAAAGGAGGGAAAAAAGTAGGATAAAACAAACTTCTCCACCCTAGCAAGAGATTTAAATCATAACTGTCTCAGGAGAGAATTGTTTCCTCCTTCAGTAGCAGTCTAAACTCTTGAACACAGCGCAGCCAAGACATATCCCCTGAAAAAGTGACTGAGAGTTAAACAGTGTTACATCTCTTTTATGAAAAACATTCTCTGAAAAGCTTGCATAAACAAGAAGCCCACATGTTCAGCTCAACTATTTTTTGGCGCTCTCACAGTATTTGTTGACTCATTTGGATTTTTGTGTGTGTGTAACTCTTTAACTTCCACGCTCTCTGCACTGTAAGCAAGTGTTGATCTTTCTTTCTCAATCATCCATGGTTCAAGCATTTCCAGAATGAGCCTATACAAAAGTCAGTGACTGCCATTAAAATGCTAATGCATGATAGTTATTCCTACAAAATTTTTATTATTGTTAAAAGCTAAAATTTAAGAGTAATTATTCTATGTTAATAGATGGCTAAATATTAAAAGTATTAGCAATGATAGAAGTATTTGTTGTATCATCAGGGCTGAGATGATGACTAGAGTTAACATTGCAGTGCTTTATACGTTTAGAGCAGGAATTAAATTTCCCAAACGCATCCCCTCCCAAAACCCCAGACAGTGTTTGCCAGATGTCAACAACAGCAGCAGACAAGGTTTCAGGAAACCTACAGCCTGTTCTCAGAAGAGTTGGTCTAATGCACAGCTTCGTCCAGCTCCTACTCTCCCTTTTGGCTGCCTTGATATATTTTGCTTTCTTTGCTTTGTCAGTGACATTTTGTCAGCGTGGAGTTTGTTAACAGGATGTGTTCAGACAGTCTTTATTGCGGCTGGGTCCCAATCTCCGTTTGGGCCCCTAAGCTCTACTCCTTCATCTTTGTTTCTCAAATGCTTTTGTGCATGTATAGAACAGTAGAGGCAAGACTGATGCCTCTCCAACCTTTTTTTTGGTTTTGTGTTTTACTATAGTATTTTCATCAAATCTCAATTAAGCCATGCTTTTAAGAAGTCCTTATATGTCTGTCTTCATTTTTGATATCTAACTTGAGATATGGTGCTTTCATCTGCTGAAGAATGCACAATTTCAAGTGATTGAGTGATATATAGCACTAAATAGTCAAAATCAGGTACTTTGAACCTCATATTTAGAACTGGAGTAGGTACCTATAAAGTTTGTTTCCCACCTTTAAGAGCTGATTCAAATCATGGAGGTGTATCTCTGTCCTGGCATACTGTTGTAATAAATTTCTCCTAAAATTCTGTAAAGGAATTAATACATTTGTTTCAAAATGCAGCTTGGACAATACACTGTGCAGTATATTAGAGGCAGTATATTAACAACAAGAAGAAAAGAAATTTGGCTGTGCCAATAAGCCTTAGTATCTTTTGACAGAGGATCTTGCAGAAAATTGCCAAGTGGAGTTGTAAGTAAAATGCTGAATTAAGTTTATGCAGGCACCTTTCATTCTGTGATTTATAGCTTTCAGGCCTTAGATTTTGACCCCTAGTAACATTCTTTTAACAAAGTTATTTAGCAAAATCTTAAACAATATGAAATTCTCTGGTTTTGATTATATTCAGAAAGCAGTTAAACATTTGTGTTCCCGAAGAACGAGGCCAAGTATATTTGTAATATTTTAGATTATGTGTTTTTAAATATTTCTGTTTCTGCTGCTATTTTTGTGCTCAGTGTTTCAGGAGTGTGTACACGAGTAGAACAGAATGTCAGAGCCTGAAGTGGCAATTCCAAGTAATAATAGCTTTTTCAACTGCACTGTTGTTGATACATCTGAACGCCTGTCCAAATCTCTATGGATTCTGTGACGCCTTAGGCAATCTTGTATCTCAAATGCACCAATCTGCCACACGTGCAGACAAAGCCTTTGAGTACCTGCTCTAAATATCTCTCAGGCTGCCAGTTCATGATCCAGTGCCACACACTGCTGTGAGACTTGTCATGTTGAGAGTGAGAAGAGCTCAGAACAGAGCATCCTGCCCCTCATGGGCAGTAAATGCCACAGAAGGAGTGGCCTGGTTTGTGTCCCTGTGTCCCAGTCACACGGTCCCACAGAGGAGGTGATGCTCTTCCCACCTCTCCTCCCTGTTTCCAGGGCAAAGAGTGTTCCTGGGTTCATGCCAGCAGTGGTCAGCAGAGAAAAGTTCCATTCTGATGGCTTGTGAGTCCTAAATGACTTCAAACAGGATGTTTATTGGCATTAAGGTAAATCAGATGATGAATATGAGAGTTCTGTGCAACATGAAATTGATATAAATTAGTTATGAATGCATTTACTCAAAGTTCTGAAAGAGCTTTCAGCAGGCAGGCAGCAGAGCCGTTTGAAAATTACGGGAGAGGTTTTGTGAGAGAGAATAACTTTTATCAAAAGTATTTTGTTCTCTTGTTGCATTTAAAACCCATAATTTATAGTCATTTTTTGGCTTGGTTTGCATTATTTTATATAACTAGCTCATTGATATGTTGGTTTCTTTTTTTGGTGTATAAATGTTGGTGTGGGAAATATGAAGAATGTGAATCATGTATGGCTGTCACTATAGCCCAGAGTGACTTGTCATTTGTGTGCAGGTATTTTTTGACAACCTGCATAAAGAAATCAGAAACAAGTATTTGGCAGACATACAAGTTAATATCTTGCTGGTTCCTGTTTTTTTGACCAGCCTAAAGACATTTTAGGGGTACGAATAAATACCTAAAACTGATTTTAAAATTATTCTCCACTTGTTCAACTTGAAAATAGATAGCACAGTTTTGTTGCGTTGTAACTTGAGAAAGTTTTTCCTCTGCTGTCACACACCAAAGTAAACATTTTTCATAGGGTTTTGAAAGAACACTACAAATAGATATTCTAGCACTGATCCACATTTCATGCTGGTGACTTCATATCTGTTAGTTGCAACTAATGCCACTGGAACTATTTCCAAATGATTTACACTGACAGAAAAACAGAAGCAATGAAGTTGTAACCAATACTTATGAAAATGCATTCTGCTCTGCTCCATCTAAAAAAGTGATATTAGCTTTAGGTCTCAAAATTACAGTCCTGTTCCTGCAAGCAGTACTTTCCCCTTTTTTCTCACCTCTTCAGCAGCTCCCCAGAATAATGATGGAACCCAAAGTGTCTGTATGTGTTCTTGAAATGTCCAACACAGCTACTGCTGCCAAGAGTGGGTCAATGCCTATTTGGATTCTTTCAACAGAGTGCCCTAGGGATGCAACTTTTTATTAGCTACAGGCAGCTTTCTTAAAAACTTTGATTAAAATATGACTAAAGAGGTATACTGGCTATTTTGCTTTTGTTTCTGTTTAACCAGATTAAAAAAAAAAAAAAAAAAAAAGAAGGGAAAAAAATGTTCTGCTGAATTGCATGACTTCATGGACCATATTTCACGTTCCTCATTGAAATGTGGTTAAAATAATCTTGTACTTAACCGGTTCCAAACCTTCAAACAGCAATGTGTTTGGCTTTTTTTTTCATGTGTCAGCTTAAAAGATTTTTTTTTCCCTTGGTCTGTATTTATCAAATACTTACATATACAAAACATTCATTAATTAATATGAGCACTGTAATTCATATAAAACAATTATAGCATTTAGAGTCTTCTGAAAAGCTACTATTGCTGCCTTAGCCCTTTTAAAATATATTCTCCCCAAAGGACAAAATGTGATCTATTAATATGTATGCATTATTACTTTTTTGTAACTCCGACTGCTGATGTCTCTGAATATGGAAGCATTTAGAGGTTATAGACGGTCCGTTAGTCGACTTGCAATTCTAAGTGCAATATTTTCTAAAACCTAAAAAGCATTATTAATTACCCTCTGTCTGTATTAGAGACTATAATATATTTTCTTCTGGAGCTTTCACATTTCCTGTGATCCTACAACAGCAATACTTGAACTTGTTAGGTTATTTAGAATAATTGGCAACACAGGGATAAAAATTTCTGGTTGACTGCTAATTGCACAAATTAATAAAAATAATTCATCTTACATCACTCTTGCCTTTAAGCAGCTTTCTTACATTTTTAGGATCCAGCAATTCTGAGATTATGCATTCCCAGCAGAAGGAGTTTACCTTCTTGCAACCGAAGGGTAGGATATTTATGTGCAAAGGCTTGTACAAGGAAAAAATTGAGCTGATTCAATAATGTATACATTCCTCCCAAACTAGAATGAGGTATTTTTAATTTATTTTATATTTTCTACTTTATTCAAAAGTATCTTGTGTCCTTGCTGGTTAATTGGCTTGATAAAAAACATTTGTTATGCAGGTCTGGAACTCCAGGGAAGTGATTGGCTCCTTTTAAATGTATTAAGTGTAGTCAGTTTGCTTTTTATAAATGAAATAAAAGAACTACTTAAAAAAATTTTCAATTCTTCTCCATGATCAGTCTATTGTCACATGCATTTGGCATTCATTATATGTTAGCCCCAGGCGCCTCCAGTCTTGTACTCAGGCCAGCAGTAATTTGGTTTATAGAGATCATATGGCAGGGAAACAGACCTTGAAAGACAGAACTCTAAGAAGCATATTTGATGAATTTCCTATGATTTGAGTCTGGGTTTATTCTTTCCTGTTGTGGAGCAGACACCCTACAGCACACGCGCTGAGGCCCGATGCGCCTGAGCAAGGGGCCAATTAAATGACAATATGCGCACTGTTTTTTTGCACATCTCGGGTTGCATTTCCTATCAGAGAAAGGGAAGGGATGATGGGAGGGGGAGGAGAGGAAGAAAAAAGGGGGGCCTTGTAAAGGATCCAAATATGGGCAGGGAACCACACAGAGTGAAGGTTGCCTTTGTCATTAACAATTAATGTAACCACGAATGCTGGAAAAAAAAAATGCTGCGGCTGCGAGTGGCAGTGGCACAGCCAGTGCAGCACGTCTCCCGTCTGCCCTCCTTCCCAGCAAGCCTGGCATCCTGGTGCAGCCAGCTCCAAGGCCTCTGCTGCTCCAGCACATCAACCAGCAGCTATTTAACTCGTACCCAGACAGATCTCAATCATTTTCCCAGTGTGCCTAACAGGTAGTGGAAGTAGCAGAAAAGGATCTCAGAAATTTCCATAGTGAAATGGGGTTTTTTTGCCATTAGCTCCTACCCTATTGATCTGCATGCTAGAGATGTTAAGGGCTGACCTAATGGTCTTGGATGACATGGGAGGTGTTTTCATACAGGCCACTGAATGCCAAATTAGGCCTGAGCTAAGTGGTCAGGCTGGGTTTTGATACACTTTTATTCCACACCACTCTGGTCACGGCATTGATGGGATGCCATAAGAAGAAAGCTATTAACCACTATGAGTGAATAGGTATAAATGTAGACTTAAACAGGCTGTTATACTTCCTACTTGGGTCCTTGGGAACAACCTTTACACCTAAACAGCACAAACACATGCACATGTGCACACATCTAGGGAAAACTTCACTCTGGGTTTTATTTCATTTAAAGGTCTTAATTTCTTTGATGATGTCCAGAGACTGTCCAGGTCCCTTTGGGCTTTGTTTTTTTTTTTGATTGATTTTAATTCCTTTTCCCCTCCTCACTTCTCCTTTCCTCTGTCTTTCTCTTCTTCCCCCCAACCCCCAACTTCTTCTAGTAGTTTATAAATGCCACTTTTCATTAATGTGACCAAAATGTCATCAAGTAGTTTAATGCTCTTTAATGTCCTTGTATCGTTTACGTTTTTTGAACAGTGTGGAAATGAATCCCATCTGTGGATTTGCTAACATCAAAAAAGTTTGACAGGCTATTTAGACGTGCTACTTCACATTGCATTAGCATGTACAATGTCAGAGAGGCAGGAGCCAGAGTGAGGCCATACCATACCACCTCACTCTTGACCCCTCCTATAACTGCTCTGAAAGTGGCAGATCACTTACCTCAGAAAATGAAAGTCAATTGTGAAGTATCTTGGCCTGGACAGGAGCCCAGAGGCCCCAGGAAAAGTGTGAAGCCTAAATAAAAAGAGGCAAAAATCTTTCTGGAAAAAAAAAAAACCCAACAAAATCAAACCCATCCTCTCTTCCTTGCTGGTGCCAAGAGATCCGTATATCATCAGCTGGGCAAGTGTACATGTCCTAACTTTGTCTGATATCTCATTTTTTACTTGTAATGGGATTTTTTTTTTGTTTTTCTTATGGGTGGTTAAATGCTTCCAAAGGCATCTGGTTACATTTTTCAGGCTACTTTTTTTATTTGTTTCTTCTTGCATATTGGCCAACCAAAAAAATTTTGTTGCTAAAATAGGTAATGCTGAGCTGTCTTGTCAAGCCTGTCCCCACCCTTGAAAGGACTTACTGTGTTCTTTTTTCAGTATTAGAGGTGATTATTAAAGTACTCCCTCTGCAATATTCTTTGCAAGTTTGTACATATCAGAAAGGTAAAATTTCTCTTTTTTTTAACCTTTATGGCTGTAGATGTCTCATAAACAAGGCTCATGGATTGAACTAACTGTTTAATATGTGATGGGTGCATTTTAAATTTCTTTGGCTTTTTGCCATGAGAGTGACATGGCCCCCCATCCTTTTAAGGCATTACTGTAAAAAGAGATGTGGCTTTTTATTTCAGGAAAACAAAAGCTTCTGTTCTTCCTGAGACACAGGGAACAGCAGAGTGCATTTTAACTGTTAATCATTATGGATAAATGGATAATAATTTCCACCTCTGAATGCACTAGGATTTACTTGCCAGTTTTTTTAACCCTCACCCATACTGCATTTTCATATGCAAATATAATTTAATTTTAAGTTAGAATGTAAATAAATAACCTTGAATAGTGGCACAAAGTTTTCAAAGCCAAGGTAATCTCTTATAATCATGAAATAAAAATGCCTTTAAGGCAATTATTATGAGTGCAAAAGTCCTTTAGTCTTTAGCAGTCAGGTTTGTGTGAGATAACACACAATTGTGCTGTTAGTAGTGTCACACTGGAAAAGTAAAACACAAAGTATGGAAACAATAAACAATGCACCTTATTTTACTCTTTCATTTGGTAAGGTTGTGACAATTTCACTAAAGGCAGGATGAAATTGGCATATTACGATCCAAAGTTAGGATCCAAACACGAAGGAGGAAACAATCAGGTTACATTTATATTCATTTAACAAATATATGCATTTGACATTCCATTCTAATTGTTTGATGTAGTGGTTTTTATGCTAAATGTGGATAAGTGGGATGGACTCTTAGATTTTTTTGAATGAATTTCAGACAAAAGAAAGTAATGGATTTTCCTTATACTTTTCTTAGGAGACATGGAAACAACACTAAAGTTTATTTTGGAAGCATTTACTAAGCAGGAAAATCCAGTCTTTGCACTCATGGTGGCTCACATTCTCTTACTGTTCTGATGTCTGAAACAAAGTTTTGAGTCTGTTCATTGCAGAAAGAATAAACTAAACAGTCACAAAGGTGGTTCTAGCTGAAAGCTATGAGGCTTCACCGAAAATGTAGTAAGCAAATTATGGGTCTGCTATTAGAACGAGAATTTATGGTTTTTTGTAATCACACACATAAAACTCATCTATAGAGAGCAGAGAGATTCCTCTGAAAAACCATGAAGAAACCTCAAAAGTTACCATTGGGACAAAAAATTATTAAAGCTTCAGTGCGAGAGAAGCCATTGTCTGTCAGATTTAGGTGCTTGTGTCTTTCTGAATGTGCTTTGGGGGCTTTTGGAATAATTTACTTGGTAGTTGGAGCTGAGTGGGACACTGAATGCAGGGCCTGAAAGAGCACTCTGCTCACTTCAGGCTATTTCTGATATCACACTGGGCCTTGCTTGCTGTTGTTAATTACACCCCAGCCAGTGGATATGAAATTATAGCCCCTTGAATAGTGGGCAGTGAGCAGTGTGATGAAACCATTAATACTCATTAAAAGTGAGATCAGAAAGGGACCTTAACTATGTCCTTTGCTGTGGGCTAGGTAACAGAGCCTCAGCTGAGTTGATAATACTTTGGGCAGCAAGTTAGCAGAAGTGACATGCAAGTTTTCAGGCCATAGTAACAGGGAAAAGGCAAAAAAAAACTGACATGATCACAGGTATAAAAATTTTATACAAAAAAAATTCTATCTATAAATTTAAAATTAAATGGGAATACACTGATCAGAATGCAGATGAAGAAAAGCCATTTGTAGGAATAAACTGTGTAACAAACCCAGGAGATAGAACATTTGACTGCATTTCTCCATGAATATAAAAAATCAAATTGCAATTCTCAACAACTACTAGCTATCTAGACTATATGAAGAAAACAAAATAGAAAAAGCTTCTACCCAAGTTGGAAAAAATTCCTTTAACCCTCGTGCAAAACTTTGATGGCAATGAAGAAAAATAGTAAAGTTTGTAGCATTTTTAGATGATAAATTGAATTTCTGTGATGAATGAGCTTGCTGACATTTGAATGTTAGAGGGAAAAAAATAAATTTACAGACAAAAACATTTTTCTTGTTTGAAAGTTCCTATTAGAAGTATTCGATAGGATGGTTATTTATTGAAAAGCATTCATTTTAAACAAAATATTTGTTTAATCAAAAGCTTCTCATTAGATTCCATAGAGCACTTGATTTTAAGCTTAGATATGTTCCATCAAAAATGAAATTGTGAAAAATGGGATTTCTTCATAGGCTGCTGACAGTATTTTGGTATGTAACACAAACTAGTGTCACTCCAGATTAGTTTGTGGAGGCAAATTCATCTGTACTGCATCAAAGGGATGTTATGGGAGATGGTTCAACAGCTCTTTGCCTGTTCGTCTGGTATATGGCAAATTTTGAGACTTCTGTGGCAGACAAAGAAGGACACAAAAACAGCTTTAAGACCAGTTTTAATGTTATCTCCTAGCAATATTGGAGATTGCAAGTGGAAGTGGCAGGAAAACAGACATGGTGTTCCCTCCATAGGTTTTGATTCTGAGAATACAAAACTAACATTCTTGTATCAACACATGGGGTTTTGGGTGGTTTCTACTGTTGCAGGGTAGTTTTTATACCTAAAGTGAATATCTTAAAGGAATATTTCAGTAAACATAAAGTGAAATACACTGGTCCAAAGAACTTGTAGATTTGTTTTGGGCAACCTGTAAAAGACATCATTACAGAAAACTGTTGAGGAAAAATAATTATATTTATTGTTTTCACTGCATAAGAGTGAATGGTTTTTGATAGGTCTACAACTGTCATCTCCATTCTCCTCTCCTCTCTTATGATTTATTTCATTTTCCATACAATCAGCAAAATATTTTTCTCGGTATGAATGCCCTGTTTAGTACATAACAGTGAGTTTATATAAATGAGCTTTAACCTCAGAATAATCGGGATTTATTTGTGAATAAAGAGGTAAGAAAATGTCAGTCTGACCTTAATTCTTTGACCATCATTACTTGATGAAAAGCCTTGGTTAAAATCTAGTTAGGCTAATTTTGTTGTGGAAAGCACGACAGGGAGTATGTGAAGCATATGAGTATGTGAAGCAGCCCACTCTGTCAGCTGCTGCTCCTGCCACTTCAGCATACAAAAAAAATTGAAGAAGAAAACCTGCAACTTCTTTCTGATGTTGTGCATAATGTTGAAATGTAGCTCCTATTTTCTTCTTAAAAAAAAAAAAAAGTAATTTGGTGAAGCAGCAGGCAGACAGGGATACGAAAGGAATGGTAAAGGACAGAGAGATAGGAACATCTCAAGTATTAAAATATTGTATGACTGGGTGCAGTGAGGAACATCTGTCCCAATGAATCAGAACTGATTCAGCCTAAACCTCTGTTTTTTATTGTATAAATCACAGTTTTTTTCCCCTTTGATGGGCTTATAGTAGTCCTCTGGGTCTGTGGGACATTTAATAGAATAACTTAGTTAAAATACTTAAGTATACTTCATGCTTGATGAGAAATTACTTTCTTTTCATTCCAATAATATTCTGAGAACTCACTACATTTTAACAACTTAAAAGAAACAACCTTGATGAAAGAGTCCCTCTTCCTTGTTAGAACAATAAATCTGATAGTTAATCATGTGTTAAAAATTATTGTCTATTTGGGAGAGCAGATAATACTTTATTTCTGTAATGACATAGAAGTATATTGACTTATTACGTTATTGTAACATCAAAACATACTTCATATTATTTTATACTTTAAAATATTTCTCCTGTCTCATTTAAAAAAAAGAATTTGTTATAGGACTCTATCATGACATTTCTATGACAGAGACAAGAAGAGACATGTATGAATTTTGCTTGAAAACCGTTTCAGCTGTTGTCTTTTAATTAAAATGCAAGAAACATACAGGCATAAGTGAGTTCATGTAGAATATTAATTATATTTTCTCCCCTCTATCCTTTATATGGAAATACAGTAAACATTTAATTCAGAGGGGTCCATACAGCATCGACTTTGCACTCCTTGTACGGCCACAAAATAGAATTCTACAAAGTATTTGAGACTTACAGTAAGAATCAACAGGGTTTTCTTATACATATATGTATGTGTTCGTGCATCATGGAATGAGAGTAGACCATGAATATTTCTATAAATATCCCTGATGTATGCATTCCTTACAGTTTGTAGAACATTACTTAGGCAAAATTCCACAATGTCCATAGAAAGAATATACATAAAGGTGTGTTACACACAAAGGTGTGTGCTGGATTCAGCTGGGGAAGTTAATTTTCTTCCCAGTGGCTGGATGGGGCCATGTTTGGGATTTATGCTGAGCATAAGGTTGATAATATAGGAATGTTTTTGTGATTGTCAAGCAGGGCTTACACAGAGCCAAGACCTTTTCTGCTTTCTGTACTGCTGCACTGGTAAGGAAATTCAGGGAGCATGGGAGGGTGAGAGGAGACACAGCTGGGACAGGTGACCCCAGCTGACCAAAGGAATATTCCAGACCACCTGACATCATTCCCTGTATATCAGCTGGGGGAAGAAGGAGAAATGCCAGGGTCGTTTGGAGTGGTGGTGAACGTCTTCCCAAATCCCTGTTACTGCTATGGTGCCCTGCTCTCCTGGAGAGGGTTGAACACCTCCCTGCCTGGGAGAAACAAGGATTAGTTCCTTGCTTTGCTCTGTTTGTGTGATCAACTTTTGCTTTCTTACTGTCTTTACCTCAACCCATGAGTTTTCCAGCTTTTACCCTTCCAGTTCTGTCCTGGTGTCACCGGTGGGGCAGTGAGAGAGAGGCTGTGGCTGGTAGCTGGGGTTAAACCACTATCAAGAAATCAAAGTTCTACTCTGTTTTTCTTATGTCTTGAACTAAGTTATTGAACTTTAAACTAGACCTTAGGACCTTTACCAGCTAACAAAGTTTCTTAAACCAGTTAAAATGTATTTCTACTTACTTAAAACTGTAACTTGCACTTCTGCTTCATATCTATGTAGCTTAATATATCTTAATTTCTCTAAAAACTTTAATTCAACCCCTGCATTAATCTCTCTCTCTGAAGTACTCAGAGACATATTCCAGCATCAAGGTCTCACAGCATCAAGTTATGATAACTCTTTAGACTCTTAGATGATCCTGAGCACTTTAATATCAAGGCTTATAGCACTTCTGAATGGACAAAAAGGTGCTGGAACTTAGCTGAAATGGCTGGAAAATTTATTGAAGAGGCATCTTTTAGCCCACCTGGCAAAATACATTTCTGATGAAAATATAAAGCTCTTTGACATTTTAGCAAGATGTAGTACTTTTTAAGAACTGCAACAGTATCTTAAGGGGAATTGGATTCATATTGAAAGGTACCCTTTAAGACTTAAAGTGAATTGGTTCTTATTATGATTTACACACTCTAATAAAGCTGTCAGCATTTTGGCTTCCCTTTTTAGCAAAACTTTAAGGATCCCTCTGAGCTGCTTTAAATTCATCTCGGATTGGAGATTCTCTCTCAATCCCAATAGAGGTAGTAGTCTGTGATTCATAACATGCACCAAGCTGGAGTCTCCTATTCCTATTTGGACTTGTCAGTTTACCTGAATAGTTTTCTTTCTTGTAAAATGCCATAAAAAGTCACTTGATTTACTGAATTTCTGACAGGATTCCATGGTTAGTATTACATTTCCTCTTTAAAACACAACTGAAGTTGTAAAATTGACTAAAGAAGAAGCTGGTTATTGTGAACAGAAATGCCTAAAGCATGATGAGAGCATCAGGAAATACACCCCTGAAGCTCACAGTATTTGATATGAACTGTACTTTAAGTAAGAGGGAGTGTGCCTTTTCTGTCATCTCTGCTTGGGACCCACTGGCTATTCATCTTGAAATCCATGCCAAAAATCCCAATGACTTCAGCAAGAATCAGGCTGGCCCATATTTTATAAAAGAAGGTAAAATGCATAGCAGAAAGTTGGCTAAATTCTCTATGCTTTGGTAAGGTATAATTTCCACTAACAAAATGGTCATTCTTTCTGAAGGCCAATAAATCCAAACAACATTGCAAATCTGAAATGTCTGTCTTCACCTTCATTTGTGGCCATTTCCAATGGATGGGAGGATCTCAGAGATGCAGTGGTTTGCTTCATTTTAGACATAGCATTTCTCCTTCCCTTAGAACTGTGACTACACAATATGACAGTGTTTCAATAGCCCTTCTTTTTCCCATGATTTCTTGTTTTAAGACATTAACAAGGGAGAGAATATGCATCCTTGTATTACAGAAATAATTACAGCTGCATCAGTGCAAATGTAATTTTACTAGTTCTGTGCTACCAGAATGTTAACACTACTCTAAAATAAAGTGCAGATATCTACATCCGTGTCTGAGTTTAACTACTTGGAAAACTTTGGAATAAATATGAAGGTTCTTCCACCCCTCCAATAGCATGATGTGAGAGCTCCCACAGTACTAGTTTTGTTTCAATACAAGACCTGCACTGTAAGCCTTTGGTGGCTGAAAGGTAAATTACATTCATGCAAAACAAAACTGATGAACTACTGAAAGCTGTAGCTGTTGAAATAAATTCCTGTGTGCTAAATTTATGGGAACTATGCAGTGTGTACACCACAGTACATTCACTTGCAGCTTCAACTTTCAAACGACTTTCATTACCACAATAAGCAGCAATATTGCAGAACAAGGTCCACCAGTGATGAGTATAAAGCCATAATTTTGTTGTTGGAAATATATACTAATCAGCATATATTAAGCCTTGTGTGGATCAAAGAGCATTGCTTCTGTTTATTTTCATTTACTATTCATTACTGACGTAGAAGTAATAGCAAGGCCTGAAGGCTCAGTTCAAATGGTACATTACTGTATTAACACTGTTAACAGATTTCATCTTGCAGTTTAGGGCCTCCAGTGCCAAGATTTGCTCCAAGATTTCCTAGAGTCTGTTTGTCCTTTTCAAATGTACTTGTTTCCTCCACAGCAGAATCTCCTGTTTGTATTCCATATGAGTCTGACTTATTACAGTGACCAGCTACTGAGGAAGACTGAAAAAAAGGAGTCTGAAAAATGTGCAATGTCTGTCTTTCTCTGCATTATAGAAAATTTTGGTGTTTGGATTGCAAACCAGGAAGATGGTTATTCTGTTTTCTGGAGGGTTTTGTTGAATTTTGTGTCACTATCTCACATAAATTTTTTCAGTGTGATGCTAAAAGTGTTTCTTATATTTCTCACATCAAATAATAGAAAAGACAGCAATTATTAATTAGATCAAATCCATCTAATACAGTTTTCTCACATGGTATTTCTTATTTCATATTCTAAAACCAGTGAATTCTTAAGAGCTTGCACACACATGTCAATAGTTGAGATGTAATTGTTAAAGTGCAGATACTTCAGACACGACATTCTGCACACTTGATTGGAAAAATATAGATTGCTGAGCAGACAAGACAAAGTTAAATTTGAATCTAAGCCCTGTTACACAGAATAAAGTTCTCCTTACCAATGGACACCCATTAAGTGAACACAATCGTGCTAAGTAGCACTGTCAGCCCACAAAAACAAAAAGGATTTTTATTTTGATTATTTTTAAAGTTTAATGACAAATCCTTTCCCTTCTTCACATTAAAAAATAAAGGCTGTGCTGGAATCCCATTAAGGGACTGCTTTAGAGCCTGGTTCTCTGAGGCACTTACATTGTTTAAATTTTAATTTCTAGTCTGAAATTTTTATTTAAAACAGTACTTACAAACAAAAAAAAAAGTTTCTCATAGTCTACGGTTCCTACTCTTGCAAAATCTTCTAAGCTTTTACCTGTCCCAGTGTATTCTTTGCCAGCTCCCAAAGGCATGTTTTCCCTTCCTCTGGCCTCCCCTAGTCAGTGCTGCAGTGCTGTGGGAAAGCACTCTGCTTAATGCCTTCCCATGATATTTTGACAAGGAATAGAATATATGAAAAGACAGAAGACTACATTCACCTTTGGTGTAATGACATGGAAGGCAATTCAAATGGCAGTCAATGAAGCAACAGCACAGATAAATTCATTTAATGCTGCATACTGGTTTAGAAAATTTCTGTCGTGGCTATAATGTTGAGAGAAGGGACTATAACCACTACTTTATTCTGTGAGTCTCCACCTCTCTTGTGCTGTGAAGTATGATTTTCTTTGCAATTAGAAAATATTTCTAGAGTAAATTTGTGCTCTGTCATTTATTCATTGGTATTTTCTGGTCTGAGCAAATCAATATTTAAGCTGTTTTGAGTAAAGAGATGGATCAGATGTTACAATTCTCTTTCCTAACCAGATGCCACAAAACCTCTGAATTAAGATGGGTTACATATAGACCACTGTCCTGAGGATCCCATACTGGATTTTAGCATCTTATGGTTATTGTCCTGTCTTTCATTTTGCAACAGAAACACTGTAAGCAGATGTCTGTAACCAGACATGTCCCTTGCTCTCTGCTTGCTCACTTCTTGCTTATTCCTAGTGCCCAGTGGGGTGCTGTTACTGAGAGAAATAAATCAAATAGTTTTAAAATCTTCCAAGTGAAAGGTGAACTTGTATTGTTTCCCTCTGATCATACACAGGATATTCTCTACGTTTAGGATTTTAAAAACTACCTTACTTAAGAAGTAATTTCTCTGAAAAGTCTTGCCAATTCCTTTTGGGTTTTTGTTTTTGTTTCTTTTTTGTTTGTTGAGGTGATTTCTGTTGCTTTGTGGGTTTTTTTTGGTTTTTTTTTTTGTTTGTTTGTTTTGGTTTTTTGTTTTTTTGGGTTTTTTTTTTTTTTGTTTTTTTTTTGTATTTTTTTGGGGTTTTTTATGGTTGATTTGTTTTGGTTTGCTTGTTTTGTTTAGTTTCATTTCATTTTGTTTGGCTTTTCTTTTTGTCTTTTGTTCAATGTCCATTGGAGTTTTGGATAGATTAGATTTATGTGATTTTCTATTCTTATATACAGAAGAAATTATTTTCTCTGAGTGAATGAAACACTGGAACAAGTTTCTCAGGGAAGTTTTGGACACTCCATCCTTGGGAATGTTCAAGGCCAGGTTGGGTGGGGCTCTGAGAAACCTGCTGTAGAGAAAAGTGTCCCTGCACGCAGCAGAGGAGTTGGAACTAAATGGTCATTAAAGTCCCTTCCAACACAAACCATTCCATGATTCTATCATTTTTGCAGGGAGTCTTTAGAGACCTGCAGTGAAAGAGATAAATTCCTGTCCTGATACCCATATGGATGACTAACACATCGAATGCAAACCTAAAAACCAAACCACCAACACGAAAGATAATGCCTGGTTTGGAAACAACAGGTTAGATTTGGAGGCTGCAGATGGCTTTCCTGCATATCTGTTATTCTATTCTATTCTGTGACATTGCTGAATACAGCTGGGATAAGAGTTGTTAGTGCATTGGTCTTGTTCTTCAAGTTTAATGCAGTCTGTATAGACTACATTTGGGTAATGCTTAGGAAATAGATTATATTCCACAGGCACTGTTAAGGAATAAAGCTGTAAGAAATACTGAAGAATACAGTCATATAAATATCAACAGAGGGAAAATTTCCAGTTTAATACAGACATTCCCAGAGAAACCTCTTTGTCATTTCTCTTTTATATTTTGAGATCTGTTTGGTGGCTTAGCACAAAAACACCGCTGTCACTGAATACTCAGAAGTTGTAATGCAGGGATACAATCCCTTGTATTTATTCAAAGATCCCTGAGTGGATCAACAACAACTATGTTCTTGCGCTGGGCATTTGGAAGGTGATAGGAGCAGCAGAATTGTCTGAGAATGGGTTGAGCACACAGGCAAGGTACTGCTCTCATCCTGTTCACTGAGGCATTATGACAGCAAGTATCTATTCCTTGGCAATATTTCCACCCCTTCCTCTCTGTAATGAAATACTTCTGAATAAATGGAATTATTTTGAAATTAGCCAGGCATTGTTTCTGTTCTAAATCAAAACATGTCTATGATATCGCTCCAAACCCACAAAAGCTGTGGGAGAAACTGAAGATGCTGATAAAAAAAGGATTCATATAAAACTTTACTTTAAAAATTGTTTGGAAGTAATGACGTGCCTTGCTGGGTTTCTTCATTCTCTCATCCTGTCCTGGTATAAATGACAGCATCATCAATAATTCCCTAATCACCTCAGTAGTTAGAATATCCCATCTGCCTCCTGCTGAAACAAGTGTGAGGCTTGGGGTTTAAATGGAATTCAAAAGAAATTTGTCCTCTTACCTTCTCCTTTCTTAACTTCTAGAAAAAAGGGCCACCAGAGGAAGCTGTTGAGAGTTAAGGACCTTGGTCTGCTCTGAACAATTCAAACAGCCTAGATTTCCCCAATGACTTTCCCATATGGGATAGGACAATATTTTCCCTCTCCTGGTATTTGTTCTCTCCAAGATGGGTATATCATGAAGGTTGTATGAATTTTACTTTGTAATAAGTCTCTCAAAAATAATCATGATTGGTTTAGCTGTTTTTAAAAAACAGTATGTTTGTGTGATGAGGTACAGTTCAACTATTCATGGATTTCTGGCGAGATATACCATGAGTTAATATGTCATCCATACTGAGATGAAATACATTGATAACTAAGAAATTGTGCTAATGCGCAGCCACTAATATAGAGCATCTGTTTGAAAGTAATAGAAATACAAACAGATATAATATTACATCCTGCTGATATCTCAGGACTATACTGTTGTATATTGTCAGCACATAAATTTTCTGAAAAAAATAATTTGTGGTACTCTGCTCTCCACTGACCTGTATCCTCTTCTTCTGTTCACTCTAATTGGCACTTACAGGTCTGGGCCCTTAAAACTGGCACAAAAATGAATTAATGTGATGTGTTTTAAGCTTCTGGTCTTATCATGGTTTAATTACAAGAATAAATTAATTTTGAATATTTTTATATACTTAAAAAACCCCTCTTACTTTAAGAACCAAAAAGGGGTGATCATTCCATTCTCATTACATCCCCAAAATTGCCATGAGAAATAAAATAATTAATATCTGTGCTTATTCTTTATCATTAGTCTTTGTCCTAAGAATGGATTAATGAGAATATTCAATGAAAGTCAGAACATCCTGGCATTCACTTCTGTGAAAACTCATCCTCGTGTCAAAGACTGTAATGAGGACTGAAAGAAGCATACAATTAATTCACAGCAACCTTAAGGTTGCCATGAGAAAATAGTACATCATTCCAGACTGATGACCAAGATCAGCATATGAGAAAATGAAGAATGAATATGAGAAGACTGAAGGAAGAGCATTTTAAGTCTGAATTATAAAGCCTTTGTTTGATGGTGTGTCTCTTCAAAATCCACATTTGCTTTTATTGACTACAGTTTTCATTCCATTCAGTTTATTTTCACCTCTCCTTCCCAGATGTTCCTTCAGAACTAAGCAATTATCTAGCAAACTGATTTTCTTCACCTGTTCCACATAAGAGGCTGTCAAGAAACAAAATAAGATGAAACTTTTTGTATTCCAAAAGAAAGGCTAAGAAATAAGAACACTATGAAGGCCTTTAGAGAAATTTCCTTGACACCTATGGTTTTGAAACAAACATAATCTACTTTTGGCCCTGTATATATATATCTGTAGGTATTTGCTGCAGTGATTAAACTATGGGGTACTGTAAGTGCCGTGGTGATGTTTGGTCAAAGGTTGGACTCCATGACCTGGGAGACCTTTTCCAGCCTTAATGATTCTGGGATTCTGTTCGGGCTGCTCATTTTCTGAAGTGCTCACAGCCACAAGGAGGAAGAGACACTGATTAGTTCAGTGGTTTCCTAAGGCCTTGTATTATGTGGGTTGTGGGTATTATTTCTGATCATTGTCCTCACAGTGGTGTGAGTATTTCTGGCTTTGAATGACAGGTACTGATATAAAATAATATATAGTAGCAAGAAATTAAATGAGCACATCTCCTTGAAAAATGTTTAAAATGGGTGCTTGGCTTTTGATTAATAATTAACATTGCTTAGTTTCTCTAGGCCTAAAGGAATTATTACAGTAGCATGCCTGTTCCATTATACTTCAGGTAGTACTAGGTTTTTCATTATTAAGCCCTGTATTTTTAGTTTGTTTGGTAATGTGGCTATAAACATTGATTCCAGCCGTGAACTTCCTAGGAAAAGATCTCAGCTTAGCAGAGACTTAAAAAAAATTATTTTAATTTTTAAATAGTTCAGCTACTTGATAGTTAGCAGGGGGAATGGAGGCCTGGGATAACTCTTCAGAGAGAGAGCTAGTGATCAGAGCATGGCCTTCTTGCTGAATATTATGCTTTATGTTGTTTATTTCCTGTCACAAAAAAATGCTGCTGGAAGATAAGCAGAGAAAGTTGGGATGAGGAGCGTGACAAAGAAGAGACTTCATAGCCTTAATGAATATCTGGTTCAGTATTAAAATAATGCAATTCTTACTGCAGTTCATTGTGGCTCCTGATATGGAGGCCAGAGCTCAATTTAAATTGAGAGAGAAAAAAATACTGGCCAGGGTTGGGGAGAAGAATTTTTATTTATGGACCATCACTAAGAAATGTGGCATCCAGTGAGAAGATGAGGCAGTGAGCAAAAACTGAAATGCAAAAATTTCTAATAAATATAAGAAAAAATGCTCTGACTGCAGGTGGTCAGACATTGACACAGGTAATCTAGAGAGGTTGTGGAGTCTCTTCCCTTGGAACAATTTAAAGCCTGACTGGGCATGGTCCTGGTCAACCTGCTGTAGCAAACCCTTCTTTGGGCAGAGGAGTTAAGTTAAACGATCTGCAGAGGTGCTTTTCAACCTCAGGTGTTCTATGCTGCTTTGAATAATAATAATATTATTAATGAATGGATCTGGAGCAAGATTAAGACTTTGGTGCTTTCTCAGCTTTGCATTGCCTTCTGCCTGGTGGAACAGCCTGAGTGAGGACAGACGTTGACAAACATCTCTGTGGATGCTTATGCCTCTAAAACTCTTGGTGGGTTTTAACCTTCCTGTTCCTGTATGAACTACTCAAGTAATACAGAGTCACTTCTTAGTTACCTATTGCAAACTGTCTTTGAAAATCCTTTGAAGGCCATAATCTGACTGCTTTATTTTTTTGCTTTTTTAATTTTTTTCTTTCTCAGTGATTTCTAGTGGGATCTATCCTTGAAGTGAGAAGGAGGGTGCAAGAAGAGGTAAGCATTTCACAAAATTACTGATGAGATAGTGGGGAGATTTTCTGCACTTTTATTCCTGTAACAAACCCCAAAGGGCTACAGAGTACCAGAGGTGTGACAAACAAGTGAAACAGGACTAAGATTTTGAATCCTACTGCTGGAATTGTTCATGTATTGAACACTGCCCTGTCAATGGCTCAAAATGCAGAAATAACCCTTAGAACAGAGGCTAGATGTGAGCTGAGTAAGATTCCAGAGGATTTAATACAACTTTTACTGAAGTAGTGTTTTTCATACTATTAACTGCAGAAGCTCATGTTCTTTCATATCATTCCAAGAATGAAGGATTTGACATCACACCGAGACACCATTGGATGTGAACAGCAGCTACTGAAGAGCATTTTCCCAGCATTAGGGACCTCCAGAAGGACTAAGGCAGTGATGTTAGAGGATCTTCCCATTTGACCAGCAGCTTCATGTTCTGACCCAGAAACTTGACAAAATCTACCTTGACAGAATCCCAGCATGGGAACCTGGAGAAGAACCCACTTTTACATAAACAGGCAAAAATGCTGCTATGCTAGAGAAAACCAAACTCTTCACTTAGGATATTATCAAGGAAAATGTGTAGTGATGAATTAGTATTGTCTTATACATTTATTCTTTGACAACAGGGCCCTCTTTTTCGTCCTCTCTGAGCCTTTCTCTAGTGCAAAACTATGCACTTGGAAAGACTTGGAAAGCTGCAGGAATTAGCCAAAACCACAGCCCAAGGTGATCTTTGAAAAGTGAAATTTCCTTAGACCACAACAGAACTGGTGAGTACATTTTGACACAGCCTCTCTTTGATTTCTTCACTTACATTTTAAAAATAAGACTACTGTAAAACCTAACTTCTTTTCCTCCCACTTTCACCTTTTTCAGTTCTGGAGTAACACACACAGAGACAGCAGTGTTCCAAGTAAGGTTTTTGTGTGTGTGCATGTGTGTGTGCACATTAAAATGATACATTTATTTAATGAAGACACCTTGGGGCTCAAACCTCATCTTGAAATCACAGTATAAAAAATTAAATACATGTATAGTGTGTGTGAATGGTTGCCACCGAAATCTGTGAAAGGAAACTATGAAAATATCAGCTGCACACAAACCTAAGAAATAATTTTTAAAATTTCTGTCATGATTCAGTCTTAGTGTCTTAGCACTATGACTCTGGTAGAAAAAATAGTGAGGTTTGTAAGGGGTTTTAATAGTGAAATGTTCAGTACAACCTTCTCTTCGTGGTTTTCCTTGCATGCATCCATGGTTTGTTAAAGTGAGAATTGCTTCCTTGTGTGTTTGTACAGTGTTTAGCATAAAATACCACTTAAAATATTTGGGGGATCTTTGCTTTACTTTGGAGCATGTAAAATTGTAAATATTAATTGACAAACCTAAAAACAAGTTACATTTAGTAAGGTAATCACAGAGAAAATCACAAATTTAACTAAGGATTGTAACATCTCATTGTATGCTAATCCAGTTCTTGCAGGTACTTTGCCAGCTTGGAGAATTCAGATCACATTTAGGATCCAAGTTCTCTATGCAATGGCAGGGCTGAGTTAAGTTCCAAAGAGAAAAATTCATAAAGAATGTAATTCATTTGTGGGAATAAGGAGAGGAAGGTGGACCAAATTCGCCAGAGCAGTTAATGTAAAAGAGCAAGGAAGGATCATGGCTTTAGTCCTACCCCTTGAACAGAAGTTCCTAACTCTATGGTTAGGATCCTTGCCTAATTTTTTCAGAAAAGCAATAAGTGAATAGTGTTTACTCACATGTCTATTAAATTCTGCACAAGTAATTATTTATTAAAGTGAAGAAGAGCCCGGTTATTTTTTTTTTTTCTATATCCTTGACTAAACACCCTAAAGCAATGGGTAACAGATTTGATATTTTCTTTGGCTCTTTTGTTGTATAGTACGTAGCAAAAACCAATTGTTCTTTGAGCTTGTTCTATGGAGAACAAAACCTGGATGGCAAAATATGCAATCTCATCCACACTGAGTAGGTTGATGATAAAATACATTTCAACTTCAATGCTACTTTCTGGGAGGGAAAATCAAGCCCACCTGAGTGTGATTTTGGAGTGCTGAGACTGTGCATTTGTCAAGGGAAAGACCTTTAGCATACTTTTCTCCCTCCCTCCTTATAGCAGATTCTTCTTGTATGTAATATGGTTACTCTTCAAATGGAATGAAGAAGTTACTCATCCTAACAGAAATTAATTTTCAACTTTACTGGCATTGAAATCTAATCTTTGTTTCGAAACAAACCTTTATTTAGCAGTACTTTACAGCTAAGAACCAGAAATCAACTTCTGTGGCTTTCAGTAAAATAGAACACATTTAACTGTGTGTACTAAGAGAGACTCTCATGTTAAAGCCTGGCTCCAAGGAAGGAAATACACCTTTTGTGCAATTTGTTGAAGCCAAAGAATTGATTTTAGGACTGAGTTACCCATATGGATGCTGTTCAACACTGTTCTAGTGCTACCATAGAAGTGAACACAAAAATGTGCTCTGCTAAAAAAAGTATAAAATCTTGTGCAGCCCTGCTCTTTAAAATGTCTTTGTGAGAGACACTTTTTTTGGATGTAACAATAAATTCTATGAATGGGAGCTGTGAGTTTGCATGCATGTGTTAGTTTCACATAGCACTGAACACAAATATCTGTTCCAGAGCCCTTCTGGGAACAGATTTATTAAACAAAAAGAAAAACTCATTTTGTGGAAGGAAAAACATTGTCTACTGTCAATGTTATTACAAATAAAGCTTGAATTGTTTCTTTTCAGTTTTTATTTCAGTTTATTGCATTTCTTTCAGTTAGTGGCATTCTGGTGAACGTGATGAAAATCTTGCCTCCTGCAAGAGTACGTGTGTGAACCATAACCGAAATCCAGTTTTGTCAAAGTTTTGGAAGTGTGAATGTTCATAGAACATTCGGAATAGTTTGGCACAATCTCCAGTGTGAACACACATGAAAATACTGGTTAATACTATCAAAATGTGACATTTTGTTGTTTCTGTTTTCATTTATAGATCCTGCCTGTTCTGCAGCTGTTCCTTGTTATACAAGCTGACTAGAAACTGAAGAATAAACATGAGGAAGAAAAGAATAATAGTACTATCTTAACCTGCTCTTTTGATTTTCCAAGTTCATGTATCAGCCCTTTGCAATAAATGTATGTCTGTCTAGTACAAATCCCATCCAAGAGCACTTCCAGGTAACGTTATTCTAATTAACAGACCCAGCAGACTGATGTTCCCCATAGAAGTAAAAAATCACCAAGTGTCTGTTATTCCTGACTAGTCTGTTTTTTTGTTAAAACCAACCCAAAAACTTACATCTGAATATTTTCAAATCTAAAAATACAATTTTGCTGGAAGTAGGAAAAGGGGATAAGAGGTAATTGGTTTGGGCCAAAGGTGCTTAGTGGATAAAAAGTTTCTAATGAGAAGTTATTACGTGACAACTTCTCTTGCTAAGTTTTTTGCATACGATTTTTAAAGGGCAGAACTTCCCACTGTCTTATGTTGTGCTATAAAACACCCTAACTCGAGATGGGACGTAGGGGGTTTATCCAAAATCCTGTTAGCTGAGCTGTCCAAGCGTTGATCCTTATTACATAAAAAAATATGAAAATGCTACCCATAAAGTGTCTGTGTTCCTTATGCCCCTCACAGTGCATTGCCATCAATTCCTGAGCCAATCCCTCCATGCCTCCTGGGTGGGAACAATCCTGTTGTTCACATCTTCTGCTCAACACTCCCATTACACAGAGAAATTATTGGATCCTTTCAAGCAAACCATTAGAAAATTTTGCATGGGAGCAGTGGTGGGAAGGATGAGATTGAGGAGGCTTCTTGAATAGTTCAGCACAATCTGACATGTGTGAGTCAGGACAATACCTGCTTCAGTATTCTAAATGGCTAGATGGGAAATTATTTCTTTTTCCTTCGTTAAATTTGGACTCATGGCTTATGAAATATTGAGCAAAATGGCTGTACCTTTACAGCTACCACATGAGCTTGGAGTGGGGCTCTCCAAGTGAACTGTTTCTAAAACAACACAGTTTTTGGTTCTTAGTAAATCTGCTTCAAAACCACTATCAATGACAACCAAAGAGCACTGAAATCAAGCTGAAACCGATCGTAGCTTGTGGTTCTGAGATGTCCATTGCAATTCCAAGTACTGGGCTGTTTGATGCGTTTTTTTCCAGGCAGCGAGTGCCATGGTGAGTGGTGTTTGAAAAGACAATCTAGGGAGTGTTTCACAATGCTGTCTGTCTCAGTCTGTATGAGGCAGAATTGATTTCTTACATTGGGCAAAATATCTTGCTTAGGAGAGAGACACTGAAACTTTAGAATTCCTTTTTCTCCTGTTTTGGAAATATAACATCAAGCTGTGGACTCCAAAACTGTTGGATTGGTGGGGCGTGAAATCTTTTCATTCTGGAAAAAAAAATAGACATGGCTAATAACACTTGCTAATGGCTAATAATAAAAAAAATAGGCATAGCTAATAACTGGGAGGGAGACCATAATTTTATACAGTGTACATCTAATTGTACTGTTCCTGCTCAGATGCAGTAGAATAAGCAGAGAGTAATACAAAGTAGCATAATTTTGAGTTATTAGCCCAAATTTTAGGACAAGAAACCTCTCAACAGATGACGTGTGTCAGAGGTGGGAACCAGAGCCAACAGACTGCATCAATCACAGGGTTAATTGTTCTGATTTTAAGAGCAGGAATTGTATGGGCAGCCTTCTAGAGCTTCACATAAGTAACAGATTGTAATTCCAGCTTTAAATTTCTTACTTAAACCAAACTCCAAATCCACCCCCCCTGAGGGTCTCCCGGCACTGCTAATGCACCCGTCAGTGCACATTCCAAACAGCATGTGTATGCAGCAGACAATAGGGATTGTTGTGGTGGCAGGCAAAGTATGCACTGGGTTGCAGTAGCAGGGATCATATCCCATATATTTTTAATATGATGTATGGCTCATGTTTCAAAAACTGATTATAACTAAAATTAGGGTACAAAATACGACTTTGATTAATATTTGCACCCAGTCTAATGCCTTCATTTGTTCTGCAGTTTCATTTGAAACAATCCTAAGTACAAAATGTTATGTCAGCTGAAGCTTAGCAACTGTTATTTATCTCTTATAGTCTTGCTGGAAACTTCTCAGCAGTTTACAATATTTAGTTAGGATATTTGAAGAGACCTAAAGGATTATTATAAAGAAGCAAAGCTAGGTTTGGCAAGGAGCCTTTCTTTTGTCTCTGAAACCTTCTGCAGTAAATTTAGAACAGAAGAGCAGTTTTCTGGAGTAAAAATATATATGTATTGCTGGCTACAAGTGTATGTTTGCTGCTTCACAATTTTAGAATTAGATGATGGACTTATTTAGTAGACATTGGAGAGTAAAAAGTAAAACCTCTAATTTAAAACATTCCACATTACCACATTCCAAGAAAAACATGGACCGGTGAACAAAACCAGCAGTATTGTAATAAGAAAACAACTAGGTGCATTTTTTCCAAACCCTAAACCCAGAAATCTAAATGTATGAGTTACTGGCTAAAACATCCCATTTTCATGTCTCAGTTTCTTCATGAACTGAAAAAAAACCAACTCAGACTTCAGAAAATTAAAAAAATAAGATCTAAGACTCCAGGTCAAGGTTTAGAGCACAGTTCTGATATTATAAAAATATTTTTTAATAATATTAATGTTGCAATTTTTTAAAAAAATTAAAAATGTGTGGTTTTTTTCTTTATAAGTTATTTAACGCTAAAGCATTTATTTTAATGTAAAGATAGGATCCTTCTGGTAATTTTAAAAAAGAACTTTCATCCATGACTATTCACTTAGATGCTCATCGTTAGCTTTAAGCACAGGGTAACATTCCAGTCCAGCTTTCTACAGCATCAGCTAAATTTGAGTTTTACTGAATCATAACTACAATAATGCATGGAAGTGAGACTGGAAGATTGTGGGATGATCAAAGGGAGAGAAAACTTGAGCCAGATTCTTGAATCCCTGCTCTTATGAAGAGTGATGAAGTTGCTTTTCTTTGACTTTCTTAAGGGATTTGCAGAACAAGTGGATCTGTACCTCTGTAAGAAGGCATAGATGAGAGGAAGACAGGTACAGATCCTAGTGCACAACTGCAGAGATACTCTTTTTTATTAGAGGAAGGCCCTGAATATGGATAAAAACCATTGTGAGGAAGGCAGGGCATGTATATACAAGACATTGGAAATCTGAGGTACGACCTCTTCCTCCTGGACATTGATGTGCTGCTTGGTGTAGCTGACCTTCTCTTGAATATTTAAGAAAATACTTGTGATCAGAGAGAAGATGGATCAAAGCATCAATAGCTGTGAGAATGACATAGACAGAAGAAAGGATGTGGCACTGAGAGATGCTTTTGAATCAACAAGGCTCTGCACTACTGCTGTGATTTTGGCAGGAGAGTATTCCTTTCTGATATTATAAGGACTTTCCTCCTATAGTAGTCCCTGTTTCTAGATAAGCATCAGCTGTTTTCTATCAGGCAATTTCTCTTATGCCTAATTCTTCTTGCTTTATCCACATGGAAGGAACAGATTGGACTGGTATGTGCTGATCTCTAATATGTTACAGTCAGTCACTTCCCTGTGCAGCTTTCATAGATCCCTGCTCCAGATTTCACATTTAGTTATCTTTCTATGGCCTAGAGTATCTCATGAGGGCAAAATACTATTTTTAATAATATTTCACCTTTGAAAGGGTGATGGGGCAAAGGGTCCTGTATCCAGGCTTGCTCAGCTGTTTGAGCTCTTGCTGTTTATGGATAGATCAATATTAATCAGAAGGACGCTGCATGTAAAATATAATCATCTTTGTGATTACATCTTTTATCTCCCTCTTCAAAATCTATGCAAAAGGCAGCCTCTTAACTATGTTCAGTGCTTTGTACAACTCCATGACAGACCAGAAAAAAACATCAAAATGTGGTGAGTCAAATGCAGCTCCCTTGGGAGGGTCAGTGTGACTGCTCCATTATGTGCCCTGACCTTCATTGCCTGAAGGACAAGGAGTTTTGTTCTTGGATCTGTTTCTTTCAACCTCTGCCTTCCCATTTTGACACGTTATAAATACAAGTGCCATAAATAGCTGTTTAAATAACCAGCCTGTATTGTTTTATTGTACTTGCTCTGATGTGCAGGAAAAAGACAGATTTTTAATACATTATTAGAAGTACATGAATTAAACTATAGCCCTTCAAGGTAAGAAACATGGTTTCATGAATAATATCTTCATATTTAGAAAATATGGAATCCAATTCCAAGTTAGCCATAGATTTTTATGTTATAGTAGGATAAACCATGTAACAGCTATGAGTTCACCTGATAAAACAGTGGTATGAGGTTAAGCTGATGCTCCTAAACTGCTTGGGAATGCACACAGCAGGCTGCCACTATTCAAAGTAGTCCTGACTGAAAACTCTCCACCCCAACATCTACAGGGGAACATTGCTTACTGTGCCATAGTGGCAATACTGTGAGCTTTTCCATGTTGGAGCTTACTTTTGGGAATGCGTAGCATTAGTTCAGCAAGACAGTGAACCATAAGAAAAGTAGGTCACAGCTACTGGGATGGATAAGAGGGATCCTTCTTGGAGTCTGAGTTTCTTAACTGGGTGTCTAAAGTCTTGAGGGTTTTAAATAAGTTTGTATCCAAATAAATTCCATATATGACCTGGGGTTAATACCACTGCAGAAGCCCAGACTGGCATGCAGAACCAGTGTCAATTCATGCTTACAGGTTAACTGAATTACTGTCTGTATTCAAAGTTTTCTCTTCTAGCCTTTAGCCTCTTCTCATTTTTTTCCTCTTCTGTTTTCACCTTGATTTATATTGCTGCATTTTCCATCCCTTACTCCTTTTCCTTTCACTGGCCTCTAGGTAGGAGATGGAACAGGTTATGTTGTTTGGGTTTGGGCCAATATTTTTAATATCTGATGTTCACTTCTTTTAAATTAGGCAAAACTCATTGCAACCAAGAAGTGGAAGCATCTTTAATTCAGCTAACACACAGGTTATTGTTAAAAGGACTGCATCTGTGGTTGATATCCTGCTGAGTGATGCAATTATTCCACATTGCTAGGAAAATTGGAGTGCAAAGCACACCCACAATAAAGCTTAAGGCATTGTGCAGTATGAAAATATTTTGAAATACGTACCACAGTAAAAGTCTAACATCTAAAGAGAAAAAGAAATTCAATCCAAATGAGATGAAAGTCTACCTAAGAAAATTGCAAAAAAATGTAGTAAGTTTGAAGCCAATACAATATATTTTTGGTTGTGACCTAAGAAACTATCATGCTTGTTGTATTACAATTGAATAAAATAGAAAGCTGGGTTATTGTCTGAAAGATAAACCCTTTGTGAGACATTGAAGTTCACTGCAGATTATTCCTGTGTTTTCCCTCACATAAGTGTACCATCATTTTATGAGTTGCAAGCAAAATGTGCACCTCAAGTCATGCACTCTTAAAAAAAACAGCAATATAATCTTTTTAGAGAAGGCCTGAAGCATTTTCAGAACAAGTACATAATTTTTAAAGTTTTTCCATGGGGAATTACTTATAAAAATATGTATCCTTTGGGATTTGTACCAGGATATTTGTTAATTATTGCTGACATGCCCCCCATAACACCATAAGCTCCCTCAAAGGGCAGGAAAAGAGAATCGGTCTCCCTTAATCACCAAGTATAAACCAAATAAATTTAGCAGCTCCCTCATGCTATCGAGGCAACAAACTGATACATTCCCAGTTCCCTAATGACTTAAATATATAAAAACTAACAGGAAAAAATTGTGCTGCATGTTTTCAGGTTGAAACATCAACCTTCTTTTTTTAAGGGCACTTCCCAGAGCTACCCACTGGCTCAGAAAGCTGCAAGTGGGGTGAAACCAAAAGTTTTCTAATCAGTCAGAGGTATCATTTGTGTCACAGAGGCAGCTAAATTGACTTGCAGGTGTAGTGAATGAGGCCTTCAAGGAATCAGGAGAGAGGGAAATTCCTGAATGTATTTAATATCTAGAACAGCATTTTGAAAACATGAGTTATCGTGCTATTTTGGGAATTTTAAAAATAAAGACTAAAACCCAAGGATTTCTACAAAGAATTGATGTAGAGTATCCATGAAGGGTGTTATATGTCATCTTCACCTTTATACAACTCCCTGCATCATCCAGCCTCTGTTAAATCAAGTCTAACATGCAATTTTGGTTTTTATGTCTATTTTCCTTCTGTTTATCCTCATCCATTGATTTGTGTTGAGTTCTTCAGGTAGGAATAAACTTCATACTTAAAAGAACTTTTCTAGCATGGTTCCATATTTTTATACATTGATAGTATGACAGCTTTGTAGAGTCCCAGGGGGCACTGAGGTTACATTGCACTATTTGCTTTATAAATTTTTAAAAGAGACAAAGCCACTCCAGGTTGTCCCTTGCTACCAAAACTGTATTTGGCTATGAGAGGGAAGAAATATAACCATGTGCTTTACATGTAATATATCAAAGCCATCCATCAACACCAGCTCACTTGAATCTTGTCTGAGTTTGAAGTCCTGTGTTTTGCAGAAAAGGGCTTGAAACCAGATGAGCTTTATGACAAATGTTTCTCACAATGTTAGATGCAATCCTTGTGGATTTATTTATATTTTTATCCTGGAGAACGTTTAGATTCTTATGGGAATGGGAACTTGTTTCCAACTGACTTTATTTAAAGTTATGAGCCCTGAATCTGCATAGGGTTCAATGACCATTCCACGCAGGATTTTAGTGCAGAAGGACACTTAAAATCACTGTCAAATTACACACACTTGCACATACTAGAAGAAAAAACATTTTATGCTTTTACTTTTCCGTTTATTGTTATTTTTTTCTAACAATTTAAAGTAATAAAGGACTGATGTCCTTTATCTATACAGGAACATGTAAAAGAACTATAATCACTGTGGTGATATTCACCCAAGATTATTTAATCCAGTGATTTGCTTTAAAGAATGTACTTTTAAATTTTAATTTTCCAATGCTTCAGCAAAGAGATGAAGGAGGCTGAATGAGAGATTGTTCTGCTGCAATCTCTAACTTTTGCAGTTCAAATTTATCAATCTGTTATATTGTTATAAGTACAGACTCAGACACCATAACCTTCCTCTGTATGCATCTGATTCTTCTACTTTTGTCTTACCAGTCTTTAGGAGTTATCTAAATAGTAGACTTTTGTTCAGGTACATTTTAAAGTTCTTTGGAACAGACTTGAAAGACATTTAATGCACTTCAAAACTCCTCTAAATCCCCATTCAGTCATCTGCTCACCCTGAAGCCAACCAAGGTTCACAGCTACTAGATTGTTGCCCAATAAAAGTTCCTAAACAAGTATTGTTAAAAATCTGTTAAGTAAGACTGCACAGTAGGTTGATTCCATATCTGGGGCTTGAATTTTGGAAATTTGTCTTCTAGGTTTCTAATTCAATCAGTGTGTCTATTGTTTCACATATAAATGTATATATAAGGGAACAATAAAGGAAAACCAAAAGAGTATTTTACAGTTCTTTTCTAAAAATAAGAGAACCCTTCTCAACACTGAAAAACATGATCTTTCATTCCTTTCTTGGTCTGAATCAAAGAAGAAAAAACTTGCAGCTGCAAAACAACTCCATGATTTTTGCTCCTTATAAAAGATAACATAGAAATCTTTTTACTCAAGGTTTTACTCTTTTTACTCAAGATTTTAAGAACTTTTAAAATTTTCCCAAAATATTGTTATCACAAACATCCCTGATGTCAAAAGCCTGCACTGTCACCAGAGTAATTTGAGTCATCATCCACAAAAACAGTGCAGGAAGAGAAATGAACCATTCTTGCAAAGAACACACATCTAATATGACACTTAAAAATTCTTGAAGTAAGAAAAAACTTTACTAAGGTGTTATTTGCAAGTTAAGACATCCAGTTTAACAAACTCAAATGCTTATTTTTTCGGAAGTCTCTCTTACAGATAACCTATGTTTACCTAATAATTTTTACCTAATATTCACTTTCCTAAAATTTTATTTTCATACTTTATACTTTTATTTCATAAACTCTGTGTTCACTCAAGTTATATCTCTTAACTCATATATATCTTAAATGAAAAGTTATGCTTTTCAAGTACCTATAATTTTTTGACTGAACAGCCCTGTTACCTGATGTCACCAAACAGACCAAGCTCTCTCCAAGGGGGAAGGCTGTCTCCATTCATAGAATTGCAGGCAGCAGTCTTAGTCAGGAATTGCCATTTTTTAAGGGTTTTTGATTTTTTAAATTTTTTTTTTAAGAAAACCCTATGTAAATGCACTTCAGTCAACAAATAATCTTACAATCCCCCAAAAATCCCAGGGTTTATGCTACTGTTTCATATCACACGAGGGTGTTAGGCCCACTGCCAATGTTAATCCATTCCATATTAGAAACCTAAAACCTCTCAGATGTATTAGGCAGCCTACCAACACAGCCGTTCTGTGCTGGAATTTGGCTTAATTCCTGATAGTCATCCCTTTGCACTTCTTCAGCAAGGAGAAGGCTGGGGTTCCTAAAAAAACTTGTCATTGGTGGCTGCTGAGATTTTTGGTTGCAGTGGAGTTTCACTAAAGCTGTTCCTGGAGCCATAGGCTTTGCCATCCAGACTGCAGTGGTCACTACTGAAAAACTGAAGGTTTCATGCCACAGAGTCAGAACATGCTATATTTGCCAGCATATACCACAGTTATTTCCTTTCCTAAGCCTGTGGAAATAGACACAAACGATAATTGTTAGCAAATGTCGTGTGCTGTACTGTTTGCAGAGAGGCTTACATAATTAATGAGCAGCCCAGAGATACTGGTGTTCACTGAATTATTGTTAGTTTGAAACACCTCAGCACCTGTTTGCTTTGTTTATCAATCTATCTTTATGAAGCTTTGAAAATTATGTTACAATGCCACCAACATACAAAGAAAACAGTAATTTTTGTTTTCTGGATTTCACAGACTCCACACTACAGAAAAAAGTAGTGTCTACTGATTTATTCAGATGAAGCAAACATTCCATTTTAAAATATAAATGGGTGTTAACAAATGTTAGCCAGCTTCTAGCCTGATATTCCTGTTTAACATAGTCCTGCTATAAATTGTACCATGATATCATGGTCCTAAATTGTGAGGACACTAAAAGAATCCATTCCAAGGGCTAGATGCAATTTCAAGGCTTTTTTCCCCTTAAATTCTCTTCATGCCAGAGGTGAATATAAGCTAACTGAATTATTTCACCCTCTACATCATCAGCCAAACAATTTGAAGAGCAGTTGCCATTTTTAGATAATTAATACTCTAAATCAATTCATGTTTATCTGTGTGTCCCTTACGCAATCTGTTTCTGTTATCCAACACAACAGCTGGGTATAATTTATTTCTGGCTTATCTGGCAGCTTACAGGCATTGAATTTAAACTTACGTATTCTTCAAAAGTGTTGGAAAATAGTTACCATGAATGCATCCCCTTTCAGCAGAGAGTTCTGTTTTGTCTGAGTTGTGTTGCATATTTTGCACCTTTTTTAATCCAATCTAGGGGACTCTAAACACCTATATATTTTGTAGGACAGGAAAATGCCATCAGATAATATTCCCAGTATTTACCCAGCTAACATCTTCACAGCATAGAGCTGAGATTTTGGGAACATGTGTATTTAAGTGTAATACACAGTGTAAATAAGTGTATTTAAGAAAGGGATTTAACTGACAGAGCTGTCAACCTGTAAACCACAGTCACAAGTGTGACTTCAGCTAGGTCAAAATGAGGAAACACTGTCAGGTGTTGATCTGCTTAAAGGAATTTAAGATTGGGCTGAGAAGGGGCAAATGGGGAATGACTGGGGAATGGGTGTCAGGTCTTCTGCAAATCTGGTCTGAAGATGTTGTGCTATAAGTGGAAGCACAGCAAAGCTCCTTGACAGCCTTGACAGAGCCACTTGAGGAGGAGTGTGACAGGAGTGGTGACAAGGAGTGCTTCACTTTTGTGCTCACACACCTTATCCCATGCTCCAAGTTTCTGTACATCCTACCAGTGACCAATGGCATGGATCCATCTGGATGAGGCTTTCAATAGCTTTAAAACACATGGAATACAATATCTTCTTCTGGCTGCCCATCCATGTCTGACAGGATGTGCAGCTCTGCTGGCCAGAAAGTCTGATTAATTTTTGGTGTCTTGGGGGCCAAGGCTCAAAAGGCAAAGAGGAAATCTGGCCCAAAATTTCTAGTCAGCAATTAAAAAAATAAAGATCTCATTCAAGTGAAAAGTTAATTTGAAAGAGATACTATGTATTTGAGAATATTATTAAACAAATATACCAAAATATTAGTAAAGCTCATTTTTCAAATGAAACTTACGTGCATGGAGTGAAAAATGTTTGTATTTAAAAGTTGCTGTAGTAGATTTTTGTTTTGTAAAACACATTTCTTAAAAAAAAGAACATGCCATATAAACACAAACATACACACACACATCTGCACACACATACTTCCCAAACCCGTGAGATGTCTGTTTGAAAGATGTCAGTTCTTTCAGTGACTTAAAGTTTCTTCAAGGCAGAAAACTATGGAAGATACAGTATAGCTGAACATCTGTCTCGTCATGTAGGCAGATATTAGGATTAAATTAACTAGAAATGAATAGAATGATATATGACAGGGTGCAGATGTCCCAGCCACAGTGTGATAATTTCATTGCAAAACTATGTAATGAATTCCATACATTACAGAAACACAAATATACCACTTTAGGTAATTGTGATGAAAAGGTATAATATGGAATGGATAAACAGATGGTGTACCCAAAGGCATTTTTCGTTTACTGTTGCTCTCTAGTCATTTTGAAATTACTTTATTTGGTTTACTGTACATCTATTATTACATCCTTTTTCTTCTTTTTAATTTTTTTTTCTTAGCTCTCCTGAATCTGAATTCCATGAGGAGCTTTAAGGACCATTTTACAGGTCTGCTTCTGATAGATTGGTTAGCTCCTATTCTCTTTAGTAAACTGTACATAACTGGGCTACATCTGAAGCCAACATTTCTGAGACTTCAGCACAAATTGCATTGATTCTGGTAGCCTTTTGCCTTTACATATTTTCTAAATTGGCACATGCTGCATCTGTGCTACTTGAATTAGTAGTACCATTCATATTTTATCACAGATTATTGGCAAATTTTCCTTTATTACCTGCAAATGGGTACTTTGGATAGCATGAGAGATTCAGTTGAGGCCTAACCATTTCCAACTGGAATATAAAAATATGATTACATGAAGATATAATTTACGATATGATTATTTGACCATCCCAAAAAATAAACCCCCTTTTTACATCTGTCAACAGGTGTTTCTAGTGCTACAAATAGTTAAACCTGCAACATGGCTTTCAATCACTGGCCTCTTTCAGAGAATGTATCCAGCTCTTGAGGTTTTTAATGTTCAAAGACTAACTTTGGGTAGATCAGTAACTGAGGTGCTCCATGTAGAAACTTAAAATCTATTCACTGCATCCTTAGTTGCCTGTGCTTGGGGGTTGAACTGAGGCCCATTTGAAAATACAAAAAATTTTAGTTCTGCTGTTAACTGCAGATTAATTAACTAATGGCTCATCAACCCATAAAGTAATATAAAAATATTTTCAAATGCAGTAGAGAATAAGAGAAAAAACCCATCTGCAACAAATTATTATTTCTTTTTTGCTGTTATCATTCTGATTCATATTCCAATATTACAGCAATAGTCTCTGAAGCATTGGTGTTCACTTGCAATAAAGAGGTTCTGAGGTTATCAAGAGCTTCAGTTCCAATTCAGTATTTAATCACCTGCCAAAGATATTTATTGCTGTGTATTCTGCAATTCCATGGATGTTCCCCTCTTAATTATTAACCATGTCTCTAATTTTAGATCTATTTTTTAAGAGAAAAATCTTTAGTAATTGAAACAAAACAAGCGAGTGTTGTCAGCTGATTTTATTTCTATCCTAAAGCAAATCAGTGACTAAATATGGCAGAATTTTTATTGCCACCAGTACAAACACATGCAAGCACCATACATATTTCAATCACTTCTGCAGTGGTTGGTTTTATTGCTGGGTTTAATGGCTCTAATTCAATGCAGTTTATATAGTGGTTTGATGTAGGTCCAGTTCCACTACATTAAAATGTTAACACACTGGCTACTAGAGTTTTACTTCATACCTGCTTGTTTCATTTTCAGGTTCAATGTTACTTTTTTCTGTTTCTTGAGCTTTCAAAGGAAAGGAATCTATTCAGAAGCATATGTTTTTAAATATGGAGATAGCACAGTTCATTTTCTCAAAGTGAAAGCATATTTTGGATAATCATTTTTTTCCAAACAGATGCCCAGTTTATCTCACTTAAATTAACTGTTTCTGACTGGACCAATTCCTGGATGAGTTAATTGAGCATGGCTAAACCCAAAATGCTGGACTAATCCAAGGAAATAGGAAGAGGTGATGACTGTGAAGATTCTCAGCTTTCAGTAAAGGTGTTTAGTTGTTTACTTATATTCTCACAACAGAAGGAATGTAACAAACTCAGCCCACTGGAAATAATTCTGGATAATCTCACTCCATTACTTTCAGTGAAATTGAGTCTGCTCATTCTACCCTTGTGAGCCAACATCTTGGGGAAACAAGAAGGTAATAGCTCATTCAGGCAGTACAAAATAAGTGACTGAAGGAAAGGAAGACTGAAAGCTGTGTGTCTTTAGTTTTAATTCATATCAGTAGTCCACCATTAATGTATTAGCTTCTCAATAGCTACACTGAGCACAGGAAATCAGTGAAATACTGTCAGTGTTGGCAATGTTGTTCACTAGTACCAGGCTGTCTTGCACACATCACAGCTGTCCATCCACGCTCACTTTTCAGACTTGAGAGTTTTAGTTTGGTGAATACTGATATCTGGTTTGATCCTTTCCTCCCCCCCGCCCCACTCCCAACCTCTGCACCTCCCATGAAATCCTATTCTGAGTAACACAAACAAAAAAAAAAATCAGATTCTTGAATATCTTTGCTATAAAAGAAGCTTTCTATTTTCAGTGCTTTGTATACACTCATCTATCATTTTCCGTAATAAAGTTCACAGGCAGACAGCCCGTGGGATAAGGCACAGAAACCTATCCCCACTGTAGAACAAAGCTGAGGCATGTGAGGTTCAGGTTGGATATCTGGAAAAGGTTCCTCACCCAGAGGGTGGTTGGGCACTGGAAGAGCTCCCCAGGGCAGTGCTCACAGCACCAAGCCTGACAGACTTCAACAAGTGTTTGGACAATGCTCTCAGGGGGTCATTGTGGGACTTTTGGGGTGTCCTGAGCAAGGCCAGGAGCTGGACTCCATGATCCTGATGGGTCCCATCCAACTGAGCATGATGGTTCTATGATAAAAAAAATTTAAAAGATGGCCTCTAGATCTAAGGGTCAGACTTTTTATGGGGGGGGGGGGGGTCAGAGGCTTTATTATGAATATTTTGGTTAATTATTAATTTAAAATGTGTATAATTATACTAATTTTGAGTTATGCTTTAATAAATATTACTGAGATGATAATAACTGATGCAGTAACCAGTTGTTCCATGTTTCTGAAGTCTTTCTTCACAAGAATTTGGCCTTAATTTGAAATCATGGCAAAATGTTTCTTGTTCCAGATCTTTTGCTAGCTTATCACCACAACCCTGGAGAGCTCTTCCACTGCAAACTAATAATCTCAGGTGAAATCACTTTGTGTCATTACTGATGTGGCATAGTGATGCAGCTGTAATTAATTGGTAGGGTATCAGGGAAGAATTTGGTTCCTCTCTCTAATGCATAACCAAGTAAAGACTTTTGCATCCATTCTGATGCCTGTGAACAAAATAGGATGATGACAAACTGCTAGCTGTCTTAACAGACGCAAACACATTTATGACCTTTGAATGGAACCTTTTGCTCTCCTGACAGAGGGCACAGTGACTTCTAGATGAAAAATAATGTTCTTCCTAGGGCTCTTCCCTATTGGCTTTGGATTTGAAGCACAGAAATGGAGAGATTTGCCTGAAAAGTTCACACATTTTCTGTACAGTTGCAGGCCAGTGGTCAAAAAATTAGCTTAGGCTATGGAGATCAAGAAATGCTCTCAGGTGCCTGACAGCTACTATAAGAAAAACTGAAATACCTGAAATTATAGCTTAACCTTTCTCTGCTATTTTTCCATCTGAGAGTGAGCATTCCATCCTTTTGAAATGTTAATTTTCAGTTCAAAAAACCCCAGCAAACCTTGGATTTTTCTTCTAGAAAATAGAAGAAATAATTAAAGGATGCCAGTCTACTACTTGTAGATAAGTTTACAATGAGACAATGAGGTTTGTTTGCATAGAAGAGAATTTCTCAAATTCTTTCACATATATTTCACAGGACTACTACAGAGTGAGTGCTTCCACTATGGAATGGTTCTGCTGATAGGAATATATTGCCTATAGCAAACATGCCTTGCAGCATGACTTTGAATTGCACAGAAATTATATTCTTCTTCCTACTGACCTCTGTTTGTGATTTTTTATATTTCAACAGGTTCTTTTTTTTCCAAATTACTGTTGTTAAGCCCTTATTAGAAAAGCAGAAACAAAAAACTCTGAAACAAAAAAAATCCTTAGCACCTCAATCTGACCCTAAGCCCTCCTCCTCAGAAAAAAAAAAACCTCAAAAAAATCAACAATCCTCTTCCAATACTTTGTTAAGCAGATGTGCAAGTAATAGGCTTACAGTTGTCACAGTCTGTTTCTTTTGGACAAGGCAGCTCGACTGGAGAAAGAATTAGGAAATCACTTGCATACAGGAGGAAGAAAAAAAAATAGCCAGGGGTTCATTCTGTGAGGACTTGTTGGGTCATATGAGGTTATCATATGAGGTTATCAACTAAACAAGTTAATGGGATCATACCCTGCTTGAAAAACTGACAAGAATATGAATGAGCTACTGCAAACCCCGTTTTTTTCCTGTTTATTATTGTTTGCAAACACCAAAACACTTGGGCAGACTTCTGAGGCTATTAATAAAAACCTAGAAGAAATTTAGAAATTTGGATCTTTCATTTTACCTATTTCCAGTATGGCTATTTACTGTCAGTATTTTTCTGATATTAAGGAAAATGAGCTGCAGATGTATTTGTGACCATGAATGAGATGAGCAGAGTAGGCCTTTAAAAGTGAACTTCTTCCTGACCATTCATAAACTAGATTGGTTATGTTAGCTTTATTATCTATTTATCTCTGTTGTGGACGTCTTAAACAAGGATCTTCATCCTAATAACCATTTTGACTCATGAATGCAGAAAAAAAAACTGGACAGCAACCATGAAAATCATCAAATATTATCTCATTTTTATCAGGGTGAGGTGTGTTCAAGAATCAAGAGCCAGGACAGGCACTCCTGACTGCAATATGAGGAGCTATAACTGATTACAGAAGAACTCAAAATCTTTTTGCTGCTCTGAGGCAAATGGAGTAGTACTACTTGCCACATTTCTTCTTTTTTTTCTCTCTTTCCTCCTCCCTCACCACTACTAGAAAGCCAACAATAGACATCTCAGTGAAAATGTGAGACTCCTTTCATGAATTTTAATCTAAAAACTGGGTTTCACTGCATCTACAGTTACCAGTAGGGCCTGTTAGCTGAAGCAAGGCTATGCAAAGAGCTAATGTCTAATATTTGTAAGCTCAGTTGAGTTTGTGTCTCATCTGAGGCATTGTTGCATAAAATGCATTTCATGTTTTGGAAAAAAAATTACTACAATCTTTAGTTATTTTTAATGCAGACTAGGGAGACCATAGGGAATATTGCGATTTCCAGCATTTCTGATAAGAATACTTCTCGGCATATGTGCTGGAATACATTTCTCTAAGTCTTTATTCATTTATTTATCATGCTGCAATTCTCTAAAAAGGAAAATACTTGTTCTATAGTGATATCACTGCTCATACAGGGAACTAATACAGATTAAATTTAAATAATTTATATGTAAAATTAATTTGCCTAATGGTATAGGAGTTCAGTTAGCTATACAGCAGCTTTACTGCTATTCTGAAGCCCTTACTATGCTGAAAAAGAAAAACAAACCCAAATGCAAAACATGAGTGAACGCAATCTGAGATTTGCATAAGGACATTTTCCACATTCAGGATGTGTTCTTGATGTGGGAGCCCTAGACTGGAGTGCAGAACTTTTGCAGTAAGTGTGTTTTATCTTTTCCAAGGTACACAGTCTGATAGAGGCATAAATACACACAAGCTCAGGCATTAGGTAATTAGGCCTGACCCACACTGGTGCTATCTAAAGAAGATTTTCAGCTCATTTTTGGGAGATGTGGATGAGGACATTAGGCTCAGAATCTGATCTATGTGAATACAGCAGCCTTCATGCTGTGTCTTTGGTGTAAGGCACTCGGCAGCACTGTGTGCTGTGACTTCAGCCTGGAAACCTTGGTGTCAGTGATGAACTCTGAAATGTTCATCTTTTAATTAATGAAATAATGGGTTGCACTAGTGGGGCCATTATGGGGTCAATGATAAAAATATTATATTGTAAAAAATATTGATACCCTTCTGCTGTTCAATTTAACCTCCCTCTGAGATTAACTGAAGATCTTTGTTAATTGTCCAAACTGGTATTAACAGTTCATTGAAAGAAAAATTTCTGAGGTACAACATCCTAGGACATGAATTTCTTCTAAAATACTGTTTTGGAAACAAAAGCTTTTTTTCTTTTGTAATGACTTATATCTCCCTAATAAACCAGTGCTTTTGTAACTTAGGAATATGGCTACTCCTCCTGGGACATGGCCAAGAGTCCACTTGAATTCTTCACTTTTTTTGACCTTCATCTTAAAAAGTTGAAACAACTAACTCTCCCAGAAATCATAAAATTTCCACAAATATATTAGGGAAACAGGATCATGATTAAATTGAATGTAGAATTCTAGACTTTCAGTGTAGCAAATGAATACTTATAGGAAAAAAAACAAAAACACAAAACCACACAAAAACCCCAATGACGAGAACAACAAAATCCCCCAGTAAGAGTGGAACATGGAACCTGGGAAGAGAAGGACAGTGAAAAGAGAGGTTGTGTCTATTTATTCTTCAGTGATCTTGTAAATTCTAAACATGGGAATTACTTATCTGATTCCTTCCTTTCTGTTTTTTTATTTTCTTTTTTTTTTTTTTTTTTCTTATCCTGCTCAGGGTTTAAAGAACCATTATCAACATGGCTTTTCTCCAGTGAGCAGAGAAGGATCCAGGAATAGAGGCCTAGAAGTCAGCTTAACAATTTGTCACCTTGTCCACCCTGCCAGGGACCACATCCCTTTCCTGCTGGCCCTCATCAAGGTGTAAGGTCTTTGCTCATCAGGATCCTCATGAGTCCAATGGCAAGGACCTGTTAGCTCAAAGTTTCCCACACCAACTCTGGAAATGAAGAGAGCAGTAGAGCTAAGAAAACTACCACAAATAAAAGAACAAAAGGGTGTCTTTCTTTTGGTTGTTTGGATTTTTTTGGGGTTTTTTTGTGTGTGTGTTTGTAATGGATTATATCAGGGAAGGTGAGAAAAAGACTGCATTAATTATGGTGAAAACAACAATCTACTGTACTGCAGTACACTGAAGGACATGCATGAAGCAGCGAGGAAAAACATTCAGTTTATTCCATAAACACCCTAAAATATTTCCTGCATTGACATGAGGTGCTTCATTTTTCACCAAAAGTTGTGCAAAATCATGTAACCCATTGCACGCGACTTTCTTCTGCCCTTGGGCTAAGTCACACACTTTCTCTTTGAGCAGCACTCAGATTTCATTCCCTAGAATGTGCATAATGTGCAAACAAGCTGAGGCAGAGGCTCTTCTGGTTTTGGCTCATTATAGGTATGTGTGGATGTATAAATATATACATTTAATATTGGACACATCCAGAAGTACAATAGTGCAAACACCAGTGTTGGAAGGCACAATAAGGAAGTTTTTAAGGGGGCAGGGAGGCATTCCAAGAGACACATTCTTAATGCAGGCATAATTCAACAGGCCATTGCAAGCCACCTATTGTGCAAATAAAAGATGGTGATTTGGTACATAATCCTGTTTGCCTGGCAAATTGTCAATTTGTGACACAGCACCATAAAAATGAGGAATGAAATTATATACAATGTTGAGAATTTCAGTATTGTTAAAAGAATAGTAGCAGCAGCTTTAAAAGAAGCAAGGTGGTTATTTTCCTCCCACTGTACATGACATAATCCATTTCAGGAATAATCCTGATATCAATAATTTTGCTAGGAAAAGTGAGAAGCAGCATCAGCTTCTGCAGAATAAAAATAAGCTAGATCCAAAACTAAAAGAATGTAGATGATCACAGTATAATTTTTATATGAACATGTATGAGTGGATGTGAATAAAAATAGGCACACATAGCCTATAGTCAGGGACAGTCACAGACACATACACACGCATCCCATGTGTATGCAAAATAAAAATGCACCTGTCAGGTAGCACACACTCATTAGCCACGATTAAACATAAATGGCATTTCCTGTGAGACATTTCACTAACTGCAAGTATACTCATTTTTAACTGTCCATACAGTATTTTACAGTAGTCATGAGGATTCTGCTATAAGTTGTGGACAGACTATTACAAGATGGAATGTTCTTTATGCTGCCTCCATTACAAAGGTCTTTGCTCCTGGTAGAGCTGCCAAAATGTTAGATCAGCCCAAAAGAAGTTGCTCAGATGTGATCTTCATATAGGAACATACAGAGTTCCTACATTATGTTTCTTATTTTTTAAGAAAATAACATTTTAGATTCTAGATTTTGAGAATTCACAATCCATTTAGGAGATTGTGGAATAATAAAATAAATACCTATCAGAAAATATTTTGTATTTGAATACTGGTCTTCACTGGGATTTAGTTTCCTGGTGGATAAGTAAGAGAAAAACACTAGCAGTCCAGAAGCAGCAGCAGCTGCAGAAACAAAAAGGTCATGAAATGTAAGTGCTATGCAAATAAAGGAAATAAAACAAACAGATCATTTAAAGTATAAAAGAAATAAAAGAAACAGCCATAAATCAACATGCTTGGGAAAGAAAATTAAAATAAAGGGCAGTTTGAAACAAATCAAAATGTCATCAAAACAAAAAATGGCAGAACCATAAAGAACTAATAAAATAAACAGTAATTGGAAGAAATTGCAAATAAAAATAAAATAGAACTAACAGGAGCAACAGGTGGCTGTTCATGTTACACCAAAGACTGAGTGGAAGCAAAAGCTTTTGGAGTTCTCCAAAATATAGGAATGGTGTTGGACCGGTGGGCCTAGCTTGTGAGACCATAAGAAGTAATCAACCAATCTTAAAGTTTTATTCCAAACATGTTTGAATTTTCTGGCAGTATGGCTGCAAAGCTGATGCCTGTTTCCCCCACTATTTGGTAGGCCACACTATTAAAAAGAAGCAAATCAATCCCTCCAGATCCCGCTTCCCAAAGCCAAAAATATAGATTCAAACACCTCAGAAGCCAACAAGCAACTAAAGTCCTGTGTGTGTCTTTTGTGAGTGAAGTTGAATTTCAAGTCTGGACACGAGCTGGGCTGCTGGAGTTACTCTGCTCATATTGTGGAGTGAGATCGGGGAACTGGATTTAGTTCAGATCCCTCTAGGAGGCCTATGGGGAACAGGGAGAGACAGGAAGGGTGAGACAGCCCCAAGAGGAGAACAATAATCACCAGGAGGTGTGCATGGAGAAAAGAAAATTATCAGCCAATAAATGACTGAACAGGCAGGATTTCACTTCTGACTAGACACCAACTCCTAAAGGAGAGAATCAACAAATTAAATTGCTATCTCTGTTCTACTAGTTATGACAAATGAATGACAAAGAAACAGTTGTGGTCAAAGTGTTTGAAATAAGCTTAAATTGATAATGGGCCTTAGCTGTGCAGGACAGAGGTGGAGCAGAGGGGCTGCTGGTGTGATGTACTCCTCTGTAACAGCCCAAATCAAAGGGCAGCCTTCCCATGACTTGTGGAGTTGGGATTGATGTCCTGTCACCAGCAGTGTGAGCAGCTGCACTCTGACTGCCCGGAGCTTCCCTGGCACCTCCCTGCAGCCAATCCCTCTGCCACGGGCACCCCTCGTGCCTGGCAGGCTGCAGGGCTGTGTTTGGGGTGCTGGGGGACTGCAGAGGGGCATCCTGCACTGACATTGGTCACCCACTTCCATGGGCTGTGTGACACCTGCACCGAGGGCTGAGCAGGCAATCCCTCCACACCGCTGTAAGGAATAGAGCAAAAGTGACTCGGGGCTGCAGCTGCAATAAGCTGCAGAGAAGGAGTAACCTCAGTAATAGATGAATAAAGTAGCTAAACAGTACATGTTCATCCGGCCTACTAGAAATCTAACACCATGCTTTCAGCAGTTTATTTTGCCTTTTTTTTTAATTTGTATTCTAATATATCTGTTCTTAAATGGCCCCTAAACCCATGCTGTGCAGTAATTTATACAAATATTCACAGGCAACCCTACACTCAGTATATATAATTTTATTGTTTTGACTTAAAAGTCACAGGACTGAATTAAAAATGCATGGGTGGCACTTTGCCATACTGCACCTAGAGAACAAGAGGCTGTCAGCCTGAGCTCTGTGCCAACAGGTTGCTGTGTACTAGACTAAACTGAACAGCAATAAGTCTACACAGCAGAGCTTTGCTGAAAGATGTGATCACACCTCCTAATGTGACTCCATGGCTCTGTTACTTACAGCTAAATTACATTATTATGACTTCATTGTTGAATCCCAATTCTCCTAATTATAGCCTAGAGATCTATTATTTGATTTTGTAACACCAAGTGCTTCTTTTCTAAATCATGTAATCTCTTGTAGCTTATTAATGTCAGGTTTGTGCACACGCAGGGACTTGGTTGTTTGCCAGGGAGAATCAAATTTTCAAATTTTCACTGTGTTATGTTGCAGGGGTTTGCTTGTTACAATCTAATTATATTGGCACTGAAAGCAAATTTATATTATAAAGCACTTTAACTCTTTCACGGAAACGTATTTGCATATGTAAGTGTCTCGCCATTGGTTTATTAGCTTTTTCATTGGCAAATTTTTATGGGATTGTGTAGAAAAGAATAATAATTCTGAAGCCATTAACTATTTATTTTCCTTTGAAAATATGAAGGTTTTAATTTAAAGTGATGCTCATTTTAATAAACCCATGAGTGAAATGCAAGTAGGTGCCACACATGGAACTGGCTTTAAGCTCTGTAATGGCGAAAGCGGAAAAATTGAAATTTATTGTTTTATTAAATTGCATAAATCCTAAAATGCCATTTTAAATTGAGACTCTATTTCTCCAATATAAAACTGTCTGACAGGTGGTTTGGATTTTATTTACATAATTCCCAATAATGATAAGTATATTTGGCTACAGGTAAAGTATTTCATACTAAGAGTAAGCTTTAAAGCTTTTAAGTCCCATAACATGCCTGTCATTAGGTTCTGCTGAATTCAATGGATGCTTAAGTGACTCACAATCTTCCAGACTCAGGGAGTGAGCAAGAGTGAAATAAAAGACTGCAATTCTCAGTGACTATGATCCCCTTGTATGAGACTTGGGACCATGAGTGATTTTAAAGCTCTCTTTAAACTTCCCGGTTTTGTAATGTTTTTTCAGGGCTGTTGCTCCCATAACATAAATAAAAGGCTGCTGGTTCAGTTTCCTCCTCTTCTGGGGTAGCTCTGAGTGGCTCCTGAAAGGAATGGATCTGCACCACCCCACTCAACTGGCTTCTCCCAGCCAACAGGCCTCCACTTCTTTTGCATGAGGTCAAATAACATTGGCTGCAACATAAGTCATACAACTGCCAGCTTGGTGATTTTTATTGTTTTTCCATTTCCCCCTGCCCTCCTCCCATCATTTGCAATTATATCACTCATTTGGGTGGAATTGCTGGGCAGTCAGGAGACCATGTCAGGAGTCAGTCCAATAAAAGAGAGATGGAGAGAGGCAAGAGCGGGGCTGCTGCTCCCTGCAAGAGCTACACTGGGTCAGGCAGAACATAAAACTGTACCCCAAACTCTTATGTCTGCTGTCTCCTCCACCAGCAATGTCCAAACTCCCTGCTCTTCTTCTGACACTCAGCACTGGTTGGTTCTGCATTGTTTCCATCATACAGGACAAAATGTTCCACAGGGAATAATTCTGCCTAGTATGTGATACCTTTCTGCCATCAGAGAAGAAAAATAAAGGATCAGCATTCAGGAGCAAGCCTAGGACTAAGCAGCTTGGGGAAGATTTTGCCATTCACCATATATTTATAAGAGGCTTAGTAGCATGGGGCACAACCTTTGCTGCTGTAGTCAGGCAGAGGTTTGCATACTAATATGAATATGGCATTATGATGGAGAAAACATATGTAGACACAGTTGCCAGTAGAAGTAAATGGATTGCATGTTTTTGCTGCCAGCCCAACAGGCTCTGATCCTGTTGCCCAGTGTAGACAGGCCTAGAGGTTTAGTCAGAATTCAAGAGACCCTTTCTCATTGGCTTCAGTTGGCTCTATTCCTGCTCCAGGTAGCTAATGAGTGTGGCAACCTGCAAAGCATTCTTTGATGAATATCAGTAAATACTGACTATGAAACATGAAACAAGGATGATGTGTTTCTCAGAAACAGCTTGACAGTACTGATATTAATGAATAATGTTCTCTTTCTCCTGTATAGAGAGAAATAGACCCCCAATTTTCTTCTTTCCTGATGTACATTGAAAGATACCAAGCTGGACACTTTGCTAGCAAGCTCACATTCCTGTCATTTAAAGAAGATCCCTATCTTTGCTTCTGTGCTCCTTGTTAGATTTTCCATTTATTTCTCCAGTCCATGGCCACCAGACCAAATAGCAGTTGACATCTGTTTATGCAGTTAGTGCTCCTTACTGAATCAAGTCCAATGTCAGTTCTACTCAGTGAATAATAAAGTGTAGTTTTCAATGCCTATTAAAAACACCCCATTGGTGGGCTTCCCTGGTGAAGAAATGTGTAAACCCTACAGCCAAATTTAATGGGTTGGTTTATATGTGGATCACCTTATGCTGCACTTCAGTACTTTTAATATTTACCAGGATTATCATCTCCACTCCAAGTATACATTTGAAATGAGAAGGACAGAAAAAAACTACCATTTCTGTATAATAAGGTGGCTTTTCTCTGTATTTTTATTTTGCAAAAATATCTGTGATCACCAGCAAAGTTGGTACCAGTCAAGTGAATAGTAAGAATAAAAAAAGACTTCCATGAGAGAATAAGATTCCAAAAGGAAAACTGTTATCAAGATACAGTGGAACAAATGGATGTCTTATGCATTTAAATGCAAATGTTAAATTTGATGGAGTTTCAGGAATTTTAATCTCTTTGAGCTGATCCCTGTAAAATTCAGGCCTCATGTTAAAGTTCATCTTTAAATGAAAATTGCAGTTAGAATTGCAATGCAAGTGACATAGAGATCTTCTGAGTTTCCCCATGGAGTATGTTTACGCATACACACAGACCAATATCACTAAGCAAAATAAGCACTATGAAATTTAAAAGAGGAACTCTTCTGTCTTCTGTAAGTATCAGAGATTGGACCAAGGAAAGCAACAGTCCATGATAAAGAAGTGATGAAAAGCAATTACACAGCAAATTACCCTTCCATATGGTTGTTTAGTAAGAAATACTGATCTGTAATGCAATTTGCAGCAAATCATTGATCAAATGTATGGATACATCCAAGGGTCCCTCTTAATGTGCTATTAAAGTAGCATATTTAATACCTTTATTTACCTGTCTAGGAAGGTGAACTTTTGATGCTAAGTAAGTGTCAGAGCTTACATTTTCCTTGTGGTAGATCCATAGAATTATGAACAAATAATGGATTGTGGTATTTCTTGATTACACAGTTAGGGAGCAATCACCTGCCATGTTTGCTTATCTAGTTTATTTTCCTAATCAAGCCACACTGTAATTGAAGATTTTGAACAAAGTCAGTGCAACTGCTGGAGAAATTGCCACAATTTTGATTCTGAACTTTACATCAATCACATTAGCTGCTCCCATGACAGTTTGCTTTTGCTACAAATAGTAATGAACTTTCTTCTTTTGGATTTTGTTTCAGCACAGTTGATACTACAGAGCTTTGTGCTTTGCCTTACACTTCTTTTTTTTGGTGAGGTGTGTATGTATATACTGTATGGCCTAATCACATAGACTGATACAGTTTATTTATTGGAGACAGCAAAGATAGATTGTACAACTTGCTGGTGAATCTGCAGATGTTTGACAAACCTTGGAAGAGTAGTAAGGTTTTCTATGCCCTAAAGCTGTTTTTTTTCACTGTTGCCTTTCTTACCACTTATAAATATGTAGTTGATCTCTATCCATTAGTATTTTGTCTCAAAACTGTGCAGTTTCAGCTGGATTTAATGCATGCGCACTCATGTATTTTTTTCCCTACAAATATTTTTAATACAAAATCAATTATTAAATAAGAGGGGTGTGAAGAAATTGAACCAAAAGGAGTCACCCAAACAAATGCAGTTTTTGTTGGCTGCATGACTCATTAGTGAACCTTACTCAGTGCTCCTATTGTGCTGAGTGCCTCATAATGAAGCACACAGGGTTAATGGCTGCAGTGCAGCGGGTTTAAGTGAAACCACAGCAGGTGTGTGCCTTAACGAGGTGTTAATGGGGAGACAGGTGCATGTAAATACAGAGCAGGAGGGCACGGGAGCGACCAGCAGAGAGGGCAGAGCCGTGCCACCACAGTGCTCCAAGAGCAGTTACAGACTTCAGTGCTAATTGCCCCGGAGTCTTTGATACTGGCAAGTCAGACCCAAAAGACTTCATATCTGTAGTAAAACATTCTGTGTTACCCCTTCTGTGGAAGAGGCTGGCACTAGGAAAACTCCAAAGGCAACTCTTGCTTCTTTATTTCCTTTCCTAGGAAATATTTTGAGAAGTTTTCTCCAGATTAATCACTGGTCCCTAACTCGGTGCCTGTGGCTTGGCACACAGGCATGCACAAGGGGATCACCTCTCCACCTGCCTTGCACAGAAAGCATTTCATTACATTCCCTTCTGAGAAAAAAAAAAACAGATATTGATAGCAAGGGCCCTAAACTGATGACTGCAGTACATATGCATTGCTAAAACCCAGCAACCTCAAGTACCCAGCCAGAGTGCCAGGGAGAGGCAGTGCCCTCAGATAAAATCCACATCTTAAAGTAGGAACTGATTCACATGTTCACAAATGATAAGAAACAACATTTTTGGGGTGGATAGCAGCTGAAAATGAAGCAATTGTCAGGGGTGGCCATACCACAAGCATCCATAATGGACATGCTCTAAGAAAGCACCTGCCCAGAGTTAGAAAGTTAAAGCCCACTTTCAGCAAATTAAATTGTCAGTCTTTGCTACTAAAACTGTGACCTCTCTTATTCCTGCCCTGGGAGACAAGCCTCCTTTTATCCTTTCATTTGACTTTGCAAGCAATAGTAAAACAAGGTTTATTGTTGATGGTATCATTGCTCTGACATGTTACCAACTAAAGGAGAAACAAATCACATGCCAAAATTCTCAAAGCTAGAACTGCCACAGAGATTACTATTTTTCTCCTGCCTAACTTCTAATGGTGGAGTCTATTACTAAACCCTGAAGATAGAGGCTTCTTTTTCAATAACAAAATAAAAAGTAGAGACCTGATTCTGGGAACTAATAGACCCAAGAATATGTTTTCTTGACACTGTGAAATGCCATCTTGTTGTGGTACACATTAACAGTGTTTCAGACAAATCAAAACAAATTCTTTCGAGGATTCACAATGAAAAAAATCCTGAGCAAGAAAAAGTTTTAATAGAACTTTTTAACAGAAAGTTTTTAATAGAACTTTTCTTATTGTTTGTCCCATTCTGACAGTTTCATCTTCCTCTTAGTTGTGAAACAGGAGTATAGGATAAGTCAGCTCCCAATATCATCCTCAGGGTATTTCTTTAGGTTCCTGGCACATACAACATTGGCTCAGATTACTCAATTACCTGCTGGCACTATGAAGTTGCCTAAAGAAATAGCGTGAATATATTGCTGGAATTTACATTAAATGTGAATGAGTAGTAAAAAAAATCTGGATTCTTTGACCTCTTTGTGGTTTGTATTAAAAAAAAAAAAATCTAACTAGGATCTCTTGTGTTAGAACAGCTGCATGCTTTAAAAATGATCCTAAAATTTATTTACTTTAAAAAAATTCCTTTATTTATAACTTTTCAAGGTTAAAAATTTAAATAGTCTATTTCCATTAAATTACACTGAAAAAAAAAAATTAAACAAGAGAAATACAAAATTTAATGACACTTCTTGGGTCTCATGGAAAAAGGAAAAATATTCTAACCTCTGAAGACTGCTTGCTACTCTTTAAGGTAATCTGTTGAGCTGTCCATTTTTTCAGTATTTAAGGCAAGCTGACAGGCACTTTGGACAACTTATCATGACACTGTGAGCCATAAATGTGATGCAGTGCTTCATAAATGTGACAAAGTACTTCCAAAACAACTGTTGGCTTTTAAAGGCATCCTACTTCTCTAAAAGGAGGATATTTACTCTAAGTGCAGTTTGTAGGGATTCTCAGCTAATTTGCTACCTACGCATCTTTAATATGTTTGTGAATTCAGAAAATATTCATAATTGTAAGTATCTATGAAAATGCTGTATTTTAAACCAGGCTTGACAGCACAATAGAATCCAATAAAAGAAAGCATCTGTTGTACAAGGGATGCTTGAAAAGAAAGACAACTTGAATGCAAATAAGATAAATAAATTGACAAAGAAACTGAAACTGTATGTGTATGTCTGTACTTCATCCTCTCCACATCAGCTCAGGAACTAAACATAAAAATACTATTGTTATAATAAGAGGGCTTCTAATGAAAACTGAAGTGTAGAGGAGTTAAGATAGAACAAAGTGGTTTCCTATCAGATTGGTACATTAATAATCTATAAAGGATGATGAATATTTAAATTTTCCTAACTGCTTAAAACTCTTTCCCACTGTTTGTGTTACATAAAGAAATTTTGTTGAAATAAAATAACCATCAAGCTGGAAGTGTATCTGTGAATTCAGAGTGTGTTTCTCAGCAGATTGAAAAAATTCCAGCTGCATCCAGCCTTACACTGGAAAAGATCAAGTGATATTTACAAGATTTAAATCCAGTCAAACTAATGACTTCAACAAAACCTTCCCACTGTTATTGTCATCATATATCAGATGACTCACAGGTAATACTAATGCATGATACTTTTTAATGTGAGAACAAGTTATAGCAAAATTAAACCATGCCTGATTATAGAAATATATTCACCACTAAAGCTATAAACAAAAGCATAGCCAAAATGTGCTCTGTGTTTTCCAGGTATGGTCCAAAGAAAGACATTTGCCACTCAGTTAAACCCTTGGCAGGTGGAAAAGGTAGCTCCACTGCAATATAGGTTGTGTTATTTCTATACCTTCAGTTATCATCACAGGAAGAGCTCAGGAATATATACCTGCCTCTTGCACTGATGAAGGTTCTTTTATAGATAATTTCTAGTCAGGCTTGGTCAAGAAGTTGTCATTCCCCTCTCCACTCTGTTTCCTCACCACATCACTGTGACACTGCACTGGGGGCAGCTACACACAGCTGGACCTGAGCAGCCTGAAATTATCCATCTTTATAAAACCTTTGGTTCTTCCAGTGATTTCCAGAAGCAACCATCAGGAAAAGCAGAGAAAGAGATGAAGCCACACACCATATCCATGCCAGGGCTTTTATCTTTGACAACTGTGTTCCCCAAACTCTCTGCCATGACAATTCAGGAAATTCATCCAAAGGCATTGACTTTTCAGTCTAGTTAGGAAATTTTCGAAGAAGTGGAATAAGGCGATTTTGAGGTGACATTAAGAATCCATCTATTGCTATAAATATGATCCTGGAAGTTAAAAAAGAATGACAAAAGAGAAAAAAAGGACTGTGGTAAATAGGAAGGCAAAAGGGATAGGAGATGAATTTACTTATCCAAACATCTGTGGCAAAAAGGAGCAGGTCCCTTTGGCACGTAGTAAGTATAGACATATTTCAGAAAGTGGAGAGAAAAGCTCCAGATGTGATAGTAAATCACAAGAGTTCATGGCATGAAAAAAAAAAAAAAAAGAAAAAGAAGGTGGTGGGAATAACAGTAGCTAGATGGCAAACCAACTGAGAGATCCGGTAGATAGATTCTTATAAATAGACTTAATAAATTGTATGAAAAATGGGACTTTGGAGAAAGTGGTTGTTACACCATTAAATATTAAAAGCACACTTGCCACCTGTCTTAATTGAGACAAAAAAAGGAAATATAACAAAGCAATATAAAAGCTTCAAGACTTTATAAATTAAAAGAAAATAAAGACTAACAAAATAGAAAGGGGGTTGACTAAATATGTGTGCAAATAGATTGACATGTAAAGTTTAGATAAAAAAGTTGAAGTACAAAATGTCTTATCAGTATGACAACAAATAAAAGGGTATTAGGATAGAAAATGTTGATTCATGGTTAATGAAGAAAGAAAAAAGGAAAAATCCATTACTGAACTTAGAAAAGAAAATGAAAGTAGGTGTCATAGAACAGACTATGGTGTTTTCTGCCCTTTTTAATTCTTTCTTCATCTAAAAGTTTAGCTGCACAGCTAGATTTTTCATTTTAATATGTGTAGAATCTGCAATGTGAAGCACATGAGTTGCAGTGGGCTCAGAGGAGTTCAATGCATTGCAGGCCCTGATGGAAAATTCACCCTAAAGTTTTTCTAAAACAAGTCAGAATAATCTCTAAAGCAGAAATTATTATTTTCAAGAATGTGGAAAGGCTGGGGAAAGTCCCTCAGAATTGGAGAACTGGAAATTGTCTTTTTTAAAAGAGAATGGAAAGGACTTTTGAGCAGCTGGCTTTTAGAAAGGCACCTGTCTCAAACAGCCAGGAAAACATAATGTGGTAAATACACAGAAACCAATGTTCAGTTCTGAAAGTTGCACCTGACATTCCTGGATACACAAGAAGTTTCTCTCTGTACTTTCACAGATGTAATTGGCTTGGCATGGTACAATTTGCAAGAGTACAGAAACCAGCAGAATTTGAGAACCTTGAGATGTATTCCCTCTCAAATGCAGGACTGAGTCTTCAGTTTGAAGACCTTGGTCCTGGGGGCAGATCTAGGAGTTTGGGATTACAACAGGGGAATTTGCATGTCTTTTCATTGGGGGATCTGATTCAAGCTGGCACACCACGATTAACTGCAAAGTCTCAGATGGTTTTTATTTTTACATATTTATTTTTCCCTGCCACAAGATACAAACTAGGATGTTTAGTTAGAAAAACATGTTTAATTGTACTCTGCATAAACTTCCATTTAGAAAGAAAATGTTTTTCAAATAAAGTTCTTTAAATGTTTTGTGCAACATCTGGACTTTTTTTTTTTGTATAAGGGATCTGAAAAGAATTTAGAATCCCAGACTCCTTGTGGTTCTCACATCTTCATAAAAAGGCAGATACTAGAATGTGCTTGCTGCTGGGAACTGACACTTCACAATTAATAAGGGAAAAAAACGTCTCCTACTAAGCACAGGTTTGATCCTGTAGTGCCTAGGAGTTTTGCCTGAGGGTCTTTCTGCAGAGGACTGGGAATTGTATGCAAGATGGGGAAGGGAGCTTTAAAAGATTGTTTCCTCCTGTTATCCCCTGGTGCAGGGGCTGAGCCCATTTATCTTGGCATGGCCTGTGTCACAATGTGCACATGCAACATTCCCCCTGGGCAGTGGAGACAGGAGGGTGTCCTCCTGCAGCCACCTTCCAGACAGGTGCAGCACAGAGGAGAAGATCATACACACAACAATGATGCAGATTGTATTCCCCAGACTACTTAGATAAATGCAGTATGAGTCAGTCTCCTAATTTTATCACAACTCCTAAACTTTATTTGTTACTTCTCTGGAAGATCTGGTGTCTGAAGGCATGCAATGAAATAAAACCACAATCTTTGTTTAAAAAAAGAAGGGGAAAAAAAAAGAAAAAAAAAAAGTATGTTATAAACTTTTAGACTTCCAAAGAAGGTATAAAAATCACAAGCTGTAAGGGTTTAAAACCAAAAAAGGCAACAACCAACAGTTTTTATCATTTCTTCTAGTACTTTGGAGTCAACCTTATCGCTTTTATGGGCTAGATCAACTAGAATATTGTCTTGGGCTTTCAATCCATGCTCTACTCCTTTTCTCTGGGGTTTGAAAATTATAGCTGCTTTGAAGATAAATTAATTCTAGTCCAGGGCTAGAGAAGACTAAAAATTTTCCACAGTTTTCAGGAATACCAAAGATTTAGGTCTTATATGCCTTACAATGGTGTTTAACTCTTCAAAGCTCTTTTGCAAATCCTACCTGAAATCTCTGTTATATGTAAGTGTTTTGCCTGTTGAGCTGAAGGACCAGAATCGACTCTTGCACAGTATGTTTCTCATAATTACTCACAATGGGAGGCTGCACTGACAGCCAACTCTGGGAGGTATTTCTGAGTCTCTGATTTCTAACATTTTTCACTTTCTCACCCTATGGTATGAACAGACTGCCTTATATTGCTGACAATTTATGTTTTCCCTCTATCACCCACCTACGTAACATCTATGTTGAGCATTTACGTTTACACTAATAGCCCCTGAGAATCAATTACCATAAGAAGATCTGTTTCTTTACACTTCAACTGATGAATCAGTCATAGGTTAAAACAAGAGGAGGTAAAAAGCCAGCATGTCTGCACAGATTTTCTAAAGGCCCTTTACTTAAAAATACTCTGGATACAGAGTTGTTGTTTTTTTTTCCCCTGTCATGTGCATGCTCAGTATTATTTTATCAGCCTTAAAATCTGCTTTCATAAATGAATTGAGCAGAAAAGCACTCAGGATTAAGTGTATATTTTATACACTCCACTACTGTGTAGTATCCTCATGCAGCAGAACACAGGCTGTTTAGTTGGCACTCCCTGGTGGAAGGAAGCATGATAGCAAACCAAGCTTAACTTCAGGTTGATCTTATCAATATGGCACTGTGAAGAGGACAGGAAAAAATCTCCCGATATCCCAACCACGATTACTGATTACTGACCAGCTCCAGGTAGAGTTCTTCCATGGAGATTTTGTCTGTCCCTCACAAAGAGAGAGAGATTTGTGGATCTGTGGATGACGTTCTCCCTCTTTCTAAAAAGCTCTCAGTGATAAAGTTCTGCAATAATGAGTCCTTTGTATCCTTTTTTTTTCAGAAATGCAGAACCATCACCTGTAGAGAATGTGATGTCTGTCCTGATTTTTCTTTCGCAGACCAAAAATGGCTTAAAGAACCTAACTCAGACTTCTAGAATAGATCTCAGATGGCCAAAGTTGCCCAAAAACGGATTATTTTTTTACCTTTTCAAGAGTTGTTTAGAAATGTCTTCATTTTTTCATTGCTGACCAAACTGTCAGCAGTCCCCTTTATTAGAAGATGCTTTATATCCCATCAGGTTCCTGGCATCTTTGTGCATTTCCAGAATAATTCATACTGTAACACTCATAACAGCCATAACAGTCTGAGCAGCAAAGCAGTCCAAAGACAAAAATCTTAGCTGGAACCTCCTGGCAATGGACACCTGTCCAGTGGCCTTTCTCTGCTAGATGTGATTTCCTGCAACAAAGGCAACCCAAGCCCCAGGTTTTGTCACCTTTCCACAAGAAAATGTACAGATGTACACTTATGACACTCTCCTGGGAACAAATAGCTTCCATTCAGAAGGTAATGAGAAGAACCCAGATATTCACTGAGAGTGTGACCCTTTTAACCAAATACCACCTTTCTAACCTGTGATTAGAAAGGTACAATGGCAAAAGAGGCACTAGATAAACAAAGGCAGTTGCCAGGAAACACTGGCAGAATGTTTGCTAAGTGCAGGAAAAATCAGCAAAAATCATATGTTAATGCAATTTGAATGTCAATCTCAAAGCTCTCAAGATCTTCCTAATTCTGAAGTTCACAGTGAGGAATTTATAAAACTATCAAAGGAATCCTTTTTTTTTGGATCAAATCCATTTCAATTTAATTAAACATCCTGAAAAAATATTTTGTAAAAGACAAATATTTTTAAAGTTATTGCAAGGCAACATTGATATGTTTAATTTCCATCTGAGAAGTATAAAAACCATATGACTGCTGTTCATAGTTACAGTCTCTCAGCAATTTCCCAATTATAGCTCCTTATTTAAGAAGTGAAAAGACTTTATTTTCAAACCACTTGTCTCTTGTCTTATATATTACTATGAGTATCAAAAAAGTAAAAGAATATTTCCTGGTCAGCTTTTAGCCTTAGTTTCCAGGTACCTAAGGCTCACATTGTGACAATGTCTAGAAGATGTATAAATCAAATCTCCCTTTGCAATACAACCACAGTTAAAAAGAATTTGAGGAATATCTGAGTCACCAAAGTCCATAACATCTTTGACTTAAAGCACTTGCAGGGCACATCTGCTAAGAGAAGAGATCGCCTTTTTGTATAAACACTTATTTTTTGAGTGGAACCACGATGCAAATAACTCCAAGTAAAGCAGGGGGACAACCTAACTTGAATTAATGTCTTGCAGAGCCAAAAATTTATGACAGCAGGAACCAAAGTACAACTATGAACATGCTTTCAGGCAGCACCATGCGCAGCACTGAGGCAGTGGAGGTGTGGCTGGTTTGTTACTTAAGAGACTGCAATGCACAGAGTCATCTCCTCTTCCTGCCAGATTTCCTGTAATGATGGAGTGTTCTGGGCAGTGGGACTGGGATCCTGCTTAGGTACCCCTGGGAAAGGTACATCTCTGCAGCTGTCATGCCTCATTAAGGGAACTCTATTTTATTCCTAAATCAATCAGAAGAGGGAGAATGCCAGGGTCCCCCATACAGTGATTTAACAAGATGTTATCATTCTCTTTACTGCTAAGTAGAACTGCATTTCAGCTGCAAACACTCAGAGAAACCCCTATTGTATTTTTGCCTGTTAACTCAATTTTCAAGAGAAAGAGCTTTCAAAATTTGTATTTTCACAATGAGTGAACACTTCTATACCTGCCTTTGTCTGGAACTAATGACAGTCATAATTAATTCCAGGAAAATATCAACTATGTCTCCCTTGTAAGGATTTTGGCCTGCACAAGTGGCTGCTTTCTCTTACATTCCATGGGCAAGATCCAAAGTCCATAGAGTCAATTGGACTTGTACAAGTGTGTTTTGGCTGGGGTCATGCATGCCCAGGTTATTTGGCATTCATTGTTAGTGAAATTACTCCTCTTCTGTCATGCCTGTAATCCATTTCCCCTCCATAAAATTATGCATTAATCTTTCCAGTACTAATTTGCAGGTATCCTTCACCTTTTTCATATGGTCCATGGACTTAGCTCACATTTACATTTGCTTAGTGTTCACACAGGGCCATGGTTGAGTTCACATCCTCCTGGTAACACGTTTAACTGGGGTAACCTGAGCGTGCAGCTGACCCTTGACTTTCCACATTGTTACATTCCAATTTGATCTCTTCAAAACTGTTCTTTGTTATAATAATATATTTGCAGTGCAGGTTTACTTTCCTTTGCTCACATCACCCAAACATGCCTCGGGTAAACCAATGAAATTTAGTCCTCAGGGTTGCTAATTCCACAGTTTTTCATAAACTGCAGGAAATATCGCTTTGGTCCACTTATTCTTTCTTCACCATTTTGCTGACAGCCATGCTTGAAGTAATGCAGGATATTTTAAAGTAGCAATAAATGGGAAAATGACACTACATCAGCCTAAATGCTGTTCAGGAATGATGCAGAACAAATAGGGAAAATATCATATATGTAAATAATTTGTGAAATCAAGTTAAAATTAATGACAAACAAAATTGAGTTCCCTTTGTGGTTGATTTCCATTTAGCTGCACCCAACAATAAAATAGTTATCAAAGAAAGCTACCAATTAGATTTTAATTCAAAACATTTCCAGAAAAAGCAGTTCCCAAATCTCAATTGATATCTCTCCAACAACCTCCTAATTGCAGCAAGTTGGTGGTAAAGGGAAAAAAAAAATTGCTTTAAATGAAAAAAATGTATTCCGTCTGCTGGAGCATGCAGTATCCTTTCCTTAATTATTCCCAGGATTTCCCCTGTACATGAGCTTCCGCTGAAGATTATATATAGACAGATAAATATGTCTGTGTTGTCTGTGCATGTGCATACACACATGGATGTGTGCTGAGGGAAAGAGACAGGAAATATTATTGTTTCAAAATCTAAGGAATTTATCCCATGTTCCACTGTTTTCTCATGAAGTGGACTATTGGGCAAAGCTTAAAAAGTCCACAGCATTCAGATCTTAGGAAATTCTTCCATTTAGTTTTATCAAGTGGTATGTCTTCTTGAAATGATCTTTAGAATAGTCAGGAATTTGGAATCACCTATAATGAGACTCTCCAGAACCTGTCCAATCTGACCTTTCACTGTCCAAACCCAGACTAAAATATTAGTCACCTTAGTCAGGAAATGCAACAAAATTCATTCTTCCTCTATTTTCCTGTCTGAGGTAGACAGACCCGTCCCATGATTCTGCCTTCATCTAAATGAGATCAGACTCTTCTGAAAACCCTCAGTCTACTCCTTGCCATTTTCCTCTGTCCACAATGGAAACATGTTGACAGCCCTCTGCAAAGTCCTAAAAACTGAGGAAGATGACACTAAGACATCTAAAGCCTGATCTACCTGGCAAGAATATGCTCCACAGGATGAAAAACCTTAAAAATATTCTTTATGTTTTAAGCAGAAACTTCCAAGCAGATGATCAGCAATGTCTTTGAGACATGCAAAATCAGCACTACATTATCTAGGAAGAGCTAAAGACACCTGACCACCTTCTACACTGAAAGATCAAAAGAGTACATTTTTTTTTTCCTTTTATTACAGGTCAATGTGCAACAGGCAGTATCTTACCTCTTGCTTTCCTGCTTGGAAAACATGTAACCCTCTACAAATATTGACCCCTTCTGAGTTAGATTTTTAAGCATCATCTAGCATTTGAAAATATGGTTATAGTCCGCATTCCAGTCTACCCAGTGCATTGGTTTGCACTGCTAGGAAAGATGGATTAGCAAACTGAGGATGAGACAAAAATAAGAGGACAGTAATGGACATCTTTTGCAAGGAAGCATGCAAGGAGTGTAACAGATATTTATCAGCTGGTGGAATCACAAACTCAGATTTTTTCACACAGTACACGCATACTTTTAAAAATAATCTCAGTAATACCAGTCAATGTACCCCTTGAAATTCCTTTCATATTGAAATTTTTAAATCCAATTGGAGCCTTGGAGAAATTGGTGTCATTTATGTTCTTGGCAACTACAGTTTCTGGGAGATGATGGTCTCACTGACTCCTCTCCATCTTTTAAGGTTAAAAGAGAAGGATGTTTGGGTAGATTATGATCAAGGGTGGAGCATATTTTACATCCTTCTCACAGGGTTCTAGAAGCATCACACCAAGCTTCACCAGGGGAGGAATAAGTTGGAGATCAGGAAGAATTCCTTCATGGAAAGGGGAGCTAAGCATTGGAGTGGGCTGCCCATGGAGGTAGTGGTATCACTAACCCTGGAAGTGTTCAAGAAACAGCTGGATGTGACACTTAGTGCTGTGGTCTATTTGACAACGTGGTGATTGGTCAAAGGCTGGACTTCATAATGATCCTGTGATTCCACATATGGTGTATTGGTGGGCTTCAAGGTTCCTACTGTGATTTCCTACATAACACTTCTGAAAGAACAATTGAGAGATGTCTGAGGTCCTACACATCTGTAGATGAAAGAATTATCTGAAAATTATAGCAGTAAAGAAACAAACTTGGGGCATGTTCTCTTATCACAATATACCTGCTCTACTTTCATAACGAACTCAACTTGTGTGCAAGTACTTTGCTTTTCTCAAAAAAGCATTCATGAAGAGTCTGGCATCCTTGGTACACATTAAATTAACTCTTGAAATTTCCAAAAACTCAGCTTCAATGTAAATGCTTGTGTCTATAAGATGCTCTTTGTTTTTCTGGCTTACTTTGCCAATTTAGTTTTATTTTCCATGGTTAGGAAATGTATCTTTAAATATCAGAACAACTACTGATTATGTGAAATTAATTGTTATAGATTGTGTTTTCATTTGTTTAGTAGAAAGAAAAAAAGAAAAGAAAAAATACAGGAAAGAAGTTATTTGGTGTCTTTCCAGCGGAGTAATGGAATGGAATAAAAAAATGTCAGCACAGTCTTGGGCACTCGCTGTTTGAACAATGGATCCTACTTGCTTTCCATTCTACAGCTAAGATCAGCAATGAAATTTCATTATAAATTCAAATGTTCATACAGTCCTAGATTATTTGAGTTCAAGTGTTTTAATCAGAAGTGCCTTTGGAGTTCCAATGAATGTGATAAATAAGGAGCCCTGCCCAAAGTGTTAAGTCCCAGCAGAAACTAAACTTACCAGCTATTGTCACAGCCACACATAAAACAAATGAGAGGTGGAGCTGCTTCTAATAAATATTTTCTGTCTTTCATCAGAGGAGTGTGGTCTGAATAATAGCTCTGACAAAGACCAGCATGTCTAAGATCAAGACTGCAACACATACCAACAGGCCAGAGGGGAAAATATCTCATCTAAACACCAAACAGAAAAATCCCTTGTAGCTGTGATTATCAGACAGACAGAGAACTGCTCTTTGGAAGGTTATTGAGGCTCATTGTCCCACCCCCCTACTATTACACTCTATCTACAAGAAAGACACGGAAGTCACACACCAGTACCCACAGACATCCGCAAGTATTGACTTCATTAAAATCATATTGTGCTTTTTTTTCTCTGACTTTTTATCTGTAGGAAAGTGTCCTCTCCGGATGTTTTCTTCCCCCATTTCCCTTTTTAAGATGCTGAGGACTCTGCGTCCTTCTTCCTGTGGGTAACCAAACAAAAACCCACAAGAAAAGGTCATCATTCGATCCCTGCTTTGTCTCTTACTATAATAATATGATCTTCCTCTACATCACACATTTATATGCTTGACATCTATGCTTGACATTTAGTAATAAAACTGTAGTCATAATCTGCTTTCAGTTAGAAGACTCATCTTGAAACCCTTTGGTATTCTTGTCAGAAATAATAATTGCTCATTGTCAACATTAATCTCCTTGAGCCCACAGATCCATCATTCCCATTGCTCTACTTAACAAGCATTACTGCCTACAAAAAGCTGCTGTTGAGGTAATGGATGGAACACTGTAGCTGTTACAGCTTACTAGATGTTCTTCTAGTAGTACTTCATAGTAACATTATCTGGGAATGGTTCAAAACAAGTCCTTAGTTACAGTAAAAAAAATAGAGGTTTTGACAGAATTATAATAATTAAAAAAATCCTCATTTATTAGACTGTTCCATACATACTATTAATATCAAAACCCACGCAGGTTTGTTCTCTTAATGTTTTTAACCAGAAAGTGAATTTGTTGTACCATGTAAAGTATTTATGCCAAGTGGGGTAACACTTGAGATAATAATCTTTCAGAGTTTTCCACAAAACTTTTCTTATTCACTTTAGGTAATAATGTTGACATCTGAATACTTTAGGATATCTGAGGTACACTAGGGAAGTTGGAAACATGAGAGAGAGGTCTAGTGTGTAATTATTGAGATCAGTTTAGAAATAAAAATAATTAAATTACCCCCAGATTTTCTAAGCAACTAGAAATCTAGCTAGATGTCCATTTGAATAAATGAGAAAGTATAATACAACTCAAGGTGGAAATTCTGCCCATTTAGAAAAGAAACAAAGAATTACGAGTACTTTCTCCACAAAACACCCTAAAAAGACATTAATTCTGTGGGGAAAAAGACCCAAGCAAACAAAGAAGCAAAGAAACAAAAATCCCCAGCCTCAAACTGGCCAAGCTGAAAATGCTGCTCATCAAATTTCAAACCAAGAATTACAGTACAATTAATTTCTTTCTTCTTGACTTGATTTCTTTTATGTTGGGTAAACTGAAGGGAAAATTCCTGCTTCTTTCCAGGCTTTTTCATTAGGACCCAGGAAACAACTATCTATAAGAAAAATGTTTTCCTTAGAATTGTTTGAGACTCTACGACTTGCCTTGCTATCTATTTCAAACACTTCTTTGAGTTCAAGTTTCCTAGGTATGTTAGTGGAACTACATGCAAAAGCAGGGCTGTGTAAGATAGAGATGACAATCTGACTGGTACCACACAACACTAATGCTAAATGTATTTATACTTCTAGAATGTAATTGGTCTAAAAATATTTGTGCTTATCTCAGAGGAATGATGTTCATAATGAACATCACAATACCCAATGATAGTTGCTGACCCACAGTAAATGTTAAAGTATGAGAATTTGATAGGGTTGACATTTGAAGGGAAACATTCTGTGTGTAATGCCAGTAGCACTTATGATGTTATAAAATACCACTTTAGGCTTGTATTTTCCTAACTGGGGAGGTGCCATGGCAGTGAAATAGTAATTTTTGTTGATGAAAAACAGTGGCAAAAACTTGCAGATGTCCTGAAGGTATCAATACTGGTCGAATACATGGCTTGAGATTTTATTAAGTCATTGAATGCAACAATAACTTTTTAACAATATCTTGTGGGTTTACCACACAATTGTTATTTCACTAATTTTCAGTCTGAAAATAAGAGATAAATGCCCCTAATAAGGGTCTATCCATAATAATGAACCACCATGAAGCTCATTTTGCAAAGGCAACCATCTAATGTCAGTTGTGTTGTTACAAATAAATGTATCAATTGGCAAAAAAATTATATTAACATAATATGTGAAAGGAATCAATGCAGTTTGACAACTGACACCCAAGTATACATTTTCAGTCTCACTTTCGTGAGATGTTAGATTTCTAATAAAGAAAGTTGTTTGGTCATCAAAATCAGGCATAAACTTATGCTGATTGAGAAAGACAGGGCCACATCTAATAAATTCTCCCCCTCCTCCCTGTGTCCCCTCCTCTTAGCACTGGTTGGGATGTCAGATTTTCACATATCACATGCAGCAGAGCCATGCAGATATACAGAACACCCATTTACAGGCAAAACTATCCAAGGTATTGAGCCTCCTGTATTCCTGGTTTTTGATCTGAAAGACAGCCAGAAGTGTTGACAGCCTGGACAGACATACACCCATCAGGGGTTGCTGCTGCTGAGAGGAATGTTGCTCAGTGTGCATGTTCCTGTTATTCCAGGTCTCAAATGCCCCCTCCTATGCTGCACTGGAGGAATCAGTGTAATGCAGAGGGTATGTGATCACAAAGTACCACCTTCTCTAAGGTCAGTTTACAGCCTAAAATGAGGAAACTTCAGAATCACAAAATACCCTGGCAAAAATCAAGACTTGTGCTTAGTCTAGCCAATGGCAGTGTGCCCCCAAAAAACTCAAAGAAAGCTGTATTCAGCTACAAAAAACACATTCAATTCACTTCACAGAGCGTTTAGTGTTGATTTGGTTAGTGCAAATGTGATATTTGCGTCAGATTCTTGTGTCTTTAGAGTAGGTAAGAAAAAGGTCAGCCAGAAATTATTTCCTTACTTTTCTTTTTTAAGGGGGGCTGTCTGTATGTAGAGCATTGCTTGTAGAAATACCAGAAAAATTTGTAGGACGATAAAATGATATAAAGACTATCAAAATATAGTATCTCTCATGTTAAATCTCCAGTAATTGCAGTAGCAATGAACAACTTCTGTTTCTACACCAAATTACCACGGTTCCAAAAATGTGCCCATGCTATAACTTGTGTCTGAACCTGGTAAGAGCCTTCTCCTGCATTCTGAACCAAAAGCCCATTGAACTGTGGAGTCTCACTCTCTCCAATCTCCACTGCTTTTGAATGAGGTCTCATGTTTTTCCTGCTCTTGCTGAGTGCTAACTGTCTTGCTTGCTTTTTTCCACTCTCCAAACCCTGTAAAAGGGAATCCTTTGTATTGAACTTGTGCTGGACTTTGTTAAAGTGACTGAGTAAGGTGTTTGAGGTTTGCTGCTGCACCACAATATCCTTTAGTTTTATTCCTCTGTTATCCTCTCATTTTCTTTTAAGTACTGAAAGACTTGTGTTGGGAACAGACTTGAACAAAAGCCCAAGTTTTATTGTATCTCCGCTCTCTTTTCCAAGTTTCTAATAGGTGAGATTGGAGAGGAACTAAATAACATGAAACTGCTCATTACTCTCACAATGACAGCTTTGCAGCTCACCTCTGTGCTGGTTTTGGCAGGGGCAGAGTTAATTTTCCTCATTGTTGCTAGTACAGGGCTGTTTCAGATTTTTACTGAAAAGGCTTTATAATATGAAGATGTTTTCATTCTTGCTGAGCAGCATTTACACAGAGTCAAGGCTGTTTTTGCCTCTCTTTACCACCACCCCAACCAGTGAGGAGGCTGAGGGTGCACAAGAAATTGGGAAGAGATACAGCTGGGACAGCTGACCCAAGGGATGTCCCATAGCATGTGGAATTATGTTCAGCACACCAAGCTGGGGGAAGAAAGAGGAAAGAGGGGATGTTCAGAGTGATGGAATTTGCCTTCCCAAGCCACAGTTACATGTGATGGGGCTCTGCTTTTCTGGAGATGGCTGAACACCTGCCTGCCCATGCGAAGTGGTGAATGAAGTCCTTCTTTTTCTTTGCTTGAGGGCACAGCTGTTGCTTTACATATTAAACTGCCCTTATGTCAATCAACGTGTTTTGTAGCTTTTGCACTTCCAATTCTCTCCACCATCCCACTGAGGGGGAGTGGCTGTGTGGGGCTCAGTTGCCAACTGGGGTTAAATTGTGATGTGTCAAGATTGAGTTAGAAGTGGTTTAAAATGGGAGCCCACCAGTCCAAATAAAAGATTTACTTATCAACTAGTTAATACTGGCTTAATCTTGCAAGTATTTGACAAAACCTAATCACAAACAGGCCCAAATATGTGAAGAAGCCAAAAAACATCCAAGGACCAGGACACTAGTAATTGCAATTTGCTGCAAACGTTGCCAATTTACACTACCTGCATCTTAAGTTATCAGTTTTCACCCCAAATTAATATACACTGAAAGGTTTTCTAAATGCTACAGATATGTATCTTTACCAAAATTTGTGATATCAGAACAATCCTTGTAAGCCTTACAAAGTGTCTGATTCCAACAACCTTTAGAGGAATTATAAAGACATTTATACTTTGGTGATGTTTGAAGGTTTCACATTAGCTTGTTGATTTTAAAATTTCATCTGCAACCACTAGCTACATTACAAGCTATTGCAAAAGCCACTTTATATCAGTCAGATCCACTACACAAAGGGGGGATGATTTTATTAGCTAACCATTTACCTATGACAAAAACCTTGGATGCTTTGATCTGGTAAAAAAAAATGTAATTCTAGAAAGAAAAAAATATCTTCCTTACTAAGAAACTTCTGAACAGAGAGAAAAAGAACTATCAGTAGGAAAGGTACCTATAATTATTCCTGGCTACTGAAAATGAGAAATGTCTGAGTAGTGCTATCATAGAATTGTAAATCTTCCTATTTCCAAAATGTTACTTTACATTATATTTTTTGCAGTACTGTGCTTGCTAATTCAAGTTCCGCTGGTTTAACTGGGGTAAAGCTGTTAACATACATAGTTAACTACATGAGGAAACTGTATATGAAGCGTTTTGTGCACTGACTGCTTCCACAGCTTATGCAGGTCACTGAGGAGTATGAGACTAATCACAAAAGTAATTTCACTGGTGATAGCTTATACATGCAAAAAGACTTAAGACCCAGAGATGCAGGTTTTTTGCCCTGGTGAGTTGCCATGCATCAATAAAAAACTTACACAAATTACCTGTTTTTAATTTGCTACAAGCTAAAGCATGCACTCTACCGTGAGGTATTTAGTTAAATTACAGTATTCTTGGTTGTCTCTGTATTTTTGACCTTAGCAACTTGCAGTTAAAAGTAGTAATAAAATTTATAAGACAACTGGTGACAAATATTTAATCTAACTTATTTTAAATAGGAAAAAGAATAGTTGGGTTTTTTTGCAAAATCATTAATAGAAGACAAGATTGTCTAGACTCTTCAAAGAGCTATGCAATATTTAGCAAATAAAAATTATTTGTTAATTGCAACCACTGTCTGCAATATTTTATGGAGGGGTTTTTTTCCAAGCACAATGACAAGATTTTACCAGTTGTTTTTTTTTTCTTTTTAAAGCAAAACTTTCCACAGAAAGAGGATGTTCCCTACCTATTTTAGCTGTCATCACAGAAGACAGCACTCAACTCCGTACCATTTCTTCCTCGCCTTTCACAGCTTGAAGCCTTAAATATAAGGCAGGGGATTAGACTGAACTCAGCTGTCACAATGTTGTTCTCTGACTGTGGCTGGCAGAGGACCTGGTTGTGTCCTTGGGGGGAGTTAGAGCAGGGGATCACACAGCACAGGGGCAAATCTCTAGCTGGCATTAACTGATGTCATCCCACAGAAGCCCCTGCTTCTGTGCTGACCCAGGGTGGCTCTGCCTCTGAGCTAGTGCCCAGAAAGATGTGCTCCAGTCTCTGCCACTACTGGGCAACCCTTCCTGAAACGTGGGGCTGGAAGTAACCATGGCAATTTGGATTCCACTTTGTGAGAGCTGCTGGTGCACGCCAACTTTCTAATGGCAGAGGAAGAAAGGAGCACCATCAGCACAGCCTGCTCACGCTGCTTCTGTTTGTGATGCTGACACTTGATGTCCTGAAAGCCATTGCCACTGCATCCTTCCCTGTTGATGCCACTGCACATCCTTAGGATAAAAGCCAAGAGACACTTTGCACTCTCCTGCCGAGATAATTTTAACCCCTACACTCCCTCAAAATACAGAAACACTGATTCAGGCTGAGACACAATTTCTGTAGAACTTCCAGCTTACTTAAAACAATCACTCCAAAGGCATGGAAAGAATTTGCACAGTATCATAGGATAAGCAGCCCTATTAATTCACAGTATATTAGCTGAAAAGCTCTTGTTCTGTAGTGACAAAAACATTGATTTTCAATTAAGTTGTTGAATGTATTATCTCATCTTCTCAAAATACTTCCTTTTTTGTGTTGCCTGCCTTGTTTCCTGACTTCCTAGTTACAACTGTATATTCACCTGCTTACACTAGACATAACAGTAGTTTCCATACTACAGGTGTTTTTCCTTTTTTATTTTTAATTTTAGGGGAAAAAAATCTGAGAAAGTCAAGGGTTTGGCTTTGCAAAACCTCATCAATAGAATTCTGGGATTTTCCAAACCAAGAGGAAACAGAATTCTTGCTCAGGTGCTTGTTCTGACTGACTCTCTGAAACTGGGACTAGTGGGTGTAACTGTAATGTGCAACTTCTGACCACCTCCAATATTTCTCAATACACAATACTCATGCATCTTTCAGCCTCACTGCATATTTTAACCACTTATGTTTGTTACTTTGGGTTTTTATGACTATTGCTGCTTTTGCCCTGTGTTCTCTTTTATCTTCCCAAAAGATTTAAATGAAAATTGATAATCTTTTCTAAATTAAAAAAAAAAATATCTGTCTGGCTGTAACAACAGGAGACATAATTTTTTCAAGACCTTGTTTTCCCAGCTAGGGACTTTGGAGAAAAACTGGTTAGGCTTTGAGTTTGCTTGGAGAGCTTGAAGTGGAAATAGATTATCTGAAGACTCAGACAGCTCTTCAATCTACTTTGAAATTTCTTTTTGAAATAAGCTATCTTATCATGTTAGGAGAGCTCTGTGAATGGATCACAAAAGCACTGTTAAAAGGTTCAGTGGACAAATGCAGTTTTTAAATAGGGATTTATTTATGGCCATGCAGTTAAAATTATTTTGATATTTGGGTTGGGTTTGGTTGGCTGGTGGGGTTTTTTGTGTTTGGTTGGTTGGATTTTTGTGTTTGGATTTTTTCTTAATTATTTTTTTAAAACATATGAAGTAATTGTTGTTTTTCCATCAGACACATTGTCTTTGAAACACTGACTTATATCGTGCCTCTCATTACATTGGTCAGTAAACACCAGGATATACTCAGTATATTTTTCATGAAGTAAATATTTCTAAACTGCAGTTCTTTATCAGTGCAATTTTTTTCCAGGCCAAACAAAAAAGAGTAAATGTTCTTTTGGCTGATGTGTTTTTCAGGTAACTCCTTAAGGTGCTGCTTTTGAAACATGCTACACTGGCCTATGAACACCAACACAGAGATTTGAAATCAGTGAAATTAAGAGCAAGAAGAGGATTTGGTCTGAGACACATCTGTACCAGGACTGAAACACTGAGGAAAGTCTACTTTATAAAAGCTCAGTTATTTTAATTATTGCAACATTCCAGCAAAAGCATTGAACAGATACTTTGAATATGTAATTGAACTTAATGCCCCAAATAAAAAAGAAAGGCACTGGTGCTGTTAACATCAAAGCTTGCATTCACAATCTAGGCCTTGCAACTGATAAGCTCCTTCTGGAAAAGAAGAAGAAAAAGAAAAAGAAAATGAAAAAAAAAAAAGAAAAAAAATGAAAAAAGGAGGAGAAAGGGAGAAAAAAATCTGCATATTTCAGTGTCACTTGAGTAAAACTGACATGATAAAAGCAAATATGTGAAGAAAGAAAAAGCAACATGGGGTCAGGTTCCAGCTTCCAGCAATACTGTAGCATACAAAGTCTTAAGTAATGAACTTCATTAAAAAGTAAATTAAGTATTTCTTAGGCAGCTACAAATGAGACTTTTTTTTTCTATAGACTCTATTGAAATGTTGCTACCACAGTATCAAAGCAAATAAGCAACAGATACACAGAAAGCAATTCTGTTAATATAGATAATTCTGTGTTGCTGCAAAGCACTAATGGTTAAAATAAAAGCTTTTTTTCCCCTGTCAGACGATTTACATTAGTTTTGGGGGTTAATAAAAGAATTAATTTTCATGATAATCCACAGAAGGATTCTAATACCCAAGTGATACGTTAAGAATGACTAAAAAGTATTACCTTAAAAATCAGTAATGTTACTACAAAATTTCCAGAGCAATTTTTACATTAGGCATATGATAACCCTGAACTCTTTCCAGAGATGCTGAAGGCTTTCCCATTCCTAATATTTCTGTTTAAGGCAGCATTTCTTGTCTTCCAACATGAAACTTTTTATTTAAGTACAAATATATGCTATAAACTACATGCAAACACATGCACATTTCCTCTTAGATATATTCAATATACATATAGATGGATCCATCAATCTTAGATATGACTTGTAATCAAAATATTGCTACTAGCTCAGGTAAAATTAACTGAAAGACACGCACACACCCTGGGTAAAAGAAAATTCTTGCCCTACTTCAACAGAGTAGAAAAACATATTCTCAAACCAGACAACTAAGTAATAATTCCCTCTCAATTTATTTGCTTGGCATTACAGGACTTGCAAAAGCCCAGATAAAGAAATGAACAGGAATTGCCTTTTAAAATGAAAGAAATTAAGAGGAATCACCTTACTTTTTAAAATGAAGAATCTATATACTAAAATACATATAATTCAGAAAATATCTGCTCTCCTGAGTCAACCTTGAAAGCACAAGCCAGAGTATTTTTGTGTGATTTTTTAAACCCATAGAAATTAATAAAGTCTGATTATTTGCCTCCTTTTCAAAATTATCTTTTTAATTTCAAGCAGATTTTTTTTCCTTTTAAAGCCATTTTAATTCTGTTTATAGGACTAGGAGTCAAGAATATAATAAGCATGCAGCTTTCTGAAATAGGCGTATATATCTATATATATATATACACAGAGAGCAAACCAGTTTTCAGTCTTTCAATAACACACACCACCCATTACCCACAAAATGAACAATTGCCAAGGTATACAAATATCTCTAAAAGCTAGACTTAGCATGGTCAAAGAACCATGCATTCTTTCAGGGGGTAGGATCTGAAGAATCCTATGAATAAATCATGGATACACAACCTCCCTTATCCTTATTTCTGGAAAAAATGGAAGTCAGCCCAGCACATGGCCACACTGTCTGGATGATTATGCTGAAATTCACTTCCACTTGCTCCAAATGCAACAACTGCTCTAATATATTTCTTCATGGGAGGCACACAGTTAATAACGTGCTTTTTCACAGCCCCAGTTATGACAAAAATATTACAGTTATCATTTTTAATTTCTGATAGCCCATTCTAATCTATCACAAATCAACTAAAAGAATGACAAAATGAATATTATATTTTTATATGTATTTAACATATATTTAACAGAAATAAGTCTCTGTATCTTGGCTTGACTGATAGCATTGACAGCAACATCAGTATGTCATGTGTTTAAAAAAATACTATGGCTAGCAAGGATCAATTATTTTTTTCAAAAATGAAAGAGCACATCTCTAATCTTTTCTCAGGGGGAGGAAAAAAACCCTAAAAATCAACAAGGCTGGGCTTACTTTCTTTTTAAAAAGGCATTTTCTAGGTTTGCAGAGAGTTGAATTGCAATTCAACCCTTGCCAAGAAACAACTTGCTGTTCATCCAGAGTAGTAATTCAATACATGGAACTTGACACAGCAAAATACTAGAACATCTACTTAACTTAAGCACATGTTTGATCAGTTTTCTGGGCAAGACACAGGTCTGCTCACATGCTGCATTTAACTGAAATTCATTGCTTAACAAGTGTGTCTCACTCTCCATCATTTTGTGGAGGCCTAAGGTTATCCTTGACAGTAATACTATTTTATTTATTAAAAGTTAATAATTTATCATAGAATCTACATTACTTTAACTGTGAGCTAATCTTTCAGAGGACAAATATATAATGTTTCTCTGTGTGTGCACAAAATATATATTATTATTATATTATATATTGTTATTGAAGGTTTCAGAGTGACCTAATTGCAGCCTTCCAACACCTGAAGGGAGACTACAAGAAAAAGGGAAAGAGACTGTTTAAAGGAGTAGACAGTGGCAGGACAAGGGGGAATGGCTTCAAACTGAAAGACAGTAGGTTTAGATTAGATATTTGGAATAAATTCTTTACTGTGAGGGTGATGGGGCCCTGGCACAGGTTGCCCAGAGAGATGTGCATGCCCCACCCCTGGTAGTGTCCAAGGCCAGGCTGGATGGAGCTCTGATCAGCCTGGAATAGTGGAAGGTGTCCCTGCCCATGGCAGAGGGGCTGTAACTGAGTGGTTTTTAAGGTGTCTTTCAGCCCAGGCCATTCTGTGATGGTGATTCTATGACATACACCTCTCTACATTTTATACATTTAATATATACAATATATATCAGATGAAAATACAATCACGCTCCATTCAGTGAAAGTTTTGCCAAAGACTACAGGAATGTTATGACAGTGATGAACAAGTTCCCTGTGTTTAAAATTAACTTCTCCTGAATATACCAGATATACACAACTTCTTTTTAAAGAAAGGATACATTCAGTTGGTAATACAGTCAATTCCCATTACTGATTCAAAAGCAGTTTCAGGTATTTTATATCCTTGTCTGAATGTTTGTGACAGATTCTTTGAACTTTCAATCATAATTCACATATTCTATAAACACTTTTCAAAGTCTTTGTATTCTCTCATGCTGTGTCAAAGACCTTGTGAAACTGTGAGAAAATAATGATTTTTCACAATATACAGTGGATTACAGAAAGCATATTGGGGAAAATTTAAAAGTAATAATTTTGAATGCACAATTTTTTTTAGATAGATTTTTTTCTTTTGGAAGTAGATCAAACTAAACAAGAAAATTCTACACCTTTCTAAATTTAGATTCTTAATATACCATAATTCTTTTCCAATTCACCAATACATAAATATGGTTGAAATCTGATTGTCTTTAATGTTTGTGCCAACTGGCATATGACAAATTATTCATGATCAGAACCTGATCCAGTGTCTTTATTAACTTCACAGAGAACTGGATTATTTTTTTACATATGTAGGGCAGAAAAGAGAATATAATTCTAGACATAAATGCCTACCTATATAGAAAATATGTAGCAGCAATTATCTAAATATGTAATGCAGCAGATTTGTACATTACATGCAACAAGCCAGACATGCAGCACACACAGGTGGAAAAAGGTTGCACACATGGTGTGGCTGCACTGGTGAGCAGGGAAGAGTCATTCCAAAGGCTTGTGCAAAAATAGCAGGGACCAGAGGGTCAAAAGGTCCTACACGTTTGTAGAGTTGGTAATGGCAGTGAGCAAAATTGTCTGGAATGCTGGAAAAGTGTCCTGGGTTGTAAGATATGGTTTGGGGATATTCTACTTCCCATCTGTTAAACATGGGACAGTTGTCTTCTGTTCTGTCTGTGTTCTGTTCTTTGGGAAGTTTTCTTTCTCTCTTCCACGACCTATCTTCCCTCCAGGAGATATCTGCTGTAAATGGGCTGTTGAGTGTCACTGCATGAATGATAAAATTACAGCATCCCATTGTGAGGTGCTCTGCCCAGGGGGAGAAGCCGAGCATTCCTCCTGGATATAATCAGAGATTTGGAACACAAGAAAGCAGCCTTTCCCACTGCATCCCCAGAGGAAGACCATGCCCATCTACACCACCGCTATATCTTCAGAAGAAGACTACGTCCTTCTGTAGGATCACTGCTTCAACAGAACCACATCTGTCACTGCAGGAGCACTGCAGCCACCATTTAACCAGACTGCTACCAACACCCTGACCAACAGTGTCAGGTTGTATTCTGACTCTGTCAGTGTTGTTTTGTATTACTGATTTTTTATTTTATTTTTCTTTTCTTCCCTAATAAAGAACTGTTATTCCTACTCCCGTATCTTTGTCTGAGAACCCCTTAATTTCAAAATTACAGTAATTCACAGGGAAAGGGTTTACATTTTTCTATTTCGGTGGAGGCTCCTGCCTTCCTTAGCAGACAGCTGTCTTTTCAAACCAAGACAAAAAGAGAAAAGTGGACAGGGCTCAGCCTTACAGGAGGGTCTGAGCCAGGCACTGAGGCATTCAGAGGGGCAGAATGCTCCTGCGAGCTCAGACATTTCATGATCTTGTTTCCAGGCCTGAGGCCCCTTCCCTCAAAGGGGCACTGCTCTGGGTTATGTCAGCTGAGCACAGAAGCACCAGTGAAACCCTCAGCAAAGCCACAAAACCTCCCTGAGACCTGGCATTTCACATCTCCTGCAGAGCCAGTCCACCCACAGCTCCCCTCTAAGTGTTCTTACAATTAAGGCACAATAAAAGATGCTGACATGCTGTGTAAGCATTGTTCCTGACTCTAGTTATCCCAATTATTTTTTATGTTTTCCCCTTAAATGAGAAAGACATCAGGTGGTAACTCAAACACTGAGATAGCTATTTATGTTTTAGAACAAACAGTTTAAACAGTATTATATACAGATGTCTAAATATTTTGAAAGTATCTGTTTATGGAAGTAAAATGGAACTACCTGTTTAAATTTAGAGAATTTTATTTAAAATCTGCATGTAGAACTGAAATTGCTTGTTAGTTGATACACAGTGGCAAATGAGGCTTATTTGCAGAGTATATGAAGTGCTTGGATTTCTGTTTGAATCGGGAAAAGCAATACATTTGAATTTTCATTAGACTGCTCCATTTTTACAAAAATGATTCATTGTATAAAAACAGTAGTAAGTGGCTTACTCTCTGTCTTTGTCAACAGACAACTGGCAAATTGCTCGCTGCATAATATTTCTGTTAGACTACTTGTGTATGGAAATCTGACTGCTTTGCAAGCAATTTAATCAGCAGTGTAAATAACCTGTGTAAAATAACCAACAGCACAAATGCCTTTAAATAATCAAGGCTCTTTAATGTACATAAAATAGGCTTTTGTACCTACAATAGACTTGATCTTTACAACCATAGCTGGTTCTCACCTATTATACCACATTGTGCTCTGCAGTAATCAATGCAATATAGAACCTTGATTCTCAAACCTACTTTTAGTAAGTGGAATGTTTCACCCGTAGAGAATTGTGTCCACAATCTCACACTACTAATAAATTGCCAGAAGAAAATAAGATAGGATTACTGATGTAAAAGCTCGGAGCTAGGACTGAAAATTGGACTGCATAAATAAAAATCTATCTATAATAACAAAAAAGAAAGTAATTTGCTAATGTTCTTGAGAGCACTCTCCCATTTTTCTTGGGCAATGAAAGTTCTCTGGGCTTTACAACGTGATAGAAGTTATTCAGATGTTTTATGCAGCATAATGTATTTTCAACTTTTCCCACTTTAATGTCTATCTATATACAAATGCTGAATATGTTCATGATTTGCTTAATTACACAAACACATGAGTATTTGTCTATGTTCCCTGGCAGATGACATCACACACTGAGAGGAAAAAGAGCTGGAAAACTGGTAGGCAGGCAGGAAAAGAACCTTAGGATATGATGTTAACATAGAACAAAAAGTATTTGTGGCAGCAAAGCAACAAATTAAGATAGTTGTAAATGTAATTGTTACCCACTTAGTGGTTTCTTTAGACTCAGAATAACCTTATATCTGAAAATTGAGCTGTTATGCTCATTTTCCTTACCTGCACATTTCTATCATGTGCATTTTAAGACAGCTTTTTAAATTTAAGAAAAAGTATTTTTATCTTTTAAATTTTTAACATGACAAAAATTGTATGCAAGGATAAACTTATTCAGTCTTGTACTTTGTAAAGAGTCAGAAACAGCTTTTGTTAAAAAGTAAATTATTGAAGGTGAATAGGTTTCAAAGAAAAAGCTTTCAAGGAAATTAACTTCACTTTTAGGCAAGCTGAGCAGTAGAATGTATTAAGATGTATGAAAGAGCCAAAAATACTTATTACCAGTTATATTAAGTTAAAAGTGAGATATAATATGAGCTTAAAAGTGTTTGCAAAGAGCTTGACATCCCAATGTATAATATGGTCATGTATGTGTTTTTTTCAAAATGCTGAAATACACTATTTCAACTTTAACCAACGTCATGTTGTACCTTTTGATTCTATCTTCACCACACTTTCTCTTCTCAAGCACCTGCAATAAGTAGTTCTGTGCCCAAGTCAGGGGCCAGACTACCAGTCAGATATAAAATATATCAGTCAGATAGATATAGATGATATAGATATAGATAAAGATAAGATATAGATATAGATATAAAAGGCAGTGTTTTGGAAAGGGAAGTTCATTAAAGATACTGACTGGTAAGATTATCCCATTGCATTTCTATCTTTCCCTTTTCAGTGGTTTTGGTGTTTCATCTGTTCCCACCACACATACACACAAACAAACAAGGAATTTAATGCCTTAATTCTCTAGGCATAAATGTCTATACTTATGCCTCCAGGTCAGTGAACCTGGTACTGATTCACAGCTCACCACAGTGTACCTGAGTGCAGTACTTTTGCAGTGCCTGAACTGTGGTGTCACTAATTCATGGGAGCTACTGAGAACCCAAAACTGCCACTGAGGTTTACTAAAAGGTTATTTTACAGTGCTCCAGCTATTCAGACACTCTTACTCACATTCATTTGAGGAAGCAGACTGGATTGCAGATGGTCCTGCTGGCCATACTTTAACTCAAAATACTGTGCTAGGCAGATATTTCTACCTGTCCACAAACACTGCATGTCTATTAGGAGCAAATCAAACTATTTTGCATTCCCACCATAGGTTGTACCATTACTAGGATTATAACCACCTCTGTCTGTAGCTAACATCCAGTGCAACCAACACAGACAATCTCGGTTATTGTTGCAATAATTACTACAGTCAATTACTTCAAAGAAATTCTCATAAAGTAAATTATCATTGCTTGCATTGATCTTCATGATTTCTATTATTACTTCTCCAGAGCTCATTGAGATATCAGAAAGACACCTGGTCATATGAGAGGAGCTTTCTTTCATGTATTTCAGTTTTATAGCAATTACAGCTCATACCTGTTGTATATTTTTTCCCCAAAATTACTTTGATACCTTGGCCTAGAAACCAGAGCTCTTATCTGAGAAAAGTAATGGAAGTTATGTTTGAGTAGATCTAGGCAAAACAGTGAGGTCCTCAGATGAACTGGCATTCATCCTATCTCAGCTTAGATGTCCACATTGCACGTGTCCATTCCTCCACTAAACTGTCTGGGCTGTGCCTACATCAACAGAGGCTATCTAAGGATAGGGATCACCTCAGCTATTTTCAGTGTTTCATTGGCTAAAATTAATAACTTCCTGAAATCTCCTCTATAGACTAAGGAGTGCATCAGAGCATGTGATTCAGATGCAAATATCTATGTTGTAACATCCTAAAATAATATTAATCCCAGCTGTGGATCTGTGTTATCTGTGTTACAAGAGCATCCACTGCAACTGGTAGTGGAAACTCTACCAATGGTAGCCCTTGGAAAATAAATGAGTGTAGCCACAAAGGATGAATGTGTTCTCACACTTGGCACTCTCTCCTTTCACAAGTAGCTCCTTTATGGAAATGGGAAATCTCAAATTGTCATAAAATATTGCAATACGAAAACAGTAGTGTTTTTGTTGGTCTCAGAAAGAAATGATGTAAAGAAGACTCAAAGTCACTTTTACTTTTTTAAGACCTCTGTTCTTATTTAAGAACCCCCACATTACCTGAAATGACCATGTAAGAAAGGCTTACTTGATTTTTAAATCTGTACTAGATTATTTGACTTTAATACATATTTTACTACCATCGTTACTGGAGTAGCACTTTGGAAAGGGTTACTATTAAACATGCAAGCAGGTAATTTGGAACTCTCTGTTTAATATGTAGTAATTATCATTTTTCCTTCTTTCCAAAAGTTACAGCTTCAACCTAAACCCAGAAACAAAGTAGTGAAGAAAAAGAAAAAGTTTTTTGAGTTGACTCTATCTGAGAATAACATTGGAGTTCCTTTATTTTCCTGGTGATGTGGCCTGATTTACGTGGTCTTTCAACATAAAAAGAGCCTGCTGTTGAGAAATATGGCAGTTCAAAAAATGGTTAATTTTGTGTGACACTTTAGGGTAGCTGCATCCCCTTCTGACATTTCTACTAAAGGCTCTAATTAATGCCAAATTCCTGTGTATCCTACTGAGACTTCTTCAGGGCTCAGAGATATGAAGTTCATTGTGATGTTTGTTTAAAAACCCAAACCATGAAAAGTTTACAGGTGGAGCTCAACAAGCTGCAGCAGAAGGTATGTGTATTCTAAATAAAACAGAATCTCCTCCTGTGTGTCAGCTGAGGCATAGCACCAGGCTTATGCTACCTAGTCAGTAAGAGAAGAAGACCTAGCTAAGAATACCCAAGTGATATGTGTTTTTTGCATTCTTAAAAAGACAAGAGAGGAAGGTAGAAAAGGAGAGCCTCAGGTTGGTTAAGAGGATGAAACAAATCTGAAGTTTTCCTTCACAAATTCTTCCAAGAGGTTTGCCCTTATCCCATCACAGAGATTCTGTTCAGCATCTACTCCACCCCTGTCCCTTGCATAAATGTTTTCAGTGAATAAACAACTTAGGCAGCAAGCTACTGCTGAAGGGTCGAGAGTGCACAGCAGCTACATTTTTTTCTGACCATTGACAAACAATTTAGAGCTCTGTTAACAGTAATAAAATTCTTCTTAAGTGAGTTTTTCTGGTTTTTGTCCATTATTGGAGAATGGTAAAAGCTGTGCCTTATTGTTTTGCAGGTTTCATGGGTTTGCATAATAAAGCACAATATTACAATAAAACAAGAAAATAAACAATATTCAAAACATGGCCTACACCCATATGTAACAGACTGCTCCCGACTACAATAGAAATCTTTTTCTATCATTATTAATATTTGAATTTTATCTGAATATTAAGCTAGAAACATTTTGGTCTGGAAAACTAGATATCAGCTTCCTGAACCTAATAAGTCATATTGTACTTTTCTTTTTTTTTTCCAAATCCTTCCTACAAGAATTTCAGTAGAACTGGATAGTTTGTTTTTTACACATCTCATGTTAACTGTTTATGACATGCTTTAAAATTTATAGCTGTGTTCTCCATCAACTCTGTTTTTCACAGACTGAACTTAAAGCCTGTTTTATTTTGATGTTTTCTGGATTTACCTCCTCTCAACTTTTCAAAATTTGAAGAACAGGCTTTAAACTTTCCAGTATAGAATTATAGAATGTCTTGAGTTAAAAGTGATCTATGAGGATCATCAAGTCCAACTCCCTGCTCCTCACAGGGCTACCTACAATTAAACCACATGACCAAGACCTTTTTCTAATGTCCAGTGTGAACTTCCCCTGATGCAGCTTCATAACAAATTCCATACCAAAGGTTTGGACTATCTAAGGATTTCTAAAATAAGGACATCTGGAAAAATCTGCATGTAGTGAAAGAAGCTAGGAAATCTTTTTGTCCAGACCTTTAGCTATTGCTCTCTTTATATATGAGCAGAAGAAATAGGTAAAAGGTTTTTTTATAAGATGTGCAAAAGCTGTTCTAATCCAGGGTCATTTAGGACTTCTGATTTCTGACTACCAGGGAGTTTTATGAGGCAATCTGGCAATCTGCATCAAACAGCTGTTCAGGCAGTTTTACTGTGCAGAATAAGCAGATCCCATGCAGAACACAGCAGCTTTTTTAACTCATGGCTCAACCAGCAAGGAAAAGATTTGTATAAGAAAGAATGAACTAATATTTTCACAAAGCCTCAAATCTTTGGTGAGAGGGGAAAGAGAATACCTCTTCTTCAGAACTGGAGATGGCTACAGAAAATGTCAGAGGGAGAAGACTGGCATTGTGATGTCATCAGACCATCAACAAGTCTCTTGTCTCCCTCATAACCTCATTCAGTATGGAGAATGTATAAACTAAAATGGCATAAATATATTGTGTTTCTAATGACTCATAAATAAACACAAACTAGGTGAGGTGCCTTAAAGGGTGAGGGTTATGTGGTTTTGGGAATCCTGATTAAACTGAATGTGAATGTCCTTACTACACCCCACTTATAAAGGTGCTCCATCTATAACAGGACCTGTACATGACATATGGCTCTCTGACTGCTTTCCAATTCTTTCTATTCAGCCTTTGGGCAAGATTTTAAAAGGGGTACTAGAAGTCTCCCACACTAGCAAACAGTGTACTGTACTCAACAGTCAGTAGGAATGACTGTCCTTGTTCTTATAATTTCAAGGTTCAGCATCTGATTTAAATATTTTAAAAGGTACCAAATAACTGCTATAAGTTTTGTGAAGTATCCAAAAAATTCAACTGTAAATCAACTGTTAAATTCAGATACTACATTTACTTAACTGAGTAGCCTGGACAATGCCATAATTTGACAAAAGCTTTGTGACAGTGGTTATGGAACTGAAATGCTTTCACACACAGAAAAAAGTGTTTTTTTGCAAGTGTGTTTTCTGGCCTCCATCTTCACAAGAGTCTACACATATTTCAAAGCAAATGAGTGCATCATCAGATCAGACAGACTGAGCACCTTGTGTACAAATACAGCTATAAATGTTGGTCTAGTCAAGTAATTTTTCTCATCTTTGGAGTTCCAGTGGTTTTCAGGGGGGTCACAAATCCCTAGAGAGCAAACAGACACCTGAGAATATGCTCATTTTTCTCTGGTGATCTTCCCAGGACAACTGACAGTGTCAGAGATCACTCCTCCTCTCTGCTGGTAACCAGCATTGTGAACAAATACCCGCCCAAGTGCAAGATTACCCAGAGCTGTATTATAACCTAATAACTTCTAAATTAATGTAAACAGAGATAAGTAAAAGCACCACTTGGTACACAGATTCATACTAATGTAGGATATGTGCATACACATAACTGTGCATTTGACTGGCAATAGAAACCTTGAGAAAGAAAAACACCCAAGATTCTGAAATACATCACTCTTCCTCTACAAGAATATACCAAAACAAACCAGTAATATCTACAGGAAGAGCAAAGAGATAAGTGTTGTACCATCACACAGTACATAAAATAGATGTATATTTTGCTGTGGTGCATTAAGACACCCCAAAACCAAATTCTAGACATTCCATATGCGGGAAGGGGGCAAACAAGTAAAAATGAAATTGTCACAATTGTATTACAGACAAAGTCAATACTGCTTACAAACTGAAAAACAGATGCAGTATTCCTTCTCACAGACTTTAAACAGCATTTTTCATGTCTGATTATTGAGAAGCCTTTCAGAATTGCAGCACAATAGTACAGTACACCTAATTTGGGATTTTTTTTTTTCTTCAAGCACTACAGAGGGTCAGGTACACACATAACTAACATGTTGCAAAAACATCTGAATAACCAGATAACTGAGGCAGTATGGAGAGTAGTTCTCCATCCTTTCATCCCTGTAGACAGTATTTGTCCCTTTGATCCCTGAGCAGATCAAACAAATCCACTAATCAATTATTTCCTTTTTTGTCTTTCAGATGCTGCCACAGGCCTTCAAATACTGATGGCTAAGTACTTCAGGAATATTTTATTTGTTTACTTTTATAAAACAAATGTTTACCACAAAGGAATATTTTTTTCATCTTATTTTTTTTCCCCACCATCCAAAGCCATACATTTAAATACTCATATGAAAATATTTGTGAAAGCTTTTTAGTATTATTTGTTGTGAATATAAATTTTGGAACATATGGGAAACTTGTGATGCGAAATTGGATTTCTTACACTGAAATTTTTCAAAACTGGTGAAAATTGGACTTGAGAGTCACTTGCAAAAGTCTAGAAGGCTAAGCTTGAACTGACTATTTGAGGGGCAGCAGAGGAGAAAACATGCTACTGTAACTCAGAGTTTTAACAAGAATACAAGGAATAGAATGAAAATGATAATAAAAATTAGTGATTTGATCTGCCCACTTTTCTGTGGCATTTAAAGTGCTTGAGGGACTGACTGCCTGAGGGGCCATCACATGCTGTGTGTCCATCTCAGAGCATCAGTCCTCTCCAGATTCTGACACTGCAGGACAACTCCTCAGCTTAATCTAAACCCCTGTACTAAAATTCAGATATGTCTAATACAATTCTTACTGCCTCACATTTTGTTTGTTTTTATTGGTGCTGCAGCTACAGCCACAAAAGTTCCTCTTCAACTGCTAAATCAGAAAATGCTGATCTGAAAGGTTCAGTCCTGAGAAGTCCCATATGACATTTAGTGCTACCAATATGTCAGTAAACTTCAGCTTAAAAGCTCTATTGGTAATTAAACACCTAAATTAAACACACAGAAAGTCTGGGCAAAGGGAGGAACTCTGGGCTGGAAGTACAACAGTGGGCCTGGGTGATAGTTAAAGAGGTTACTCGCCGTGTGAGGGCTGAGAGAAGGTTGGAAGTTGTTGTAGGTGGGTGTCACAGAAACATTAACTAAGAGTTAAAAGGAAAAGGTACACAACAAACTTAATAAAGCTCAGGTAACTTAGGAGGGGAATTATTTCAAAATAGTAGAAGGAACAAGAAAAGAGATGGGATGCACTGAAATTAATAAAAAATGTGCAAACACTGTATATTTTTAACCAAAAAAAAGTTTGTATTCCACAAGAATGGGGATTACCATTACTACCTAACACCTTTTTGGAAAATTTTCCAAATTAGTCTTCTAATTTTTGGATTTGTTTGAAACATTTTTAAAGACTATGTAGATTATTTAGCAAATAAAATTTACCCTAATAAATCCTATCTCAGCTATTTCCCACAGATATATTTCTTAAAATTCTGCACGCATCTATATGGTAACAAGAGAATAACAAAAGCAATTATTCATTGTGAGAATAACAAAAACAATCATTCATTGTGAATAAGGTGACTAAACTTTTCAAAGCAATAGCACAGAAGAGGGCCTGCAGATATTATTGTTTAACTCTTAGGTTTTTTAGTTATCAAAGAATGGAAATTAAGCACCAAGATGGAATTCATTGATCTGGAAAATGCTTTAGTTTAGGAAGGCCCTATGGAGGCTATAAAGTCTAATCACCTGATCCAGGAAAGGCTGAGCTCAAAGGTAATTCAGATTTCTCAGGACTCATGCAGCCAAATTTTGAAAATCTTCAAGAGTACAGAGACTAAAACCTCTCTTCTGTCACTTTCAAATAAAATATAGGAGTTTGTCAAGGTTCTACAGACACCTTAAAAAATTTTATATGTTAAAATATCAGTTTTTTGATTCAGCTGTCAGAATTCACCCAGACGATCATTTATCCCTACAGCAGCTGTCTAATACAGTTGGAATTTTTTCCTTTCTGTGGGTACTTATTTCACCTCCCTTGGCACAAACAGATCCCCGAAAAATAGTTTGTATGAGACAAGTGACCTTCACAAAACTAAAGTTATATAAGATGACCCTAATTATGATGTGCAGGCCTGAGCTCATTACAGCTTCTTCTTGTATAGGGGTCTTTCCAGCATTCTATATTACTCATGGAATACTAGCATTGATTCAAAATGGAATTTCTGTTGGAGAGGATCTTGTGGTGCATGGCAGTGACAGCTCCATGCATGAAAGCAAGCCAGCACCTAGAAGAAAATGATGGGAAATGGGGAAATGATTTGATGATGTCTTTTCTAATGAAGGAGAAAGGGATTGCATAAATTAGGTACAATTTTATCACAGGGAGATTAAAGGAATTAAGAATTTAAGAAAACTCAACTGAGACACAGCAATGCCCTGGCACTATGCTACAATTTTATAATTCCATATGAATAAAGAGAGAAGCAGCAATATAGGTCATGGACATAGCTGTCTATCTAGCTAGTGCAGAAACTCATCCCGTTAGGAAAAGAGCCCAAATACTCCTTTGATGAAGAATTACTGGGTCTACTTGGACCAGCAGTCTCCCACTTGCAAGACCTGTAGATTCATTTGGATGAAGCTCTTCAAAATGTCTGCAGGCTCCAGTAGGCACCTATCACTGTGATAAAGGTTTTTGCTTAAAACACATTTAGATATCCTGGTGTCATCACACAACTCCCAGAGCCAGAATCCACACTGATATATCCCCGTCCTGTGAAGGTGTTGGTTAATTAGGGTCAGAGCTGTGAAGAATGGGAACAGTTTGACTGGGTGAAAGGAGAAGTAAATTCTCCCAGTGGAACAGAGAGAAGAAGGCATACTGCTTGTAATAGGAGGATTTTCAGTGGCAAGGAAAAAAATCCCAGCAAACTAACTATAGGATTTCCACACAGTTCAATTAAAGAAGCCCTTCTTCTCATCTATTGACATTTGTCCATTAAACTGCAACATATCTATTGTGCATTTTCATTTTCCAGGAAGATGGGCTGAACCTAAAAGAAAAATAAAAGTGGAAAAAAAAAAAAGGTGGTACAAGATTCTAGTGAAAGATTTGGGTGATTCTCATCTTTTATTTTATTGGTTATTGATCATATTTCCTTTTAAAAATTCAGCTGTAATCCCTATGGGACAAAAAGCACCTTTAACTGTGTGTCTGTGGCAGGCTTTTGTCACCCAGCATATTTGAAAATATTACATATTCTCAGCATTGCTTCTCCTCTGTCTAAACCAAACCAAATTTCTGCTGTAAAAATGTGACATTTATGAGAGTTCTTAGTTATTAACTATGTCTTTAACAAATACTTCCTTTGAAATAATTCCATCATATCAGCTACCTGAAAGATTAATTGATCTCACAATGCTTGGAAGCATTTGCTGTTTTCCACATTGTTTATATACATTCTCAATCTCTCGCCATCAATCAGAGAAAAGTAAATCTCTTCTTCTTCTTCCCTTGCTTCTCTCCCTGCAGTTATTTAGAAGACCAGTTCATATATTGTGTCCTACTTTGATAAGAAAGAAATACTATTGATATTTTTATTTCAGTTTGATAAAAAGCGTGTTTGTTTTCGTTCATAGATTTAAAGCCCCAAAATGGACCAGTACCGTAAATAAAACATGCAATCTCATTTTAAAAATTTATTACAAGGAATTTTGTTTATGATTTCATGTTCTCCAGTAATAATTAATTGGAGGTCTTCACCAGTCCCCACAGACTAACTATCATTCAAAATGCACTAAAGGATGATCAACACACAGCAGCACATCTTCAGCAGTGAAAGTAACCATATGTATTTTTACTACCAGTTTAACATAAATTTAAAACAAGTAATTTTACAGTGTGTGTGTGTTTTGCAAACACTGCCCAAAAAATAGCTAATTTGCCAGTTTCTAAGAGTTTGAAGATTTTTTACTGAAGTTACAAGGATTACTAAATACTTGAATGAGAATGCTTTGCACTGTTACAGTGACTTTCATTGAAGCATTTGGAAAAGGTTTAAAACTCAGTTGATTAATTAACAATAATTATGTTCAATAACAAATTGAAAGGAATTAATTTTTTATTCTACATTATTTTGAATGCATTTAAAACAGCAATACAATGAAGGCAAATCCAGCAACAGAGCAGTTTTACCTCCACGGAACAGAGAAGAAATCTGTCCAGAGAATATATGGCCACTGATGCCTCAGGTTTTATCTTTTCTATTTTTCAGTTTCTATGCTGCTTTAGTATGTAGTTCTGAGCTTCAACTAAGGGATGGTAAGCTCTCTTCACAGAATAAGGAGACAAAACTATTCCTTCTCTAGCTGGGGACCAAGGACAAATGATCCAAATTTCAGGCCCAAGAGCATAAATAATGTGGACTGAAGAGAGGAAAAAAAAGGCTTGGACTTCATAACAAAGCTGTAATTGGACAATTAACTCCAACATGCAAATGGACCAAAACTTATAAAAGTGTGAGACCCCGTGACCGGTTGTCCATTTTGTGATCATTTTGGGTTCTTCTTGGGTGCAACCCTGGCTGGGCTCTTGTGCTGCCCAAGGTGCTTCCATTGAGGCCTTTTAATAAATCCCTACTTTATTCTTCAACTCCATCTAGCCTCAGTTCTAGGTCAGACTTTACAAGGCATCATCCTTCTACATACGTTATCCTTCTACATGAAATCCCAAATTCTTAGGGCAAGGATGAACTTGGTAGCACATGCCATTGAAAGAAAAATGCTCTTCTAATGCAGCAAGACCTCATTACCCTCTCTTACTGCAGAACAGTTCCTGCATGAAGGAGATTATGAAAGTTAGGAAGCCTAAAGCAAGAACTGAGGGTTATTCTGCACTTCCAAATCAGACCTCACCTTGATTTGCACATATTGTAGATGTAGTTTTTATTAGCAATTTGAATGTAGTACAGAAAAATAGAACACAAAAGGTATCTTGGTATCCTGAGTGTCTCTTTTCCAAAGTGAATTATTTATTGATGGAAACCTGTATTCATCAACCTGTATTTCTAGCTTTTCATGCCATTGCTTAGCTCCTATTTATGAAAATTCTTGAATTTTCCCAAATCAGTCATGTAATTCCCTGTATGTTTTTTACAGCTTAAATAATTTTTTGTTATTTGGCCTAAAACTTATTTTGGAAATGTTAAATTTTTTGTTGTTGTAGAAGGTTCCATGCTCTCTTCCATTGTCTTTTTGAATTTTTCTTCATTTTTCTGTTTATGTTGAAGTGCATGAAGAAGTCAATCATGCCTGGTCAGCATGTCCCACCAAGGATATTTTGGAATGACAAAATGCTGAATATTATTCTCTCTTCTTCACTAACAAACCTGAAGTTACATTTAAGTTTTAAAATGTTCAGTCCTTTAGGGAGACCAGTGCTTTAACAAAATCAAATTCTCTCTAATCATTTCTCTTTTCACTAATTTCACAGATGCCCATGCTAACTGGAGAATCAGAGAGCAGCTGAGGTGCTCAGAGCAGGGTCAGGTACAGCAGGGTTATGTCCAATTCTGCTTTGAACACCTTCAAGGACAAACACTCCACCACTCCTCTGGGCAACCTGTGCAAACATGTGACCAATCTGTTAAACACAAAAAATTCTGACTGACCCTGGTCAGCCAAACAAATTAAAAGTCTCATGTTGAATTTGCTGGATTTCAGGAAAGATGAACAAAGGAAAACAGATCACACCTTTTTTTCTCACTTACCCATGTTAAGGAATATTTGCTGCACACTAGCCATTAATGTTATGCCAATTTCTATATAAAGCAAGAAGAATATTTCAGCAACACTAGCATCATTCTCTGCCTAGCATTACTGAGATTGAGTCATGACCTAAAGAACTACAAAGAGAACATATGATTATATCAAACAGAGTCATCTGAGTGTGAAGTATTTGTATTTTCATGGTACATACTGTGTGTTTCACTAAAGGGTCAGAGAGTTCTTGCAACGATTAAATGGTGTATTCTTAATATCAGCATTTCCCTTCTGTAACTAGTTTGTGTGACTGACTAAAGCAAAGGTTCAGCACTTCACTAGGAAAAGAATTTGACCCACTGACAAGAAAGAAAATGAGATGAAAAATAACAAAACATAGAACACCAGTCTAAAGAGCTCTTCATCTTTGAAACAGCCTTAATTAGCTCACTGAAGTCTGTGCTGTACACCATAAGCTCTTAATGACTGGCTTGTGGAGCAAACTCCTACAATTTATTCAGGTTAACCACACTTTTAAACACATGGTATTTATTTAGCTAAGATTAACTGCATTTTTCTGAAGTGCCAACATTAGGAAAATGTGTTTTCCTAATGAAATAGTCTATGATCCCATTCCTATTTTGCTGCTGCTTCTTCCACCTTGTTTTTAACAATAGAAAGAAGCTGCCATTATTGGTTGGCTTAAACCCACAAGGTACATAACCCTAAATGTTTTCAAGGGTGGGAGCTGTTCACTGGTTCTGAGACACCTGCTTAGTTCAGTACTAGGGAATTTAATCCAAGAGCAGAAATGTAAATTTCTAATAGTGTCTTGAATGTGCAGCAGCCTTGACCTCCTCTCTCAGGGCGTCATGTTCCATTCCTTTTTTACCCTTTATGCTCATATAGTTTTAAAGGTTATCTTTTAGTTAGTGCAAATTGAGAAAATAAACTCTTCTCATCAGACTTAACTCCCTAGAACAAGATATAACATATATCCTATGTATTTCCTATGTATTGCATATCCTATGGCTCTTACATATCCATGTTGTTCCTGCAAGACCTGTGTAGCATGAATTTGAACTGTAAGTTTATGAGTGAAAAGCTGTCATCTTCACGTGCCAAGCCTATCACTTTAAAATCTATTAATCCCTGTTAATGTCAAACCTTTCCTCACCATGCTTCTAAACCAAGCTGCTCATTCAACAGAAGCAGAAAATTAAGTCATTGACAAATCTATAATTTATTATTCAAAAATTAAATATTTTATATGTTACGTAACTTACTAGCTAATTTAGTAATTATCTTAAGAGATATACAACAGTTGATTTTTACCACACATATACATTCAGAAATTAAACCAAATCCTGTAAAACTTAAGGATGGTCTGCATGGAGTATATCAACTCTGCACAGCAACAGATTTTGCTCATTAATGACTAATTACACTCCATTTTAAGAACTGGAATAATTTAATTATTTAAGAATCTTGCAATACATTCACTACAAAGCAGTGCTATTCGTAATTCCAATTTCGTATTATCTTTGAAGTTTATGCAGTTAGAAAAAAAAGATATTACAGTGAAATAAATGAAAATATGTTGTTAAGAAGACTCTACTCACCCTAATCTTGCCTCTAACCCTTCCTTTCCCCCATCCCAAAAGCATTTTCTTTCATTAATTTTATTTAGCCCCTTGCTGCCTGCTGACAAGCAGTGAATGTCCAACAAGAAGCTCTGGGAATGTAGACATACATCATGTAGTCTGTTTATGCACAGGGAATTTATAGAATGCTCTATAAAGTTCATTTAAAAATGCATGCAAGACAATGTGAAAAACTTAACACTCTTCAGTTTTGCTGTACAAATGTAGGCAAACCCAGTTTTATTAGTCACATGTGCCTTTTTAAAATTTATGATTTTGTCTCTTAAGCTTGTAATGGATTTTCAGAATCCTTCTATTTCTTGTTTTTAAGTATCTTGCCTGATAAATGATATAGCATTCAAGAACCAGGCAAGTTGGCTGCAGACCTTTATAAGCTACTTTGTGGTCAGAAAGATGCCATATTAGTCTGGATCATCAGATGTCCAAAATGCACTGTTCTGGAGACTGACAATGTGGCTAGCATTTTATACAATATTAATCTGAAAGTACTGACAGAGTGGCAGCCATTCACTTACATTTTAAAATGTTAACCACATAATTGTACAGGAGGGATTCCTAAGGGCTTCTTTCCATTTAAGAGTATTGCAGTGGAATTTGATGCTTCTGTTCACTCCCTAATGGAAGTCATGCAGGTCACAAACCCAGAAAATAGTTTGGTGTTTTAAGTTCAGAGGTAGGTCCCCACACTGCAGAGCAGGCTAGATAAACATTGTCCCAAATTCAATGGAAATTTCACTAACTATACAGCAGAGATCTACGTGCTTTTAACCTAAGCATCCATTTGCATGATTTTTTAAATCAAAGATGGTTTTGCTGGGATCTTCAAAAAGCCCTGACCAGCAACTACCAGACAGAAAACATGAAAGTTTTCCCACATTCCCAATTGATTTTTACCTGTCTTGCCAGAATATTTTCCTGTGCTAGAAAGGTCACCAGACACAAGGGCAAAATATAGTTCCATTCTAATTTTCCTTCTCAGTCATCTTTCCTACAGAAGAACTGTTACCAATACACGGGATCACTTAATCACTAATACCTTTGGTCAAACACACCAGCACTGGCACATTGAGGATTTACAAAGTTTTTTTAGCTTTCAATGCTAATGACAGTTGCTATAAAAACAAAGAAATGCTATTTCATTCTGAAGGACAGCCAGCATGAGTATGCTGTGGCAATAGTTATCTTTTTACCACACAGACTTCATAAAGCCATAGGCTTATTTCAAGCCCAGGTAGCTCCACTGATTGTGTGGGGTCTTGCTAAAGTCACAAGTAAAACTTTCTGCAATTTAAATTTGAAAACAAAATACAGGCTGGGTGATTTGGTGGTGATGATGGCCATAAAGGTGCTCAGAAATCAAATACAGTAAGTAAACAGACCTCTGTAAAAAAGACCTGTCAGTTCTGTTTTTATCACACATGCCTCTTCTTCTTCCTTGTACCCTTATTGAAAAAAAATACCGTCTTAGGTATTTTACTCCTTAAGTCCTTTACTCTCTGTTTTTAAATGACCCTACTCTAAAATAATATCTATAATAAAAAAAACCCAAACAACTTTAAGTACTGTCTTTTTAAGTTGTTTTAGTTAAATACCTTTAAAAAGAGAACACTTACTGCACTGTACAGATACATTCAGCTTTTCTGCCAATCCCTTACTATCAAATCCTTTTACAGTTCTTTGTTGTGAAACCAACTATAGTGTTACATTGTCTGTCCTTACACACATTACTGCTGGATAAAGCCCTTGGTTCCCCAGACTAAATCTGTGCTGTTCCCTGCCCTGGTTTCTCAATGCTATCTCATTGCAGCAGCTCACATTGAAAGCCTGCTATTCCCACACCCACCAACACAGCTCTTGGGATAAGAGCTGCACCATTGATACAGCGTGTATTCTTTTCCATAGGTTCCCACCAGCATGTTGCTAACAATTTCCTGGGCCTTATCAAAAAAAAAAAAAAAAGAAAAAAAAGAAAAAAGAAAAAAAAGGAAGGAAAGAAGCAGAAAAAAGCCTTTGAAAAGTGAAAACAAAGAATCAGACTCTATTGTTGTTCTACTTTCACTGCCCTAATCTGTTTTCCATCATACTACATGTAGAGACTACAAACATCACCTGATACAGATATCCCAATCAACAGTTTACCATGGACAGTTATTGTTTGCTATCTGTAATCTCTCATCCCACTATTTGTGGTTTTCAATTCGTCCTTTTCATTCCCTTTTAGCAACCTGAATCGAGTTGAACCTCATCCCCTGCCTCCCCCAAAAGAACATTTTGCCTGTCAGCAGGAGTAGCAACTGAGTCAGTTGCAAACTTTGGACTTGATTCATGCAGGCACAGCACACAGATCACATGCCTTTGCTACGGAAATTGCTCAGAAACAAAAGTGTGGAGCATGCCACTTTGATTAAGTGTACAACTGGGATCCCTTACTTCTCAGCGTGAGCCCTTTCCCCTGAGCAACACTAAGGGCTTCTCAATCACACAAGGAAAATACTGCTAAACGGGCAGGGGAGCACGAGGAGGAAGTGTGGGGGGAAAAGATGATGTTGGCTCTATTGCAGAAATTTTTATTTCTTTTTTAAAGTGGAGATCTTTTCTTTTCCTTTGCTCCCCTCCACTCCTAAAAAAAAATCCCTATTAAAAGCAAGCTCACCCCAGGGGATATTTTGTGGTTCAGCCATCCTTCACAAGCCTTAATTTCATTATTCAATACATCAGACAACTCAGATCTAAAAAGTGATGTAAAGCAGTAATAACATGCACAGTAGTGCCTCAGGAAACACTGATCCTTTTTTTTTTTTGCAAAAAAAAAAAAGTGGTAGGTAATGTGCCTAAGACCAGGGATCCTCCAGTTCAATTCCTGTGACTGACACAGACGTGCTAAGCAAACACAGCAAATTTAACTGCACTCCCTCAGCCTACATGTATTCATTCACAAAAAATGCAACACATAACAACAAATTGTTTATACACTTATGATGGTTATCTAATATCTCACTGCTGGGAGACAAAGCCATTGTGATAATGTGCTTATCCCTAAACAGGCTGAAGGGAAAGATAAGAAGTTTAGATGAGGATGCTCAAACTTTCAGACTTCACCACTGAAATCATAGAACCCATAACCCAACACTTTTAACACAACACCGTTAATATAACATGAAAACAAAAATGAAATCTTGTGTTACTTTTAGTTTTACAATTAGAACTAAAAATGTCATTGAATGATAAGGTTTTTTTCCTAACAGCAACGGAATTTGGGAATACATAAATTCTAGTACAACCCATGTTCTTTTCTGCCTTGGATTGTGTGGAAAAATCTTCCTCAGGACTTTTTTGAAGGCAGAAAAAATTAAAAACTGAATTCCTTTTAACAAGTTAGTTTTGTCATATTTTGTGTATTTTCCCACTCAAATAGAGGTGTGTTCCCACACAGCCTGAAAAGCATGCATAACATTTGAACCATGAGGTTTGCTATATCTGTTTCCTGATCATTTTTAATGCTTTTAAACAACCACAGAAATTATGGAGACAAATTTGCTCTCTTTGTTCAGACCAATGAAACATTTGGGAAAGACACTGCCACTTTTTAATTTTGCCGTGGGTTTCCTCTCTCTTTGACACCATTCAAATTTTGAAGAGAAGCAATTTTAAAAGTGGAGGTCAAACAGCACCATTGTCAAAAGGGAATGGATGATAGGGTTAATGGGGGAAATACAGAAAATTAAGTCTCTTTAGCCCTCTCTGTATTAAAAACAATTTCAAGAAAGAGAAAACAGAAATGACGGATACAATTATGTACTGCTTTTGCTATAGAGACTAAAAAGTGATAAAAGAAAAATATTTATATTTGTATGGCAAAAATCTTAACAGAGAATTGTAAAAGTATTAAGTAGGCATATAAAACATGGCATTATTATACCACTAGTATAAAACTTACAAGAAGGCTTCTACAGTACTTTTATATCCTATTCCCAATAACAGCATCATATAAATCAGTTGATCAAAAAGAAAAAAATTAATCTGAAAGTATTTTCTTGTTCAATTTTTTTTCCTACCTTTATTATTTTTACCAGAGGAGATGCAATACTGTAAATTTTTAATCTAAATACGTGATTCATAAAAAAGCAAAAATTACATGCTTGGCAGGTCACATAATAACTGTGCACACCCATGTGCTTAGCCATAGTCAAGAGTGGTTGTGTGTGTGTGTGTGCATTTATGTGTGAGCTGGAACAAGTGACAGGAGAGGACTTTTTGGGGTGAGGCTCTTGGAGGACAAACCCTTTTGCCTTGCTTTGTTCTGCGTGCATCCTGAGAGACACATCTCTCGGAGTGACACCTCTCTCTTCCTGCTGGTCCTCACGTTTCCCCAGGCAGCTCTGGCCCCTGGACTCCACAGGTGTGCAGAGTTCTGCAAAGTGTTCAGGCAGTGCCCCCTGAAACTGGTTCCGAAGGGAAGAGGGCAAGCCAGAGGCCACCTGGGTGATGCTCACTAAGAGGATGGGACCTGCTCTGCCTGTTTGACAGCCAAATGCTCAGATGCTGCTGCCCTTGCCAGTCTGATTTGACTTTTTTCTGCTTCCAGTGCTTTCTGAGCTTTTTGTGAAACTACTTTCTGTTTCTGCCCCTTCCCCAGTGCTACAATTTCTGTCTGGAAGAATTCTTAAAATTCCCCTCTTCAGTATTGTTTGCTGATCCTGCTCCTGTTTGAGATGCAACATTCAGCTTGAATGTTTCTTTTAGTCAGTTCTGTGAACATCATTTATTAAGCAAATCTTTCTCTTTACAGATTGAGCTATTTTCCTTACAACAATCGGGGACAGACTATATTTTTTGTAATTAAATATTTCTAGAAACAAACTACTACTTAAAAAATTGTAAAGACTTACTATTAAACAAATATTTTTAATATTGCAGACTATCTGAATAGAGAAAAAATGCATTCCACACTCAGTTGTTAGGAATGCTCCATGTCATATTTGACTGATATAGTTTAACAATAAAACCTAGATCCCAATAACTTAAAAAATATTTGAAATAACTTAAATGAAGAGTAGAAAATAGACATACAGTGTAAATGTGCTTAAAGGCTAAGAGAAACTGAGTGAAGGGATTACAAATGAATGCGAAGTTAAGTTGTTGCATTAAGAATGATTCAAATAAAGTGTGTATTAAAATTCCTGCAGTTAAGGTGACATATAGCAAGACCATATATTTACAAAAAGTTTTTTGAGCCCATGAGTTAAAATACTTTGGAAATCACTGCAGTATGCCTCCCAGCTTTCAGTTGTTTTACCTGAAGAGAATTTCCTTTGGAATACCTGCAGCTGGTATGGCATGCAGCCCTGGAACAGTGGGCAAAGATACTTGTCACTCCCTGACTCCCTGTACCTGTGTTTTCACAAGTAGATGTATCAGCCCCAGAGGCTCTACTCTCACTTCCACACAGGCAGGTATGGATTTAGGATGCACATAACCAAAACAGACACTCAAAACCTTATGCAAACCTTGCTGCAGTAGCCAAAGTAGGCAACTCAGAGCAGAAAGTAGAAATTGGAACTAGTCCTGTGTAATAAACTCATCAGTGACAAAGACAGTGGGATAAGTGCACTCAGCAAATTTACAGATGATTCTAGCTGAGCAGCTGACACATCTGAGGGAGAGGACATCATTCAGAGGGACCTGAAACAAGCTCAGGAGGTGAACCCTTGGGAGCCTCATAGGGTTAAAAAAATAGCGAAGTCAAAGGTTTTGCACCTGGTTCAGGGCAATCCCTGAAGACAGGCTATCCAGACAGGCTGAGAACATCCCTGTAGAGACAGACTTGGAATACAGGTGGATAAAAAGCTGGACATTGGCTGCCAATGTGCATTGGCAGCCCAGAGAGCTGGGCTGCATCCAGATCCCGTGAGCAGCAGGGCAGGGAGGGGATTCTGCCCTGCAGCTGCATCAGCTCTGGATCCCAGCACAGGATGGACAGGGACCTGCTGGGGTGAGTCTAGAGGAGGCCACCAAGATGATCACAGGGATGGAGCACCTCTCCTGTGAGGAAAGGCTGAGAATGTTGGGATAGGTCATCCTGAAGAAGTCCTGGGGTGATCCTATTACTCGAAGAGGGCTTATAAGGAATATGGGGACAGCCTTTTGAGTAGGGCCTGCTGTGACAGGACAGGACAGTTTTAAACTGAAAGAGGGACAATTCAGATTAGACACAAGGAAGAAATGTTTTACTCTGGGGATGGTGTAACAAGGAGAGAACTGGTAGATGCCTCATTCCTGGAAATATTCAGGGGAAGGCATGACAGGACTCTGAGCAACCTGCTGTTCTTGAAAATATCCCTGCTCATCTTAAGGGGCTTGGACTAGAGGACCTTTAAAGCTCCCTTGCAACCCAAACTATTCTGTGTTTCTGTGAAACATGTTGAATGAATGCACTCTTTTCAACAAATGCTATGTTATTCACTCACAACCATCACCATTCGCTTTCTTTTTCTCCTCTCTTTTTAATCAATTTTTCTCATCTTTTTTCCCCTTTCCACTCCTAATGTTTTACTTCTTTGGGAAATCTCTCTCTGTGTGATAGATAAGGCAAATAAAAATGGAAGAGAGATTAATTAATTTTTAAAAAAAGATATTTTTCTCAGCACGAAAGAAATGGGAATGCCTAAGGTACTAAAGTAGTAGATTTATGGTAAATAATGATACATTAATTTAAGTGTTCTATAAATTGATGAAATGGCATGACCCTGAACTTTCTGGTTCAAGTTCATCTCTGGTATAATTCTACTTGATCCAAAATAGAGTTGCAAGAATGAAAATGACACTCAAGGCTTGATTAATTTTAAGCACCATGTGCTTAAAAAGATACATTTTTGTTTCATAAGCCTTTTCTGAACATAATTCTTTAGCAGACTCTGACAAGCTTAAATACTAGCAAGGTGACAACTTTCTATGTCTAACAGCAGCAGCTACAGCAGGACATCAACTTCTGCACAGAGGAGGAATTTAAAGATTAAAATACGTTGGTATTTGTTACTGTCATAAATGCTGTTGAACTACCCAGTATTTAAATTAATAATTTAAATGTTTGCCTAATGAACTGGACTTGATTACATTAAGACATTCTCAATTAATTCTGACAGATCATCTTCTGAATTAGAATACAGAACCAAAATGTTTTATGGATTCCTGGCCAAAGTGTATACTGATTGAATATTTCTTCAACAATTAAAAATAGCCCTGTTCTATAGCAAAAACGCTTAAAAAGCAATGAGTGAGAAATTCAGAAAAAAATGGAAACAAAATAGGAAGCAAATCCTCCTCTTAGCCATCCTGTCAGCTGGAAATTGGCAACTAGAGGAAGTAGAAACAAGAAGTGACAAGTAGTGGAAGAGACATGCTACCACTGGCAACTATTAAAAGTGAGTTAAGAGGCTAGAATTGTTTTTATAATATGACTCAGGAAAATAGCTGGAAGTTTTGAAGAAAGACAAAAGAATAAGCCACAGACCTCTGTCAGATTACAAGAAATCAATGCACAGTTTTGCCTCAAAGCAACAATTTAGTAAAATGTATTGAGCCTCAGAACTAAAGGTAGGGTTTGCTTTTTTTAAAATTATTAGGCTAGCTCAAGCTGTTGCTCTTGTTCTCTGCACTGGATCAGGTTTTAGAAGTGCTTTAGGTGTTGGACTGGACCTGTAAGATTTCACTTCACTTCAGAGCAGTTTAGGGACCTCATTCAGGTCTTTGATTTTATAAGGAATTTAAAAATTCCACTAGTCAGAGTTAAATTTTCATACCATATGTTAACATTACTTTCTATCTCATTCTCTTATTCACACAACAGTTTATTTTTGGGGACTCTGTGTTCTTTGGACAACCAAATTACTCCTTTTGATTTACCCAGTTCAATATCGAATGTGTATTACAGGATTGGGTTGTGGAACTATTACAAGAAGAGAGACAATTACTCACATCAGTGCCAAGAATGAATAAGCCAGAGACATGATGGCAAGTGTACATGGTTTTGATTTTCTAGAGAACTGATTTTTTAAAAAAATTATTCCCTAAATATTCTAGATTCAAGAAGGGTAATTAGAGATACTTTATGGAAAGACAGAATAGTTCATAGAGAAAATGATCACATTACCAGAAGATATTTTCTACTCATTGATTTAATATTATCTTTTTCACCAAGCTTAAAATTTAAATACTGTCTTTCAGAGGGAGAAGACTCCTTATAACTCTGTTCAGTGTTTCACAAAAGTGTGTTTCTGTTGGCATTATCCCAATAAGGTGAGTCCTTCATAACCTTCATGGTAGTTTGTCTAATCTTGGGGAGGACGACAAGAGAGAAAAACCAAAATTACACCCCAATCTTATTCTTAAAGAATTTTTAGAATGAAGGAAAAATTGGTGCTAATATTAAGCCACAACTGTCTCTCCAGTACCAGACAAGTAGCCATGTATTCACATACACATTTAAAAACTGAGATCGCGTAGGGAGGTGGGGAAGGATGCTGGAGAACTTTCTGTTCAAGAACATGCCACCTCCTACTCACATTTTCTACATCATTCATCATGCCCAGCTCCAAGCTCATTGCAGGTTTGCAAAAAAAAAACCCCAAAAAACGAAGCTGTTCTCATAGTTAATAATTTTCTGAGCTATTTTCCTCTGCAGATCTCCACACCCGTGGCATTCAGGCAGAGCACTTCTCTGTCAATGCCACGCTGCTAATGTGGGTAACCATCCTTCAGCATCTGCTAAACCAGCCTTGGCAACTCCTCTCCTGAAGCTGATGTGTTCCACTACTGAGACTCACACTAACAGCCAGTTCGTGGAGACAGTGATTAGGCCAAATTCAGCCCTGGTCTCATTTTATCTCACCAGGGAGCCTGACACATGGTGTCTCATCTCTGGCAGGCCAAGAAAGAGCAGCAGAGAGGCTTTGAGAGAGATATTTGGGTACTCAGAATTCTGTGCAGAACTCTACACGTGTCAGAGCAGAAAGGCTTCAAAGCATAAAAGGTGCAATACATTTGTGACTTGCAGGAGGCCAGTTGAGAACTTCTGGCCTCCAGGCACTCCCTTACCACTGCTGGGATGTTCTCAGACTTTAACTCTTTCTGCTTGTTTGTTTGGGCATAGGCAAATTAAGTCATACCTGGCCTTCACGTGCAATCTGGACTGGGTGTAAACGCAATGATCACTGACACAACGAGCAAAATTCACGAGTCCTGCACTCTCCTGTGCAAGCATAAACATGCTGGCAGGTTAGCAATGAATAGAATAAAAAAATCCCAATTCCCTACTTTGTTTGTCTAAATCGACTAAAAACATATATAAATCAATTATGACTTTTTTTTCCAAAATAACAAAACCATATTTTGTTAGAGAACATCACTTTTTTCTTCTCCCTATTTTTCTCATTTTTTTATATCTGAATTTCATACTTGATTCTTTGACTTACACTCAAAATTGCTATACTATTCCTTCTATATTACAAAAATTTGGAGATATTTGTGGCATTGCCCATGAAAGAATGAGGAACTCCCAAACACCTAAAAATAGTAACTTTCTAACTTAAAAAAAGATAAGCAACTACAATTACTTGCAGCAAGAATAATCATTGAAAGACTTATAAGACAGAAACACTGATGGTTAAATCATATGAATAGAAATTAAATGTACAATACTGAAAGGTAAACAACTATAGAACAAAAGAATAACCTCAAATATAATGAGACAAGAAAAATTCAATATTTTTAAAATAAGAAAATCCATAAAAATCAACACAGAAAATGGAAAATCTGGATATCTTTCAAAGAGAATTTTGACATAACTTGGGAAATACTGCTCAAGGTTTATCACAACTGTTATTCAGTTTCCTAGAGAGCAACATAATACTTGATGCAAATTTACACAAAACAATATCAAGGAACAAGACATAGCACACAAAATCCAAGTCAACAATGCATGATTTTAAACTAAAAGTAACCAAATTTCACTGACCACATTCATATTGCTAAAATTAGCAATAAGTAGCATAAAATTAGATAATGCAGTAGTAAGTCAAGAAAGTATTCAACCATTGTTCAACAGGGGGAATTATTTCCTTTTAGTTTAAATGTGAAATGGGTCTTTTTAAAATTATTGATACCTGGGGTTTAACTTTGGAGCTTTCACTTTAACTGTGTCTCTTTCTTGCATCTCTTCAAACTTTTATTTTTTTAAACACCCTGTAAGCATTTCATCACTATCACTTTTACCAAAACACTACTCTTATTTTTAATTTCACAGAAACTTAGCTGATGAGTAACACAATGAGATTACAATAATTTTACTACTGCTGAGTCAATGGCAAAAATCCAACTAACTTTGAGTCATCATTTTCCCTGTTTCTGTGGATTTGCTTATACCCATTTTAAGTATAAACTATTAACTCACGCAAAAGATAATATCTATTAAGGGACAATGTTTATGATTAGAGAGTTAACATTAAGCACAACCATATACCTTAATGTTTTTGTACTACTTAACCATGTGAAGTATTGGGAGGCAGAGTTTGGCCCCAAAATTATAAACAGTTTCAGTGGGAGTTTTACCTCAGCTAGTCCAGGTCCAGCAAAATGCTGACCAGGGTTCTCAAAACACTGAGCACTAAACAGCTTCCAGCTGCATGGTTTGAAAAGTTGGAGATTAAAACAGGAAGCAAGTGAAAACAAGGACTCCTAATTTTTGGTCACTTCAAAGTAGCTGAGATGTGAGCTGGTGGATGCCTTGCACTTCTAAAAGTCTTACTTGGTCTATTTAGAGGACAAAATACAGTGGTGAAAATCAGCAGTGCTGACCAAGCACTTTCAATATAAATCTACTGAGCTAGATTTTCAGATAAGCAAGAATCAGGAATCAATAATAAACGAGACTTAGAATATTCTTCTTGGACAGACTTTTTCATCCAATTTCACATTCTATACACCCTCAAGCTCCCATATTTCAGGTGTGCAAGGAATGTAAAATCAGATCTCTGTTGTAAACTTCACAAATCATCCTCCCACACAATCAACCTATTGAAATCCTTTTAATATTCCACACTGACAACATTGTGCCCAAATCCTCTCCCATCCAACTGTTTTTTATTTCATTAATTATAAAGGTATTTTCAAAAGCCAGTGCAATATTGAAAATTAATATAAACAATTTCCAAAGGAATACAGATAAAGCCAAACAGGCAGTTTTCTTTTTCTCTTTGTAAATTGAGTTCATCACATTATCCTAACTTGCAGAGCTGCCCTGCAGAACCTTCTCCCGAGTTTTAAACCTTTGATTTAGTTTTCTTACATGGACTCAGTATCATACTTATTTACAGGAAATTGTGCTGTATTTCCATCTTCATTTGACTCCATTATCAGTTTAATTTATTTTCATAATGCTTTGCCAAAGCTACTATTTAAACACGACAATTTAGAAATTCTGTTTGACAGTTCCTTTCTGTTTGATATATGCATAACTCAAAAGCATAAAACGCTTGGCCATTTTTAAGCTTCCCTTAAAGATGTGATGACATCTAGACTGTATATTCTTGTATATTCTCCACTACCCACTGCCACCTACTGCAGAATTAGGAGCAATGCAAATAGACCTACTTTTGAAAAATTCTGAAGTTGAATTGTAAATACAAACTTAAATGCTTAGTGTATAATCTATGCAGATATATGCAGCGATATATATGCATTATGGACTATTTTAGACCTGAACTCAGTAGAATAGTTAGAATAACAAATGGTTAAGCAGTGTTAGCTTAAATCTAAAAGCTAAATTGTTTCTCTGAAGAGGTGTCACTTTTTTTCCATAAATAATTAGTTGTACTGTTTCTAAAATATTTGTATAAATTATTGGGTTTTGGTTTATGTTTATTTTTCAATTTAAAAGTCCTTTGAAGTAGTCAACCTTTTCCTGCTTTAGGATTTAATGCATTTGATCTCTAAAATGTAATTGCAAATATGAAACCACCCCAGCTAAGACAGAGGGCTTGTAAAACTACTTCAGCCCCATCTTCTCATCAGGTGAATTACTTCCTAGGCCTTAATGCCAAATGCCATAGGTTATGTAAACATATATGTTGATTTAGGCTTATTTTTCATATCAAAGAAACAAAAATCAAATTTACTGGGAGTTAGACAGCAATTTAAAATGCAATTTTTTTTGTCGATATCCCAATAATAAGCTTTTAGAAGCATAGAAATGAATTAAGCATATTTACCTATGGTAATAATGTAAGCTTATCGTCCTTGTAATTTTTTTTAAAATACATTTTATTAAATCGAAATTACATGGCAAAATCGATGTCCCTTGTCCTCAAACCCATAAGTTGTGTTACATTCTGCATTTTCTTTACTCTTCAAAACCATGAAAAACTAATTGCTTTCTAAGTCAGTGATTTTCTATAAGGGGTGTGCTCTTCCAGGTACAAAGACCTGACAGATTACTTTTCCGTTTCTTGTCTTCATGTTGGAATACACATCAGTTTTGTCTTTCTGTAAATTTTTTTGTTGTTGTTTTTAGCTACTTTTTCTGTGTAAAAATTTTAAGGGAGATTTTATCTTGCACATTTAAGAAAATGATATGCTCAGACATAACACTGGAAGAATAATTGTCAATCACATAAAGAATATCTGCATTAAAGCTGCTGCTTCTGTTTAACGCCTACATGACTACATCACCAGTACCTTGGGTAAGAAATAGCTGTAGACCAAAGCTTCTTAACTATAAACTGGTACTAAAAATTCCTTTAACACAGAAGAAAATAATTTTTTTTTTTTTTGCTTCCAGAACCTAATAGATTTTGAAATAATTCTTGAATGGCTGAAAAGAGATATGTTATAAAAAACTTTTTTGAAAGTTTCTAATTTTATGTTTGCTATTATTATAGATGTCTTTAGCTTAAAAAGCAACTAATAAAAACACGTCATGTATCTTATATTCTTACGTATATTTTTATTACAGATTTTAAACCAAGTATCTATCTATTCTAGTTGCAGTTTCCTTTTGGTAAAAATTTTTGTTTGGAAAGAAGGAAAAGAGTTTGCTCTAAACATAAAATTTTCTTTAATTCACCAGCACAGAACTAGTAAAGACTACTTAATAGATTTGAGCAATGTTAGACTACACTAACTTCAAAGAAACAAGAACATGTACACTAAATCTTAATCCCACTGGGCTCAATGAAAACTTTCCTCTTAACATCAAAGAAATCAGGATTTGGCCTTTATGTCAACATTAACCCCTGTACCTCAGCTTTCCCACTGGACTTGGCACAAAGCAGTACTTCTGAATGTATGTGGTAACTGTAGAAATTTTTGGGCTTCACACATCAGAAAATGGTAAGGATCATGCACAAGGATGGATTATTTTGTTTTTACTGAATGCATCAAAATAGTATTCTTTTAAATTTTTTTACTAATAGTTTATTGTAATTTTCACAACACTTCATGTGCAGCAACATGAACATAATACTGAGTCTAAATTTACAGAAATGTGTGACAACAATTCTCATGGGATGTCCACAACTCTGGGCAATCCGTCCCAGTGCTTCACCACCCTCACCATAAAGAACTTCCTAATAGCTGATCTGATTCCACTGCTCTTCTCATGAAATGGGACCAGAAGGGCCAGAACTCAAGACTGTCTTCCACTTTTTCCACATCCCATTCCCTCAGACATTTGTCCCAATCCAGAAGCTAAGACTTTATCTCTGGAGATGCTGGCCTATTCCCACCCATCTGTCAGGCTTTAAATTGCATCCATTGGATTCTATTACACAGCACCTTGGCAAATAAATAACTCTAGGATGAGAACTATTGTAAAGAAGATGAGGGAAGAATTTTAACCCTCACCCTGTGAATGGGTACCTTCCTTTTGTGGGTCACTTTCTGGCTGGTGACATGACTGATTTTTTTTTCCCTAGTTGCTGCCATAGGTACCTCCTCAGTAGCCAGTTAGTGATTTTGAAAAATAACTGGGAAAATTAAAGACCACCTTTATAAATGTGAATAAAATGCTCTTTCTCCCTTTCTTTTTAAAATTGCACTTTCCATTACCTAAATGGGGCCTACTGGAAAGACATGGAGGGACCTTCACAAGGGAGTGCAGCAATGGAACAAGGAGTAATGATTTTAAACTGAAAGAGGTTGGATTTAGATTAAATATTAGGAAAGAACTCTTTACTGTGAGAGTGGTGAGGCACTGGAAAAGGTTGCCCAGGGCCAGGCTGGATGGGGCTCTGAGCAGCCTGGGATAGTGGAAGGTGACCCTGCCCATGGCAGGGGCTTGCAATGAGATGATCTTTAAGACCCCTTCCAATGCAAACTATTGCATAGTTTTATAACTACGATTTAAATTTACTTCCTACTTCCAAGCACATCTCCTCTCTGTGACATCCACTTCTCCCCACTTTGGATCCTTAGTTCATCTATTTTTTCATAAAAGGAGTAATTTTGAAACAAATTCCTACCCTGACTCAAAACTGGTTTGGTTTTTTTTTTTCCTGTGTTTGCCTTTTAAATAAAATTTGAATTTGTGTTTTACTGCTTTTTAATCATCTATGGATAAAAATGTTAAAATAAAATGTCTTGATGCATTCTAGTTTAATTTAGGTTCACATGAATTAAATTTTGAATTTGCAGTAACAAGCCTGTAAAACTGCAGAGATTTTGATGATCAAGAGTGTTATGGTATACAGATTAACACAGTACATAATATACTGGCATCCTACATCTATCCAGCTAATCTTCATCCCTTGAAAAATGCTTCAACACAGTATTTTCATGAAATTACTTTTTAAAAAAAGTAATGCGCTTAATGGATACAAACTACGTGATAAAGAACTAAAAGTGTATAACCTTTTAAATATATTCCATGCAAAATTACCTTAAAATGTGGTGGAATCTCAAGTGTTCAATGATTGTGCTCATAGAAATTAAATTAAATTTGCTTTAAATTAAAAATTAAGGTACAAACACAAGAAACAAAAATTTTAGGAAGCAAGTTAATGCAAACTACCAAATCATGTCTAACAACCAGATAGCAATAAGTTTCAATGCATTTATTCTGATTCTTGTTTACAAAGGTTTTGGCATTCTACTGAATTTGTCCCCCCCCTCCATTTGGAAAACTTAGCTTGGTATAAGACATGGCCATCCCTGAGCACTGCATCGTGCTTTCAGGGGCCTATTTTCCAATTGACAAAACAAAAGCTATAATTCCAGTTCATCTTCTGACATGGAGTTCTTAGAAAAGGCAAACCATAATTTTTAGTAGCTAATGCCTCCCTTCTCCTCCATGCTTGTCTTGTGTACTTGCCAGTCTGGGACTCAGACAAGAGAAAAGCTGCTCTGCCCTTTGGGGTTAGATAACATCTCACTCAATGGGAAGCTGAGAAGCGGAGTTCAGGTGCTCTTGATTGGCAAATAGAGTTTGAGTTCCCCTCAATTGATTGAGTTTCTGCAGAGCTTCCAGAAAGACAAACAATAGTTTTATCAAAAAGCTCTGGGGTTGTGTCTCCTTCTCTTGTAGAGAATAACACATTTTATTGAACAGTAATATTTGAAAATATATATGCATATCTATATAGTGAAACTTCCTGGTTTTTGCAGTGTTATTTTAGATTAAAAAAGCTTTAATAGACCTAGGTTTAACTTCAGATATCTTATTTTGTAAATGTCTCATTTTACAATGTATCCTTTCTTAGTTTGTGTTTTTTTTCCTCTCTCTCTGTAGGCCAGTGTTACCTAGAAAACATTATTTATGGAAGAAACATTTTTTTGTATTGTGCAATAAAAAATTGGTATTTTAAAAGCAGATGCCACATAATTATAAAATGCAGTGGTAGGAAATAAAGACTCACCACTTTGTTGTGTTTCACGTATTTAAAGATTGACTGTAGCATGGTTTGCTGTATTTTTCTAGTGCTGCCAAAATTTCCCTCTGACTTTCCACAGACCCATGTAACCATTGTGATCAGTGGGGATCACATGCCAGGTCTGTTCTTTCCTCTTTGAACATCCCCACCACAGCCTTGATCAGAGTAACTGGATTGACCAGACAACAGCTTGGTTTCAGAAAGTGCAAACTGAACACTGTATTTCAGATTCCTCTTTGCCCAGGTCATGTCACAGGGAAAATATCAAGAACAACTCTGAGTCAAAGTGCAAATACTAATAACAACCTCGCCATTTTTCTGTGATATGGATAAAGATTTCTCTTCACTGTATAGAATAACCTTTTATCCTACTGATTATTAACTGTCTTCTTCAATCAATGCAGGAAGATTTCTGTATGGTAGCCTATCCTTCTTTTAATCAATGAAGAGAAAATTGTTATGCATAAGTTACTTTTACAGTGTGTAGTTGAATATCAGATACAGACTGGAAACAAGGCTAGAAAAAGACAATATGACTGTGAAAGAAAATAAAAAATACAAAGCAAACCACAAAAACCCTTAATCAGATCTGAGTTTGACTTCTCTCTTAGTCTCTGCCATGCTGCTGTGCATCTGAGCTGAATATGTATTTTCAGACTTAATGTAATTATCTACAAAAATTCTTAATATTAGATCCTGGAGTTCTGCTTTTTTAAAAGAAGATTTTCTCAACAGCCCATGTTAATAATACAGCTTACTTTTTCCCCTGTGCAATGCTTGAGTTTATCAGATAAAATCAAAACCGTTGGCTATGGAAATACTGAGAGATACATTCCATAACCTAGCAACAATTTATTCCCACTAACATTTCTCAGCAAGTAAATGTTAAGTTGAATGTAGCTGTTTGGCAAAAAAAAATTAAAAAAAAATAAAAATCAAGGCATTAAAAAGGCATAAGCATATAGCTTAGTTGAGAAAAATCTGGAAATTTCTAAAAACCCTTGGATCTGCTTTTCTTTCTCCAGTGAACAGAGAAACACATACATGCAGGGAAGATCATCTTTGCTCCTAGGTCTCCTGCCTCTCCTGCAGTCCATAATCCTTGTCACCTGTTCACAAAGTGTCACCTGTTAAAACATAGGTGTTCAGAATGTGTCAGCCCCTTCATGCGAGCAGCCTGGCTGTATCACGACAGTAACCCCGAGTGTGTGCATTCCTGAGACCTGAACTTGATGTAAGGTGTTTCTGATCTCAGATGTATCATCAGGTGATAATCTTTTAACAGATGTGAGGCTATTTCCCTCAGCTAAAGAAAGATAAATCTAGCTTTAGCTAGTTATGGTGGTCAGCTCTAAAAGGAGCTAGCTATACAATTAGCAATAACAGCAATGAAAACTTGCCATTGTTCTAGCCTTTCCTTTGCATATATATTTACTACAACACATATCTGACGGACATGGCATATTTTTAAAAAAAACAAGCTTTTCCCCTCAGATGAAAGGGAAAGAGAACTGAAACCAATTCATGGCTTGCAATCATCATTCATCATGGAATAAAAATGCATGTTTGCTGGTTGGCAGTACTTTGTAGTTCAAAATTCAAGAATACAGCAGATAGAGCTGACAATGAAGTAAATGTTTCATGACAACTGGAATCTATAATACTTTAAGTGTGCGTATGGTTGCAGCTCACTCAAACAGAGCATTGCATTGGAAAGCTTACACAGTTCATACTAAAACATAATCAGATGGTCCAGCAAAAAATCATGGATCTCATCAGCAAAGATATCATGCATTTGTTTTGCCAATTGATCTTTTGCTAGAGGCAGGTTCAAGCAAACTTGCTTGATTTCACATTGTTAGCCTTAATTACAATTACATGCAGGACAGAGTTAAAGGGGGAAATGAGTGGGGGTGCAGAGGAGAACAGGACTTGTGCCTTCAGTGTTTGGATTGATTTGTAGTGCAAAGATACAAATCTCCTGGTACCTTTGCAAAGGATTTTTTGCCACTTTCAATCTTGTAGCATGCATATCAGGAGACTCTGAGAAGCCAGCCAGCAGGATGAGGTTCTGGGGTAATTACAGGTCAGGAATCAGTGGCAGCCCTAACAGCTGGCTGTTGATTAAAGATGAAACTCAAGCCCTGTACAGAGGGCCTGAAAAAAGAGCTATACAAGACTTCAAACAGTGCTTGAGCCCTGGACAATGTAACTGCATAATTGTAAAGCCAAGTACTACAACAGAAGTCCCTTGCACTTCTTGCACTTATGGGCAACTAAAGGCCTGATCATAACACTCAAATTATTTTTTGGTTTAGTAAATGCAAAATAAAAAATATTTTCAAAGACAAAATGTTTGGTCAAATTATGAATTTGAGATGTTGTTTTGCAGAGATTTACCAACAAAGAAATAAAAATTTAATGCCTTTTTTTTCTCCCCATCCTGTGTTAATGCTCCTGCATTCATTTATCTTGGTATCTAGAGAGTAGAATCTAGCACCCTATTTTCTAATCTGTTCATCCAGGTGTAATCTTCTCATTGAAATACATGTTCAAGTTCTTCAATACAGAAAGAGAAGAAGCAAAAAGGTAAACACTTCCTACTTCTTCCAGATAGCACAGCAGGAGCTGGAAGTGATGAATGATGCCCAGAGTATGGAATGCTGTACATAGAGGTACCACGGTGAGCAACTTACAGCCTTTATAAAATCATCATTCACAAAGGGCAATATCTCACTGATAATAAAAAAGTAAATTAAAAAAGAGCCAGGGGTAGGTTTTCCCCTCTGTTGCCTTTCCTATGAGTTCATCATGCCTCTTAACAGATTTGCCCACAAGTAACAATGGAATTGAAACTGGATATGAAAATTCTGGATTATATGTAGTAATGATCTCTACAAACCAAAGTACCAGTTCCTTTGTAACAGCTTTCAGACCCTTCCAATGTTTTATATTCCATCAAAGCAGATAAGAACCAACCAGAAATACAGCATAAGTGACAGTACGTACTGAAGCATATCCTATACACTGATCTTAGAGTACATATAGGAGACATTTTGATTTGCATACTCTTTTGTAACAGATTTGGGAATCACAGTACATACACAGTAACAGCAAGGTACAGAGGCACTTCTCTGGCCCAGGGATAAAACCATGCATTTGTAACTGATGGACACAAGAACATTCTGCTGAAAACTATATATATGAATGTTTTATGTGCATGGAGTCTGAGAAAGAGGGATAAAACACTGCATTAATGTTATAGATTAACTTGACAAGACAGCTGATCCCATTGTGCTCACATTAAGTGAATATGAGGTTCACTGAATGTTAGCACAAGAGAAGGAATTATTTTCTGTAGAAACTGCACAGATAAATCCTGTTCAAAGTATTATTACCCTTGCATGTGAAAGCAATCTCTTGAAATGATATACAAGTTGTACTTTCAATTTTCTTTAATTTTTTTTCTGACACTGATCTTATTAAATAGCATTTAATCTACTTTTATAGGCATTTTTGTAATAGTACAGTAAGTAAGATCAGGGCAGTGATTGTCCCCCTGTACTCGCCACTGGTGAGGCCACACCTCAAGTGCTGTGTCCAGTTTTGGGTCTCTCACTATAGGAGAGACATTGAGGGGCTGGAGCAAGTCCAGATAAGGGAAATGCAGCTGGTGAAGGGTTTATAGTCAGTGAGAGCAGCTGAGGGAGCTGGGGGTGTTTATTCCAGATAAAAAGAGTCCCAGGGTGACTCTATCACTCTACAGCTGCCATAAAGGTGGGGGTCGGTCTCTTCTTCCAGTCAACAAGAGGACACAGCCACAAGATGTGCCAATGGAGGTTCAGATTGGACATCAGGAAGAATTTCTTCACTGAAAGAGTTATCAAGAACTGGAATGGGCTGCCCAGGGAAGTTCTGGAGTCACCGGCCCTGAAGGTGTCCAAGAAACTACTCTCTGTGGTCTGGCTGACATGGTAGGGATCAGTCAAAGGTTGGACTTGATGATCTCGGGGTTCTTTTCCAACCTCAATGATTTTGTTCTACTTTTTCATATTTTGTGTTTTTATCAAAGTGAGAAAATGAAAAATCACAAGTAAATTAACAAGTAAATTAAATCGGTTTAAAACTCTCAAGTAAGTAAAATAATAAAAACATTAAATAACTATATTTTAACAACTTCTTTTTGAGATTAGATATGATGAATAGCAAGGTCACTTTTAAGGAGTGGATTTGTATAATGACTATTTGCCAACACCTAAACTTATTCATATACACACTTTTCACAATGGTATGAGGGAATTATTTCCCTTTGGCTCGTTGTCATACCTTTGGGTATTGAGAAATCTTAAATCGCGTATACTTATAACTTTTCTAGTGCACAAAGTCCAGTGATTGTTGAGCTAGGAATGAGCTATTTTTGTGGTCATATCTACTCTTTACTAATACTTTTGATATTTTAATAACAGAATGTGGAAAGTAATTACCACAATCTTAGAAACAAAGAGTATTTTAAAAGAAAAATACTGTAAATTTTTCCTGAAATAGTCTTTTCATTATTCCAACTAGAAGCTAGCATAAAATTCTTCAGCTCTAGATGGTAAAACTGTATAAGAAAAGTATCATAACTTCTCAGTGTTTTGGCTAACTTAATAGCCAAAACAAGCCAAACAAAATCCAAAACAACCTTGAACTTGTTCAAGACCTGCTGCTCCAGCTGGATGTGTCAATTTATGGGGCCCAGTGGGATACATCCCAGAGTACTGAAAGAGATATCTGTGTGACCTCTCTCCATGACTTCTCACCACTCTTGGGAGTCTGAAGTGGACCAGTCAACTGGAAGCTGGAAAATGTTTTCCCAGTTTTCAGTAAGATTAGGAAGGAAAACCCTGGTAATTACAGGCCTGTCTGTGTCTACTAAAATTTTTGTGAAAGTTTTTCCTGGTCTTGTTTGAGAGACAATGCAATCACTGATGAAAGCCAAGATGTGTTCATGAGGGGAAAGTCCTGTTTAATCCACTTAATTTCCTTTTTATGACTGGGTTGCCAGTCTAGTTGACCAACATAAGTCAGTAGATGTGGTGGGTTTGGATTTCAGTAAAGCTTTTGATGCTGTCTCTCAGAGTAACCTTCTGGACAAAATATTTAGCACTCAGGCAAGTCCAAAATATACTGGGTGAGCAATGGTCTAACAAGTCAGGCTCAAAATGTTTTAGTAAGGAGGATTATGTCAGGCTGGTAGTGGGCTCCCCCAGGCTCAGTTTCAGGGATAGTGCTCTTGAATGTTTTCATAAATACCTGGATGCAGGAACTGAGTGTACATTGAGTTTAGCAATGACAGTAAAGCAGGAGGAGCTGTGGACTCCTCTGGGAAGAGACAGAGGCCTTACAAAGAGGTCTGGATATACTGGAGAGCTGGGCAAACGCTAGCCATAAGAAATTTGAAAAAGGATAAGAGCTGTATTCTCTACCCAAGAGTGTAAGGAAGACACAGCCAGAGTCTTTTTTGTGGTGTCCAGGGACAGACAAGAGGCAAGGGCACATACTGCAGCATAAGAAATTCCATCTGAACATCAGGAAACAATTCTTTACTGTGAGGGTGACTGAGCATCAGAACAAGTTGTCAATAGAGGTTGTGGAGTCCACACCCTTGGAGATATTAGAAAATGATCTGAACCTGATCCTGGGTAGACTGCTCTAGGTGGACCTGCTTAAGCAGTGGGGTAGGACAAGGCAAACTCCAAAAGTCCCTTTCAACCTCAAACATTCTGTGATTCTGCGACTTCATGGGAACAGAATGAAAACTACTGTTGTAATTCTACTACAATTATATGGTGAAAATAAAATTCACCAAGTTCATCAGACTGGACAGATTTTTCTTTGAAAATATAATGCAAGGTCCAATGAAAAACTTGAATGGATAATCAAAGGTGATCTCTGGCCCTGAGATGAAGGATAACTCTGTTCAGATCTTCAGCAACAGGTTATAGATGTGATACTGGAAAAACTGTATAATCTTTTAATCTCCTCTTGTTCTTTCTTATAGGCAAAATATAGACAATTCATTGAGAGCAATTAGAATAAATTTTGCTTTGGTAAATATTTATATCTACATATACTTGGTTATTTAAACAGGAATCGAATAATATCCTGACAATTTCAAAACTCAAAGTTAAAGTCAAGTACAGTGAAGAACACCACTGAAAAGCTAGAGACAGGTCACAGTAAAGTGCATTTCTCCTTGCACACCAGAATACACTACTCATTGTATGTTTATTTTAGGTTCACAGTGTAGCATCACACTCAGCTATATGAGTTCAAAAGGAAGAGAAATGGAACAAGTGGTTGATAATGGAAGCTGCTTAAACTGTGACCCTTTACAAAAAAAATTTTTTCAATAAACTACAGCTCAAAGTCTGAATCATCCTCTACCTACTTCTCTTCTTTGACTGGGCTTACATCAAATGTGATTAAACTCTTAAAAGATATGTAGTTTAACACTTAAAGTAGCCATGGCTTAGGTTCTTAGCACTTTCATTAAGAATAAGCTAAGTGGTACTTGCTGAAGTGCTAGGGCTTGTTGGGAACAGCATTCTGTGAGATGCTTCTGCTCATGTTCCTCTAGAAGCATGAGCCATTCAGGGCAGAAAGCTGGAAAACTGTGACATCCTTTCATATCTTCAGAAGTGTTTGCATAATCAGAAAGTCTTATTTATATGGATAATTCAGGTACAATGGATACTAAATATTAACTAACAAAAATTAATACTGCTTAAAGGGGAAATGCCACTCAGCTTACTAGAAGAGCTTTCCAAGAATCTTAATCACAAATGTGAGCAATTCCTCCAGAAAATGAGACCCTTCTCCTTGCTTGTGTCATTTAACCAGAATGCAATGTGGTGCATGTTTAATACTCCCTTTCTTGGATATGACTTAACAAGATATGCAAAGACAAAACAGACAGAAGCCAAAATGGTTTCACAATAGAGGAGAAGGAAACAAGCTGCCATAACCCTTTTATCTACAGCTATTTATCATACTCCCCAGCAGCTATGGGAAGGGAGCAGACAAGATCTTAACTTTCACATGGGTCAACTGCATTTTCCATAACAAAATCTTCAGAATAATAAAAAATAGTGGAAAATAACAGACAAATACTACAGAACTTGATATATGAAAGTATTTATATGCAAATCAACAAATTATAGATTTATATTGGACAAAGGTTAAAAAAGGGAAAGATAAATGAATTGACAATCATAATTGCTATATGCAAGGAGAAAACAGAATACCAGGTTCACTATGCAAACAAAATCATGCCTGTGCTTGGGACTTTCATTGATTTATGAAAAAATATTACTACATTGTGATTTTAAAATAAATTCATCTTTTAAAGTCAACTGCTTGAAATCAATTGATGCCTTCAATTCAAAAGATGCCTAATCTTATCCCCATTCTGCAGGAGATAGCCTTATTTCAGTGATGGAATCTGATTTATGTGACAGGCTCAAATGCAGCACTGATACCTCAGCCCATAACCTGACTGTGCTGTTGCTTTGTCAGGGAGGTCCTGCTTAACATTTCTTTAGAGAGCTTTGTCCACCTGAGAGAGTTCATCAGCCCAAAGGAAAGCTCACACACCTAGCTGGAAAAACACCTTACTCTTTCATGGGAATGTCCATACCTGTGCTGAAGAGTGACAACCTAGCTACCTCTAATTCCCTGACTACTCCACAGAATGGAATACCTAGTGTTTGTTACAACTTCCTGCTGTCATTCCAACATTACACAAGATTTAAGGGAAAATTAAATGTATAGATAGTCAAAGAAATTGATGCTTAAAAAGAAATTGATTCTGTTTAGTGATAACAAAAAATGCAAATTATCAGCAGAGATACTATGAAGTGAGACATGGCCAAGAGGGTGTATTTGTATGAGAAGGTCCCATAGTATTTCATATTAAGAAAAGGAAATATATCTTAATCCAAATAGTCTCTCTTAGAGGTGTAGAATACTGCATTTCCACTTTTGTATGGCAGGGAGGCTCTCTGCAAGGAAAGACCTCAGTAACAACCCAACATTCAGAGATCCCTGTTGATATATTAATACATAACTTTGCACCACAGTTCATCTAAGCAAAGCTCAGTCTTGCCTTTCCAATACAATTTGAGGTTGCCTGTGGAAGTTGTCTGTTATCAATTCAGCTCAATTAGGTTGAATTCTCACAGGGTCCAAAGATTTGCTGTGGTCCCATAAATGTTAATCCAGCTGTGTTAGCAGTAATACTTTCAGAGGATGCTGCCATCGTGCCCCTAAACAGGAGTGCAACAATAAATTATACTGGCAGGTGAGCCAAAGCCATTTTCAGACAAGTCAAACTTCCAAAAACACTTCAGTGATCTGGGTAATATCTGCAGTGCTACTCTATGAGAGATGTTAGGCCTTGTTGAAATCTGCCTCAACAAGACTCTAACCTGTAAAAGAGCTAAAATTATTGCCTAGAGCTAGGTCATTATTCTCACTGCATCAAACAGTACCTGCTTAAATATGTAGTCACAAAGTATGCTTTTATGCTATTTAGAGTCCAATCTATAGTCTCTAGATGTAGTTAAGGACCTAATGGACTGGATATTCAAAAACCCCATTCAGGATCTAGACATTCTATTAAATGCCCAGTGAAAATTAGGCACACAGAAATAAGAAGTAGGAAGATAAGTGTTTGGAGCTATCTGATAGAAAATAGAAATGCATAGAGCACTTTTTTCTAGACTTACCCTGTTTTCTAAGATTTCAGTATCAGACTCAGAACTGATACTTATATTAAGAATTTAAATTACTCCTGTAGATCAAGAGATGGTTGGGTTAGTTTCTGAATTCATAGTAATTCTACTGTGTGTTTGTGTTGTAGGTTTTGTTGTTGTTGTTGTTTAGTTTTGGGGGTTTTTGACAGGGTAACAATTTGATGCGAATTACAGAAGTCATTTACAGACAGAGGACTGGAATTGCAAGCATCTCTCTCTCAGCAATTGTATCAATCCCTGAACTACGGCACCTTGACCCTTTCTGCCCCGCCTCTTATTCCCACTGAATTAGGAGTTCATTCCTCCAAAGTGAATCCTGTCCAAAAGGAAAGCAAAATGCTGTCATACACAAACTGTGTAAGAAGTAGGAGATGAAGCCTCAAAGAGCCTCTGTTGGAAAAGAGAACTGTTACCCACTTTCTGAACCAATATTCTAAACACTATGCACTGCTATAAAAAGGAGGGCATCAGCATCACTGCTTTCACTTTAAAAGGGAGGAGCAAGATTGGATCAATTCACTACAAGAATGCCTGGAGTCACCTATTTTCAGCAGAGATGAAGGCTCTGATTCCCAAGGGAACTGAGATCGGCTCTGAGCCTGACTCAGGGCCTTAAAAAGCACATTTATTTGACATTCTCCATTTAGATTCCATAGTTATAATTTATACCATTAGCTGTTTCTTAATCCATGAGCTATAATTTATAACATAGGTTGTTTCTTTATTCATGTGTTTCCATCATGATATGCCAGCCTTTCTCATCCACTGTGGGAACACAAGCAAGTTGCTATTCTCAACACATATTTGTGACTTTGGTCAAAGTTAGGGTATTTTGTTTCCTTTAAGATGCCAACACTAATCAGTCATTAAACAAGTTCAAACAAAAAATTCCATGACTTTCAGTATTAATATTAAAACAACAACTGAGGATAAAGAAGCAGCAATTTTAAAAATTAAAATATAGAAGATATCTGCATAAATAGGGATGCTTGCTCCTGCTGTGAGAATCCACTGATTCTAGTGGAGACACCTGAAAAAAATTAGGTCCAAAATGTTTGTTTTATCTGAATTATGTTCTATTAAACACCAAACCTATTTCAATCTCCCAGGTCACTCTGGTAGAGAACTGATGATGGTCTGTGCTTAATTATAGAATATTGTCTGACATAAACCGAAATCAAACCTTTGTGTGTCTCTGTTAACCAATGAGATAGAGCAGATACATTTACTTCCCTCTCTTGATTTTAGTCAGATGCTAGAATGAATTTTTAAAGAAACTGCTAAAGTAAATAAAAGTGAAGAGCTGACTGATAAGGCCAACACTAAAAAAAATCCTTTGGGAAGATCAGCATCAGACAGGGTGGAACATCACTTACAATTCTGACCCATATTTGGTATAATAGCTAATACTTCTGTTTGAAAAACTCAGCTCGCATCCATCTACCACTAATTTAACTGAGAAAAGAAAGGAACTGGGTACTATGCAAATAAATAACCTTATGAAATAGAGAGAACAAGAGATCTTCAGACAGAGACACTCACCTGTAAATTCTGGCAGTGGGTTTAGTGATTGCTTTTACTAATTCCAGATTGTTTCAAATATGCCTTGAGATAAAGAAGTGCTAAAACACTCTGGCATATGTCATTGCTGCTCCTTCTGCAAGTCACTGAAATTAACTTGTGACTTAACTGCTTCCCAATACCAGCATTTCTCTCTTCCTGAGCAAAAATGAATGTACTGCACAATAGAACATATCTCCTATTATGAGCTTTCTTTTATACTCTGAGGTTTATCTCACTGTTAAAGATTTGAGCAGTCTGCACCTTTCCCTATCTTTTTATCCAACAGAAGTTAATAGAAACAACTCTGTTACAAAGTTTTCAAATCTTGAAAAAGTGCCGCAGGAAACAAATGAAAAGAAAATAAACTCTGGCGACAGTTTTCTTTCCAAAAATATCTGATAGAAAACGTGTTTATCAGCCCTAGTGTGTATTTATAAGCTAAAATAATTAAAATACAATATCAATTAAAGAAACAGATGTAGATGTGGGAAAGGACTATAGCATATGTTTAGAATCATGTGAGCATGTTCCTATTTGTGAAAGATACTCTGTCAACATTTTTTTAAATGTAAAGCCAGCATTTCAACCACAATTATTAAATGTGGCTACAGTCAGAAAAAGTTACTAGGCAAAAGTCTTATTCAGTAGATCTGTTCTCCATATGCAGTCAGTCCAAATGTACTCACTTAAGTGATAAAAATAAATTGTTACCATTTTTTACTCCTGTTAGTTCTGTACAGCCAAATACAGCTAAGAGGAAGTGAGCTGCATTCTAACTCCTGCACCACCACCAGATGATCTAGATGTCGGATCTGCATTATTGATGATACCGTACAAGCCAGAAAGCACACAGCTTGACTGTGCAGGAAGACATGATGCAAAGGATGTGGTTTAATTAGGCAATGGCTTTATTAACTCATCTGGCAGCATTACCCAGCAATATGTCACACAGAGCAGGTCATCGCTCTTTCACCAATTGTTCCAACCTCTCTTGAAGGTTGCTGTCAACTTTCTCCCTTCTAGACTAATTCCAGCTGTTGCTGGGGCCTCATCATATCCTCATCTATACCCCCAAGGCTGCTACCTGCATGGCCCACTGTGACCCTTAAACAGGTAGACAGTGACTCCAAACCATTGGTTTGATCAAAGTGTGTCAAGGACTTAGGTTTGTTTTTTCTTCCCCCTGGACCTCATGGGAAGCAGCAAACAGCACATTATATACAGCAGGTCACAGAATGTGAGTCACTGAGGGTTTCCTATCTCAAGAGAGCAATACAAGAATTAAATGTGGTTTCTCACTGGTAATATGTTCAATACTTCCTTGCCCATAGATTTCAAACAACACTCCTAAATTTCCCTTTGCAAGTGGGCTCTGGGAAATAGGTTTAGGTTCTCTATGTGAAGGTGAATAAACATTAGCACATGCTGCCAGGGAGGCTGTGGAGTCTCCATCCTTGGGGATATGCAAAAGTTGTCTGGATATGGTTGGAGCAAGGGGTTGGGCAGGATGACCTTCAGATGTCTCTTTCAGCCTCAACTCCTCTGTAATTCAGAGTGCAAACATGAATTGGGTGTTAAGTGGCAAAATACATACATGGCCTCACAGACAAGCTGCCATTCTCAATTTTATGCCTTCCCCTGCATCTGAGAAACCCAAAATTCATAATAAACATAGCAGTTAGAATTCCTGAGGAATTGTTGACCTTTTGTATGGATAATGGAATGCAACTGACAAGTGCATGAGAGTCAAAAAGCAGCTGGCCAGAAGTAACTTGATGGATTAAGAAAACACAAGCAAGCAAAAATTCACACAGAAAATCAGAAATCAGATCTTATGGCAACCAACTTTTCGCCTTAACCTCATCTATTATGCTTGGAAAAAAATATTTTCTTCCTCTCTATTGACTATTTGTGTGTATATATATATATATATGCACTCCATTCCATTTTTTGATATATATAGGAAAATATTGCAGGCACTAGTTTGGTATTTGAAACTGGTATTTAGAGGCCAGCTTCATGTGCAGCCCTGCTGCTTCCCTCATGACATATTAAAAAAACCACAGTAGCTACAATATGCTTCCACATGTTTAAGATGGTTTGTGTTTAACTTGCTGTATTTTCAATGAGGTACATTTAAAAGAAGAGGATGCCTGGCACCACATGCATAATTTTGATGAATAGACAAAACATTCTCATCTGAAGTATGCTCACTTTATTAAAAAGAGTAATCTAATCTTAGCCTTTATTCTGTTAAATCAGTCATGTGTGACCCATTACTAACCCACTAACATGGAATGTAACTCGAGAGCCAAAGAATTATTCCCACCATATTGCTTATCAGAGAACTGAAAAATAGGTATATACCATTTTTTCTTTTTTAATCATTCCCATTGGTGATTTATTGGCAAAGACACTACATTTGTGCATCTCTCTGAGCCTCACTCTTCATCTGTTAATTTTAATTAACTTCTTTCTATGTTTGCCTCTTTCGCATGCCTTATTTATATAAATTCATACAAAGCCAGCATGCCACCACACAAATATAAAAAACTATTTAGTGACTACCCAAGCAAAAAAGTCTGACACTGGAGGAAAGCCTGGCACTGTTTTCAGAAACAAAGATGAGAATCAAACACAACCTTTTTTTACCTGTTCCAAACAGTCAGCTGTCTGGAATTTCTAGACAATTTTCCTGAGGTCCACTGAAGTTCCTAGAAGGTCTGGCAAATGGGTGCTAGATTTCTGGGTTTATGGTTCAAGAGGGGAAAAAACAAATCCTAGTCTTGCTGAAGACAGCAGTTGCACTTATTCCTTCGCAGTTTAGAAAGTGCTTTGAGACAGCCTTAGAAGAGATGTACAAGAAAAGCTTATTACACTCATAACAGGGAACTGTAGAGTTTAGATCTTTGGAAATCACCAAACTGCTACTGTATGTCAAGCTTTCTTTTGGCAATTATTGACCTAATATCTGGCAAAAGAGCAGAAAAATATTGTTAGATAAATATTCAAAACTAGAATTTTGAAAAGTGCTTTTAAGACTGCAGAAGAAAGATGTTCTAAAGGACAGATAGAACAAATCTGAGTGAAAGAAAAGTTGCTTTTGGGGTCTTGGCTTTTTCTCTTTTTTTTTTAATTTCAAAACATAATTTAGACATTTATCAATGCTTTCTCCACCTTACCTCAGACAAAAAAAAATTGAAATTTTGGTTGCTTCAGTAATTATCTAGAAGTTGCTTTTGAACAGAGAGACCTAGGAATCTTCATACAATATAAAAGTTAGGTCAAACTAACCTACAGGTTTCTGATGAAGAGATACCATGGATCTTCTCTTAATTAAAGAAACCAAAAACAAAACAACAAATCAACAAAAAAATTCCCAATGCAAAAAAAAAAACCAAAAAAAAAAACAACAAAAAAAACCCAAAATAAAAACAAAACCCCAAGCTGTAAAATGTGTTCATTTTAATACTAAGTATCCAATTCATAGGAAAGAAAAAAGACAATAAAAATTATTTTACTAAATAACAGCTGTGAATAGACAATATTTGCCAAATGCAACTGAAGTGTTTCTGCCTGGATGGAATTGCTTTAAAAGATTAGCTAGAGAAATGTTATTCCAACTCAGTAAAGCTTAAACTATGCAAGAACCTAAAACAGCATTTATGCATCTCTAAGAATGCCACTACACAGTGGAAGTAAAATAAACAGGATGAACAGGTTTCCAGGGTTCTTATAAAGAGAGATGCATTACAACTTGTAGTGGAATCTTTTTAGCTGTTCTAATCATTAGAGCTATAAGAGACCCTGCTATTTATTCAAAACAACTTAAAGCAACTCTAAAGGTCCCAGTGTGATGTTTTCACTTCTAATTTTCATAAAATGTTGATAAGAGTGGAATCAAACTAGTTAGTTATCAGTCTTGATGTTGGCATAATGTGACTGGAAATGTACAATTTGTAATTACTTGAAAGGAAACAAATTACCTTTAAGAGGAAAACCATAGGTAGAAATTGCAGAAATTAGATGTGTTAGGCTGCTTTTTAAAAAAAACTAAAAGTACCTGTTATTTAACTTGCATTCTATGAGAAAGGATATGTATGCAAGGGCAAGTATGTACTAGTGGAAACACAGAGTTGATGGCTGAGCAGACAATTTTTATCTATAATTTCCATTAAAAACAATAAGAGCAAGTGACTGTTTCATGAGATTTATTCCATGTCTGAGTTCTTAGAAACATAATAGCAGATGAAGAATTGCCTGCTGTTAAACTCTCATTCAAAACCCCTCAAAATCAGAGCTTTGGAGTTCAGATTTTGAAAAAAAAAGCTCAGACACAAATCTCATGCAAAATCTTACGTCACAGATATTTAAGCAAGAGCTTAAGCGTGTCCCACCTAATCAACACAGTTAACCTTAAAGACACATTCTGATGGATTTGAGATCCTATGCAAGCACTTGGCTAACTGGAGATGGAAAGAACACAAGTCTCCAACCATATCTGGACTTAAATATGTCATGAAAACAGACAAGTATTTTTCTAGTCCAGAAGAAACACAGAACTTTGTACAATGACTTTCTTGGTTGTTGGAAAAGCAAATTCTCCTTAATTTTCTCTTCTACCGCTACTGTCTGCCTAGCAATCTTAAGGTGGGCATGTAGAATACTTCTCCTGAAGTGGAATCATCCTGGTTATTGTATTTTATGTTTTGTATTTTATGTTAGCAGACAACCTAAACAAGGAAACACTTAAAGTAAATTCTAGTCAGTCACTATATATCTCTAGACTCCAAAAGCCAGAAAGAATCACACCCATTGTTTCATCTGACATTTTCATAAATAAACCATAGAATTTTCCCCAGATGTGGAATTAAAGCAAATAATTCTAAAAATTCAAACAGAAGAGTCAGAAGAGAGGAAATTCTAATCTAATCATCCTGAGCCAAGATTTTTTTTAAGAGCTGTTCATCTTTCCCAGGGAACACGTTATTAAGAGCAGTAAAATTAGGGCTAGGGGACAATTCCCCTGTAAAGTATGGTGGCTGCAAAGGGAGCTGAACATGCTGAGGAGAGTGTGCAGCAACAAGATCACTGCATGAATTTTTTCCTGGATGATAAAAGGGAGGGACTGTTCCAAAACACAGCAATTGCATTCTACCGTAACCACCCCAGCCCAGCCTCATGCTGCTGAGCACACAGGGCTGCACAGACACTTTTCACAGTGTGGAATAGGATGGAAATTATGTCACATTGCTCACCTCCCTGTGACAGACTACTCACCATGATACTCCGTTTTTCCATCACACATTTCATCCTTTAAATGCAAAATATGGCCCTTTGCATTCCCTAAGCCAGAGACTATGACTCAAGAGGAACTTGAACTGTGAAACCACCTCCTTTCCATCTCTCATTCTTTGCTTATTGATTGGAAAACTAGGTAACTTCAAATCTAAGCAATTAATTAAAAAATAACCACAGAAACATCATAACCCCAGGACAGCTAAGAGCAATTTTTTTCCTGTCTGAAAACACAACTGTCCAATCTTTTATCTCTCTGAGTAACAAAGGGACAAAAATATTGCTTTACTCTTCCCTTCTGGGTGCCTGGGGTCTGACCCCAGCCTTCCCCACACTGGCATTTACTGAAATAAAGCACCCCTGATCCTAAAATCTCAAAAGCCAAAAGTCTAAGAAGGGATCATCACCAAACAATATAATGTTCTGAGACAGGAAATCTGAAGCTAGATTTCTTTAATCCTTGGCCTGTGCCTATACTACAGGGAAATTCTCCTTATCAAGATAAAAAAAGGTTTGGTTAGGTGATAATAATGGCCTCCTCAGAGCAGAACTCATTTGTCTGCACAAGGTGTGGCTGAAATGATCTCAAGGTGGAGCAGGAAATCTTATTGGTTATACCTTTTGCAAGAGCAAATCTATACTACCAGGGCAAAGACTCCTTCAGAGTCAAATTCAAATCAAGACAAATTCAAATCCTTTAAATATCATGGTCCCACTTCAATATTTTTACAATAAAACATACATGAAATACTTATAGTAACAAATATAACGAATTAGACCAATGAAATAAAGAGACAGAAAATACCTTTTACTAATACCAAACTTGTGCATTATATTTTTTGTCAGACTTTAAGATAGATCTATTTTTAGGAAAATGGCTACTGTTACGTGTTGTTGAAGTGAACTTTCTATCTACTCTGGGTGATACCAAGGTATCTATCTTTCTTACTTTCTAAGGATAAGGCAATTTCCGTTTTAATGACCATGACCAGATTGGCCCCACTTTAATCACTTCCTATTGTTTCTGTACATGGCAATGTTTAACAACTCATAGACTCTGTTGACTGAAAATTGGCACAAGGGAAACAATCTAACTCATCAAATGTAATCAGCTGCTAATTGAAAAGAAGTGGAACTTCAAAATTGTATGTCACCTTCCACTGAGTCAGTTTAACAAAGGCTGTTTAGTGGTTCTGTGAGCTAGAAGCTCTTCACACACTCCAAACTGTCCTCAGGAGTGGACATCAGTAGCTACTTGGTAGCAGAGGATACCACAAGTATTCCTGGAAGAAGCTTGTTTTACTTGGGAAATAATATTATTTTCCAAAAAGAACAATCACAGGAAACAGGCATATCAGAATGGATGCAATTGGCCTGAATTCCAGACAAGAATGGTCTGAATAAGACCATCCAGACAATAATAGGTCTTAATAAGGAAATGCCACTATAACTTTAGTTTCCACAAGTTATTCTGCATGTCCAAAACAATTTCTCTTAATAAAAGATCAACTTTAATATTCTTAATATCAAAAAACAGGACAGCTTCAGGACACTCCATCAGCTCCACTTCTCCATCGTTTGTACATTTACTGAAAGCTGTCTCCAGTCAATATCTGAAAACCATACTGCATGTCAATAGCTGGAGCAATGTATGTACAGACCATAATTTAGTTTTTCTAAAACTACTCTGCTTTCTTTAGCTAGATTTAAGAAGAAAACTTTTCACAAATCTCTGGGAAAGTATTTTATGACAATCCTGTACCTTTAACATTCATCTCCCTGAGTACCAAAAGACAGTACGTTTGGACAGACATTTGGACAACTAGATCCTTTTTCTTTCATGGCTGTTCATACAGACCAACTTCTATTCATGAGTGAAATGCTACCTACCAACATATTAACACCCACAATTTTTCATGAAGTAATGTAGTCTGCTCCTCAATTCATGAGGAGCATTATTATTCCTATTTTTTACAAGGAAAGAAAAAGGAAAAAAAAAAACTAATTCAGGGAGTCTTTCAATCTGTATTTCTCTACTTAGAATAAACATGACATGTAGAAATAGCAACAGTGATGCTATTGCAGATGTTCTGTCCTATATCAGGTCTTGGAACCAGAGACACTTTGTGTGGATTATATGCATGTTGCTATGTATATATGCTAAACACATATGATGTCCTCAGACTAGAATGTGATGTGAAAACTGTTGTGGGAACAAAACCAAAACTTTATGCAATTTAGCTGCAAACTACAATAAATTATAGCCTGAATTAGAAGAATTACTCATGGTGCCCTAGTATTAAAAGTAATAAAAACATTTCCAGCTTTTGAGAAAGAGTAGATTTTGGAAAGGCTGTTGTATCAAATCTAGAATGCAGGGATGCTGCTGGTTTGACAAGAAAATTTTATGTGGCAAGTAAGGAAAGGGGTCCTCAGTCATCCCAACCTACTCAAGCACCTTTCTACTTTAACTCAATTAAATTTTTTTTCAGAAAGTGTTAGGGGGATTTATTTTCACTCCATCAAAGAACATATGTGCTGAAACTTCAGATGTTGCCACAAAATTAGATGTTCATCCTTTGGTCAGATCTACCATAATTTCTTGCCTGAATCCTTTTCAGTGGTAATTGAAAACAAAAATGTTAATGATTACATGCAAATGTCTTTTTTTAAACTGTTGGCAGTTTAAAGGAAGAAAAGTTAGGGGTGTATTGCTGCTAACCAAAATTCATATGCTGTGTTAACTTTTACTGCTTGACTTCCTGAATTTTTTAGCAGGGGAAACTTCTTGAGACAGTGCCCATAACCACACCATTTCTGAATGAGTGAAATTCATATACGAGCAGCTTTCTAGAGCAAAAATGAAGGCTGGTATTTTGAAAAAAAGAGCTGCTGTCTTTGTGAACAAGATACAGATACAAGAAATATTCAGAACTGGATTTCGTAGGTATTTCAGTAGAAGAAGGATCCATGCAAAGCTCAATCTATAGAGAGGTTAGCAGTAGTGTGGCCTTCTCTCCAAAGAACACAATAAAATTTACATCATGGTTTGATGACAGGGAGCTCAGTAGCAGTGCTGGTTTAAAACTTCAAGGCTTTTTTCTTGCCTCTTGGCAAAGTTTGCTGTCAGTCTCATTGTGTTGACAACTCATGGAGCTGTGCTGTGAACATTTCATAGAACCTGAAAAACAACCCTCTCCCTCTTTCTTTTTTTCCCCAGATTTTTTTTTAGCTCGTAAGTTATGCACTCTGACTTCCTGCAAGAGACAGAATTTGAGAAGCAAATCTTCACTGTAGTACTCTCAATCCCCAGTGGGCTTTTAGTTATGGGACTGACACAGGCATCATGCCCTCTCCAATTTCAGACAATATCAGCCTGAAGAAACAGGATGATAATAGCAGACAATACCTCCTGAGAGCAGGCACTGCCACAGCCCCAAACAAAACATGACACCTACTTTAGCAAGCAAATAATGCCCCATAGTCTCTCTACAGAGATAAAATGGCCAGGCTTTTCCATCTCCTGCAGCTCTTTCAAAGGCAAAGGAAAATAACATCTTTAGCCAACCCCAGACACCAAAAAGGGATGGCATAAGATGAACCACATAAAGAACATAAGGAATTCTTTTGGAGAGTCCACTAGAACAGGAGGAGGTAAAGATTCCACCAACACTACAAGTTTCTGACAGAGGAGATAAAAAGGCACTGCTCACACTCTTAAATATTACAGGCACTACCTCCTTTATTCCATGTACTCATTTGTAACCAGATCTTGAGGAAGCTGTTTTTCCCATATATGCAGCAATTTTTGTGAGTTACAGATGAGAGAGGACCCTCTCAGAACCAAGTGTCCTAGCAGAATATGTCCCCTGGGGTTTACATCAGAAGATGAAAAGTAGAGGAGGGTTGTGTGGGGAATAAGGATAGAACTGTACTGCATTCTGGTGATTCGAGCAGGAACCTTTGTGACACTGTTATCGAGATCATTCCCAGGAGCAGTGTCTCAGCCCAACCAAAATACAAGACATCTGTATAAATTACCCTGATTATGATTTGAATCATAATGGAAGATTAATGGTAATTTAAGTGGGAGTCTCTGCAGAAGGTGCCTAATAAAAAAGTACATTCTGACCTGAAAAAATGCAATTGTCATGCTGTTGGAAGACTGTTTTAATATGCAATAGATATTAAGGCCATGAAAATAAAGCATTCATGCACCTTTGATGAAGAATGATTGTGGTAGACTTACAAAACTGTTATGCTAGAGACTGATATAAATCTGCTTCATTCTCTAGAGCTTCTGTATGAAATAGTCATATAAGAATGATCCATGAGGATTTGCAGCTAAAGGTTCAGATGAGGTTAACTTCAGTTGTGCATTCCCATGTCTTGTTTGTTTCTTATTTCCTCAGAGGGTCAATAAAATGTGGAATAAAGATTTCTAAACTGTCAGAATCACCAGCTCTCAGGCTACTGACTGCAGTTTTATGTGGAAAAAATGGAAGTTACTTTGCAAGAGAGCATCATTGCTATGGAAAGTTTTCTTTCAATTAAAATTAACTGACAACAACTTTGAAGGACAGCTGTGGACAAAATTACCTATCAGGAGAACACTACTCATTGGCATGCACTGGCAAAATAAAAATGCCTGTGTAAAACGAGGGGTAATTATTACGTATTACAGAGGGAGGGGTTGGTTTTATTTCCAAGTTTAAGATATAAGAAGTTTTTACTTTGAAAGTTTGAACCACAACATCCATTTACTGAGAATACAACAAAAACATCTAAAATGTACAACAGAGGATCCATTTCCAATTTAATTTGTAGTAGCTAATCCTATATCTATTACACCACAAACACATCATTCTATAATCAGAAAGAGAACACTAATTTTGCTGCAGATATGCTTCTTCATATTTAAAAGACAGGAGTTTTGCTTTTAAATTCAAAAGTCAGCTCACAGATAAGGAAAAAGTAAGCAAGACTTCTCAGATGTAGCTTAATGCAGTCATATTAAAGGAGGAACAAAAAGAAAGAGCCTACTTCATAGAACCATTTGCAGGAAATAACATGTGATATATTCTAGGAGATTTACTGCTTATGCAAAAAGACCCATTTATTAAATATGAATATGTTAATCTTAATAGCTTCCATTTTTCTTAGGCTCTCCTATGTTCCAAAAGATTCTGACTAAGAAAAGGACGGAAGATTTGTTATGATGAAAGTGGCCTAGCTCATAAGTGCCTTAATTAAACGAATATGATCAACTTAGAACAGTTTGTACATAGATGTATAATAGATTGTTTTATCTGTTGTCCTAAGCAGCATTTTTGTAAATATAAATTAAAGGTTTTCGTGGGAAACCACAGTGTATGTATTTTGTTTACGTTGTATATTTGACATCTGTTTGGTTTAAATTAATTTCACCAGATACTCCCTGTGTAGCACTGCACAAGCGTGCTTTCCATTTCTCATCTTCTGGTACAGCTCTGAAAAAGTAACAATGTGAGAACCCTTTTTTCACTGGAAAAATTACCATAAATCAGAGAAAAGTGCCACACAGGCTAAAGGGCAGAGAGAGTACCTGTAAGTTCTTTTAACAAAGTTGACAGTATTCTTTTCATGTTGCAGTAAATTTCAACCGAGATCATTAAACTGTTTTTTTAATGTTTCCAGCCAGTGTATGAGAAAAATACAGACTAGACTGCTAGCCTGAAGAATAGTGTCCAGAAGCACTTTGTTACCCTTGACCTTGTCTGAAAGCTCAGTTTCCAGAGACCCCTTGTCTTCTGAGAACTTCCTAGCAAAAATGCATTAACAATGAGTTCTGCTCTGTATCATCCTGCGACACCACTCGTCTTGCACAGAAATGAAAACAAAAATGCTTTCTTGCATAACCCACAATGCCATTTTCTTTTTGTTCCCATGGTCTTTGGTCTTGGTTAATATGCTTATCAAAAGAACACTGGAATGTTACCAGCTCTGCTTGAAATAAGCAATATGGCCTCTTAAAAGAAAATGAAAGGCTGTTCACTTCTCCCTTGATTTAACTATTTATTTAAATACTTTTTTTTTTTTTTGTATTAAGTATCCAACTAAAATCCTAACTGACAAATCAAAAAGTGAGGCTGAGGCTATTAGTGATAGTTCACCACAGGTAAATTTGGCCCAAGCACTTCTCTGTTTTGGTATTTGCAAGAATATATTCCAAATAAAAGCTCTCTGCAGCCTTGGACATAAACTACACCATTTCCACTGATCTGAGAGTCTGATCCAGTGCATCTGCTTTGCTGCCACATGGGCCTCTCACAGGGTTAATGTCATTTGTGTGGCTTGATCAATATTGAGAGGAAGGATCATTCTTTCCCTGCACCCATGTTTGTGAACTCTGACCGGAGCTGTTCTGGATTCTGCTGTCATGGAAGTTGAGGACAGAGTTAGACTTTTCCCTGCCCTTCCAGTGCAGTGCTTACACCATCCTGTTTGTATGGCAGATTTTCTGACCTGTATTTAAGCACTAAAACATGACAGGTAGTGCATTTTCTGAGAATTATTATATGTTTTGGATAGTATGATAAGGCAAGAAGCTGAAGACTTTCCTTTAAGTGTCTTTTTGCTATTATGGAATGGAATTTTTAAATCAAAAAGGGAGACAGAGTCCAAGTCCTGCACTTAGAGGACATTATTGACACAGCTATCACATCTATGAGAGCAGTCAGGAAGCTCTGACTCTGTTCAGACTTTTAAAACCATCCCATAAACAAATCAAAGGAGAATTTTACCTTCAAATTTTGCATGGATACTGCAGTGAGAACTGACAATGGACTCTATGTCTAATTTTTCTTCAGATATTATCAAGGAATTTGGATACAACTAAAGCAAGGCTTCGATTACTTTTGCTTTAATAGTGTGAAGTGGCTGGAATTTTATTATGATTAAAAAAGAGCTAACTCAGCATGCAAAGCTTAATCTTTAATCCCAGGTCAGCCAGTACTAAATACAGAATACACGATGAAACTTTTGCTGGAGTTTTTGCTGAGCTTTTTCTAAGAACTTCAGTGTACTTTTATGATATCTAGAAAATTACTGCTAAATCATGAAAAGCAAAACTTTAGGCTGATGAATATGCAGAAAACTGTGTTTGGAAACTTATTTACCCATTATTTGTTTTATTAAAAAGTTTCAGCTGAGTTTACCTGTTTACCTACACATATTATGGAATACAGTTGTGCTGCTTGTGCAGATACTGTGAAAATAAATTAAAAATGAGCTAGGGTTTTCCTGGTCACTTTTATTCATTATCAGCAATATAAAAAAAGAAGAGATTTTTTAATATAACAAATTCATTAATCAAACTAGAACTCAAAATACAATATTACTAATTACTTTCTTAGATCTCTGCCCGGGTGACACCATAGCCTAAATTTACCCTAAAATACTGGTGCGTTTTAAGTTTAATTTTATTATTTTTTTTGGGCTTTGTTATTCACAGTGTGGAGTCTGAGAGAATTTAGAATACAAAATAGCTTCTAATTGGGTTTTCCAGCTAATACATTCTCCCTGCACATCTCCTGTCACTCCCCAATCCTTTATTATGAAAGGTCAAACAAAACTTCTCCCTCTGGTCCATGACATATAATTTTACCATCAGGATAACCTAAAATTAAGCTTGTAGCCTGCAACCTCATTTAATCAAAATAAATTATCCTACAGTGAGCCAGCATTTCCATGTGGGTTCTGCAGCCACTCTGCAGGACTTGGCCCACCACAGAGCTAGGTCACGATGAATGCTGGCCACAAACATTCCAGGAGGTCAGCAGCCACAGAACTCAGCTTCACTGGGGCAGAAAAATGCTGTTTTCCTACATCTGGTAGCACTGGCTTTCACTTCTGACACTTTTCCTGAAACCTGCCCAGAGGGTGGACTTGTGACACTTTTCTTGAGTACTGCTCTACAAAGAAATTCAGATTGTACACAATACTGCCAGTAAAGCATGAAGAGGAGAGAGCGAGAGCTGAAATTCTAGAAACGTCTTTCAGAATACAATTTCTGTTTATCTGTAAATAGGCCAGAATTCCTGGTAATTTTCAGCTGTCAGAGTTTAGGAAAGAAATTTTCTCTTAATCTCTCATAAGTGAAGTCCCAATGTTTTCTGAAGTCTTAGGGGTTTTTGATTGGTTTTGTTTCCAAAAGAAGGAAATTAAAGTGAAATTTCTATATAGGTCTAAAATACATACAGATTTGCAGCTAAATTAACGTGCAGCAATCAAAACAAAAACCTAAACAAGTTGAACAAGGACTCTGGTGTTGCCTGAAGCATATCCACATATTTACAGTGCTCTAACAAACTTCTCTTATGCTGTTATATCTTAAATAAAACTGACTACAACAGAACTTTCAAACTAAAGTTATGTCAGACCAGCAGTTATGCCTTATATTTTTCGTAACATCCCTAGATCTTCCTCTATTGGCCATCTTAATGAACTGAAACATGCACATGAATCTAAGATGATTTCTCTTAAGACAAACAGCTACAGGACTAATTATAGGTCTACAAGTAATTTTAGTGAAGAAATAGCAGATATTGTGGGAATTAGCATGAGGTGAAGAAGCAACATGAAATAACCAGGAAAGAATGGTAACACACAAGCAAGAAAAATATTAGGTGGAATATAAGGAGAATTTTCTGGGTTTCCCACTGCTTCCTACAGAATACTACAAAATTCCCTGGGTCCAGAAGGATCATTCATATTATTTAATTTTCCATCCATCTTTGATCAGATACGATCAAGCATATCCAGTTTGCTCTTTGCAAAACAAAGGAAAACAATCAAAACTATCCTCCTCTCACAATTTTGCACAGAATTGTGGGTTTCAGATTCAGTCCAAACACCAGGCCTTGGCATTTTAGCTCCAGACACACAATGCATGGTGTTGAGCATCTATTAACATGGAGCTACGCACATCAGCCACCATTCACACGTGTAGGGAGTGGATGGATCAGAGTCTGACTCTTAGTTACTTCTCTACACACATAAATTTTGCATATTTTTGAAACAAGTTTTCTTCAGCTTGAATAGAAATTTAAAGACATTACCATAACACATATTACTCATACAAACTAAGAACCTTAATAGTTTTAAGCACAACACCCACACTGCTTCAGAATTCAGTAACAATTGGGCTTTAATCTAATTTTTTATTGGCCCTTTAATGACTGAGGCATTTTTTATCTGAATTTTGCTCCTTAAAAGATACATTACCTTAAGACTGGACAATGTGATGAAGAACCTATTTTTTTCAGGCTTTTTACTTGGATGAGAACCAGTGTGTTCCTATAGAAGAGCATTGAATAATCATGTGCAAAATAGGACCACCCAACATCTGTCTATATTCACTTGGAAGTCAGTTTTATATTTCTCTGCTAAAGGATTTGCAGGAAATTTATACCGAATCCATGGGTGGGGTGGGATAGAATCCTTCCTCTTTGCTTAATCACATTCAGGGAAAAGTGATGATCCATTCTGTCTGGTTCGCTCCATTACTCTTTCTAAAATTAACTCACATCTGACATTATAACATATGTTAAATATTATGTAAGTGGTCTGTTCTATATTTGGTTTATTCAGTCATAAATCCTGGCATGCACGCACACACAAAATAGTGCTGTGAAAAAAAAAAGAAAAAGAAAAAGCCCACACCAAAATCCCCCACAACTTTGTGCAGACAAAATCAAATTGGTAAAAGTTGGATTATTCCCCCCAAGACCATCAAGTAGCTGTAGTAATCCACTGACATGAAAACTCACAAGATGTTATTCACAAGGGAAAACATTTTGCAGGTGGATATATTCTTTTACTTGTAGAAATGGAATTTTCACAGTCCAAGAGATCTTAAGAGCTACAGTAGTTCATGCTGAAATAGGCTCCAGTCTGGCATGACCAAGGTGTGTCTGTGAGCATGTGAAAGCCAATACACAGTGGCCACAACAATGAGTTAGGAGCTCCTTCCTTGCCTTTCTTACTGGTCTCATTTTCTATTGGTTTGCCAAGAGTATAAAGACATCTCTATAACTGCAAAAGTAAGGTTTTGGCTGGCAGTAAACTTTGGTTTTCTGAACTAGTCTTTCAGTTTTCCCAGAATATTTCCCCAAAAGCTGTGCACTGTTTGGAACAAAATTTTCAGCACTGTCTAATATCAATATTATTGGTTTCATTTGATTTGGCATGTCTTAAATAAAACAGAGACACTAAATTATACATAGAACATCGTTTGTATTCTAAGGCTACTGACTTCTCTTTCTAACCAGTTTTGAGCTATTTAAGAGGTGAAGGATTTCATACCACAAATGCTGTAGTGAATGTGGGGTCTAACAGCTGCAGAAATGCTTTGACAGTAAGAGGTAACACAAAAAGTCTGTCTTCCCTTCTGCTCCTTAAATACCATTTTCTGCAAATAGCTTGAAAGAGGTTGCTTACAGGGGTGGCCCTCCAGGGACACAGACAGCTACAGCACAGCTGGCAGCAACACACTGCTTAAGGTTGTTTACAGCCATTTCAATCAGCTGACAGCAAGGTGCTTAAATGTCTTCAGCAGAGGACTTAGATTGTCCAGTCCCTCTGTTTCAGGAGTTGCCAGGAGCAAGAACAACTCAGAAAGTGAGATGTTGTCTAACACTCAGCTCTGGATCAGAAGCAATTATCCAGAAACACCTGCTCTGCAGTTCTTCTCCTGGCAGCTCCCAAGGCCTTGTTTCTCAGGAAGGTGTGCTCACTTTTCCTCGTAAAGCTCCAGAGAGCAGTCTGTGCCTTTCTTTGATACAGATGTCAATTCCTCTGGCTCCAGACTCAAGCACTTTTCCTGTGCTTTTTGATGGTGTGGAGGACTGATCCTGATGTCTCAGGGTTTAGCTTTTTAATTTTTCAGATTTTGTACTGCTTTAGTGTGTCGTTCTGATCTTCATGTTAGGGAATAGTAAGCTCTCTTTACAGAGTAGGGAGACAAAACAATTCCTTCTCCAGCTGGGAACCAAGCACAAATGATCCAAATTCCAAGCCCAAGAACATAAATAACATGGACTGAAGAGAGAAGAACAAGAACAGTGGGACTTCATAACCTAAAGCTGTAATTGGACAATTAACTCAAGTATGCTAATGGACCAGAACTTATAAAAGTGAGAGACCCCATGAGTGGGTGACTATTTTGTGACTATTCTGGGTTCAACCTGGGTGTAGTCCTGACTGGGCTCTTGTAGTGCCTGAGGTGTATGCATTGAGGCCTTCTAATGAATCCCTACTTTATTCTTTAACTCCATCTAGTCTCTGTTCTAGGTCAGCCTCCTCAAGGCATCAATCCAACTTCTAACTCAGATAAATATTGTATGGACATTTCAGGAACAGGGCAGAATATACAGATCTGTCAAAGAAGCTTTAGCAAGTAATTAAAAAGCTTTGAATCATTAGGAAGGGTATCTCTGCAATTAATCAGTTCCTCCTATCACAAGCCCTGAACTGAAAGAGCTGTTCTTAAAATGTGAACAAAACCACAGGTAAATAAGATTTGTTATGTAGTGAAAGTTATCCAAAATCTACATTTACATCTCCCTTATATCAAATTATCTCATAGCTATAATTATCTTCTAATTACATATTTATTTCTGAATTGAAGTAAGTCCAAGCCACATATAATTACTTCTTCTCTTGGTCACTGGTGCTGAAAAAAACAACTTTATAATGTTTAAAGTCACAAAGAAGTTTTCATATGCCAAGGTTCACACTTAGACAGGAAAGCAGTTTCAAAAGAGCACCAAAAGACTTATCCTGACCCAGATAACAAAGCAGGACATTGTGAGGACCTGTTTATATTCAGCAGCAATTCAGGGCTGAACGGATGGTTCATATACTAAAGTGATTCCATCATGTTGAACTACTGTATAAATATTGGAAAACAGTGCCACCATCATTTGGAATGAGAAATATTTTTCTTTTTCTCTTACTACAATATGACAGATGATGGTCTAACATGACACCTCAGGGTGGCAGAGATCACATTTTAGCCAGCACAGGCTGCAGGAGTGAGAACCAAGCAGGTATCAGCCAGCTTTATCTTTCCTGACAGGCAGCTGAGCATTCTACAAATGTTATTCTCTTACTGCAATGGGAAACACTTCAAACACAGCATATGCAGAGCTCCCAGGCCTGGTGTAGCTTGTTTTAAGAACTGAAACTACCTAAGCTATCGTGCAACAACAAAAGCTACTCTTTAGCCCCTAAAATTTTCCATTCTCTTGTTACCCAAAATCAGCCTGAGCTTCTTGCATGGGCCTGTTTTCTCCAGTATGTGAAAAGTTGACAATTATTATTAACTGACCTAATACTGATCTAGGCTCTAGTTGCTGCCTAGTGGGCTGAGTCACACAGAAGGGAACTAATTATCATAGAAGGGAGAAGAGAGATTAAAAAGGCACTATTGGAAAAACAGTATTGAAGAGCAATACCCTGAAAGAACGAGATAGGTAAATACCTAGCCAAAGGAAAAAAAAAAAAATCAAGAGTTCTGCTTTGACTTAAAAATAAGATTGGTACCATTAAGTAATCTGCTGTAGCATCTTGGGAACAAATTTCATAATATCAAAGATACTATGCATTCCAGCTTTACATGTAAAAATATCTGTTACAGCAACATAGCTCACTGTAGAGGGGAAAAAAAAGATAAAAACTCCCATAAACTTGTAAATTAAAATGACAGAGTAAATTATTTCTTATAAATCCCTGCAAAGTATATTTAATGCACAATTTAAAATCACAGGAGGCATAAAAAAATGAATATTTGCAGTATGGAACAAGTGAAAGGAACAAAATTAAGCCTGGGTGGGTAGCCTTAGTAGGGTGGAGTGACAATGATGAAGAATTATACAAGGAAGAAGGGAGCTCACTAGGTCCCTAAATAGTTCACATCCAGATGCTTTAGTATTTAGATTTCTTTCATATGTATAGAAGGTTTTTAAAGAAAATGTAATTTTTATTGAAGGAGTGGGATAGAGAGAGCAGGAAAAGGAGTAGAGCAGTCATTGGGTGGATGCCACCTAAACCAGGCATTTAGACTTAGTTCCATTTCATTTGAATTACCCCTCTCCACCCTGGCCCAGCTGACAGACACACACGAGCACTCAGACAATGTACAACACACACAGAAGTATAAAAAAGCTGCTGGCACAGGTGTTATTCCAAAACATACAGAAGGATCTTACTGAGAGCTTTGTGAGCAGGCTGACTGTGCTGAGCAGCAAAATCACAACCTTTTTGGTAGCTATTAAACTCGAATCAACAAAGCTTCTCTAGCCCAAGCAAAATGAAATCACAATAAAAAAAAAAAAAACCAAAAAAAAACCCAGAAAGCAGCATTACAGGTTCATCTGCTCCAGGGTTTCAACTAAAACGTCTTTCTACTGTTTTCAGTCACTGTCATTTATCAGCTACTCACTTTAAGACACAGTGTGCCTTGAAGCTCTTTGTTTAAGGCTTTTTCTGAATACTGTATTCCTTAGTGATTCTAATGTAATATAAAGGCGTAAACCTGCTCTTCCTCAACATAGAGACATAGTTCCCCTGTACATATACTTTTATCAGTCTAGCTTCATGCCAAATAGGAAAAAAACACCTGTCAGTGGCATATCCACATTCACAGATATGAATGACTACATTTGATATCACCAAAAAGAATCAAACCTGAAACATCCTACTGCAACCCTAACTAGCTATACCAGAATACAATGGATACAGACCACCTTAGTCCAGATAATGCGTAGGAAGATACATATCCTAAAACCAACAAAATGTCATTTTCCAGGAAACGTTTAGTTAAAAATGAGGAATTAATTAAATTCTGCTAGAAAATAATACAGGAAAACAGTAACACCCATTATAACTTTTCTTTTCTTTTTTTTTTTTTTACAGAAGTCTCCAACAAAGAAATCATTTAATAATAAAAAGTTAAAAAACAGCTCTAGAGAGACCAATAATCACACTGGTTATGAAATACTCAGGAAGAGGTAAATTTCACAAACCCACACCCAGAAAAACAGATTACCCAACATTAGCAATGCTGTACTTGTATACCATGTCCCTCAAAAGTCTAATCTCCTGAACAGATGTAATTGACTGACAACAGCCCAGTGCCACCTTTGGTTGAAGCCCATCAGTTCAGCAATATATACAAACCACATTTTTATATTTCTCACTAATAATTTCTAAGTAATTATGATGTTCTTGGCAGAGTTTATATTTTTACTTACATTGGATTCTTGGAGTATTGGATTCCTATAGCAGAGTACAGCACAAAAATCTGTTCATGTTTGATCTCCTGTTCACTTGTACAGCAGAGGTTTGCTGAAAGCAGGATCAAAGATTACTGAACTTTTTTTCCTTTTTCCTGTTTTCCCTGATGACAATTCCACACCAGCCTTTTTTTTTTCTGTTGGGCAGCAAATTATTTTGTACTAGTCAACACCTGATCTGAATTTGTGAAGCTAATTAGCAAAATGTCTACAGGTGTAGAGCAAACTAAGCAACACCTTTTCATTTCCCAAGAATGTTATAATTCAAGTAAACTCCCCAGAAATAAAGCTCTCAAAGGCAATAAATCCTATTAATCTGAATTCTACTATTTTGTGTTGGCATTGTTAAAATAGTCTTTATATCACATGGCTATAATTTGTACTGGTTGTGGACTGTTTTTCTTTACTAGAATGCAAAATATGTAGGTTAAACAAAGTTAGTGATAAGTCACTTTACAGTGATATAGTGTTTATTTTTACATGCTTGTGAATTCACAATTAACGTGCAGAAAAATTGATTTATTGTTTCAGTATGAAAAAAGATACTGAAAACTGATTTAGTTCTGGTTTTCTTGCAACAAAATCTGGTGGTTCTGGATGGCCATTAGGAAAGAAAGCAGCTTTTATGGAGGTAATGCATGTATAAAAAAGCACTGAAAACAGACTCAGGAAATCTGTACTGCGGATGGACCTAACAAAACATTTCTAAAAGGAAATAATTATAAAAGCAAAATAAATTTTATTGTCTCTTTCAAGTGTAATACCTCCAGATCCTTAGTAAGCTTCAAAATAGTGACATTCATGACATTCAGCATTTTTGATGTGTTCCAATGAATTGTATAGTCCTGTAATGGGAGCATATCTTATTCAGCTTTATTGCCACAAAAATGATATGTTAAAATGAAAAAGAGAAAAGAGTGGATAAAATGTAAATTACATGAAATAATAAATCAAAGACCTAAAGTCTGACATTTAGATTTCTGGTGGTCCATATGTTTTACATATTATGAAACCATCCCCATAAACAATTCTTGCTAAAGAATACAATTCACATTCTTCCTAAACCATCCTATCTCATTTGTTTACAGTTTTCTTCTCAACAGCTTCATTAAATTGAAGACAGCATGAGCAAGTTGAAACAATTCATAAAGAAAAAAAAAGATCTCTATTAAATAATGTCAACATCAAAGGCAACAATAAGTAATCTCCTGCAAAGGGAAGGCTGTGAAAGCATCTTTTGAGCTGGTTAAAAACTGGCAATTATCAATTTCATTTTGACATGAATGAGAAGGAGGAATGTTCTGTACATGCTTTAATCTTCTAACATATATTTTATAACAAAAAAAAATTCAAAACACCTTAAGATATATTTGGTGAATATTTAACTAAGTCTGTACTAGCACTAACAAGTTTGCACCACTGAAAGCATTATGCCTCATGTCTTTGCTTTATCCTTTAGTTTTTGTAGAATGCTAGTGGTTTTATTTAGACAAAAATAGGTCATTTGGGAGAGGTCTCTCTGCAGGAGTGCAGGTGGGTCACAGGGTGCTGGGCAAGGGGCTGGGTCACATCACAGAGAGAAAACACCTTGTGCCACCTTTCATTGTCACTGTAAGGCCCACAGAGTTTAATAAAATAATCATGAAATATCTGATCTGACTGACACATCATCGTTCACAGGACACTGCTGAAACAGCTCTATCCCGCCCACAAACCAGCTGATCCAAATTTTTCTCATTTTTAATCTTTGATAATAATAACGGAGTGAAAAATAGAGGAAAATACAAATTAATTTTTTTTGCTCAGTTCTAATTGCTACTTTATAATCATATTCTTTTTTTTTTCCTTTCATTTTTCTCTTATCTACAGAAGAAGACCATTCCAAGACAAATAAATTTACTGTAGTTGTCTAGAGGACTTTCATATTTCAAGAATCTTATATTAAAATTATGGTCAAATAAGTTAAATGCTTGTAAATTGAATTTTAAAAAAACCTGTAAATAACAAAACTATTTATTTCCAATTGGAGGTGTTAGAGACCTCTATATGCATTGTTCATCTTTTCCAAGCTGTTTAACACATGTTTTGCCTGCTTTCTAATCATCTTAAGGAAGATTAATAGTAATGGTACCAATGTGATTCTATCTCCTCTGCAGATTCATCTTCACACAATACACAACACTTCCCTAGAAAATGTGTTTTAGTAAGGCTGATGGGGTGAGATCAAAAACTCAGAAATTACCCCAGACAAATTTAGCCTATTAGCAATTTAGCAGAAGAAAATTTACTGTGGCCATAAAAAAAAAACCCGTGGTGGTCAGCTCTGTCAGATCTGGAAAGATTCATTGAAAACAATTGTTTTGAAGGGCTTGTGTGAATAAAAGCTACTCTCTTATCTTCAGGCTTTCCCAGGTGATTTAATAAAGAGTAATTTTTTTTCCCACAAGCCTCACTAAGGAAGGGTGCCAAATTAGCCTTGCACCTCAGTCATGGCTTATGCAGAAATATCTTGAACTTCACCAGGCTTTTTACTTGACATTCAAAATGGATAGCATTGATTCATTTAGATAACACAATTGGCACAGCAGAGCTCCTTGCAGAGAATAGCCACCCTTATCTTCTGTTTTATATATAAATACATAAATGTTATTGCTTCTCAAAACCCCCAGATTTTTGACTTTATCATGCTACTTTTACATAGGACTAAAATGGTTTAGATGCTCTTTGATTAGTGATGTGAACTTTGCAAGGACCTTTACAGCAAGTCAGAAGATTCTCTCCATTTTTTTTCTGAATTTGGAAAACCATGCATGTAGAAGAAAAAACACAGAACATGCACTTTGCAAAGCTCTATACAGAAAGGCAACTTATATTCTCATAATTTGTGTGTATGCATCCCACACATTTTATTGGGAGGTCAATCTGAGTCAAAAGCTGCTCCATTATATGAACTTTAATTTGCATTGAAAAGTGATTTTATTTGAGTCAAATTTATGATCACTGTGCGATCTAGGTCAAGAATCGGCAGCCACTCAACATTTTCTTATAAACACATTAAGTTTTCAACCATTTTGTCTTTAACTCCCTCTATATAATTACCTCCTCCTTATTTCTATGCACACTAATTGATTCTCTAAGGATCCACATTTCTATTTTATCACATAGGCAAGATAAAATGGAAAAATACAACAAATCCTTGGTTTTTTCTAGATCTGTCTCTGCTTCCTACAGTATTCAGTGCTACTGTTTTCACAGCACAAACTGCCATTTGTGGATATTATTATTACTACCATTTATGGATCTGTAAATGTAGCCCTTCTGTTGTCCAAGTTTAGCCACTTGTCTATCAGGAGTGAATTGTTTTAGGAAAAACACTAAAGAAAGCAAAAATGTACTGCAGTAGTCACAACATATGGATGAAATAACAAAAGTTGGCAGGCTCAAAGTAAATAGTGATTTTTAATTTATTTTTTTTACCAGACTGAAAGAGGCACTTTGTAGATTTCTTATTTAAAAATTGGATCCTATATATGATAAATTTACCAGTGCCCTCTAGCACTTGTTACCAACTCTACACCAAAGTCACTTTCTACACCTCACCACTTTTCTTTATGCAATCATTTAAGGAAGTGTAGAGCTTTCTATTCCAGTTACACTGATGCAGATGCTTACTGTAGGTGGCTGTAGAGTTGTGGAAAATATTTTTGTCACTGTATTACCTGACCTATTCCAGGGAAAAAATAGGTTCAAATCAGATAAAGATGAGAATATAGCTCTAAATACTCTTAGTTTGAATAAAAGCTGTTCAAAGATGGAGGAAACACTTTTACAGTATTTTTATTTAGTATAGTACAGTACAGCAGGAGCACTGTAGACTCTTCCATGCTGCCTGGCCAACATGTCTGTTTCTCACTTATGGGAGTAGGAAAGTTCCATCTCTTGGGCTATTTAATCCTCAGCATCTTTGCCAAGATCGCCAGCAAAGCTATCAATTATCACATCACAAAAAGAGAGTGAACAACCATCCTGCAGAAGCTGGCATGAAACCATCAGCTCTTTTCACATACCTCTTCATAGCTATCAGATGGTAGTAGTTTTGGGTTGCTACTGAATTAAATACTTCAACTGCTCAATTTTTTGAGGAAAAAAGAAAAGAAAAACTTAGTCACAATGATGTCACAAGGTCTTACTGGAAGTCCATCGCGTGACATTACCCAAAGCTCTGATGGCTCCCATATTTAGACATATCGGTTTCTGTTCTTAGTGCAGCATCCTGATCCTTCCCATGAATTTCTAGGTGGGAGCCCAGTGGGTCAGTGCCAGGAAGCACGCTGATGCTTGTTCACCGGAATCCAGAGTGCTGGCGAACACTGCGCTGAAACTCTACTTAAGGGTCTCAAGTGTATTTCAGCACACTCAGGGTATTAGAGCTTTATATCATTTGAAAGAATCCTTTATTTTTAGTGCTAAATCAACAAAGCTGTTAGTGTCATTTTCAGTCAGACTGTCATCTACTGGGAATTCAAAATTACACTCAGCTGCAAACTATTGACACTCCTCTTAACAAAAAAATGTTTTTAATAAATCTTTACATTAGCCTATGAGATAAAAAAATCTTTACCATGAAATATACAAGTGTATAAGTGTTTTATGAAAGTTTTATTAACTTTACAAAAGAAGAATTGGCAGTGAACCATGAACATCCTGTACTCCTAACACGTGGTTATAAATTACATGTTCTTTCCAATAACATCTGAAAAAGAGACTGTAATTTAAATTTCAAAACCACTTGGCATACCTACTATATAGTGCTGACATGAAGTAAAGGGAGGATCTGGAGAGACTCAAACAAAGAGTGAAAATATAAAGACATCCTTAGCTAAAAAGCTGCTGATGAATACAATTCCTTTCCAGCTGGACAGGGATCAAGTACTTGCTTGTCATATCATTCAATGCACTGTTCAATCAGGGATTCTTCCTTTCAACAGAAAGAAAACTTAAGTGCTGCTAATCATCCCTTGTAGAACTTTATCTTGCAGATACCTTCTTTATGTCAGGATTTCTCAATGACCATTGCCAACAGTAGAAGGATCAAAGTTGTTATTAAACAAAAATGCCTTCACTGATGGGGGAAAGCTATCTTCTGTCCTCACACACAAGATTTTCAGCTACTAGCAGCTTAATGATATTTGGTGTGAAGTAAAGAAAAATCCACATGAAGACTCTGAAGAAAATCTGTAGAAAACATTTTACTTCCCATTTCTAGATGATGATGACTGCTCAATATAACCTATTTATTCTGATTTCCTGTGGGAAGATATATGCCACTTCATCCATTTAAGGATGTACTTTAAAATGATAACACATTCAAACCTGACTTTTTTGAATAGACCTACAGTTTTCTGTGCCACATAGCAAACCATACTCTCATATGGTATGGCATTTTTAAGTCCTAGAAATGTCTTTAATAACAGACAATGCATATGCTGACAGGAAATGTAAATTTTTTGCAAGCAGACTGGATAAGTAATTTCATGCAACTCATCCTCACAGTGCTGTCTGGATAAAACTGGTTTTTCTGCCTCCCAGCAGTACGTGGAAAGCCAGAGAGAAGCTTGCTGCCAGTTGGTTTAGTGGCTTGAATGGAACACAAGCCTGGAGAGAGAAAGCCAAGCCGCAAATAATCATGCAACATCAAGATTCCTTAAGACCAGTCCTTAGCACAAAGCAAACACAAGAGCACCCCTGAGAAGATCAAGAGAGAAATTTAAAAGCCCAAACAAAAAATATTAAATAAGTCTAAGATTAAACCCACACCCCCCCACCCCCCCGGCCGCTGCTGGCATGCAGCTCTTTTGACAAAAAACAAGTAGCAAGATCACCAAGATTTTCTAACAGCATACTCACTAATTCTGCTGAAATACTGGTCATTTCCAGTTGTAGATCTATTTTTGTTAGAGAACGGTAAAAACAATGAGAAAAAGGACTTCATTTAGAAAATTGTAAACAGATTGGGCAGGTAACTCTAACTTACTCCAGCCCCTACAGTGATGTAATATGCTCTTAGAACCATGAAACATCCAGTTTGACTTGTGAGAAAGCACCAGAAGACAGGACAAGTTCATGGGATAGTTTGGATCAGGTAGAAAAACAAATTACAGAAGGAAAATTAGTACTACCTCTGAAGAGTGTGTTGGGAAAAGTGATCAACATGTAGTAAAACCAGTGCACCTTGCTATGGTGCATCAGAAACATGTTGGAAGCTAAAACAAAATTCTGTTCATAGCAAAGATTCACAACATCGAGTCAGCAGCTACAGAAAAAGCCTGTATAGCAACTGAAAATACAGATAATTTTTTTCAAAGTCTATGTATGTCACAGACCTGATGTTTTGAGTCCTGCAAATAACTGATGTTTATATCTATCACTTATTTTGAAGAAGAAAAAGAATAGCTCGATTTCAAACCATAGTTTTACAAATGTGTGTTAATCAAGGAGTTGAGGAAAACAGAATTTTGGTCATTAGTATTTTGTTCAACATGAGGATTGAAGCAGTTTGCCAAAGCTATCAAGATGGCAGATTTTTATTTGTGGAAATATGCTTGGGAAAGTGGGCTCCTCTCAGATCACTCACATTAAAACATGGCTTAGAAGACAAATATCAAGAAGATGTGATTCACAAAAAATTATCCAGTAACAGAAACAGTTTCTCTGATGCCTTAACAGAATTATGGGGCCAACAGATATAAACTGGATGTTAATGCTATTTTGATACACTACAGTGACATGAATTGGAACAATAACAGTGAAATAAAATATGCAGATATTACTCAACCAAAATACTTTGCAATTCTGGAACACTTCAAAATCCTAGATAAAGAAGAAAAGTGTTGGAATTTCCTCAGAATGCAGTCCCTTTACCTTGCTGGTTGCAGTAGTGCTGCATTTTCCACCACAGCACTCGGTCATTTTGCTTCATAAGTATTGTTTTTTCTAGAACACATATGTTTCTCTGTTGATCATTCATTGCAAGCTTAATTTTGGATTACTGTTAGAATAACATATGTTGGCAATGTGAGAACACCCTTTCATGCAGCACTTGAACAATGATGTAGGATTTTAAAAAAGGTTTTCTAATTTATTTAATTTATATTAAAATTGGGAAATCTCAAAAATTGAAAAAGAGTGATATTTCTTCATTTCCTGAAAAGATCAGTCCTATATTTTTCTCATTTCCAATATATCCAATTAATTTGCTATTTTCTTATATAGTCTTCATGTCTGAGGACCTGGTTTGACAGTGCAAAGCTGATGGGAACAATGCCAACTGAAATAGTTCCTGGGCACCATTTTTATACAACCATCCCACTTCTGAGCTGAGGTGCTAAAACCCTTTTTGGAACTACTCTGAGGTAGATCAGGGAATTGATCTAGGTTACAAAAAGAAGAAAAAACAAAAGGCTGAGGTAATTGAGAAGAAAGATGAACGACTTAAGCTGAAAGATTGAGTCAGGGCTCTGCTATGAGTACCATTGTGCTTTTTGCCTTTTAAAATCTGCCAGGAGCTGCATTGAAACAATCAACATGGCCACACTGGTGAATGTGTCCAGCCTCCATCAGAGAGATTCCATACTTAGTCTCTGCTAGGCTGTAAGGGGACAGTTTTTAATTGCTTTAAAATGACAGAATATGTCGAGCTTAATTTTATTATTGTGGTGTTTAATATTTTATTTAGTCTTTGTTCATTGATGAGAGAAACAGAAAAATGTTAAATACATAAATAAAATGGAGGGAAGAATAACAATAGTCCAAAACTTGAAGTCTTTGCAACAAAAGGATTTGGATGCTAGGAAAATATCTGCCCTTGATTGAAGACCTTGGAACCTTCGACCAAATAAATGAATTTTTTCCAGTTCTGAATAAGTGATGCTTGCAACAAAGTAGAACTTGCCCTTCTATGAAATGTGTTAAAGGAAAATATCATGCATATAGTGAGAATGTTGGATTTCAAGGGCATGATGTTAATCATAGCAGATCACAGTGCTATGGCAGAGACAAAAATAAAAGCAGCAAAGACAAGGAGAAACATGTACCACGATTTAAAATAGAACTCCCACGCTTACAGCAGGATGAGATTGATGTATTAGACACAAAGAACTTCTGGCAAGTGACCTCTAACACTTATTATATAAAACACTGTACAAAGACTGCTGGCAAATGAAGTTATTTCATATGAAAATCGGTCCCTTTTTAAAAACCTGTGTCAGAATGACTATCTTTAACAATAGCTCAGAAACAGTAATGATAATGTCAACAAGTTACAAGTAGGAAAGGAAAAGCAGAGAAGCATTACCCATGACTTAGCAGCCTGACTAATCATTCTAGAACTGAAAAAGAGCAATAATGAAAAATAAATTATTGTAATATCTTTATTAATTTCTAATTTAGGTTCATTTTGGAAGATATAGACTATAACTACTTCTGCAAGTGATAAATTTATTCTGTGCTTGGTCACATGAAGCTTGTCTTGCAAAACAAAACAAAGATATAATAAAACTTATTATCATTTTTTAAAAAAATTATATGGAAAGTTTAGGGTCAAAAAATGGAAACACTACAAAGTCTCTATGACCTTTGGTTTCAAATTCCTTATCTTCACACCTGAAAACAGAACAGCTTCTTTTTGCTATTATGCCAGGAAAAAAAAAAAAGTAAATGACAATGGTTTAGTAGTTCAACATATGAAAAAGGGTTATTACGAAGTTTAGAAGATGAGCCAGACATTTTTTTCCTCTGAAAAGTAGTCCTGTCAGCATATCAGATTTATAACTACTTCCTTCCTTAGCCATAGATATTTCACAAATGAAGAGAAAGAATAAAAATTATCTGAGACACCAAGAATCCTTTTCTAGTCTTGACCAGATTATTTAAGATGGCTGCAAATCTGAAAGAGAACAAAACATGGCACAGAATATCCATGGATACAGAAAACAAAGAGGATTTACGGTACCACGAGTCAGCTTCCTAACAACAGCTAAAAAATATTTTTAAGCAATAGCTAAGACTCTTGGTTGAAAATTCCTCCTCACTCAAACTCACAGCAATATTGTTACCATATCTTGATGGAACTCTTCTAGGTGAGATTCTTTCTGATCTCCTATTTTTGGAATCATTTCTTTGTATCTCCCTTCAGAAGAAATGTATCCTGGACTTCACCATACAAATAGCAGCATCCATGCACTAAAAAAATAATTTTCTTCTAAAATTAAAAAAAATGGATTCTAATAGAATAAGTATTTTGGATTTGAAAATTTTACAACTATGGCCATTTGCCAAGTTTTAACAAGGTACTGACTTGTGGAAAATCATTGTTTCCAAATCTTTCAAGGGAAGATGAAAAATAACTTGGTAGTTTAAAAGTTGGCAACATCAGTGCTCCAAAAGGAAAGCAGGTAATAAGGAGGGGGGAAAAAAACACCTACAGCCGTTCTACGTGGCCCGACAGAGCTTCAGCATAAAAATGCAATCCAATATTCTGGAAACTGTTCACAATTGTTCTGCAAGAAAGTTAATGATGCTTTCCTAAACCCCTGCCTTCTCTCTCAGTCTAAGATGACAGTAGAGCTCATAGCAATTCCTTGTAGGAAGCTGCTTAGCACATCATGTATCAGTGAATACTTTATTGCCTTCTGTGATATTACTGATACAAGAGCCTGTCCTCTTTCCATCCGCTTCTTATCACTAAATAGGAAAATTGTAATAAAAAATATTACCTATCTTCCTAAAGGATTCAGATTTGAACATCTAAAAGCTGAATAAAAAATATATTAAGAGTTTTTTTATCATAGCTACTCAAGACACTGTGCCCAAAGACTTTAGGACCCCTTTCATATTTCCCTTTGCCTGTCCATAAAGTGCTGAGTGACCTATTTGAGGACATTACAATAGTAACAAATGCCACCAGCCAATAGTAACAGCATCACCAGACAAGGCTGTACTACCAGAGTAAATCACAGAACTGAACATTTGTCACTTCTGACCATTTCAGCGTGAAATAATCAAAGTTATTTTCAGAAGTTCAGTTTTTCTTCCAAGGTACTTTTTATTTATGATGACCAAGTTATACACAAACATTTCTGACATCTATTAACCATCTGACATCTATTAAATACTTTCAAACAAACATTAGATTTGATAAAGTTTTGGATAAGCAAGACTTTTTTTAGAAAAATTAATGAGAATAGTTTTTCATTTAGAATAGAGAACAATAATACAGCAATTGAAACCTCCTCTGAACATTCAACTGTTTCTAGCTTTCTTTTGTCTAATTTACAATTTGTCAAAACAGCTTCTTTTACTACTTTTGTTGTCCATGTCTCTCCAGCTGTACCTAGCAAGATTAGTGCTCCTCACAAACTTCAAAATTCATTGCAGCTGTCAGGTTATTTCTTCCTTATTCTATCCATGTTTATATATTTTCTGGAAAGATACTACTTTCCAGAACATGAGTATTTGATATTATTTACTTTTTATAACCTTCTAGCTCACCCTTATTTTTTCTGTTTACTTAAATCTCCCTGCCTATTCTTTCATTAGTATCTCTTCACTTGTGAAAGAGGACATTAATTCCAGAGCTTTGTAAATATGTTTTTATTTACACTATGGGAATGCACAGATCCTAGACACCTGTCATGTAAAAGGAACAGCATATTTCAGCAATAAAGGAAAACACTCACATAATTCCAACCTTTTTCCTTGCAGAAGAAGACAAAGGCAATGAGGAAATGAGGTAAAAAAAACCTACCAACCTAGACAAAACGTAACTGTGACTGATATAGCTGACTTCAAAAGTGCAGTGAGGATATTTTAAAGCATTACAAAATATTCTGGAAGTGTATAGGTAGTTGAGAATGTTAGTGAGAACGCTGTAATCTTGGAATAAAATTCTGTTCTCCCACATTCTGACTGGAGTAATTTTATCTCAGATGTGTTTTGCATAAGATGTGGAGTATGTTTTAATCAGTGAAGTATTTTTTGTGGGTTCTTTTTAACATCATAGAAAACAAAATGCAAAAATTAAACATTCACTACAGTAAAACAACTGGAAATATCTATGACTATCAGTTCCCCTTCTCCTTAAATTCAGTTACCTTAACAACTTTATGCCATTTAATCAAGAACATCACACAACTACTTAATTTTATTCTAGATCGCATTAATGCAGTTGATTTTGCCGTCGCCTTAATTTATGAGTCATTTTAACCACATCAGCAGACCCATGCTGTGAATCACAATTTGTAACCTTTATTCTGGTTCCAGTTACAAACAGCAGAAAAACAGCCAGTAGCTTTCATATGAGTTACTTACCAGTAGAGTGGAACTTCCATTTTTGGAGAAAAAATGTCCAGTTAGGAAAACATTTCTCCCAAGGAGAAATATTTGCTATTAAAAGGCCTGGAATAGAAACAAAAATGTTTCATCCTGCTTCCCACTATTATCTGGATACCAACTAAGTTCAGAGCCTAGATAACACTGCCTATGATTTAAGTTAGGGGAAATTAATGTTCTTCCTCTTGTTTATGTCTCCTGCTACCACAACACTGTTCTGCTCTTGACAGTGTCAGAAGAGGCAAATATGCAGGGCAAGATGTGTCCAAAATCCAGCCATTACTACTGGAAGAACAGGACACAGAGAGGAAGAAGTTTCAAAAATAAACAGAGAGAACATTGAATCAAAGCTAAAGGGAATTTTATGTAAGATGTGGTCAATAATTAGCATTTGCAGCTGCATAAGGGGTCTGGTACTAGTAAACATTAATAAAATGACATGTTATGCTTTTATATTAATTTTTCCTTACAAATGTCTGTTCTTTTTTCAAAATATGATTGCAAAGTTTTAGGTGCTTTTGATTAAACATTTTCTCAATATGCATAAAATAATCCCTCTATTTTATTTTTAATTTCAATATACAAATGCAATATATATCTGCATGTGGTCAAATTTTGACAATGTATCATTTCAACAAAATCACAAGTTTGAATACAACTGATCAAGAATGAGTATTTACTGAAGATGAACTTTGAGTAGAATGATTCAGCAAGGTAAAACTGAAAAAGCAAATCAATAACTTCTAAAAATATAAGAGACATTTTAAAATAAAAATACACCAAGTTTAGATATGCAAACATACCAGCATGAAAAATGTTTTATGCATTCAGTAGGGCGAAATTTACACTTTGTTTGTGAGAAATTATATTTATAATTTAAAACCACTTGCCTGAAAACCTCAAGGAATATTGCCAGTTCAGTAGAATGGCCACTCTTACCAATCTGCATCCACCAAATGCCGCTTTTTCTCCTTTTTGTGCAAAAGGAAAAAGTTTTCATTTCCTTTTACTAACTTGCTAATGGATAACCCTAACAAGGCAGAGTTACATGGTTAGGAAAGATCAATGGAGGTGTACAAATATAATATTTTTCCCATGTTTTTATGATGACTACAACAGATCCTTGAGCGGAATAGAAAAGGAGAGGATAATATGTAAAACAATTATTGCAGTGAATGATAGAACTTCGCTAATTTATGTAGCAAGAGAACCTCCATATGCTTCTGAGTGTTTGGTAGGAGAAACCTACAGTATATCCTCCTGACAAAAACTCATTACTTCAACAAGTTTAATAGAAATTCTCAAATTCTTCTGGAAGTTTGCTCTAGTGGTCTCTAGGAGAAATGCTCTCCTCAGTTTTCCTCAGCTACAATACAGGACTTTACCAGCTCCATAAAAAGATAAGGCTATTTTTCTGAACACTTTGATTATGATACTTCCTAAGAGAAAAGTAAAAATTTAAAATAAAAATACTGGGGGAGATGAAACTCATTTTCTTTTATTTACCATAACCTGAAACCAGGTCTCCAGGGCTGAAAACTCACCTGCTATTTCCCGCCAATATTTCAATCTCACAAGCAACTCAGTTGAGAAATGCAGACAGGTAAAAGAAGACATAAAAATGCCGAAAGCAAAACCCACACTTTTACTTCTACTGCAAGCTTTAATTCCTATAGATAGGATTTCCAAAGCCTGCTGGCCATGGAAGTTGACAAATGCTGTGTTCTGCAGATGTAGCTGCAGTAACACAGCTGGATATAATGCTCTGTGCATCTGGTGCACAGATGTTTGATTGTGTCCTTGGTAGGTAGCCAGATTTTGAAGGATCCATTTAGTTCTTGGAGTGAAATTGAAAGAACAAGAGAACAGTCCACTGGTAGTAATAATACTCCACATTTCTCTTAACTGCCTTAACCACTCTCCCTTTCCCTATTAAGCTGAGTCATGGTAGTTTTCTATTACCTTTCTGAATGCAGGATCTAGAAGAGAAAAATTAGTTGGAATTGAGCAAGCAAAAAATCAAACCTCCACTTGAAGTTCTTTGCTATCCCAGAACTCTTATTTCAGCCCCTTTTTGGGAAGAACTCCATCCAAACCTCTTCGGAGACAATAGGGGGGAAAAAATTAATGAGCTTTGGAATCAGCCTGAAAAAGTGGGAAATGACTGTTCAACCTGAGCAATTTCAGCGCTGTTATCGCTGCTCAGCTCTGTCAGAAAGAATTTCTCCTTCTTTAAATTACATGCTTACTTTACCCTGCATAAATTACCTACATTTTACCAATGTTTTCTTCAAAATGTTTCAAACTTTGGTTTCATGTTGGTTTTGGCTGCAGATTATCCTTGAGCTTTGCAGTGAGCTGTATGCAGCATTCCAGAAATATGTGTAGGAACTTTACAATATAAGGTACCTGTTTGCTCCTGCTAATAAAATCTCTGATTCTCTTCCCCTCACCAGAAGTGAGGATCCTGTCAAAAGGTAACAAATCAGGAATAAAAACATAGACTTTAGAAAGATATACCTGACTTTCTCGGAGTACGTTTTGTTTTTTGGATCATCCATTTTTCTGCAAGACACCTTTATCCATGTGATTATGTTGCCGCCGCAATAGTAACTACAGTTCAATTATTAAATAATGGCCATGGACAGAATGCTATAATTGTGTGAATGCAGCTTTTAAAAAATACATTTACAGTGATGGAAAATGAGGTGCAAAATCACAACAATGTATTTTTATCAGGAAAAAAGAACCCAAAAAATTATTTAATTGGACTTTTAATTTTTGGCTGAACTGAGATACTTCTCTTTTAGCAAATTTTGTTTCAATAAAATTTAATTTTGGATGAAAAATTATCAGAGGAAACATTTTTAACTAGTTTTATTAATATAACTGATCCCTTAAGCAATACTAGGATCATTAAGAATATAACAATTACCTTGCTGTTACCAAATTCCTTCTAGCTTCTGCCAGCTCCCTGTCTCACACTTCATGGTGTCGACCTAGAAAGACAGTAAAAAAAAAAAAAATCCTATTGAATAAAAAGTGTCAGTGGGAATTCCATGCCTTCATTTCCCATCTTGGAAGCTGTTTCCACTGCTGGGTACTGAGCTACATTAGCTGATAAAAAAGGGAGAAATTTTGTGTTTGGAGCAGTCCAGCTCATGTACCCGACCTGTCCTTTCCTACTTCCTGACCTGTCTGCTGAGACAGAAACCAGAGGGCTGAGTGGGAAGAGCTTTGTTGAGAAATGAAACTCAAGTTAAAAATTGTGACTTGGCACCCAGGCACGTGAGATGTATCATTTTTGAAATTCATTCAGCCCTCAGACTTTAAGAGCAGCTGAAGAACATTGCAGTGGTGGCTTTCATCCATAAATAAAGTTACACATTTAACAGTTGGGAAAGCATGCTAAGCGAATGCTAAACATCCAAGGGGAGAGGGAATTTTTACAGAGGGGGGAATCTTACCTTCCTGAGAACATAAGACTCTGGTCAGAAGCTTAAAATTTATTAGAGTATAATCTAAACCCTGAAGTTTTATATTCTGACAAGAACTCTTCTCCTTTTAAAATAAAATCGATAAAAAAATTCAATTTTTCCTTCTCTGAAGTTCCATGCTTAGATTGCATCATTCAAACATGTCCAAACCAAGAAATAAAACAGATAAATCTGAGTGATGACAAGAAAGCAGCAGTGGCACAACAGCAACTTAAACGTTGCCCAAATTTTTCTCAACAAATTTGCAATGCTGGAAACTGAAATGTTTTAGATATTTCCCATTTATTTATTTCTGAGAGTGAGATCTGGTCCCATTGAAGCCAATTTGAAACACAGCATTGTTTTAACTTGAAAAAAATTCTCTGCATTAGAAATATAATTCAGTCTGCTCATGGCATAAAATTCCAGAAATTTTAGATATGTTTAGGTTAAGCAAATATATTACCTTCCAAAAATTAAAAAAAGTCCCATGAGTGAGTGAAAAGTAGGAAAATGGAAGCTGGGAGAATCTTTCCTTTTTTGCTCCCCTCATTTCTTACTTTTCTCCTGAATTCTTATTCAAAAGAACAAACTAAAAATAGACATAGATGCATAAAATTTGAAAGTTCTGTAGAATCAGAGGGTCACTAAGGTTGTCTACAGGACAGATTAAAGCAGTTTCCATACTATATAAGGGTAAAAATAATTTCTCAGTTTGAAAAAGGCACGAGAAAAGTTTATAGAAACAGGAATTAAGAGGAGAAAGTGAAGAAGAAACAGTTTACTTCTCTTTGAAAAAATACAGGAACAAGGGAACAGCCCAGAAAATAACCAAGTGGGAGATTTAAAATAAATCAGGGTACATTTCCATGGAGCACATTACCACGCTGCAAACCTCAGTGCCACGGGATGTCATGGAGGTCACACAGATAAAAAAAGATTGGACAAGTTCATGGAGGATAATTTCACTGATAAACCCGGCAGGAATTCTGGAGCAGGGTATCTGCTTGCTGCAGCTGGGATGCTGTAACAACAAAAGGATCACTCCACAGTCATCCTTTACCAAAAATATTTTGTAGGTGTCTACTACTAGCCCTGCTTAGAGACTTAGAAATGGTTGCCCAGCCATGAACCTAATCTCTTAAACCAGCAGATTATGGGCATATTTGTAATTATTGCTGTTTCCTCAAATAGATGAGAAACCAGCCTCCCTTTTTAGCCATAGCAAATTAATACAAGGATGACAATCCAAAATGAAAGGAGATGCCACTTGGAGTATTTATTCCATTTATATGCATACATCTATAGAGCACAACATATATAAAACTTTAAGTAAGTTTTTCTCCCTCCAAAATCTGTTCAATTACACTAAAATGAGAAACAGCACGCTCCTCTTTTGAGCCTTTGGAGTCTCCAAATCATTTGAGAGCTGTTCTTTTAAAGATATGGGAAACCTACCAAAATACCAGATGTTTAATCAATACTCTTAACATTTTGGAAGTCTAGAGTGTGGAAAGGAAATGTCAATTGAATCGCTCTGGAAAATCAGATCTTTTGATTTTCACAGTCTGCAATGCACAATATTGACAGTGAGAAAAAGTTGGCTTCTTTTTCAAAAATACAAATCTGTGAGCAAAACTTTTGCCATCTCCATTCCATAAATATATTTGCTTAAAAAAACCCAACACCATAAACAAACAAGATCTTGTGGAGTTTCTTTGGAGATTTTGCCTGCCTTATGAAATGTAAAATACTCCATCTTATTTCCTAGGTGGACACTTGCTTAGAAAGGAATGTATTTTCAACTTCTGAAGGTTTACAAACTTAACATTTCAGAATTATATATCTTTACAGAAATGAAATAATATATGTACAGAACTACATTCTATACAAAATAGAATTCATGGCAGCTAATTATATATATAGATATATGTATACATGCATATATATTAAAATATTTTTAATTAAGCTCAAGAAATCTCATTCTGTGTTAATGCATAAACCAGATATTTTAATACCTTTTTTTTGTTTAGTTAATACTAAACAGCAGACTCATTTAATCATTATCATTGCAAATTTTTATGTTGAAGATGAGGATTCTATTATACAGATTTTATTTTTAATTAAAAATGCTTTTTTAAAATATTTTTTTCTTATTTATAATGGACTTTTACAGCAGGACATCCTCTTCTGCTAACTAATAGATGCCAAATGGCAGTTTCTGACTTCAAATAGGTCAGAACATGTTTTTTGCTGCATGAAAAAGTCTCTTTTGGGTGTGCTTTTTTCAGAAACATCTCTACATCAAGAATTTAATTCCAATACTTCTCCACTTTGTAAAAAACAAGCTCTATCATGAGCATATGTATTCTTCCATTTAATACAGAAGCATCATTACTTCAGTCATTTGATATTTTCTTCTTCCATTGATAGCATGCCAAATGATATCATGCTAGATTTGCATGAAACACTAGAAATATCTTTGTAAGATCTACATTTAATCAGTATGGGAAGGAGAAAATATATTCTTATTCAACACATCAAACAAATGGCCAGAAACTGAGGTAGAAATGAAGAAAACAGGTTCAGTCATTTTGCTATGCCTTTTTAACTTCTTTGCTAATTTGGTTGACTCATCTTTTCAATGCATAATCACAGTTTGAAGACATCTCCATTATTACCTGAACAGGGTAAAATCTAGCAATGTTGATACTGGGGTTCTTTACTAGCATCCCCTAAATAACCTAGCATCTGTCTCAAATTTTCTGGTTTTATTATAAGCATTTTTGGTAGATTTCCTAGAGGCTAAGAAAAGTTTAACACAAAAAAGTATGACAACTCTTTTATGTTTGTTTAAAAAAAACCAAACCCACCAAAAAACCCAAAAACATTTTCCCCAGTAATTTTAAACTATACTGTGGTTCTTACTATTCATTTGGCTTTTTTTTTTTTCTTTAAGAAACAAACCCTGACACAGTTTGAAAAATCAGCCTAATCTAGGACTAGTGGGATTTCATCCAGAGGGACCTCAATGACCTCAAGATATGGGCCCATGGGAAACATCATGAGGTTTAAGAGGAGCAAGTGCTGGGGTTGCAGCTGGGTCAGGACAGCCCCTGGTACCAGCACAGGCTGGGGATGAGCAGATCCAGAGCAGCCCTGCCCAGAAGGACTTGGGGTGCTGTGGGTGAGAGGCTGGACATGCCCCAGCCATGGCACTCCCAGCCCAGAGAGCCAAACGTGCCCTGGGCTGCACCAGAGCCCCGTGGGCAGCAGGGCAGGGAGGGGATTCTGCCCCTCTGCTCTGCTCAGAGCCCACCTGCAGCTGCATCAGCTCTGGGGCCCAGCACAGGAAGGACAGGGACCTGCTGGGTGAGTCCAGAGGAGGCCACCAAGATGATCACAGGGATGGGGCACCTACAGGGAAAGGCTGAGAAATTTGTGTTTGTTCACAAACGAGAAAGCTCTGAGATGACCTAATTGTGGCCTTCCAGGACCTGAAGGGAGTTACAAGAGAGATAAACAGACTATTTACAAGAGCATGCAGTGACAGGACAAGGGAGAATGGCTTCAAACTGAAAGATTAGATTATTAGATATGAGGAAAAAATATTCTTTAATGGAAGGTTGGTGAGCCACTGGAATAGGTTGGCCAGAGAATCTGTGGATGCCCCATCCCTGGAAGTGCTCAAGGACAGGTTAATTAAAGTGCTGAACAACCTGGTCTAGTGAAAGGTGTCCCTGCCAACATCAGGGGTTTGGAACTTGATGGTCTTTAAAGTCCCTTTCAAACCAAACCATTCTACAATTTTATAAAATGTACTCAGGGCTGTGGTGATGTGCATATGTATTCAGAATTCTGTGGTTTTGTGACAATTACTATTATACAAAAGGGTATAAAGAGTAGAGGAAGCTAGTTTTTCAAATAAATTATATCTATCTAGCTGCAACCTCAGTGCTCTAGAATTATAGATCCTTATAATTCTGTAACTGAGGCTCTAAAAATAACCTTCTCCTGGGCATGTTAAAACTGCCTGCACTGTGGTAACAATCAACAGTCTAACATGTCTGGCAAGGATTCCTGAAGTAGATATTCCTCTAATTATTCTGTCTGTAGGTTCTCTTGTGGTGGGCATTCTCCAAACCTACTTAAACTTTCCAAAACCCCACCATATCCAAATAACTGTTTGTATGTGAACAAAACAGAGTTGGCAATATGCTCTCAGGATGAAGGAGCCCTAGGGTTTCTTAGTCTAATAATTGCATCTCTATCTCAGTAAATGTATTGTTAAAGTCCAAATAATGGGATATTTCTCCAGCTATGAAGATGTAGATTACATGACATGATTACTTCAATTTCTTTCACATTTCCATTAAATAATAGGTTCATGGTCCTCTGGTTAGAAAGTTCATACTGGAAGGCAGAGGAAGAGCTACAGTTCCTGCTCCCCAAAATATCTGAGTATTTCATATTAACTATTCATTGAAGCAACAGGCAGAGCATTCATCCACCTTATATTCCACACCACTATCCCAACCTACGGATCATGAATTCCACACTTGTTTACTTTTTCGCTTGAATGAATATTTAATTATGTCATGGTAACAGAACATATTCCTTATAAACTGCTTCTTAGAGCTCTCACGTGTCAGACAAAAGTGAAAGAGCCAAACTCCATCAGGAAGCAGTACATGCATCACTGCACCACACACCTTGTGTTGTTAGTGCCTGTACAACCAAATGCTTCCCAAGATTAAAAATTAACTCTTTGCATGGTGGACTAAAGAAACAGAAGAAAAAAATAAATAATTCCATTTTTATAGTATTTTCTCTCTAAAATCTTATACCATCCCTAAAATGAGAAGCTTTAGGAAACCACTTCTAGAAGAAACATCAAGAATAAACTAAGTCATAGCCATCTCAGGTAAAATCTGCAGATCTAACAGAAATCAGGAGAAATCATACACTGAAAGTTCAAATTTTCTAAAATTAAACTGGCAACCTCACTTGAAAATATATAAACTTTTTTTATATGATCATCAGAAATATGAGATTTCAGATTCATGAGTGATTACTTAGTTTTTGTCTGTCAAGGTGATCAAAATAATTAATGGTAAGGTTTTCACAATCTTAGATTTTGCTCAGGCTCAGACCTAAAAATAAACTTATTGGAACAGAAATATGGGAAATAATCTACCTTAACTATGACTTGATTCTCTGCACTAATTACAATCCTCCTAGGCTTATTCAAAGGTGAAGAACACACTCTTAATGTCCAATTAGAATAAGAAAATATATAAAATACTCAAAATTACTGATGCTTAGCTCAGTTTATGTTAGAGGTAGTGATGGTAATCAACTAAAATCCATGAATGTCAAGTATAAGCTTATAACCCACTCCAATCACCTTCAGTGTCACTTGCCAGATTCTCTAGAATATCTAGTTGTATTCCAGATTCTGGTTGTATTCTGGTTGTATTCCAGGTTCTCTAGAATACAATCCCAAATCCCATCCTCAACTACAAAGAAATGATAGAGGGGTATCTTCAGCACTTATATTTGAGAGATGCAGAGTCCTAAAAGATCAGAGGTACCATTTTAAAGGAAGGCACTGAATTTTGCCAATATTTTGCAGGGCATGTTTACCCTGGCCTTTTTTTTTTTTCTTGTGAAATGGCCTATTCTGCCCTGTTGCCAGTTTTTTTCAAGGATGCTTGACACTTTATATTTGTTTTAAAGAACTAGAAATATACTTCACATTTATTAGGGAACCCAGGGACTTTAGGCCCTTTTGCCAATGGACTATGACTTTGTCCAGAAGAAAACTCATAATCACTTTTTACAACTGACTATAAAGACATTTCAGTTAATTAGCATATCTGACACAATTCTTGTATCATGCAAATCCATTCAGCTCTTCCCTCTGTGCAGTTACTATGGCCAAGAGTAAGGAAGATCAAAGCAGTCTACCAGAATGACCTGTGTGTCCTGATACCAAAATTCAACAAATTCAATTATGGTATTAACTTGTGCGACCCTAAACAGACACACTATTGAGTCAAGCCTGGCAGAAATACACACTAAATATTACCCCACAGTGACACTGATATCCCTAATTTTAAACAGACTAATCAGACCAAGGATGACAAAAGTGTTATGCAGGATTTACAGTCGGGATGGGTAAACACAGAAAGAGGTTTATTCAGGTACATGTTCTAAATTAGTGGCCAAACCCAAAGGTAAATACATATTTCTTTACTCTATGTTTGTAGCTAGTTTGATCTAAAACATCTAATGTCCTTTGTTTTCAAACTCAGATTCGGGTGCCTGTAAGTTGAATGAGGCAGTAGCTGACATGGAATGATAAGTGGAAAATCCTCCTTTTATTTTCCTTTGTTGTGAGTCAGATTCTGCTTGCATCGAGCAGAGAGAGTTAAGAAAACCTTCCTGGGCTCCTACTGGACTTGGCCTCACCATTCACAGGATTCTCAGAATTCACATAGTGACTGGGTTGGAAGAGACCTTAAAGATCATCAAGTCCAACTCAGCCCCAACACCTCAACTAAACCAGGGCACTGAGTGCCACATCCAGTCTTTTTTAAATACATCCAGGGATGATGACTCCACCACCTCCCTGGGCAGACCATTCCAGAACTTCATCAACCTTTCTGTAAAACACTTTTTCCTAATATCCAACCTATATTTCCCTTGACGCAGCTTGAAACTGTAATGGAGGGGAGGAGGCAAACCACAGTCCCATTCCCTGAGGGGACATTGTAGCTGTCAGCTGGAACTTCATAACCAAAGCAGAGCATGGACACAGGACTGCATTCCTGCCCTAAAGCCTCTGGGAGGCCAGGGCTAACAGCATCCCTTTCCCAGAGGAGGTGGGAATTTGCCACTCGGGCGATGAAGGAATGGAGATATGTGAGCTTGGCTGTGATTCCAGCTGAGAAGTGGCACCTGATGGCTCAGAGGCAATTAAGAGCCTCTCTCAAACGTGACTCTTGGCTGCAACTCAGCAGCTGTTCAAAGAGTAGAACAGAGCTGAATGAAGTGGACAAACTTACCCCTCACCATGGGACCCATGCAGGTAAAAGCTGTAACGAGAGCTTAGGTAATCTGAATACTTGATAAGTTAGAGTACAAACTCTGTCTTTCTGCTGGGTTTAGCAGAGGACATAAAGTTTAAATCTCAGATCACTACCCTAACCAAAACACCTGTTTCCTGTGGCAGTAATACTTTGTTTTATAGTACCCTGACAACCAATCCTCAAGAGAACTCAGCATGCCAACTTCATTATAAAATTGATGAATTGAAGGCATTTAGCACCTTACAGGACCCATGATTGGTAAGAAAGATTTAGACTGTCTTGTTATCATGACAGACAAGAAACTACAAAAACCACAAGGAGAAAACAGACCATCAGTCATCCAGTAATTATATAGCAACTGCAAGGCCATTTAGTTACTGTGGGATAAGCAATAGAATGCTTAATAATTTAACCAATTACCATTCATTATAATAGCCAGGTTGGCATTTGATGATCCACAGGGGTCTTACCTGCCTCCTCACATACCCAGCACTCAGTGTTGCCATAGTAACGCTGGTCACACCTCTCCAGTTCAACTTCTGTCATTCTTCTGTATAAATTCCTGCTTCTAGAACTATCAAGAATAGGTTTACAAAAGAAGTAGAAATTGTATAAGGCACTGCTGAAGACCATTTTTATGGCACCTTTGGATTCTGACAGGTGTGCTATTGACTCATCCAAGGGTCCAAAATTTGTTTTCAATGTTCTATACTTATATGACTGATATATTTAAGGCATAAATGGGAAGGTGCTGTTCTGCTGGCCACAAGACTAAAATCTACAGCACTTACATTGTGGTGCATTAAAATGACTGAACAAAGCCTTCATCATGTTTTTTTATTGGCTAACCTATGCATAATGACAGTTTGCCTTTTTTTTTTTTTTGATGGTTGTAGTGATTACAGTCACATCTGGTGGATAAATATCCTACTGCTGTTCTCCTATAGAAAACAGCAGTTAAATAACATTCAGAAATCTTTGAGTGTTTCTATTAAACCTAACAAACATGGCAGTGCCTTGCTGTAGATTTATGGGGTTTCAGTTTTTTGCTCTTTTTTATTTGTGTTGGGGGTTTTTGTTACTTGTTTATTGATTTGTTTTATCTATTTATGTTTAGGTATGCAGGCATAAACTAAAGGACACATGAAGTATTTCTACACAGATTCACTGAATATTTCCATTGTCTTTGATAGACTTAGTGTGGTATTTTCACTCAAGAAGAGACTCGCAAGAGATAAAAATTATATCTGCTCTAACTTCTTATTCAAGAAGGGAAATAATGGCTGCCTGTCGTTCCTTATAAGCATATTTACATTTTCAAATAAAGTTTTCAGTCTCATCCCTTCTGTTGCCTCCATTTGGGCTTAAAAAGCCTGAAATTCTGGACAACACTACTTTGGAACACTGTGTCTGGCCAGTGACTTAGTTATCCTGGCTCAGTCTTAGCTCAGGATCTGTTACAAACCTGAAACCCAGGACAAATCTGTGAAAAATGTGTACAGAAATTGAGTTAACCTGGTCCTAACTTTATCAAAGAGATTGATGCAAGGCTTTGATTCAAGCCATGTGAAAGGTGTGAAAATAAAGGAAATCATTCTGTCATTTCACTTTAATGTTTTCGGCAAAGTTTAAAGAAAATGGGAATCTGTGAACCCACAAAAAATGAAACTAAAATAAGCAACCAGAAAATAAAATCACCACTATGACATGCTAAAGAGTATACTTTACTCTTGCTTTTAATTATTCTAAATAATAGCTTTTAAGGTTATTACCAAGGCTGTGGAGTTGCAGGAGTCAGAAGGGACAACAAAATTCTGTTAGCATGTCAAGGTGAAACAAGGCACCTGCTAAATTCAGTTTGTGCAATTCCCCTGGTTTACATGCATTGCACAGTACCCTACCTACAAAACTTAGAGCAGCGACTAGTGTGGAAACTCAGGGCTGACATTGCATAAAGAGCTAAAGCTGGGAAAAAAAGGCAGTTTAAAATGGGATTAGGGAATGTGAAAAGAGAGATGGGAAATAAAATCTTGAAAATATAGACAAGTGCAGGATGTCTCTCCCACAAACTTATTTTGGCTTAAGAGAGGCTAGCAGGTGGCAGATATGTGACTGTGTGGTTGTCAGTCAGAGCAGAACTTTTCCTAGAGTTCCTTAAATGAAGCATCTCTCGGAGGAACCATACAAAGTAATTATGGTAGGTACTTAAGCAAATGGACTGTTAATAACTAGATAGAGGTGATAAGCCTCCCAGGCCAGCTGGAGACCTGTTAGTGGAAAAAGAGAAAGGAAATGAAGAGTAGAATCTGTTTTATTAGAGAAAAGGATTCTGTAAAATATTTTCTGATGTAATTTGTACAAAAATAAAATTTTAAAGAAACACCAAAAAAGTCCCAACAACTTGTCATCAGCAAATTATATTTTTGATGCTGAAATCTGCTGCCTATCGTTGGTCTACTGCTTCTAAATTGCTGGCTGAAATAATCTAGGACTGATTTGTTTTGTTGTCCTAGAAGAACTGATTTTCTTTTAAAAAAGAATGACCTGAATTTCAAAATTTCTTCTGTTCTCCATAGTTTATCCTTAGTCTCTGAGGAATTATAATTGCTATGAAAGGATATTTACTCAATATACCTTGTGATGATCTCTCTAATAAGCCAGAAGTTTTCAGAAGAGGGTTTGAAATGCTAAATGTGGAAATACTGGGAATCTTTTCCAATGTGGTCCTTAACAGCAGTGGAGAGAAGTAATGGAAAGTACAATTAGATCCAGGTTCCCATGTAGAAACAGCAGATATTAGAAATATATTGCTGCACTGCCTGGACAACTCTTTTGAACTACAGAAGGGACACAAGAGTCTCCAGGACCGGAGTACTGGATAGGAATCAAATTAATTGCATTGATATAATTTCTTACTAGCATATGTTACTCTAGAAAATCTGAATAAGATTTTTGTGTCTCAGTTTCTATTAAATGAAACTGAGTGGATCTGGTGACCAAAAAATGACCTCTTCAACTTCATACTACTTCAAAATTACATCAACCAGGTCTTGTTGAGATGTCAACTGGTGGTAAGATCTATTCTAACCCTTTCTTCCCTTCTCTTTTTTTCCTTAGACGTTTTCTTAAGTGCTACTTAAGTGCTATATTACTACAGATAATAACAACTAAAATGGCTACATACCTGCTTTCCATTGCAACCAAATCTTTCTGAAACAAACCTTACATATATATATTTACGAACACCATCATTCAGTGTCTTTTCCCTCTAATCTGCCCTAAGGGTCCATAACAAGAGCTGGGTTACTGTGACTTCTGTAGGGGCAGTTGTAACAGACTGAAATCTCAACTACCCCTTAATTCATGGGTTGCAGACCTAGCAGAGCACCTCACCTAGCCAGCGTTCCCAGGTGTATTAAAAAAAACCCACCAAACTTGTTCATTACTCAGTAAGTTTTTCACTTTCTGTCTTCCTTTGAAAAGCATTAAGAAAAAAAATCTCATGTTTTAAAGAAGTGGTTTTGTCAAAACCAGACAGTGATTGTCTCATGTATCATACTTTTTTTTTAACTTTAATATTTTCGAGACTATAAACCTCTGGGTTTCCAGGGAAATATTTAATGAAGAAACTTTAGTCCTTGTTTTTATTTACATGTTGAATTTTGAATGCCTTATTTTACTTTTCCCTCTGAAAAAACAATGAAACCAACATCTTCAGTGTCTCTCCTTCCCTCAGGATCTTGATCTAAATGAAATTGCAGCTAGCAAATATTTGAAACTGACAGGATATCATTATTTTCACACATCCCAAAGTAGAAATGAGTAAACAGTGGTATATAAATATGTATACAGAATGGTCATTGAGGTTTCATGAATTTGCTTGAGCCAAACCTGACTTGTTACATGTTACTCATTCTGTAATGACCATTAAGAAGACTCAGACATAAGCAGGCACTGGCAAGAAAAAGAATCAAAATTGAAGGCATCTAAATAACAATATTCCAATTCCAAAGATGCTCATTCGCATGAAATTTATATTAGTTCTCATTTCTGTTCCTAAAAATAATGTACCTTAGTTTAGATTATACAAGCTTTGTCAGATGACATGAAATTTTTAAAATATATGTCCTCTACTTTTCAAGGTAAGCATCATTACCAACACCTTTTTAAGTAAAGGCTTTTAGTCAGATTTTTGAGTCAGACTTATAACAAAAGGAATTTAAAATTTTGAACTTTGACTCTAATCACACCTATTTTACGTCTTTCTTCGTTTTTGCCTTTTTTAGTAAGTCCTGTTTTCTAACACTTACATGGAGAAAATTTTCAAGAAATACAAGTTTTCTATCTCTGATTTTAAATCTACAAACAATAGCCCATAGGAAAAAAAGAAAACCTGGACAAAAATTTCAGTAAATATTTTTTACTAATGCATAAACTGAGAAACTGTGTGACCTTTCTGTTCTCCTCAGACCCTAGGGATAGATTTAAGCCTGAAAGGAGAAGAGGAAAACAGACAGTTTGTTCCCAAGAAATCATAATTTTTTACAAGCTATTTCTTCAGTTTTTGCAGTATGCTGAAACAACGTAGACTTTGCACTGCATTAATATTTCTGGAGATCAGTGCTTCTGACAGTGCCTTGGCAAATTATCTCTACCCAGTCTGTGTTTTCTGAAGTAAAACCAAGTAGCTGCGTGTGGGAAAACTCACTGTCAGATGTTCTAGAATTGTTCTTCCAGAGTATTGTGGATCACTTTGTAAAGTAAAAGCCTGAAAATGCTGGATAATTTCAGAGGCTCAGCACTGGTCTGCTAATATGCCAGGAAGAATAAGCAATTATGATTTTCATCTAAGCAACATATGCTGTTTGCTGTCCTGTTCTGAACAGCTGTAGGTTAGATGCTGTTAAGATTAGGCCCCTTCTCTCCTCCATATTTCAAAATTCAAATTAAACTAAAATAACAGCACCTGCTGAACAAAAACACTATTTCAAAATGTGTACTTGCACACAATTACTATGAAGAGGCTGGCCACCATTGTTACCAGTCTATTCTTTCTGAATGGAAATGGCAGAGAAGTTTTCGATGCAGCTGCAGCTCTTCAATTGTATAACTAGTGCTGGCCCCAAGCCAACCCTCAAGAACTCAAGTGGCACCAAAAGATACTATATTGATTTGCAATCGAACATAATAGGCCATCAGCTTAATTATTACTGAAGTGACAAGGTTCTGGATATTTCATATTTATATTTCTGAGGCCTGTGAAAGATGAATGTAAATCTTTTAAATGCCTACATTTGCATATCTTCAGAAGGGTTGAGTGCTCTTACTGTATTCATAGCCTGTGAAAGACCTAAAGGACTGGCTATTCAACTCAGGTTGCTAGATCACACAGTCACTTACTTGCATAAGGAAGCAAGCCTATAAAACTAAACACATTCCTGCAGGAAAATATCCCCAGATCTCTTGTGGACACTAAAAAAATGTATGCTGATCACTAATACCATCCCTATGGACATTTTGTTGCCCCTGTTACCTTTGGAAAAAGACTGCTTGGGTGAAAGAGAGTGAATTGGCATCATCTTCCACTGTGAGCATCTCCCAAAATACCTACTGACTCCCACCTTAGCTTTGGGGCAGAAGGTCTGCAAACAGTACTCAACATTTGGACGAGCTGTGTGTTAGGGGAATGCAGGAACAGCAACAGGGTAGACAGGGAGACCAAGACCCAGGATTTCAGTGCTGTCACTAATCAGCTCTGTCACATTAGGTCATCAGCTAGCCAGCTCCTGATGCTATGCTTCTGTTTGTTAGGTGTACACATTTCTTTGCTCCCAGATCCCGCAACTCTACTCACTTAGAATCTTTTAGAGAGACTGTTTTAATGATATAAAGAATCACTTCTATTTTAATGACCTGCACCTCTCATCTTCCATGCAGGTTGCTCCATTGCTAAGTCACAATTTTTACTGAGCACCCATGAACACACCAAGCAATGTTTTCTCTTTTGCTCCTAGTCTCTGAATTGCAGTTGTCCTCAAAAGTGTCCTCTTTTGCTTACCATTGGCACTTGCTGTAAATTCCTTATTGCATACGGATTCCTTATATTGTCTGTGGATAACTGAAAAAGAAAATAATTGTTTCTCCTGTTCTCAGGGAGATAAACAAGCTATAGGTGAAAACATGGTTACAAATACAACACTCATTTCTGGATTTGTACAGTGGGGTGAAAGATTTGTTGCCATGATTATCTCTTGCTAGTGACATTATTCCCAAAGAATTCAGGTTTATATGCTCAAGTATCAATGCCCTCTACTGGAGGGAGTATGCCTGAACTCCTTAAGTTGAAAATCTTTTCTAGTGCTGTCCAATTACTGGCCTTTAATCACTCCTGAAAGCCAGCAGATGACTGGTAACTGGTTGTCACTGTAGACCTACTGGATCCTATAAGGCAATAACTTCATTAAACTTTTAATATGAAAAAGTGCAGTGCTTAATGTTAAAAAAAAAACAACAACAACCAAAAAAAAACCCACAAAAACCAACAAACAAATGAAAAAATCAAACCAAACCAAACCAAACCAACAAAAAAAAAAAAGGAAAGAGAAAGCTGTTTGCCAAACAGAAATGGAACAATTTTGCAGTAAAATTTCTGTTTTCATCATTGCCTGAAGTGCTCAAACACAGCACCCAGCCTCCTCCCCACCAAAAAAATCCCTCTAACAACACTCTCTTCCCCTTGCCAACCCCCCAAATTCGAATCTGCAAACTTAAGGTTTTCCAAAACATGACTGTGCTCTTTAGGAGCTCAGTTATGACACTTTGATACTATTCTGAAATGCAGAGCAGTTTGCACATTTCCATTTGGCTGTTTATGTAAACACAAACAATTTCATAACTGAAATCCCATTTAAAAAAAAAAAAAAAAAAAAAAGAAGAAGACTTAAACCACCAGACAGGAATTCAGCTTTGCCGTGAGCAGGTGTTAACTTGTGTAAAATTCCTGGCACAATGTCTATGATGGATTTGGGAAAACAGAAATCATTTTTGTCACATTCCTATAGTGCAGAGTTTGTCTTCCCTTTCTTTTTTTCTTCTCTTTCTAGTGTACATTGATGCTGTCTGATTGTTCCATCTTAGTAGTACTACAGGAAAGGCAGCCCACACCACACCTGCAATCACCATTCATTATCAAAAGGATTTAAACCAAAAAGGAAGATGCATTTTTGAGTGTAAGATAAGAAAACATTATATGAACCACTTTGTCTTCACACAAAAATGCCTAAATACAAACAAAGCATTCCTGTGAATGAGTGCTGAGAAAGAGTGAGCCAGATACAGGATTAGTTTGAAAATTTCAATAGTTTTAACTTGTCTAGCCCACAGAACTACAAAGTAAAGTACTATATGAAGAGAGTGGTTTTTCTCCATCTCCTGGAAACAGTGCTGTGTTTCTGTCTCACAAGAATATTCAGTGGGATCAGAACCCACCAGTTTTGGTCAGGTTGGGGTGTACTGCTAGAAAAATCTGGTGGGCTTTGTGTTTCATTGCTAATAGGTGTAATGACTTAGGTAGAAATGTACCTGTCAATGCATTGTTAGGGGGAACAGACATAATTTTTTCTCACTTATCTTGAGAGTAGATTATGATTTGCCCAGCAGAAACATTCTATTTTTTCCTGCAATTTTCCTGTCAAAAACAGGACAGTCATGAAAAGAAAAAAAAACAAAAAAAAGCCAAAAAAAAACCAACTAAAAACAAACAAACAAAAAAAAACCAAACAAAAAAAAAAAAAAAAAAAAAAAAAAACCAAAAAAAACCAAACACTCAGATATAATGCTTTGGAATGTGGGATCTTTTGATGATCAGTTTTTTAGCCATACACATGAAAGACACTAGAAGGGAAGGAAGAACATAGAGAGGCCAGGAGAAAGGTAATACACAAGTCATAGAATTATTGAGGGAAAAAGGGCTTTTCCAGTTTGGAAGAAATTTCCTGTGATTTTGTTTGGACAACTACTTGCTACAGAGCTAAGTATTTGAGCACTGACACCAAGAAAGCTGCAAGGAACAGACTTCAAGTGATTCCAAGGGGCAGTCAGACCACCCAGGCACTGAGAACGTTCCTGGGTGATGGTAGAAAGGGTCAGCAAGGAATCAATCATTCCTGACTTCTGCCAGGGCAATCCCTGCAAAGTGTCCTGAGCTAAAACCAGACTGATAAACCACAGGCTTTGTAGTCATGTAAAGGAAAAAGAGCTGCACAGCAACCACCTGCACAGGCAATTTTGGAATGAAAGGATGCGAAGATGAAAATTGGGCCATTGTTACCAAGTAGCTGAGAATACAGCTGAGGTTTTTGTTGCTGTTGTTCAAAGGAACAACAAAAGATCACTTAAAATACAGATAGGAAGTATCCAGAAACCAATAAGAAATTATCAATTTGCTTCCTATAATATAGGTCCAAAAGGTGTCTGAATAATATGATATATGGCTGCTTTCTAATTACAGAAAAAATTTCCTGGAGGAGCACAGAATAATTGATCTCTCTCTTTAAAACAAAGAAAAAAAACATGCTCCTTTATTAAACTTGTAAGTAAATAAGTAAGTAAAATATCCTTTAAATAATTCATCCATTCATACCTACACAGTGTGATCACTAAGGAATTTAGATTTTCTCCATTTCTCTTCAGAGTGATAGATAACAGCTGATAAATACGTACAGAGATGCAAAACTAATATAATCTCTAATGGAGTTAAGCGCCATTAGGATATCAAAATATCCCAATCAATTTTGGGAATTTGGAATAAAATCTTCAGATCTCAATAAGACTTAAAGATAGGATTTTTCAAAAACCTGAAAGCAAATATTGAAAACAGGAAAATTATTAATGAAACATTTAAATAATTTGTTATAGAATAAAAAACTGCATAGACTATGTCAAAGTGCTGATACCATCCCCTGTCTCCTCAATATACAGACTGGGTTCTGAAACAACATCTTCATGCTGCTGAGCAGTTACTCACAGGAGTAATTTCGCTAACTATTTTACTTGGCACACAGGCTCTACAGTGAACATAAAACCTTCACAAACTGACTAAATATCCCAATAGAATCCCTAAATTACTTTAAAACAAAATCTATATCAATCTGAACAGTACCATGAAATCCAGGACAACAAGTTTCTTCCTGGACCTCTATATTTTATATTACAGAAGGTTTTTTTCTAAGGCTTCTTACTCATTGTGTAAAACAAAGATATCTGGTAGGAGAAGAAAACATTTTAAATTCAAAAATAAAAATATTGTTCATTTACCTTATATGTGCTGTAGAGGTATTTATGAAATTAGTTGATACTTCTTTAAAATAAAATTATATAGTTAGTACTGATCTCACTACATTTCTCCTGTAGAATTTGTCTGAAGGTTTACAGAATAATCATGTAAAATCTTTTTCTTTGCATGAGCACATGCTACAGGCAGGAAACAAAATTTCAATCAGAATCCTATTCATTCTAGTGGAAGACTCCACAGTCTTCCTTCCTGGATTCTCCAGGATTTATTTTCCTGACAGGTCTCCACAAAATATGATATATGGCTTCCTATGGCTGCTCCTCCAAAGTTACTTCGAGAAGCACAGATCATGTATATCCTGGAAGCATTGAATTTCCTGGATTTTTGAAAGGATAACATGAATAAACTTTTTGCTGTGTTGTTTTGTTTTTTGGGTTTTTTTTTCCTGTTGCACAGAGTTGGAGCAGATTGCCCAAGCGTATGGGAGGTGGTGGGATGTGAAGATGGACACAGCATGCTCCCATACACACACTGTTAGTCCAAAATATAGGCCTGGACTCCACTTCTGTCCCCACCACTGACTTCCTGAACTACTGTTTTTCCTCCTCATTTTCTAAGTTGTTTGAGGCATGTGTCCACAAAGCACTTAGCACAGCAGAAACCCAACTACCACTGAGATTTAAGTGCAGCTGGAAAATATTAATGCTGAAAAGAGCAACAGACCACAGAGGCAAAATGATTGAGCAGCAAAACCAGCCAGGCCTAATACTCACCAGTAAAGGAAGGATCTCCTCTGATTTTGGAGGCAGAGGCTAAGAGACTGTATATTTCTCAGAATCAAATAGCAAAGTGCTTTGAAGTTTTTTTCTTTCCCATGAGTACAAGAAATAAAGGAGTGATACATTACAAAGTGAGTAAATCTTAAAAGAGAAACTTCTGTTATTCCTTCATTATTAGAATTAACCTCTTCTGTTTAAATTTATTAATGAAGTACATAAAATTGGTTATCATGAATTTTCTTTCCTTCAGCACCCCAGACTTATTGATCTTAGATTCATTGCAAAATACTGCTGACCAAAACAGGAGCTCAAACTAAATCATTGATTAAGAAATATGTACTTAGAAGAATAGTAAATATCGCATATAGTGGAGTCTCTGAAATCAGAATAGCTGTAGCCTCTATTTTCCTCTGAGAACAAAAATAGTTTTTGCCATTGAAACTACATTTTTCCCTGTCTTTACAGACTCACACAATGGCTGAGGTTGGAAGGGACCTCTGGAGGTCATTTTGTCCAGCTGCCTTGTTCAGGCAGGCTCGCCTAGAATGGGTTGCTCAGGACCATATCCAGACCTTTTAAAATATCTGCAGGGATGAAAGAGACTCCACTAAGTTTCTGGGAAACCTAGATCAGTGTTCAGTGAGCCTCACAGTAGAAAAAAAGAGGTTCCTGATGTACAGATGAAATCTCATGTGTTTTAGTTTATGCCTATTATCTCTTGGCCTGTCACTGGGCACCACTGGAAAGAGTCTGGCTGAGCCTTTTTTAGGTATTTATACACATCAATAAGTATATTAAATTTTATAGATATATATCTAAGCACAAAAGCCTTATCTTCTCTAGGCTGCATGATCCTAGCTCTCTCAGGTTTTCCTTGGATGAGAGATGTTCCAGTCCATTATTTGATCTGGCCATTTAGGAAGCAGCTCCAACTCTCTTTTGTACTGGAAACCCAGAAATGAACATTATTCCAGGTGTAGCCTCATCTGTGTGAGGAGAGAGGAGGAATCACCTCTGCTGATCTGCTGGCAAGATTCCTTCTAATGCATGCCAGGGTAGCATTGCCACAAGAACACAATGCTGACTCCAGATGGGACCAGTGGAGATCAGTTTGTTTATTCCTGAGCTTATGTGCCATTCATGGTCATTTGTCCTTCCCCATTTTCCTTACTGAGAGTAAAATCTACCATAGGCTTGATTTACCTCCACACCTTCTCCCTTTTATGTATCAAAATATTCATGATTATTTACACAGAAGTTCTTTTACTTTCGTGTATCAAATGCAACCACATTCTTAGGCCCCACATTAGGGAGAAATCTCTAAAAGTATTATAGAATATAAAAACATATATAGAATAAAAATAAATAAATAAATGTAAACTATTACACCATATTATAAACAATGTAAATGTGAGTGGAAGGAATGAATACCTTGGAAAAGGCTGCCTGTGATTAGGTATCTTGTATAATAACTGTCATCACTGCACAGTGGAAGCAAAAATTAGGAGGAGTAATCTTGCCATTAATCCTATTGTGGAGGTATGAACTACTAAGTTATAAGGAACTAAAAATTATAGAACACAGTGCCTTAGACAAAAATCAACCAAGTGAAAAAAGGAAAAACCAACTTCACATTTTCTGATTGTTCATACAGGACATGATTGTTCTTATAGGGTATTCTGTCCTCAAACTCTGAAGCTTCTGGAATTGGTATCAACTTTAATCAAACAGCCTTAAGAAACAAATGTTACATCCCCATACAGGCCAGACATGTATCTTTGACATTTTCACCCTTAGGATCCAAGCAAATGAAGCCCAGACACATCTCATAGGCTGAACTGAATGAACCTAAGGATGAAAATAGCCAGCATTATAATATGTGGATGAGCATGAAAATGAGAGAGGAACTGATTGGACATTACTTTTCCTGCTCTTTCATCCTGTGTAAATCAGGATCTTCTCAGTGAATGAAGAAACTAAGGATATATGACATAAGAATGGAAGTAACTGCTCCTCCAGGACAAAGTGTAATTTGGCAATAGGAACTAATTTTCCACTCTTCTTATCTTTCCTGAGGGAGAAAGGGATAATAGATTTTCTTTAACTGCCCTCTCAAGTATTGTACTGAAGACTGAAATTACCACTGGCTCTTTAAAGTATGTACTTAATACCCTGAGAAATGCATTTACAGAGAGATGATAATATAGAATTCTATATTGTATATAACTACACAGGCTTATTTTATATCTCGTTCATAACACTATTAAACCTCCTGAAAAGCTGGTGTCTGAGTTATGACCATTGAACAAACAATGACACATAAGATCATTTCTACTCCTAATTCAAGCAGAAGAATATACCTGAGGAGGACAACTGAAGGAATTCATGCACAGCAGCAAAATTTCCTTTTTTTTTCTTTAACAAACATGCACTTTCTACAAAAGAACAAAAAAGTAGCATGATAACAGTTTATTTTTCATCAGCTCTTCCTATTGCTGAGAGTCTTCCATTTTGATAAAACTATTCTGAATCAAAGATGTCTGTAGGAAGGTGTCAGATTTCTTTTGATATTCTGAGCAGTCCCGCCCAACCCAATTAATTAGTAGAATTTTTCATACCACCTGACATTTTATTTTGAATCACAACTTCATGAAAATATGTTGATTAAGTGGGTTGTAAATGCACAGATTTCTCAATATTCTCAAATGCTTTCCTCAGGTATGATATCCCAGAAGGGCTCTGTTTGAAGATGTCCTGGAGTAAATGGAGGATCAAATTACACTGGGCCTGATGGGGTGAAATAGCACCCACTGAACTGGTCCAGGGATGTAACAGCTAAGTTCCTACTTCTGGAAGTAAATACTTAAAATTTAGATGAAGGCAACTTACCTTCTCTACAATAAAATAAACAGGAAAAATATAAAATTAGGTCTAATATGAGCACAAATATTTAGAAAACAAATGTAACCTAAAGAAGAGACACACTGCATATCCTGTATTCTGTTTCAAATAAAGCATTCTTTGTCTATCCTTTTAATCCCCAAATTAGGAACATACAGACTCATTAAAAATATCTCAGAGATGGAGATCCTGTATGTGTGAAGTGCACTAGTTTTAGTGATTTCTACTTTTTTCCTAACTCCTACTATTCCAGCTAGTATTCCTCTACAAATCTCTGTTCCAAATGAGAAGTTGTTAACGTGTTTTGTGTTAGACAGAAACAGAGAGGTGGCACAAATAGTGTTACCAGGCCACCCAAAGGTGCCCCCCTGCCATTTAAAACACGCTGCTCCCCACACTGGCATTTTCAGAAGGCTCAGCAGAGCCCCAGGAGAATGGGATCACCACCACGTGATGGAATTTACTACTGACCTAAGGAAAAGTTTCTTTCAAATGGCAATCTTGACTGAAGGCAGCAGGACAAGACAAGATTCAGACTTCTGCAAGCCAACCATTCCCAAAGAGTATGCTTGCTCTTGGAAAGAAGAACACTGGTAAAGGTGGCTCAGCAAGCTTCCAACAGGCAACCCTAAATACTGCAAGCTGGATAAACACGGCAGCAGAAAGGAGAGGCTCTGTGTGCTGTCATGGCAGCCCTGTCTGCCTGCAGATCATGTGGAGGGCTTGAAACCTATTGCAGAAGTTTAGAGAAGGTAAATTCACCCCACTTTTCATATCCTCAGCTAAAACACCTCTTTATTCAGTGAGGGTGTCCTCACCTCTGTCTCCTGATGTGTTGTTGGCTTTTGTATGCTCCTCATAATCCTCCAAATGTTTTTCTGTGCTGTTTTCCTTATCTGCTTTTTGTTTAACAAGCTACAGAACAAATGCAAAGAAACCTATGTTATGACTAAAATTGCGAGCTTAGTTTTGCAGCAAACATACAAATGCTTAAGATTCAATTTACTGAACCTTCTACAAACAATTTCATGCCTCATTTTCCAGCTTTAAGTTGCTACAATGGATATCTGCACCAAAAAGAAAAAGAAGTAAAGCTCCAGTGTTAAGTATTCATTATATACACTCTCCTTCTAAATTTCTTTGACCATCACAATATTTCTTTGATGTGCCAGCATTTTTACATTTCAAAGACTAAGATAACAATGTGATTTTAAGAAGTCTGGAGGGGAATAAAAACAGAGTACACATCTATAGTGTGCAGCAAAGCAACTGCTTTTTCTAAGACAGTTTCAGTCAATTGTCTTGGCTTAGTTTTGATTAATTTTGGAAGATGTTTTGGTTTTGTCTTTTTAAATGGAGCAAAACATATCATGGAAATCCCTGGTTTTATCAGGGAAGGAGCATTGTTCCTGTAAATCAACAATTGCCTTTTTATTTTAAATCACAAGAATGGTGACACTCTAAAGCAATTCTCTCACTTCACTTTGAATCCTCCACAAGCACAAGGAACAAAAGAACTCTTCTCACTCAAGGGAGCCTCCTTTTTACTATACAATTCACAAATGGACTTTACACAGCTGGACTGAAGACCCCAAGTAAGGAAAGAAACTGGGAATTGGAACAATATGTAAATTAATATTGTTCAAAGAAATACATATTTTGGCACTGTAGAAATGCACTTGCATATGTGCAGCTTTTGTTGCATATTGTCTGATTTGCTTAAAAACTAGGATCTCTAAAAAGAGACATGTCAGTTTTATGTATTCACATGCAACTTGTTTGTGTGGCTGGTTTCCACATGATGGTAGTGAAACGTACAATAAATTAAAAAACATACACCAAAATAAATATTTTTTCATTTGTTAGCACCTTGCTACCTGCTCATTCTACTTCTACATGTTTCCAACTCTGAAATCTGCTAGTGAACAAGAAAGAGTACAAAGTTTATGGAAGGCCACACAAAACACATTTATCCAGATACAGAGAGGCACGTGGCTCAGCTGATGAGAGACCCTCTCTTTATAATTTTATACCCAGAGAATGAATGCATTCTACTTTCTCCATAACTTTGAAGTCCACAGAACCAAACTGAAGCAGTTCCATGCCTGGAAACTGCAGAACAGGGTCCAACATTTTTAGAATATTTTGAGCCATATACAGAATTACTCCCTCAGATCTTGAGAAATCTGAGCTGAAGACATCTTGCTTTGTCTGCCAGAACTACATCATAACTACTTCTTGTTGAAGCTTGTTCTTTTAAAATGTCTATTTCCATTTCCTTACAATTTTCAAAAAAAAAAAAAAGTAATTTCTTTCAGGTTGTCACATTTCATCTTAACAATTTTCAGTAAATTCTCTCAAATATAAGGAGGATTTTATACAGTACCCTGGGGGCAGGGAGTGGGTGGCAGGATGGAGTACAAATTTTCCTGTCAAAACTGTGTGACCCTTTTCTGATAACCAAAATATTCAGAAATGGTTTTAAGCTCACTTCTTTTCATAGTCTTATCTAATAGCTTTCTGAAAACAAAGCAAAACAAACCAACAACTGGAGCTTGAACAATAAATTTGGCAGAAGGAATACAGTTTTAGGCTCTTTCTTGTAGCTGTCCCCTGTTCAGAGACAAACCAAATGCTAAGCCCCTCCTTATTCATGAAGACATACAGTGCACATAGTTTGAAAAAAAGAAGGCAGAAAACCATTATAGAGAAATTCACAGAGACAGTAAAATTACAAAAAACAGGGACTGAATATTTCTTCTCACTTCTGTGAGAAAAATGTGTGAATGAGAGAGACAAAAACATCAGAATTTATCAGGCCCAGAATCTGATCTTTATTATGCATAAAGTTTATATTTATTACTTGAAGGAACTTAAAATACACTTAAAACCATTTAAAGTTGCTAGTTTTAATTTTTTTGAAGTGTTTGAGCATAAAAGTTCTAAAATAGCTTAAAAGGTATGTGTAATTTGGGAATCTTCGGCCTACGAGTCAGCATATGTTAATTGTTGCTTGATTTAAACATATGTTGGACTTCAGGCATACTTGCCTTTAATGTCAAATTTTTTTTTTACATTTTGAGGAAGAAATCTAGAAGATAAAGTATTTTTTGAGGGAGAAATCCAGAAGATAAAGCATTAACAGAATCAGAAGAGTAGATGTACAAAGTACAAGTTTAAAATTTTGATCACTTAAATGAGCTACAATTGTTTACTTGGATAACTTGTGTGAGGAGAATGCAGGAATTAGCAAAACAGAATTTCTAGGTTTCTCTCTATATCTAATTTCTCTGTGTTTCTAGGTGCATATTCCTCAGCTAGGTAGTTCTACTGGATAGATACCTGCCTGTATATTTGAAAACTTTTAGTACGGTAAAACTGTTTCTGACTTTAGCCTTCAATTCAAATGAGCACTTTAATAATAGATTAAAAGTTTAAAAGTCAGGGGAAATATGGAGGAGATCAATGAAAGTTTTATCATGACAAAACAAACAGAACAAAAACCCTGCAGAGTAAGTTTGTAACTCAAAACAATATACCAAGAGAATGGCTTATGTCAACAATGTTGTGTTGCAAGTGCAAATGATCCTTCCTTAAAAAGAGTTTTATGACAGTTTTTATAGTAGATTAATCTCTTTCCGTGTTTGTTTTTTATCCATAACCACCATTGTTATGGACAGGGGGACAATGTTGCACTCCTGGATTTCTGAACTCTGATGGGAGTAAAGAATAAGAGGAATACACGAAAAAAAGGATGCATCTATTTGTGGACTGGGTTATGCCTAGTAATGAATTATATATGATAAAAAGGACATTTTCCTCTTTTTTTTTTCTTTTTTTTTTTTCCTGAGCATATTGATATATTACCCTTTGGGTTCAAAAACCCCAGCTCCCATGCTCTGCTACAGTAGAAATATGAACTCATTTGGTTCAAGCTGAGAGCTTTTTTATTACTCTTATATGATTTTATATAGGGTTTGTGACCTGCCACAGCAATTATAAGATGAGAAAAGATGAGACAAGGCTCCACTCATTAACCTTAATAGCTTGCAAGCCAAAACAAAATAAAAAGTCATATCTTTGTATTTCAAATTTCTTGCCAGTATTGTGATGCTGCAATTTCACTGTCTCTGGCACATTGCTGTATCTGGTTTACAATTTTATATTTATTTCACATTAACCATTTTTGGCTGAGAGGTTTTGTGTAACTATTATTTATGACATTTTTCTGAATTCCCTGGTGTGGCACTACATAAACATAAAGTAATATACAGCTGGTTGTTTTGGCAGCAGGTGCAAGAAAAACATAGGCATACTGGGAATAAATAATAGGAATAGACCAATAGGATAGGTCCTGGTTTCTTGGTTTGGTCATTATCCTCCCAGTTAACAGGGGGCAACAGATTTGATAACAAATGGTATTTTGAAACACAAAATTTACAGTCCTTCAAAGCAAAACCAAACCATCCTGGTCCTCCTGAGCCACAAACCACCCTGAAAGGTATGGTATAAGGAACAACACAAGCCTCATTTCCAACTCCAGAGAAGTATTCCACCTCCAAATACACATTTGTCCCTCTATTCCATCCATCCCTCTCCATGCACTCATCCTGGCACAGAGTTGGCAGGCAATACTGAAGGCTAGAAAATCTTGAACAGATTAAATGAAGATTCTGAAGTTAAAACCCTTTAACCTCTACTGCTTAACCAAAAAATACTTCTTACAATTTATGGGAGTTACACTGTGAACCCCATTATTGTTGAGCTGATAAGTTTCTCAGAGAAGGACCAAAACCCTCAAATTTGTATTTCAAGTACAAAAATTCCTACAGAAACAAATATAAAGTCTTGGCGTTCTCTATTCTGTGGCATATACCAGGAAGACTGGGGAATCTTTGTATGGATAAAATGATTCTGTTTGGCTGCTAATTCTATTTTGTTTGAAACCTTTGTCCTTGCCTTGACTAAAGCACCTACAAGATGCTTTGTAGAATAGACAAGAGAACTTCTGTAAAGTAAAATAATTGATTTTATCTGCAAAATGAGCCCATCCGTACCAGGTTGCTGCAGATGCTATGGCAGAGGCAGCATTTCTTTGCTACTCAGAATATTTTGGAGCAAACCCTGTTTCTGTCTAGCTGTTTCCTGTGCATCTCCCTGTACAGACATTATTTAACTGAATTTACCTATGAAAATGACAACTCAAAATGGGAATCTCAGTGTTGCTTTAACAATGAGTCAGGAAAATAAATCACTGGAAAGTGCTATCCCTTCATCAAAGCTATGTATTCTCTTTGAACCCATTTGAAATGTTGGGATTCAACAAGCTCGAATTTTGGCCATCAAAAGGGACAGTTCACATGAAAAGTTTAAATATCCTTAATTCGTGATGGCATTAAGAATAACCACAATAATAATAAAGCCACATAGGAAAAATGGACATTACAGGGATCTCTTCTGGAGTTCACAGTAACTGTCTGGATGGTGAGGTGGTTGTCCTTTGTAGTAGAGAATCTTTTTACTCCGAACTGGCAATCAATATCTATATTACCTTTTATCTGATAAAATACAACAAATACACAAATCCTACTGGCTACTAGAATGAGGAAGAGTTACTTAGGACTTCAAGAAGACTACAGATCTGGAATTCTCTTCTGTCCTGCAATAGCAGGTGATCAATTTGAGGTATAAATATCATTGTTAAGCAGCATTTTGTGATCCTTACCTTTCTGATGCATACAAGGCTGGAATTCTCACATATAGCTGAACTACTGATAGCTGGCAATTGGTTCTGGTCAGAAATGGAAAATAAATAGCACCAAACCATTTAGAGTAGCACCAGATTTCTGCCTCCCAAAGACCTCCCTCCCTATCTCCTCCAACATGCTCAAGTGATGATGATGGTGATGATGTTGATAACCTTAAAACAGGATCCTCTTTTAATCTCTCTCTGTCCATGTGTGCCTTATCATTCCATGTACAACCACTGCTAACATGTTCCTTCTGTATTATGTGATGGAAAAGGCTTCAGGAGACAAAATTTGAAATGCCTGAACTTCTCTAATCATACCACTGGCACATTATCCAAAATCAGCTTGACAACTATACTGTAGATGAGGTTTTATATGATATTTTCTATAATAACAAATCTAAATAAGAGAGATTTAATAAACCTTGTGGATTCATCCTTTGGAATCCTGAGAAAGAGCATTCATCCTTTGTAATCCTGCACTGAGCTGTGCTGTCAGTGCTGAAATATGGGTCAGAATTATTGATGTATTCTCAGCCTATTTTTGTGTTTTGTGCAGAACCCACTGATGTTTCCTTGTCTTGTCCTGAAAGAAATGGTCTCTTTGATATCAACAGATAAATGCCACAAACACTTTTTAAAAAGTGTGCAAAGTATTGAAAATGTAAATTTGCTGATACAATACAGAGGATCCCTCTCAGTGGAGTTTAGTTCATAATTTTATAAGTGCTTTCTTTTAAATATATTCATACCTTCAAAAATACAGTTTTATTTTGTTTTCAGGAATTCAAATCTATTCTTCCAGCTACACAGGATTAATTTAAATGAATATTTTCCCCATTTTTATTAATTTGTTCAACCTATGGTTGTTCTTTCTCATTTCACTTAGGCTCTTGGTACAAAAATCCATTCTAAATGTTTTCACAGCTGCTCAGAAGGTGTTGATTCTTAGTGTCAACTCATTCACTCAACTTAACATAATCATTCCCTTTTAATGAAACAGTTAACAGGAGACTGACAACTATCATTTTACTGATGGGGTCCAAGAGCTGGGAGAGGTGACAGTGGTGTAATTACCAGGCCTGACATACTTTGTTCACTTTTTCCCACCTTTTTAGGCAGATGAGGCGGTACTGTGCAATGTCAACAATCAAAATGGAAATGCAGGCAGTGTGAGGACCCGGGTGAGTAATTACCAAGGGCTGCAGACCTGTGACTACTCCCAGTGTGGCAGGGCTGACAAGGTGCAGATTGTTTTTTATCCCCTAGTGTGAATCTGACTGTCTTGCTGTTGATAGATCCAGGTGGTGGTATTAATTAATACACCAGCAGGAGTTAGCTCAGCTCTTGACAATGCATTTTCCTTACTAGAGAGAAAAGAGAAGACAGCAGTCTGTTACTGAGGAAAAAAAAAGTCAATCTTTTTGACTTCTTCCTGTAAAGGTTGAAAAATACTTCTCAAGAAGTAAGAAGTTATCATCAGAGATGACTTACTGTGTTTCTCTCTTTGGAAGTTGGATGCAGGTAGGGCTACACTACTGAAATTTCACTCAGAAATTATTCCATTTAGGTTGTTCATATAACAAATGTTCAAGTCACTGTTGAGCATTCAAGTACTGTATGTAGACAGGAAACTTGTCTCATTCTGCTTAAATTTTTTGGGCCTGTGAACTTTACATCATCAGTTCCCGCCATTTGACCTGCAAATAAATTCCAAGGGAAAATATTCCAGTTGAATGTCAATGAACAGAAATGCAGATGCAGATTGTGAGTGCAGTTATCACTCTGCATGTCACCTGAATGTACAGTCCCAGCTGTCAATGCTCTAATCACCTGTATACTATGTGATACTATTGCAGATCATTTGATATTTTACATTTAATATTTCAATTCGAATATATGTAACAATATATTCTCCACTTGGATGACAAAGTCTTTTGTGAAGACTATTTCTTGTGGTAAAAATATCCAAACCCTGTTTTCACCAGTGGTTTTACATTTTTTTAGGTGACTAGTAAATCAAATGTTTTTATGGCATGGGCACATACGACCTCCCATCTTTAGCTTGGGTAAGTGAAGGGATAAAAACTTGAGTAATCAGCTATTTAACACACTCATTTGTTATCTCTCTGTCCCCTCTGCTCCAACAATTGATTACTCCTGGGAATACTCAATAACCAGTTACATTCAATATGACTCAAGCTGACAAAACCTTATTTTTTAAGCTATTTTAAATGCATTCCTTTATTTTTTACTTCAGTGGGTTGAGAATGCTGCCAAGAAAATAACTAATGCTGATGATGACCCTCAGGACTATGGTTTAGGTGAAGTTAAAAAGAAAATATAGCTATGATCCTAAATGTATAGCTATTTTTGAAAATAAGTCTTTACCTACAAATTCACAAGGTGCTTCTTAGAAATTTGCAGTTTAAGTAATAACTATTCAAGTGGGCATGTTCTGTTAATACCACTCTTGTAGTATAAAGTATGTAATGTTGAATTCTTTTTAATCGCATGTGAATAATTCTTTTACATTCAAATTTCAGTGTCCAAGTCAGCAGCTTCAAAACTATGGGGAAAATGCTTGAAATGTAAAAGTTTCAAAATATCATATATAGATCAATATGTACACACCTGAAAATGCATGCCTTAAAACGGTCTTAATGGTATAAAAGAGCTCAAAAAAAAACCCCTTAAAATGCATATACCAGAGTGGCATTATCCAAAATTTCTATACAAATTTATTTCTGCTATGTCATACATGCAAACACAATTTTATTGCACCAACACCCAGTATTAAACTTCACCCCTCAAAATTCTACACCTTATTGAAAGGAAATAATAATGTTAAAGAAATGCAGATCCTGTGATCTTTTCACATTTGGCTGCAGATATTATGCCATATTCAAGGGAAATATTCCTTCTTACTTGCTCAGATAGTTACTGGGCTAGACACACTGCAGTCTCCTTGAATAAAATACCCTGTTTAATTGAATGCCTGACACTCAGGATTGAACTGCTGAGACAAGCCTGCACATGCAGTAGTCAGAAGCAATATTAAAAATAGACTCTACCAAATAGCAGAAGAGCAACATAAAACAACAAAAGCTGGTAATCACTACTGAGAACTTCTGGTGATGGATATGAAAGCATACTGGAGAAAATGCAAATGAAATCTATGCAGGAATGCAAAGAAAGAAAAATAATTTTACACCTAGAGGCTGTAATAAGATCTCTGATTGTTGGTATCACACCTGTAGACCTCTGAACCAGTATGGCAGAACTACAGGGGCATGACTCATTTGCTGCAATAAACAGCTTGCTGACTGATGAGAAACAAAGTCATTTTTACCTTCTGTTTAAAACTTAAGTAAGATGAAAGGCAATTAGGCACCCTCTGCTGTGAGGTGGCAGTGCAGTTTCTTCTGTGATGCTGAGTGCCCACAGCTTCATGGATTTCAATAGAAAAACTGCATGTGTATGATTATTATCTAATATATCCCTGAAATAAATGTTTGTGGCATCTTGAAATGCCTAGAACACAACTATGTTTTATCACTGATCTTATTGACTATAATTTGTTTCCCAAATTTAGTGTAAAAAGACATTTATGGAGATTAATTTTCTTACATGTTAGCAACAAGAGATGCATATTTCCCCTTAGATTCCTCCCTCTAGTGATACTTTGGGCCTAATTAAATTCACACATCAGTTTTATACAGACCTGTGAACAAGTGTAACCTATTTTATAGCTTTTCAGGCTTAGCCCTACCTCAGGGTAAATGACAGCAGGAGTAGCTTCTTTAACTTCTGCTTCAAACTGTTGATATAACAACAACAACTGTGAGAAATTGATTAAACAATTTAGATATCAGCTTTCCTGGGTGCTATTTGTGCACAGTGTGTTCTGTTCGGCTATCCTCATACTGTGCCCCAAGTAAGGCTTATTAAATAAGAGTATGATCATTAGAAACAGTTAATAAGTGGACTGAGTGCAAGGTTTTGCAAGCAAATGAGACTGCTCCATACCTCAGTTCCTCTTTTCCTGTCCTGTGCATTCACAAAAATGTGAAATAACTCAAGCCATGTAATCTCACAGTGCAAGAGGCAGAGCTACTCTATAGGCACTATAGGAGTACCAGGACAAAGGATATATAAGTAGACATTAATTTTGGGATACTTCATGCTTGTAAGTCCACAGAAATTTTTCCTTCTGTCATAATTTAAGAGGTGAGAGAATCTACTAATATTTTACAGATGTTCCAAAATACCATATTTAAAACATTTTTCTATGGTTTGCATTCATTTTTCCTTTCCTTTTTTTTGTGTGTTTTTCATTGCACTTCTTTTTTTTTTTCTGTACATATATACATACCTACTTGAAAGCCTACCTTGACAGTACTTCCAAAGCTACTGTTCCCATGAAATGCATCCCAGAACAGGGGAATTGTAATCTCTTGCCTGCCAATTTTGTTTCTGTGGTTTACACCTTTTGTGGCTACTTTCATCTGTCTGGTCTGTGAAGTAAAAATCAATATGAAAAAGATAATATATGTAACAAACAATGACTACCATTTGATTTGAAGGCTCATTTGGGGATGGTAAATGTATTTGTCTGCACCAGATGACTTATCATAAGAATTAGCTAATTTTCTTCTGAAACCAAAACAATGCATTTTGCAGCTCAGTTAAAACAGCTGCTTGTTTGGACACAGTCAAATCTTTCACTTAGTGGTTCAGCTACACATTTTCCAAGTCCTAAAGCTGATTTCCTCCCTCCTGCCTCCACACACACAAGCACACTTGAAGTCCAAATTTCTCAAAGTTTAGGTTTCATCCCGTTTGTCAAATTTTCCATTATCTTTTGGACCTTCAGAGTCCCTTGAATGTGGAAGAGCTAAGCATTGGCCAATTATGGTATTTTTTAGGTGACAGACTGAAAACCTTGCTGTTGTGGGTTAAGCTAAAAAAAATGGAATGTAAAGTCAGAAGAGTCATTTAATTCCAAGGTTTCAGATCAAGCAAACCAGAACCACAAAGGATAACAAATTTCCAATTCTGCATATAATGGAACTATTGTTTTCTTAGGAAAGGCATAAGGACATGGCTATGAGTTAGGGAACTCTGCCTAAGTAGCATCTGAGAGATCACAACCATAATCTTCATAATCAGATCAATATCTATTCAGAGGGAAACTACAAGACTTTAGTTATTAAAGATGAGAACTGAGGACCTTAAATGAAAATATTCCAGCAATCTTTGACAAAGTTTTAAGAGCTCAAGACAGCACCACTTTTGTTCCTGATTATGCCACTGCCCCCTGGTTCTGCTTTTTAAAAGTAATTGTAGAATTTAGGCTATGGCACTGGCTAGAGAATGGGCAGAATTTAATTTTTTTAAGGTAGTGGTCCCATAGGGCACAAGAAAGAAAAAAAACACCCCAATGTTATTTTAATTAACTCTGTGACTGTCTTAATTAAAAGAAATACATCTTTCCTCTGTTTTAAAACACAGACACAGTTTCTGTTGCCAGCATCCCACGTGAATGTGGTTTGGAATCAGAAACAAGGTTTAAGTGAGGATTAAAACAGATGAAGTATCTTCTTGCAATGAATTTTCTAGGTATCTTGTCTAAAAATGAATTTTCTATTACTTTCATAATAGTGATATGGTTGTGCTCCTATTTTCATATAAGATGTGGTGACATAGATATGGGACAACAAAGACTTTTTCATAAAAAACCACAGAAACTGCTCTAGGGCCATTAAGTAAGAATATCACTGTTTCCTTTGCACTTTTTGTGTCCCAGCAGACTTCCTGTTCTTGCTAGAACAGTGTGAAATCACTTCTGGGGCCCTCTTCAACTCAGCTTGCAGCCTGTGGAGTGGGGCACTGACTTGAGTACCAAAATTTTGGATTCAAGAACCTCAGACTGCAAAAGTAATTTACCTTAAGTTCTCCCTCTTTCCAGAGCAAGGGGCTCCCCTCATTTGTCTTCTCCTGACTTGGCACTGGGGAAGGTATAACTCATTGCAGTCCCAAAAACCATTTCAAAGCCTAGAAGGAACAGCAAAATCTCAGTCTTGCTAATTCTCTACACTGTCCTTGAATGTTGAATCTCACTCCAATTTTTTATGCATTATTTTAGAATATCTAAATCTCTAATATAAAAAAGACTTTGGACAAAAATGGACAAAGATAACCACTAAGGTCTAAAAGGGCTTAAAGTTCAATAGACTTTAAAAACTTTTAAAAAAACAAACCTCAAACTAAAAGACTTTAAAAGACCAAAAGACACCAAATGTCTAAAGTGTGGGGACATACATAATTTAATTTATACAAATCTTAGCTCTTCAATTTTTACTTTTTTTTTCTGCCCCTATGAATCTGTAGGCAAGATTTTGATGTCCTTTTTGAAAACTTGGATGGTGGTACAAAATAAACCCATATTTGGCTTTGAACAGTGGACAATTTCCTTTCCACAAAAATTTTGATGCATCATTTTTTCTACCAGTTATAAAACTGACAGAAATCATGATTTATTAGAGCTCCTCTGAAATCTGTATTTGCAAAAAGGCTTCCAGTCTTCACAATGACCTCTTTGAAGTGTCAAGTACAGGTCACAAACATGAGAGACAAAACCAAGTTTAAAGCTTTGTCTGAAAGCTGGAAGAAGAAATTTTCAATGCTAAAAATATTTTGATTCCATTTTCATTTATATGGTCTTATATATACATTAATAATGCATTTTTAACAAAGGAAAAATGAAATTATTAATTAAGAATGTATGAGTGTGTATCATGCAATTCTGCAAAACAGTAATTAATTCATGTCCAAGCAAACCTGTCAAAATTAAATATTCTCTCTGGCCTAGTACAGAGATTTCACTCACACTTTATGGATTTTCTTAAGCCCTTGTCTCCATGCTTTGTGATTCATCCACACAAAATTCTTCTGAATAGCCACCACCATGAGACCAATATGATTTGTTAATAATCAATTTGACAGTGAAAAGGGAAAAGCAAGGATTCAATCCATGCTTAAACACATTCATGTACCTACACAGTTTCTTCTCCTGCCCCACAGTGAATTTACACAAAGACTGTTTCTCTTCCATGTGAATTAACAGCTACATCTCTCCTGTGTGTTAGTACAGTCACACAACAATCTACCTTGAATGTTTTCAGAAAAATTATTTTTACATTTTTAGATATCCCTTGCTGGACTATAATTTTCCTATGACTTAGGGTTTCATTTCTTCAAATACAACACAAAATTTCCCAGTGAAATCGACAAATCAGACTCATCTCTCTCTCCTCTATTATATAATATACCATATAAGACAAGTAATTTGAACATTATCCTGCAAGCTTGAATTACTTTTTCCTATAAAGGAGACTATAACACAATAACAGTTGTACACGGACACATTACTAGTCTCTTTTAATTAGATGCTAATTAGTGACTCCCTGGCTTTAATCATATCAGTCTGGTAATACTATTTATGCCACACAGAATAATGATCTACTTTATGAGAAATCAACGTGGTACATGTTGACATAGGAACACATCCAGCCATAATTCACTCTGTGTAAATATTCCCACCCAATTCTGAGCAATTTAGAGAAGATGCACTAACTTAGCTGATGAACATGGAAAGAGAGAGGAGGGAAGGACACAACAGAAGGACTAAAAGAATGGAGACAAAGAGAAGTACTCAATTTTTTCCCCAAAATACCAACATTCTCATGCTTTATGTAATAGATACCTATCAATGTATTTTACATTCAAAGGAGGGTAATAATGTTTTAGTTCATCCATGCTAACAGAGTTAAAAGACAGCAATTCATATGTTTAATTTTTATGAAAGGTGTTCTGGTACTACAATAGAAACCTTCTATATTAGATAACTCACTATAGATAAAGATGATTTTGAAGTTATCATTCTGTTGGAAAAATAATATTCAAAATTGTCACAGAGTATTTCAGCTGTACTGAGAGCCTAACAAACCCAACATATCCGGAGAAATTAGATGGATATAAAGTAATTTTCACTCTGAAATACCCTATGTGTGTCCTAGTTGAAGATCTGGATTTCTGCTTTCTGAAAATACCAAAATGACCATTGGTTGCTCCTTCAGATACAGTTCCAAGATAAAAAACAAATCAGATATTAAATAAAACTCTAGTCTAAACCTGAAACTGCAAGCCCTTCAGAGCTCTCTTTTAGGTTTATTTATTTTGTCAAGATATCTAGAATATTCTGCCGATTAAATTTCTGTCTATTAAGCCTGAAAAAGACCACGCAAGAAAACAAAACCAACAAAAATACCACCCACACAAGCCAAAAAACACTCAAGCAACATATCTTGTTTTTTCCATTGGGTTCAACAACAGGAAATATTCCTGCCACAGCCACATCCAGGTGAGCTCTGAAGAATTAAAGTTTTTCCTCCTAAAGACATTGGTGCTTTTACATAATTACAGTGCAGTACACACAGTGTTTTATGTCTGCTGTTGTCAGGTTAATTCTTATTGCATTATACTGTATAACTTAATGTGCCTTAATATACAAAGTGCACTGAGGGGGACATTTTAAAACTGTGTGTTATTTTAGTTGACAGCATACAGCAGGCTTCACAGAGAGAGAGAAAAAAAACCAAAAGACTTTCCTTCTCTAGTTATGATCCTGGACATACTGCAAACTTTGGAAGTGCCACTGCCATAAATTTTTGGTGGTTGGATACACTCAATTTTTTTTATTCATTTGTCAGTGAAAAGGAGCCTAGACTATCTCTATTACCAGGAAAATTTAGTACACAGAACCAGTTGCCATGCAAGTGAATGGACAGTCAACCTCTCACATATAATTTGCTTCATAGCCAAAAACCTGTTAAGTGTTTTGTGGTTTTTCAAAATTAAAAATAATCATGAACAGCTATATAAAATATACTCCACATACTGAAATATTTTAAACACAATATTGTAGGAAAAGAGTGAGCTGTGTGAGTCACTGTTTTTAATTTCCCTTTCAGCTGAAACAGAGAACATAACTGGACCATAGGAACACATATTTTTAGACAGACAACTGACTTATGTAGATACACTATATACATTCCCAACAATTTTACCACGGTTAAAAGGTATTTATATTCTGATGTGGCTAAAATTGAACATGTCAACACTAATGCATTTTTCTAGGAGAACCACTACTTTCACCATAATTTCCATGGAAAATTTGTGTGCACATGCAGTAATAGATACATTTATAACATCAAAAGGATTCAATTTTCCTTTCAATCATACTACAGTATGAATAGCTTTTCCTATTGAATTTAACAATAAGGCACATTACCACAGTCTAAAGGATGGGGTACTTCTGCTTGCTCATATGAAAGTATGTCAAACAATATAGATCTCACAATAGTTCTAGGTTAACTGCTCCTTTATATAGGTTTGTTTCTAATACATTTGTGTCAGCAGATTTTTTTATATTATTATTATTTAAGTTTGTAAGAAGAGCAGCATTTCAAACTCTGTTTAACTCTCCACAATATTAAGAGTATTTAAATATTCTTTAAATGTGTGGAGTGACTTCATTGTACAAAAAGAAAAATTACTTTTCATTAAGAAATCAACTGGAATTACCTGCTTAGATGTATAGGCTTGGATTGGTAACACTTATAGTCATTGTACCCACTCATAGGCAACACTGTCTCATGGGCATCATCACAAGGGAGAGAAAGGGAAGGTTTTATCTGAGAACCATTGTCTCAATCCTGCATGCCTTGAGTACAGCAAGAAAGAGAATAAACCCCAAACTGAGCCCTAGTACAGTTTTGTTTGAACTCCACGTTTATTTTGCTGTCATGAAAGAGGATTCTTTCAGAGTCTTTACGTCAACGAAAAGAGTCAGGCTTGTGGGAATCCAACCCTGACACTCTGCGCAGCCACAAGGTATTGTATTGTACAATTCGTGCTTTAAGAAAAAAAGACAAATTCATAAAAGACTGCAAGTTTCTCTATTAATCAAAGATAACTGACCCTTTTTAAAGAGTCATATTTAAGCTTATTTATTTTATAGCCCATATGTGAGGGAACACGTAACAGGACTGTAAATCTATTTGGAATAACTTCTCATACAGGTGTTGGCCATTTCCAGAAGGTGACTGGCATTTTCAGACTTGGGAGCTATGGAACACATCTTACCAAAACAGTAAGTGGAGACCCACAGAGCGTCCAGGTGTGATTAGACATCACACCTCTCTCCATTTTCTGCTACTAATTTATTCACTTAAGAGTAAAAACCTAACCTGTGAAATAGAATGTTAGTTTCCCTCCCTTCTATAGCTGCTTTATTCTTTATTAGGCCTGACCACTACTCTAATGGGATTAAAATGAGCAAACTGCCAAAAGCCTATGGCTTTGAAAATCCCAAGTTCCATTCAGTCATTTAGAAAAATATTCATCTTTGTGAACCATGGGATTTTGTGGATTTTTTTCCTGCATATTTAAAATAATTTTTCAGAAATCCTGATTCAGTAGCTTTTTCAGATTCCCATTATTATAAAATTGCAATATTTGACACTAATTACTTGGCCAAAACCAACCAAGTTCCCTTATGGTTAACTGAGTATTTAAGATTCTCACAGAGTGGTTTACCCTGTATCACAGATTCAATTCTAGCTGTACCTGCATTCTTCCAGTTTTATACTGGAGTAAGCATGGAGTGAGACAATGGTGAGCTGGGCCTTTGGATCTGGAGCCCCACAGGACCTTAGACATCTCTTGCAGGTACTGCTTTTTGTCACAGTAAAAAATTATTTGAGTAAAAACTTAACACTATTTCTCGTCGTTCTCACTGACCATTTGTTACCACCATCATTCTCTGCTGTCCTTCCAGCTCCCATGTGTCCTGGTTTAGGGGAACAGCTGTGCTGCTTTGTTTTAACAAAACTTTAACTACTGGCTCTTTTTAGCGCAGTTTTAGAAAAATGTCCTTTTTTTTTAATATATATTATCTCCTGTGGTGTTTACCTAACCAATAATCTGTGAACATCTGTAAAGGTGCCTACATCTTTACAAAAATTGAATACCATTTAATCTACATTTTGAAGGTGATTCATTCCCTTTAATCATTGTGTTTCTACGTATCACAAATGTAGAAATGTAACAACAATAATACTAATTATATAATTTTATTATTCCAAATTGCAGGAGAAACTTGCTATTAAAAGTTTATATATATATACACGTAAAATCAGCAGCACATTTTTTTAATAGTATCCGCCTTCCTTTATTCCTCTCTGCATATATTTCAGGATGTCATTACACCAAGCTTTGCATTTCCTACCTCTCACCATTAGAAGGAAGCACTGCAGCAATACAGTGTGGACACATCTGGGACTGGTCTCAGTAGCCCATTGACTTTTGGCCCCTCACTACAGTCAGAGAAAGCTGGAGACTGAACTCTGTCGAGCTCAGCTGAATTACTCACCTGAAGTTCCTAATTTTAATGCCTGTTCAGCTGTTTTCAGTCACATTAGTATTTGTTATCCAAATGGATAACTTAGATCCTGATTACATAAAAAGCAGCTGAACCTTTGCAGTAGAAACGTTTTGTGCTTTCAGTTCTGACAGTTAATTAAATTATTTAAGAAAACAAAACAAACTAAACCAAAGCAACAAACACCCACACACATGCACACCCCCAAACCCCAAAAGAATAAAAGCACAGCAAATTCCTTTCTGTAAGCAAAGGTAAGTAGCAAATATTTATTAATCTTTCAACCCTAATGCAAACATTAATTGAACAGAACATATACACAATGCTACATTTTTTTGTTCTTGGAAGATTTGTTCTCCAAAGGTTTCTGAGGGGAAGGATCTGCTTTTGAGATCACAGCACACAGACGGGAGAACTGTCCTCATGGTTGAAAGATCATCTGTCATGTCCCTGAGATTTTAGTATGGGGGGACATCAGATTCATAAACCAAGAAAGGCAACCAACAATCTACAGCTAGAAGTGCAAAAATTCCTAGACATGACAGGAGGCACATTTCCTAAGGGCAGGGAGAGTAAAAGTGCAAAAACAGCACAGACAAGGGACCAAAATAAGGCACATGCCTCATCCAGTTTCTACAGCTCAGCAATCCTTCCTTCCACCCAGTTGCAATGAGCACCTAATACAGCAAAGAAACTATTCTCAGTGCTGAATGCATCAGAATTCTAGAGAAACAACTGAAGAAAAAGCTAAAGGCCACAACTTCTAATGAGAATTTCAGTCTCTTGGGTACCACAGGTTCTTTTAGCTTCATCAGCCAAGCCTGAATTCGTGAAGCATATAACTTGTTGGAATTATTCTTACATTCTGTGCTCCTCATTGCCAGACTACACTAACATGATTTTAGCCCTTTTTTTTTTTAATTTTTAGCAAGGTGGGTAAGGGAGGAAGAAAGTAAGAAGCTAAAACCTGTACAGTGCTTTGCATATTTTTATGGTTTTGTTTTGTTTATTTGTTTGCTTGTTTTCCTGCACTGGTTCTCCAGATGGTGTCTTTTTTCTCCTATGATCTTTTCTTTGTGGGCACTTCAGTTCTGCTATTTGGTATCCAGCCATAATCTGGCCCTTTACAATGAACCATAAAAAAAAAAAATCACATGTTTAGCAAATTGTCATAGAAACAGATTATTTTCATGTTTTTGTGACTGCTGAGTCAGATGAGAATCTGACAACATTCAATGCACATTCAAGCACAAGACATGGGTGTATAAAATGCACAGCACACAAGCTGTTCTATGTAAAATGAGATCAAATCTCCTTGTTAATCTGTAGGTAAATTATATTTATCACTCAAGAGTTGTATTAACTTTTCCTTAAGCAAAAAGACATTCACTAAAAACAATATTTGGAACAGATCAAATTGTATTTTCATTCAATTTTAATAGCAGTAGAAATCCAAATGTTCCTCCCCAGCAGACAAACTCAACAAACCAACTTCCTACAACTTTAAGTCCTGGCAGGGATGTCTGTTTACCATTCAGGAAAGATATAGGAATGGGGATTATTAAAGAAGTAAAATGAGGTGTATTGCCGAGGTGATGTTGTCTAGCAATTGCTGCATAGCCACACATCACTGAAAATTTGTACATTACATCAGGTCCTAGGAAAGAATTAATTGAAGGATATAATGTCAAAGGTGTACACAGCAAAAGATAAAGTTTGGAAAAGAAAAAAAATGGGATTCTGGAGTTCACATTTCAAGTACCTGTTTGGTTTTCTGATACATTCAAGAGGAGTCTATTTTCAATATTAAAAGAGAAAATTTATACCCCAGTTCTGAACTTTTTCTTATAATTATCTGATTTGTGACAAAGCTCTAAACAATCTCATGTTTAACTGAGAGTACATGGTATTATTTTCACACAGACTGAGCACCATAACTACCTTCAAATTTCCCCTGGGACCTCAGCTTCCCAAATGTGCTACATTGCATTGAAACAAGTACTAAACTAAGGTAAACAAAATGTTTCACAGAAGCTGGATCTGATACGTGAACTTTAGACTTGGAGCTCAGTATCCTGACAGCTATCCTGATTGCAATGCACATTCTTCCTTCTGAAGTCTGTTGAGACTCAAAACACAGGAAAAAAAGTGCTATTTGTTATACATATATATACATATAGCAACTTTTAATAGCAAGTTTCTCCTGCAATTTGGAAGAATAAAATTATATAATTAGTATTATTGTTGTTACATTTCTACATTTGTGATATGTAGAAACACAATGATTAAAGGGGATGAACCACCTTCAAAATGTGAATTAAATGGTATTCAATTTTTGTAAAGATGTAGGCACCTTTACAGATGTTCACAGATTATTGGTTAGGTAAACACCATAGCAGACAATTTATATTTTTTTAAAAAAAGATTTTTTTTTTTTCTAAAACTGCATTAAAAGGAGCCAGTAGTTAAAGTTTTGTTAAAACTAAGCAAAACAATAACATTTTTCTGAGTCCATGTTCCTTTTCTTAGCAAATAATATTTATCCACATTATGGACTGAAAGACACTTTTTATCACTTAAAAAAAAACCAACCCAAATTAATTTTGTTTTAAATTTTTATATTGCGGACAATAATTCATTTTGAAAAGAAAGGAGTTTGCATTTCAGTCAGCAGGTTCAGAGAGGTGCTGTATGTTATGACTCCTTCTCTCATTTGTTGCTAGAACAACCACAGCAATTATGTCATCTTCTAAAACTATCACCACTTTTATCCACCCTGAGCCTGGTGAGGGAGCATCAATAAGTTAAATGACCTTTGCCAGCATGATTCTCCTTCTATTATTTGAGGAAAGGAGACCAATAAGGTGTTCTGATCATCCATGAAGCAAAGAATTTTCATGATTGTTGAATTCAGTAGCAAAAACCATGATATTTACATTCAAGTTCCTGAACAAAGGGGTGCAGGCTTGAGGCTTATGGTGTCTTGAGAGAGAACACTGGAAAATCCTCTCTAAGTGAGCTTTTAAATAATTCAAAATATCATTGCCAAGGATGGAATTCTTTTGTTTTATCACTTCTTTGTACAAAAGTACTCATAAAAACAATGCTCACAAAATCCCAAATCTGAACTCCAGTCTTTTTCATGTACAAGTCCCAATAAATAGCAAAAGAGGGAAAAGAGAGCAATGGGGAGGAGGATGGAATGCACACAGTCTGTGCCCTATCTACAAACAATTGCATTTGCTTCACATGGAATAATTGGTGCAGTAATATTCAGGAATGGAAAATACAAGATGCAGCTAGATGAGTGCCCATTGTGCAAATCTTTAGCTCCTCTATCCATGACAAAATAATGACACTTTTTAGGAGAACCTGCATATCCATTTCCTGACAAAGAAATAAGAGTCTAGAGCATATATATAGGGAGAGAAAGAAAAGATGGGGAGACAAGAAAAGAAGTGCTCAGTCCAGCTCCCATGGAAATGCTCACTGAAGAGCTATTTAGAAAAGACTATACTTCAAAAAATTTGGATCCTCTAAGAAAATAGATTTAGCCTAGGGAGAATTTTTAGCAGTCGAAATGCTATAGTTTTTCTTCAGTTGAAATAAAACCTTCTTTTCCCATAGAGTTAAGAATGAAACTTATTTATCCCCAACTCAACCATTTGTTCTTTCTCCCAAACCAGCATTCTACTATATGGATTACAGAGATGATGCAAGTAAAAGAGGGATGGGGAAGGGGGACAGGGCCAGTAGTGAAAATACATCTTTAAACTTGGATCATACACCACTGACAATTGGAGCAGAGATATATTCTAGTATGTGAAGTGCTTTCTTGTTTGACTTATGTGAATGTAGAGTTATAACAAGAAATAGAATAAAATGTAAAATCCTTTAAAGATGTAAAGCACAATTTCCTTTTCCACAGGAGAGTCGTCTTTTGGAAAATGAGAAGGAATTAATAAGAAAAATTACAGTTGAATGAAGCGAGAGGGTTGAGAGACTTTTTTTAATTCATTTTGAAAGTCCCACTGCAGAGGAATCAGAAAGCTCTTTATTTTTAATTTGGAGGTTCTCACAGCCTAATCCTCGCAGAGGCTGGCTGCTCGCTGCTGACTCGGCGAGTTTCCCCTTCCTTCTGCTGCTGGAGAGTGATCAATGAATTGACAAATGCCACTGACTGCTGAGTCAGCCCTGCAAAGGTTTGCCTGAGGGAAATTTGCACACTGAAGAGTCAAAGCCAGAAAAACAGAAATAAAACCCACCGAGATGGAGTTCTCTGAGCAGGAGGAGGCAAAGAACAGCACTTGAACGCAAGGAAGGACACAAAGGGGGCAAATGCGTGGGTGGGAAAAGGCAAGGCATTTTATTGTCTATAATTTATGGACTGTTAAAACTATTGAAGCACATGATGGCTGGGTTCAGCACTGAGAGAGAGATTAAGAGGATGAAGGGACAGATCATAGCATAAAGGGAAAAACTGCTTGCTTGTGAAGTTCTCTGCACAAAGGACTGACTGTGTAAGACAAAGGACACAACAGATGCTCCTCCTGCCAACAGCCTTTACAGGTTCATAAGCTGCTGGGAGCAAACCAGAGTTCAGACTTCCAAGTGCTTGACATTTAACTCAAGCCCAAGAATCTCTAATAAATGAGTGAAATCAGACCAGTTTTGTCCTATAACTCTGTCCTAATGAAGTAAATTTCTCATTTAGGAATGAGAGATGTTTTTGTACCAAGATTGCTAGACACCACGACAGCAAAAAAAAAATGATCATTGGGAATAATCCTGGTGTCAATGCTGTTACAATTTGCGGCATACGTCAACAAAATTAACAAATTTTGCCCTTCTGTGCCAAGAAACCTTCTCCTCTTACATTATATTTTGTCATATAATACTCTGTTTCTCTTCTCCCACATTTAAAAAATGTATCCTGCCACATATTTGGCAAAAATAAAAGTGCCTTTCTAGTTTGTTGTGTACTTTTCACTTCACTTTTTCCATATCTTCCTTGCAGTGGGCTTCTATGAGAAGCACCTGCCCAAACTTTTGTAATCAGTACCCTTTCTTATAGCTTTTTACAACAATTTGTTCTGGTGTTTCAGAGTTCTCTTTAACTCTTACTAGGAATTCACAAGTCTGAAACCTCATCTAAAAGTTATCCATTCCATCTATTACATAAGGAATTTTTCAGACATCCTATCAGGTCCAAAAGAAGAACTCCTCCAGTACACTTCAAAACTCTTCACAAGGGAGTAGAAGCTCCTCTCTCTCCTTAAAGCTGAGTATTTTGTTCTGCAGAGAGGTAACTGAGCTAACAGTGAAGATCACAGATCTAGATTCTGAGTCAACTGAAATTTTCTTTTTGAGAGTCATCTCACCTTTTCCTGAGCAAGGACAGAGCAGCAGTCAGTTGAGTTGGAAAGATACCTGCTGCAATTTTAAATAAATTTTACTCCAGCCAGGGAAACATAAAATGTCCTGAGCTGGAAGGGACCCAAAGGATCGTCAGAGTACAGCTCCTGGCCCTGCACAGGACATCCCCAGCATCACACCTTCTGAATTTTTGAAAAAACAAATCATTATAGCCCGGATTGGCTCTGCCTTCAAGTTATTATTTTTTCAACAGCCTGTATAATACAAATAAGCTTTGCAAAGAAAATTACTATCAGTGTCTTTCCAAAATCTTTTCTTCCAGGTCAAATACATTCTTAAAAATTAAATTTTAGAAACTGCTGGAAGACCCTGATATTATTTTAGAGTTCAAACTCTTTTAAACTCAGGTGACAAATACCAAAAGAAATACTCAGATATTTGAAACAGAATAGAAGATTGAATATTTCTAAGATATCTTAACCATGCACCTACCTATAAAATTTAATCTGTTTCTGCCACTGTTCTAGCCAGGAAAAAGTGGAAAACAATGTGACAGTGACAGCCATAACAATCTGTTCTTTGGAAGTACTCGGATTACAGTAAAGGAACACAGAAATTAGTGAGATTCTAACATCAAGGGAGGTCACAAATGAAGGTCTGTGCTGTGGTGATATATTTGAATGTTAACACTATCAAAAGACAGTCATCAAAATAGCAACCAATAAAATATAATGTAACATAATGTGATTTTTCTAATGGGTTATTCTATCACCTATCTATGATAGCTGAACTTTCTGTTCTGCCTCTGCATTTTTCTCCCAAGTTAGTAGTGGAGTTGGGAAAATTTTGATTTTAAAGTGGCATAGTTATCAACAATTTATTTGAAAAAATAACAAGAAAAACAAGCTTTTGAGGTCCAGATATTCATAACCTGATTTTTACAGAGATGAAAAAGCAATGTTAAGAATTTTCCAAGTGAAGAATATGTAGACTCTTCCCCTTACTATCTATGCTCTTTTTTTATTTAAACCTGTGATGCATGCTAAAATTATAAAACACAGTGGAATGACAAAATATAAAGAAAAAAAAAATCCGCCTCAGAAAAATCTCGGGCTTCAAAGTAAGGATTAAAACCAAAAACTCGTGAAACCCAGCAAGATTTTCACACTCTTAAACCCCGTATGTTCAGAGCTGATGGCTAATAGCAATGTGATCAAGGAGCTGATTTCCTCAAGTGCCTGCACCTCAAATTCTACTCCACTATGAAGGGAATTATGCCTCACCCTTATTTTTTCATCCTTCCTTCCAGGAGAAAAGACAACAAAATATTCAGAACTGGAGTACATGGAGATTTTCACTAGAGAAAAAAAAACCATAACCAGCATTTTCATAGCTCATTATGGCCTTTTATAAATGTCTTTTTCCCTCCCACAGTATTGAAGAGATTATAATGGCCACAATTTGTGTGAGAAATGAAAAGTCTAGATGTTTTATAGAAAAATCTTCATCCCTTCTTTTCTTGTTTGTGAAAAGAAAGCTTTGGTCCTTTTATCTTCTCACAAGAGCTGAGTTATTACAAGTCTTCTAAAATCCTCCCAATCAAGAAAAAAATGCAGATTTTATGCTGACAATTGCATTAAGAAATATGTGTATTAAGAGGTGTCCCCAGCAATGTCGAAACCATAGCTCTTGATTTTATTAGTTTTCAGTCTCAGGTAGATTTCTAATTAATGAAGCATTTGTTCTGCATCACAAGACAGGTGAGGAATACCCTTCTAATGTCAATGACTTGCATCCAAGAGTTAATTACTACGTGACCTTCAACCATGCTCTTGTTTTAGGATTAGAAACCCCTAATTTTAGAGTGAAAAAAGTTTAAAAGTGAGACTATGTGTCTTTGAAATAATATCCATGGCCTACTTTCTAGTCATACAGTTTCCTGCATCTAGTGGTCTGATTTAAAAAACCATATCACAAAGCCTTGTCATAACTCTAACATACAAACACATTCATAAAACATAAAACACTGAGACCATACCTAAGCTCCACATGTGTTTAAAGCATGGTTCTTCTGGCCAGTTTTTCTCTAACTACTATAGTTAAAGAGAGTAATATAAACCAAACTGATCACACACAAGCTTTTGTTGTTACAGAGAAGCCTAAGTATAGTGGTAAGGGAAGATGGAATAAGTTTCTGCTGCATGCTGTTGTATTTTCATTGCAAATTCTGACCTCTGATAAACCAAAGTCAGTCTTAAAATAAATTTTAAAAATTTTAAGATACAGAAAGAAGGGGGAAGGGGGAGGAGAGGAAAGAGGAAAGGATTCCTCATGCACAATATTTCCATGGAAATCTGTTGGCACTATAGGTATCCTTCCTAGGAATACAAAACAACACTCTGAATCTACACTGCTGGAAAAAAAACCCCAGTATTTTCCTAAAATAATTAGCAAGGAATATTCTCAGTAAAGGCCTGTTTCTAAAGAGATTTGAATGCTGCTCTAGAACTAGGAACACACACACCTGCAAGCTGGATTAGACTTGTGGTTCACCTAGGCTCTACTTTAAACTTTATAAAATTCTCTCTAGTTCAAAACTAAGCAAACTAAACAAGTCTTTCATTACATCCTAGTGCAAGGCCCTTTGAAAAACATTTCCCAGAATTTGAAATACCACAGTTGATATGATTTCTAAAACAGCTCATTCCTAATGGAACTTGAAACATAAGCAACACTGTTTTCCAATCTGTCAGAGCATTCTCTCCTGTGGCTGCTGCAGCACATTTCAGCTGATGATACCAGAGAACATCCAGGAAACAGGGAATCTCCTCTTTGAAGAACAGTGACACAAAATACAAAACATATAGAGGATTTAGTAGAGGCATATTCTCATAGGGACTTAACAAATCAGCCACAGGTAACAACTACCACGGACATTTGATACAGTACTGAAGTAATAATGCTATCTTAGTGCAGATAATGTGGAAAATAACTATCAAAACAGTTTTTGTTTCCTATTACTAGTCAGAGTATTTGCCCACTGGTTTCTTTTTAATCCCACTTAGTCCCTCCTGGTTTATTTCTCCATAAAATGGTTAGCACTGTGCATAGAGCTTTCTTATAGCTTGAGTTGAATGTCTGTCAGTTGCAGAAACCTCCCTTTCCTATTAGAGCACAGCAAAATCGTTTAGAACCCCAGTCAACAAAACATATATATATATGTGTGTGTGTGTGTGTGTGTGTGTGTTATCACCTACCCAGCCCCATCATCACAGCTATAGGGTCAAGAACTGGTGTAAAAGTCAGGGAGCAGAAGCCACTGGGAAAGAATAGAAATGCAGTCAGGCCAGAGAAGTTCACTGCATCCTTTTGACTTTTTTCATCTGGATCCAGGCTTTAATCTTGACCATTACTGGCACTTAGAGAAATTTGCAGTTAGATTCAAACTGAGGCAGTGTCACACTATTAAGCTTCAATACAAAAAAACAATAAGTAAAAAAGGTCGTTTCATAGATCATAGAATGGTCTGGTTTAGTAGGAACCTTAAAGATGACCCAGTTCCAAGCCCCTGCCATGGGCAGGGACATCTTTCACCAGACCAGGTTGCTCAGAGTTCCATCCAGCCTGGCCTTGAACACTTCCATGGCTGAAGTACCAACAACTTCTCTGGGCAACCTCTTCCAGTGCCTCATGACCCTCACAATAAAGAATTTTTTTCTTGCTATATAACCTAAATCTATTCTCTTTCAGGTTGAAGCCATCACATCAGAAATGTCCTGTCACTACGTGCTTCTGTAAATAGTCTTTTTCCTTCATTTCTGTCGGCTCCCATCCAGTACTGGAAGGAAAAATCCTGGAAAACTCCAGAGAAGTCTTTGACCCTCCTGCCCCTGGGTCATCACAGGACACTGCCTGAGACATTGCTGGAAATTCAGCCAGGGAGCTGCTCTCTAGGGAGTAAGAATAATAAGGCTGAGGCTGTCCTGGGTCAATTCCCCTCCCACGCCAGCTCCTCACAAGCCCCCAGAGAGGCCACCAAGCTGCTAGATAAAACATGTCCCTGTGAGAAGGATTCTGTCTTTGTTCTGAAGTGGGAAAGCTTGGATAATGGTGTGGTGTTCAAATGGCACTTGAAGCAATTCTTTCACCTAACATGCAGAAGTTACTGACTCTTTTATTTAGAAACTCATCCAGCAAACAGTCTTTAGGTAAATGAAGATATAGAAATTAGTCGGCGGGGGGGGAGAGGTGTTAATTTAATATGTGTAATCCACATTTTTTGTCTTGAAAATAAGGTTATATTTTTGTTGCACCTGCAAGTGCAATCTGCTTTCCAGACAATTTGAGTGGGCATTTGAGTTTGCCTTTTCCTCTAAGTATATTCCACAGTTACAGCTATTTTTCTGTTCATACTCTGACCCACTCTGGGCTTGTTAAGTTATTTTAAGTTATTTTTTGGGGGGATTTTGAGAGTGCCAAAAGCAGGTGAAAGTCCCAAAGTACAAATAATTTAAAAAATGGGAGCAAGCACCATGCCACAGAGTCCACAAGTAGAACAGAATGAACGGCACGAACAAAATGCAATTCAAGTGTCCACTCTTCCTTATTCAAAATCACAGCTTTGACTCCCTTTGTCACTCTTGTTTGGTTCACTGTCATCATCCCTGCAAGAGTTTGGCAACCAGAATGTGACAGAAAGTGACAGTAATGCAGTCATCCTTTGCTTTTCTTGCAGAGGCAGCTGTCAGAAGCTATACCACATTAAGCCAAAGTACCAGTCGTCGTGAAGCTTTTCCAACATTAAAATTTAAGAATATACCTTTGGAGAGTTTAAAGTAAGTTAGGATTGTCATTTCATGATAGATACAGAGATAGATGGATAAAGGAATGGGGGAGTAGGACAGACAACAAGTGTTACAGCAATTTTGTTACAAACCATTTTGAAAACTCAACTTATGCATTCTTGCTATACAAATTCCAGAAATAATAGGGATATTGCACAAAACAGCATTCCAGGTACCATTTACTGACTACACTAATAATATTAAGGGACTCCCTCACCTTAGATAATAGACAAAAAACTCCACCATTCTCTTGTAAATATGACACTATTTCTTGTTTTCTGACACATTTTTGGGGATTTTTAGTCCCATCCTGTCCAGGCCAGTTTCTCTTTCATATATAGTCTAAATCTATAAACATGCCCACTTGTAGAAACACAGACCTTTCCAAAAGCTAGCCATTCATAGGACAAGTCCACCCAAAAACAGCAACTAAAATCAACAATATAAGGAAAAAATCAATTGAGGTAAAATAAAATACAATAAAAAATAAATGCTTCCAGGTGTGAAAAATGTTGTTAGCTTTTGGGTTTTTTTCAGAGAATCTAACAGTGTTGCAAAAAATGCTGCATTTAATTCTAAAATAATAATAAAGCATTAAATAATAATAATAATATAGCAATCTAAAACAAACAAACCCTGTCTGCAACTCTACTAACACCACAGCAGAATCCCTATACTTCACTAAACACACAATTATGACTCAGAAAAATCTTGTTACCTACTACCACAGACTTAATTAGAATAGAATAGGTGCCACAGAATTATGAATATAGGGGTGAGAAATGGCTGTGCCTGGCTTACTCCCCTACCCCTGCCCTACTAGGTGCAGTAGGTATGCTCTTCTGGAGATAATTTATTCCAAAAAGGCTGAATTTTTCTGATATTTCTGTCCTAAACTCCTGTATGTTTCCCCAAATATAGATATATTTCTTTTCAAAACAGCTCTTATCATATTAGGGCTTAAAGACCAATAGAAAGGAAGTGACTAGAGTGTAAAGAGGAGAGAAGAGGAAGCGTCAAAACCTCCCTTATCTAAAAATATTACATAGACTAGAGGGATAAACCATTTTCCATGGTGCTTATACACAAAACAAGCTTCACTAAGTATAAATTGCAGCAAAAAGGATTTAGATTAGCCACTGGCAAAAAAGCTTTCTGGCAATAGAACAAACAGAGACTGCAGTAGTTGGAAACTTAAAATGTGGGGCAGCCTAGCAAACACACAGCCCAAGTGGGGTGGGGCATGCCAGCTAAGCTAAAGGGCCTCCTGAAGCCCTTTCAGCTTGGGTGTCTCTGAATTTTTTAATTTTTCTATAGGATTGCCTCATCCACACCAATTTTAGAAGAATAAAAATACTGTACCCCTGTATAAAAGTTTTTTGAGAGAGGAAAGCAAGACATGCCCATGAAAAGAAGGACAGCTTCATACTGAAGAAATACTCTGGTGAGAAAGAATTAGGCATCAATTTAAATAGAATTTTTGGTGAGATTAATTTGGAAAGAGTTGGAACCACATTTGAACTACTCAGAAATAATTTCTCATACATACCAATATTCCCTATGAATGGCTCAGCTGACACTTGTAGAAACAGCTATTAGCCCAATATAAATAGCCCCAATTTATGCATTTTACACAATGCTCTGCATCCCAGCTTCTAGAAATTTCCTACATTTTCTGGATGGCTATCGTTGTTTCTATGTACTTATACTTTGCTTAGTACTTGAAACCTATTATAGCAGTATCTTTTAACAGAGGCAGCACAGAAGCAAAATGCACTTTAAAAAGGAGAATATACTTCAAGATATATATCTATATGTAGAGTTACCCAAGATGTTTGTCTTTTAAAGAAATATATTGTGGTGGTGGATAACCTACTTCTAAAAGCTCCACCATGTAAGCTGCAACAGAATTTCCTTTTTTCTTATTTTTTCTGTTCTATTAAAAGTAGAGTTTTGTGCTGTGCTGTATTCTACAGTATCCATGCATATCAAGAAATGGTGACAAGATATAGAGGGACAGCAAGACTATTAAATATCCATCATGCCACTCTGGATCAGACTTAATGCAATCAGAAACACATGACTACATCAACTTATGTCCTTTGATCAAATGTGATTAAGTAAGTCATTAATTTTCAAGACAAATAAAAAATGCAAGATCATTTTATTATAAATGTAAATGCCTGTCTCCTTAAATGATTTTTCTAAAGGAAGCCCTTCTAATACAGAACTTTGTATACTTCAGAGAACAGTTGTTTTAACATTGGTTTTAATTTTAATGAAACATTATGTATTTGTATGCATGTCTTCTTTCCTTTTTTCTCACACTGCTCATGTTGTCAAGCAAAATTTGTGCATCAGCTTGATCAAGATAATTTCATTATACCATTGTTACCATTATGACTTGGGCAATTAGTAGTTTATAAGAATAAATTTATAGCAATCAGTGATTGAGGCACATTTGCAGTAGTCAGGGTGTAATAAAGCCCAATCAATTTCTTTCATTTAATATGTAGGCTGTGACCCCAGTTTTGATGAGAACTCTTAGCTATTTCATCTTTAAATAAAAAAGAATGTCTGCAAGCAATTATAGTGGTGTGTTAATTGGATATTCCTTTTTATCTTTTATACTACAGAATGCATTGCTAACGAAATCCTTGTTTTCTCTCTCATTCCCTTTCTCTCTTCCTCTCTGTAATGAACTGATATTGACTTGGTGTATTTTGCTAAGACAATGGGCCAGATTTTGATTTTCAGTAGCACTGGTGTAAATCTGGAGTGACTTCTCTAAATTAGATGGAATTACTGAGATATCTATACACACAAGTGAAACCAAAACCCACTCCTCTTTTCTCAGCTTTTATTGCCAGTAACAGAGGACCTGATTCAGAGCTGAGTGCCTCTGCAAGCTCTGATCAGCCACTGCCTTGTACCTGAGCTGCAATATCCACTGGCATGGGCTATTCAAAGGGATGATTCCCAGGCTCAGAGCATTGGGAAAGCTTGGTCTTTGCCTAAGGTACTTTACTGCATTAATTCTGTGCTGATTTAAGGTATGTGATGATAGATGAAAGTAATACACACTGCAGGAAGAAATGAGACTCCAACCCAGATTTAATCAGCATTACACAGCCCAAGCTGTGCATGTTTCATGTTCCATGAAATCACCCATTGACCTGTGCAGGTCCATCATTTGGGTAACAAGTTCCTGCACAGGACAAACAGAGCTTAGATAAAAGGTGTTGTGGGTGCAGTATGCACACATTGGAACAGTTCACCAAAAATTTGCTTCATATTTCTTTCCCCTGTAGTGGGTTTTTAACACAATGCAAAATATTGCTATTTCCTCGTGTTTATGTTAGAATTTTGAAGATTCTCCATCACAAAACAAGGAAAATTACAATTTTTAATTTTTTTAATTTCTTCCGGGACATAATTTCTAGTATTTCTTTAGTTAAATTACCCTTGCATTTTTTACTTCAGCAGGGGTAAAACTTACCCTTACAAGCAAAAAAAGTCACCATCCTTCAGTGGTTAATTTTCACGTCCTGTGACATTTCGGGAAAAATCATTTGTGTAAAATTTATCAATTGTACCATCAAAGAAGACCATCAAAACAATTGCAGCCTCACCTGATCCTATTGAGGTGTCCTCTGATCTATTCAAATGCTTCACTCCAGTTCTGTGATTTATCAATGCTTGTGATAGTTTGCTACCTGCAAGCTTTTCTTTCTAATATAATTCTTTTTATTCAACAATTTCTGAGGCCGAGGCAATGGAAATCTGAAATCTTTAGTCCTTAATCAAGCAAAACTCCCACTTAAATTAAAAGGAATCTTATTTGAGTGTAAACTCAGTATAAGACTTAAGGGTTATACTCTGCTTTATATTTAGAAAACTTAACTTCCCAAACACATTAGAACATATTATGGAGAGAAAGGTTATTGAAATACAGAAGTAGAGAGATCTTCAAAACCTTAAGGAGAATAATACTAGTAACATGTCTCAGACAAACAGAGAGCCTAAAAAAATCTCATATCTCTATAAGATTGGAGATACTGTGACAAATAATGTTCAGTATCTTTAACTTGCTAGTTAATTTTGTTGTGTTTCTTAGTTATTCCCAGTCTTACAAGCATGGAGGAGAAGGACAGAAGGAAAACGTCTCTTTTTAATAAATGCAATGGATACAGTTGAGGAAGAATTTCAGCTCTCAATTCTGACAGCTTGGGTTTCCCCCAAGTCTTTAGCTGGTAACTAATTTGGTCATAAAATACTCATCCATCACCAGTCACTGTCATGGGCAAACCAGGGTCCACTTGGGGAAATTAATTTAATCATTGCCATTTAAATTAGACTATGATAATGAACAATAAAACCTCCTCTTGAAAACACCTACTGTCCACCTCTCCACTCTTCCTGGGCTTAACTTTCCTCCCAATTTCTCTGCCTCCTTCCCTGACAGCAGCCCAGGGAGATGGAAATTGGGGCTGCAGTAAGTTCCTCTCATGTTGCCTCTCCCTCCTGCCAGGATCCTGCTCCAGCACAGGTTTGCCATGGGGTCACAGCCTCCTTCAGGATCCACCTGCTCTGCCTTGGGCTCCTCCAGGGGAAGGAATCTTGTCTCTGGCACCTGGAGCATCCCCTCCTCCTCCTCCTGCACAGACCTGGGTTCCTACAGGGCTGCTCCTCAAACATATCCTCACTCCTCTCTTCTCTGGCAGCTATTGCTGCTGCACAGAAACTTCTTCCCGTTCTTATACATGTCACCCAAAAATCCAGAGGAAAGCACATGTGCACTAATGTCCTCACAGGTATCTGAGGGAAAATACACATCTGTGGCATGCCAATCCCCCTGACAAACAGCAGACTCGTGGAAAAATCAACAAGAAAACAACCAAAACTTCCCTAACTTCTGAACATTAAAGAGGCTTATTATTTAAAAATAAATAAAAATCAGGGTGTAAAACAGTTATTCTGGTGATTCTGATAAACTGTAAAAAATATTTTTGGACATCAGTGACACTACTTATTAATTTTGTTTAACTGAAAAGCATCTAAGATTTTTTCTGTGGAGGACTAGCCTAGTGAAGCGTGATCACAACTATGAAGTGACTAGTTAAATATCCAAAAGGGTTTACAGAATACAACAAATGTTTCAGAAGGTGTGCTGACTTTGCAGGTTTTTTGCTATCACATTCTGTTACATGACAATACTGACAATTGAAGAAAAAATATTAGTCTTTTTTACCCTGTGGGTAAAACATTGCAATTTAATCATACCATATCCTATCACGTGCAAAAATAATAATAAAAAAAATCTTAAGACAACAACTCTGCATTGCATATAGACAAAAAATACTGGCAGTGAAAAGCTAAAATATTTATTGGTTTTCTACTTAAGATGTTGTCAACTCAGTGGATTATCTCTACAGAAACCAAAAGACAGTATGAAAATTCCTTGGCTAGCATCAGAATATGAATTTGGAAATGTGTTTAAAAATTGAGTTTAAATAATATCTTCTCTTGGTGTTATCCAGTTGCCAGAGTTTATTGATTTGAATGATACTTGTTAGCAAAATGGGGGCAAAAACAGTCTTGTTGTCACAGTTGTTTTGTGCAGCTATTGATGTGATAAAACAATTTCATTTGTGGAATATTTTAAAGCAGCAGCTGCCTAATGGAAAAGAAATACTTTAAGAAATTGCATGCATAAAACCTTCTAGGTGTTTAAACCTCTGGTCAAATGAGACAATTTATAATGTTAACAAACTTAATTCCAGAAGAAGTTGTATCACAATTGGACCTGTCACCATTCTACAAGTAACTGTCCCTTATGATTCATTATGACCCACCCAGCTTGACATGTGCACTGAGAGCAAACAGAGTGTGGAGAGTGAGTTGGGAGAGGGGAGATAACAGAGATAAATCTAAATTCATTCTGGAAGCAGTCACACTCAATGACATATTCACTGACTTCTTCAACAGCTCATTTGATAATGTTCTTTCTGCACTATTCATTTTTCTGAAAGATGAAAGCTGGCTGAAGATCTCATCTGCTCACTGATGCAGGGAGAAGATTTGAAATTAGCACAAAAATAAAAAAAGGGAGGGGTGGGGTGGTGTGGAAAGCAAGCACTTTCTGATTAACAGTTTCTTGGTCCTGACAGGGAAGGCTAAACACCCTGCCTTTTCAGGTCACCTTTAATTAGATATGCATTATAATTCTACAACATGTCAATAGGCTGACTCTGTCTGGCAGAATTGTGCTTAGAGAAGGGGGAATACATTAATCACAATAATTAATTGCTTGAAGAATGGGAACATTGTTTTCTGTCTCAGCTTGTAACATGATACATATTTGTATAAATTTTTTATTACTGCTTTACACAAGGCTCAATCCAGAAGGTTAATAGAGTGATTTTAAGAAGAGTGCAAAAAGGGTCAGTAATTCTTGGCCTTTAATAAATCCCTGATTTGAGTTTCCTTTATTTTTAAATTTTTTTTTTTTTTTTGAAGTGAGGAAGTAAGGGGAGGAGGAGACAATGTTAATTGCATTAGCCAGCCAGAATGTTATAAAGTTCATTACTGGAAATGAGAATTAAAACACTAACTGCTTTTCTCCACTGGTACTGAAAATATACTACACCTGCTTCTGCTGATTTGCCCAACTTGTTAATTATCCAGAAAAATCTGGGTCAGTATTTTATGACCAAATTAGTTACCAGCTAAAGATTACAACTGGCTTGCCAACAGGAAATTAAGAAGTGTCATATTAAGTGGGGGCAAAAATAAAAATATGATACTTGTAGGTTATTTTGGGGATTTGTTTTTAGAAAACTCTTTGAATGAACACTTTGCATTAAATCTCTTTTAATTTTTCTCCAAGAGTTTAAAATGCCTGTCAACATTTCAGAACTGTCAAGAGAGTTTACCAACCAGTTCAGAGAAGTTCCTGCTGCTTTGCATGAGCACTGACAGGCACAATCTGTACCTGTAACGACAAAAGCACCTCACCAGCACTGCTCTGTCTACTCTTGAGTGGGGAACAGAGAAACAAACTTCTGCAAGCACAGTCCTCCACTTTCTTTTACCTACTTCACTGCAAATACGCATGTGCATGCACAAAAATGTGCTCATTCATGTTCATTTTGTCATTAGCAAAAACAAACAAAAAACCCACATTTAAAAAAAAAATGTCAGAGCCAGAGAGAGCTACATCCTGACAGACACACAGCTCCCAGATCTTGGATTAGTCAGATATTGTTTACTTATTCAGCACTCCACTCTCTAGGCCACCCTTCAGATGCTGTCTTCGCCTGCCCTCACTGCTCACAGGACGCCTACGTTTTCCCTAATCACATAATCAATCTTCTCTGAATTAATTAATCAATCCTTTCTCCATCTGATAACCCTTTTTATTTACCAATTTCATACTTTCCCTTATCAAACACCCATTTTATTCTCCCATCCATAATGAATCGGGAAAGGCAGGAGATGAGAGGGGTGTGTGAAGGGAATTCAGTGAATTGTATGCCCACATGTACCTGGCAAATCTGTTTCTTATTTCAATTAGGAAAGAGGAAAAACAATATAAACCACTACAATTATATTCACAAATCTTTTTGATGCTTCCTAAATGTGCTAAGCTCCCTAGGAAAATAAAAAGAGAACCTGCAAAAATTGCTAGTGCATTTTAAGAGGCTTCCAAAATATCTCTCATTAATTTAGCAGTCTACATTTGTGTTCCTTTTCCAGTTTAGACTGTTTTCGCTCTGAAAATATGACAGAAAATTATATAGCATAGTATCTTTAATACTAGTACTCCTCCTTTATCTGCAAAGCAAAGATCAAATAAATAGCCCTCAGAATAAGCCCAATTAAAAATAGAAACTGGTACATTAGATTTTTGGCTAGAATAAATAGACAAGTAAAAAATAAAACCTTTTGTAAACCTTATTTTAGAAAAATACCATAAAACCCCAGAACATGACCCACAAAATTCCATCCCTCCAGAAAGACATATATTTATGTACAAAAAGAATAAGAAATTGGAGTATTTTTCTATTAAAAAAAAAGAAAATACATTTTCAATTAAAGTCTAGATAACTCCAAAATTTCATAAACCAGTCATTGTTAGAAAAGGGGATATGGTTATATTTTCCCCTGCAAAATAAATGGAAATATTACAGACTGTTGATCAGCAATGGCTCTGTGCATGATGTAAAGTGACCAGTGAGACTGCCAGTCACTAAGATCTTTTTTATTGGTGCAACACATTTCCAGCCATATGAAATAATTTTTTCTTCTAAAACATTTCAGGCTTTCCTTTCTATGTTGCCTGCCACCCAACACTCTCACATTTTACACACCAAAAATATTGGGCCTTAAATATTGCCAAATTAATTGCTCCTGTTATGCATTCATTTTTATGGATATAAAGAACTTGCAACACAGTGGAGATTCAGAATCAGGAGTTGGTGGATACTCCAGAAGTCATGACATATTCCAAAGGGAATCACTATGAATATTTTTCATAAGTGATTATGAGACTGCATCTGCTTTAGCTCAGTCTCCTATGTGTTGCCTAGAGGGCTGTGAAAGTTTTTCTGATGTCAGGGAACAGCAAAACATTTAAACAAAAATTCTATTGCAGCCGTTATTAATTTCAGAAAAGAAAGCTGTGTAAAAGTGAAGAAGTTTGTTAAAAGGAAAGTTTACGAAAAGGAGAACTGAAAAAGACAATAGTTTTAAGGCTGTGAGAAAATCTATTTATTTAGGTACCATCATCATAGAGGTTCAAAGCAAAAATGGAGATTCATCTAACATCCACAGAAATTTCTGGAATAGTCAAACAAAGCAAAATAGGAAACTGTGTATAAATGATGACAATTGTTAATAGAATTATTTCAAATTCCTATCAAAAAATTTTTAAATATCCTTCAAGACCGATACATGAGAAGTGTAATAAGTGTAAGTCAAGAAATATTAGGCTGGAGCAAGAGACTGAAAGCAACTATTTGCACCAACATGCAAAAGGAAGGAGCTGGAGAAGTTGCCCTGGAGGAACTTTTCTTATGAGGGACACCTCAAAGGATTTGTCTGATACTGAAGAGCCAATCAAAGAGATAATGGGAAAAATCATGAGATGAACAACAGGAAATTGTCCTGAATTCACCCAAGAGGTCTAAAGTAATTCAAGTATAAATTTCACATATTTTTGGGTGTTAGCATAAATCAGACCAGACAACAAACAAATGGAAGGTAATAAAGGTGAAGCAAATTCCCCCTAAAATGTTCCAGGAGATTCTAAGGAGATAAAGAGCAGTAAATCTGACTTCTACAACAGACATGTTGGTGGAAATATAATAAAGAGTAGAACAGGAAGACAAGCAGGTAAATAAGGTGTAGTGGACAACAATCCAGACATTTTTGTAGATCAAGTCAAGCCTCACAAACCTATTAGTTTTTGAAAGAGCCGATGAATGTGCTGCTAGGAGTAATCCAGTTGATACATACTCTACACCTGAACTCCTAAAAACCTCCTGGCAAAGGCTCTGTTTTAAAGGTGTTTCTAAAGATAAAACATCAACCAGTGGAGAGTAGGTATCAGGTACCTACATTTCAGAAACTGGGAAGGACAGAAATTAATGGCCAGTTTTCCCAATGTACAAGAGTTAAGTGTGAAATCTTATGACAATAAGAAAAGAAAACCACAAACAGAAAAAACTAAAAAAAACCCAAACAATAAAAGAAAAAAGGGAGAAAAATAAATAAGTGATAGCAAAGAATTGCATAAGTGTCCCACAATATGGATTGACTGCACGATAAACTTCTTGATAACATTTAATTTGATAAATTCAAAGTAGATTTGACGCAAACAGTAGATACAAAGAGAGAGAGAAAAAAAATCTTTATTCTATCTACCCTGTGAAGGATGTTAATTTACCTATAACCTGTCAAGAAAGAGATCTTCAAGTCATTACACATCTTGCAGTGATACTTCTATGAAAATGTCAGTTCTGCTTAGCAGCAGCTAAAAAGACAAATAGAAATTAGGAATTATTTGGAGAGCATTAAGAGCTAAGTAGAGAAAGCCTTATTACTATTAAAGAAATCCATGACATTCATGTAATTGTGGTCACTTCATCTCAAGAAGAATACAGCAGAACTAAACATGGTGTAGGAAGGATTATCAGAGATCAAAAATTATTTGCATTTGAAAAAAATTAAATGGACTAGCTTGCATGGAAATGGCTCAGAGGGAATACCATAGGCATATGAAAGTATAAATAGTATGCAAAAAGGGAATTAGAAACTATCACTCAATGAGGAAGTGACAAGTATCCCATGGAATTTTCAGCTGAAAATGTTAAACAAACCCAGGTTAGCACTTTTTTTTTAATGTAATATGTAATTAAACAGTGAAATTCATCACTGAACAATATTGAAAAATGAAATGGCATTGAAAAGCTGCTAGGAAAATTCATGAGAGAAGCAATTATTAAAGCGTATCAAACAAAAAGACACACTCACAATACTGAGCTGCTCTGCAGATTGCCAGAAGCTAAGAGGGGAAAAAGTGGGGAATTATCACTTGCACTTCCCCTGTTCTTAAAGGCCTCTCTGCCAGGAGGTCCTCCCTCTTCTTCATTTGGATAATGCCAAAACCAGGAAGGAATGGAGAAGATGGGAGAAAAGTCAGACTTCACACAGCCACTGTTTCACTGACATATTTGCTTCCTGGAGCCATGACTGCCCACCAGAAGAGCAAGTCACAAGAAAACTGAAGTGTTATCTTAGGTATGACATAAAAAGGACTAATAACCTAATAACCCATTAAACTTCATTCCTTACCTTTGCTTGTGTTGGTAAGTTATTGATGTAGTAATTAAAGATAATACTGTCACATATGACCTAAGTGTGTATTCATGAAAGTGTATGGAATACAAAGTAGGAAGAAAAAAGCATAGTCATAATCCAAAGTTGCCATATGATATTCAGATTCTGTGCTACTAAGACTGTTCTAGTGATTCTGGAATTTACCAGTTACCTGAAAGCATTACAAGCAGAAAAATGATGCAAATATCTTTTCACACACTCAGTTATAAGATTCACAGGTGAAGTGAACTTGGAAAAAAGGTGGGAGAAGAAAGACAGTAACAATAGAGCTATTTAGTATAATTTTACTTAAACATTCTTAAAGTAATCTAGGATTCAAACCATGGTCTTTAAAATAGAATTAAAACTTATTCTCTCCTCTTCCTGCATTAATTCCTATAAAAATGATAAATACAAATCCTCATCAAATGTATAAAGCCTTTTCTTCCATGCCTCAGGTAGACTCTATGTTCTTCACTGACTGGAATGTTCAATTTTATACATATATCAATATGCATTAATTATCTCCAAAGAAGTCTTCTCTCTTTAAAAGAGGAAGTCAAACTTTGAGGTTTGTTCCATGAGGCGCTGAACTATTTGTTTTGTCAGCTACAGCTGATGTGTCAAAAAATAATTCTATTCAAATGAAAAGTCAGCCAAGCTTCATATTAGGCTTGGGAAGACGATTATAAATCACAGCAGGAATTCAGGCTAACAAAGAACAATATTTCTTTATTCTCTTCTGGATGATAAGTCATTTGTATAAAACAAAGGCTAAGTAGAAAGTCTGTGATAAACTAAATAGAGAAAAAATATCAGGACTATCGAGTGCTGAAAACTCATATTTTCTTGAACTAGGCAAGCCAGCAAACATCCTTGATCAGAAGGCTGAAAATTATAGGAAAGTTTCTGGTTTTAAAAGCAAACATGAAATTCTACAATTTGTATCCATGCACCAAAATACAGTGGATATTTTATTTTAAATCTGTACATAACTTTTCAGGAGGGTTCAAGAACATCAGGTGTTGTGATAGGCATGCCAAGAGTCCTTCAGTCCAGGCTCATGAATATAGAAGATTTATTTTAAGAAAATTAATAATCATCTGCATGGAACAAATAAAGAATATTTATTATTTACATAGCTAATAGCTATTGTTTATAGAAAAATGCTTCAGTAGGTGTCTTATTTCTTAAAATCCCTAAACACCTCAAGAAAATGCTGTTAAAAGAGGGTTATACACTTGATGCTGCTTAAACATTGCTGCAGCAAGTCAGTAGGATGGACTGCAAAATGCAAAACAAAATTTAAAAATGTGTCTAAGAACAGCTTACAGAGTGCTTAAAGGAGTAAGGGACCAAAGCCCCCGTAAAAAGATAATTTTTAAATTGCTATTCCCTACTAAAATAACAACCATCATAGAGGAGTATCTACACAGGGTACTAGGACCAAACCTGAAAACCAAAAGTATCTGAAAAGAATTTCTCCCGGGTGAAATTGTCAGCCCTCAATACTGCACAGCTTCTCCTGGAATTTATGGTAAAATGCTTAGAAACTAAGTTTGTCATTAAATAATATTTTCAATATATAATTTATATAAAGTTGTTTCATGCTCTTTCACCAGGTAGGAGCTTCAGAAGATTTTTCCAATGGTGAAAATTTCACTCCCTTTAAAAGAACAATGTAAATAAAAATCTGACATACATATTAATAAAAATAATTGAGCCACTTCCTGCTAAATTATAAAGAAGCAACTCTGAGACTACAATTCTTTTGTTCTGATTTAAGTTTTCCTACACCAAATTCAAAAAAGTGTGCTAGCTTTGCAATACCTTTCAGTCTTTTTTTTTTTTGTTCTGAAGATATTTCTATCATGATTCTATCTAAGAGAATGTATACCTTAGAATATGTAGTTACATTTTTAAGTCCTTTGCATTTAACAAAAGCAAATCTTTCTTCTTGGATTAGAGAATTTGAAAGAAAAATCATGATTAATTTGAGTAAATAGCAGTTTTTTCATATGTGGTATTTCTTACTTGTAGCATACCTCAAATGCTGTTTCTACAGAAATGAATGAAATATAAAAATCCAGTCTCAGTGCAACAGGCCTTAATTATTAGTCAGTTTTGGCCAATAGCAAAGGAATTGCCAGAAAATAAATGATACCAGAAGATGGACAGAGAGAGTTCTGCAGTTTTCTAGTTCTGTCAGTCAAAACCAAAAATAGCTGCCACACATATTTATTAAGCCACATATGAAAATTAAGGTAGTAGGAATTAAGTGGAAGAATTGGGTTTTTTTCTATTACAATTTCAGAATTTTGGAAAGAAAAAGCAGGCTTTAAAGATCACATTCCTGCAGTACATGCTCTCCCGTATTTCCATACATTTTACCTTTCTAATCTGTGAAATACAAGAGCAAAAAAAAATCCACTTTCCATGTTCTCAGTGCTACAGATGCTGCTGCTATGGAAACTACCCTTCATGTGCCAGAAATGAAGACATACAGTTGATGTACAGTTACTGCAATGCAAAGCAGCATTACTTTTTAATTTTTCCATTAAAAGTCTAATATAAATGCCTAAAACATTGCTTCAATGCATTATGCATTCTTCTACTTCCAGTGAACTCCATAACACTTTTGACTACAGAACGTTGTGAGAGATTTCCATGGAGCTGTCAGCTCATTGTCTGAGGCATACAAAAGAACATTGTGTAGTGGAAGTTGGAAAACACAGGACTCTATAATAACCTGCTTGTTTATAAAACTGAAATGATGACATTTGTCTAATAACAGCTCTAGCTGGAGTCTATGTATCCTTGAAAAGTAAAGGAAGGAATAATGAGAGTTGCTGTTTTGATCATAAGCAACATCTGGCTTAGTGAGAAGCTCAGGGGTAAAGAGAAAGTGACCTCTCCTCCCACAGCTTATATTTTGAGCTTGGACTTCTTTTCTCTTCTTTAAAGGTCACTGTTCACACATCTCCTTAGCTTTCAACCAAATTTGGTTTTATCTCTCTAATTCATTCTGTGATAAAATGATGAGAATGAGTGGGCCCTCATCTCTCAGCTGTGCAGACTCTTCTGTGAGAAATATTTTCATTATTAGTACTGGCCATATTGTACCACAATTTTAATTCTTTAGATTTGAAGTCATGCTTTTGTTCTGCTTCTGTGCAACGTCTTCCTGAACAATTACCACGACATACAGTTGCCTCTTCTGAATTTCTCTATTGAATTTCTACAGCAAAATTCAAGATAAATAATAATAAAGGCAAAGAGCAGTCCAAAGAACCACAATCAGTCTCATTTTTTCAGGAACTGCTGAAATGTTAAAAAAACCAAAATTATAACACAGGGACAAGTGATGAAAAAGAATTCCCATAGTGACTTAAGCCACTGGTACTTCTGATTTATATTTTCCCATGTTCATGAAGAAAAAAAATTTCTTCAATGTTTTCAGAGAAGAAAATACATGGAAATTTGAACTACAATAACTCATATTTTTATTAAAAATACATATTTTAAAATATTTAATTGTTCTAGTGAGCTCCAAACTCAGGCTGGTGGGTGTGATTTTATAAACACTCACAATTACACTGGTGAAGGACTCTGTGCTTCCCACCCCTGAACAATTAACTCACTAAAACCAAAGTGTGAACATCCAAAAATGACACTGAGGCTTCAGGTTCCTCAGCACCTAAGTATCATAACCCCCAGACTACAGCTTCTCTAACTCAACCCCCAAAAATGGCATCAGGAGGAAATCCTCTGGCCTGTGAATAGCAGACTAATTTTAACAGAGGAGTAAAGGCAGGAAAAAGTAATAGCACTGTATGCTTTGGGAATGATGCTATTACAAACTGCAGTCAGGTGCAGGAGTTGGAGATAGGACATCAGAGAGCAGGTGTTGTCCATAGAATGAACTTAAATGAGCTGGGAAGGACAGAAAGATTTAAGAGTTCTTGCTCTCAATGGCACTTCCCCCACAATAGCCTCCAATAACTTTGTATTACTCAAATTCTCACAGTAAAATGTGAATGAAATTGGGATTTTGCTGAGAGCTAAGCTGGAAGGATGCAGAGCCTCCCTAACCCCAATCACAGAAGCTAAACCACTCCTGTGCCTGGTGTTTTGCTCTGCAGGGTGGGTTAGCAGTGTTTGCCTTTATCCTTCTCCCGAAGATGTGTGGAAGTGTTGAAGGTTCAGCAAACCTGAACCTCCTTTTCCACTCTTCATCAGCATATTTTTGCCAGGCTTTTCTAAACCATCGTACAACACACGGAAGCTTTTGAATATTTTGGTACATCATTCTACAGAGGTTATGAGGAAACAGAAGTAAGGAATTTTTTGAGAGTCTCAGAGAATACAGTTTCCTTGCACTGGAGTAAAGAAAGTGTCAGCATCCTGCCTATATCCTGCTATCTCAGTCTCATTTAACAACCTAGAAGGATAAAAGTATCTAAACTACAGTTTAACCCATGTTAAGTAGGGTGCAAATCTTCATTAATACTTGGAGCCCTTTAAATCAATATTTTGACATTTAATTATTTTGTTCATTTTACCTGAATATATTAGTAAATCCTGATAAAACTATTAGGGCTCCCTATGATTAACATACTTGAATCAGCAAAAGGTGGCAATTAGATGAAAATCTACTTGCTTTTCTGGTCTACCATAAAATTTGCATAATTTCTCAATTATTTTATCATCTGAGATATATACTAAAAGTGTTTTTCTGCTTTTTAATTGTAAGCTATATTCTACATGTTTTAAATCCCCCTGCCTTACGAATATTTTGAGTAAAATATAAAAATATTTTTGACTGTGTCAAATCCGTAAAATTTTTGCTTCTTCTGCCACCAAAAGATGCTCATATATCAAAGATCATTAAATGAGACTTGTGATTTTCTAATCAAAAATATATTTACAGATTATATTGTAAATTAGAGCTTTTGTAGACATAATTAATAATGCAGTTATTATGTAGACATAATTTTTCCAGAAGTTCAAAATCATTTAGCTAACTTCGCACTCTCTCCGATAACAAGATTTTACTCTGTGCTTTTTACAAAGCTAAAGCCATACCAAGGATTTCTGCTGTATAGGTACAAATTATCAAGTAGATATCAACACATAGATATGACTGGAAGTTTAATTCAGAGGATTCTGGATCAGAACAATGTAACTTTTGTTTGAACTTTAATATCAAAATATTGAATGTACAGTCAGAAGGATGTCCATGCCAATCTCAATATAGTTACTGTCTTTATTCTCTTTCTGTAAGTATTTATTTCAGTTGAGCCTGTTTTGTTGGAGCTGTTGTTGAAAGTATACTTTTTAATGGCCTGGAGGAATATAAAAGACATACAGGAAGTTCTGCAGTAGTTTCCAATCATGCAAACACCCTTTTCTTTCAGTTTCTAAGATCAATACTGACCTTAACAACATGGGAAATGAGCCATATTCTAGACAGAATACCACAAAGAAGAGAGGAGGATAAAAGGCACAATCACTCTACCCTTCCCATTAACTTGCTCATGATTTTCCAGAAATGAATGTCAGCACATACTAATTCACTGAGGTGGAGACAGGAGAAAGGAAACCTGGCATTTTCAGTCCAAATTTATGTAATTTTGACTGTTGTTTCAACAGTGATGTCTTCCCTTGGCTTATACAACAACTTTATGGACCAGACCCCCACAGAGAGGAAGTTTTCTCACTAGTTCCACAGCTGGTGCTTGGAGCCCCTGGCACAGGGCTTTTTATTCTGCCACTGGACTATGGACATGACTGCATGGTCTAAAACATTTGATCAAAAATGGGCTGTGTCCCATTTTGGAGGCTCTGTTGCTCCATGCAAAGAAAAATAAAAAAAAAATGCAAAATTGGACTTTGTTTCCTGCAAGGCTATGAAAGCAATATTTGTCTGACTTGCCTATCAATAAATATCCTCAGCTGTTGGAAAGATTATTATGACAGTGCAATGGCTGTATTTGGGGTCTGTAGCTGTGTTTTTGAGTGGGTTGAAATTTGCTGCCTCTGTAATGGGTGACAATGTATGTATAAGACTGTACTATCAACCTGAAATTGAGTTAAATATTAATTGATAAATCTAAAAAAAATGAATGCTAGAATAACTGAGATAAAAATGTGAAACTTTAATCTTGTCAGAACATAACAATGTGATTCTCAAAAAGAAAGACAAACCTTCCAAGGGGTGTAGAAGGCAAACATAAGAAATATTCCCAAACTAGTAAATATATTATTAGATTCTCCTGAAAAATCTCCTGCTAAAGTAGGATTATACAAACATTATCTGAACTCTAAGAAACCTCACTCAAAGAAGACAGAAATGACCTTTTTGTTTTCATGACACTTTTATGAGGCTTGTCTATGATGGAAGCAACTCAGCTTCAAAATGCTCTAAAAAGATGCGTCCTAAACATTTCCAAGAAATAATGATACACCCACTTGTCTTTTCTGCTACATGTAAGAGTTGTCACAGGAGGTCAGGGAAGAAGTTCAGTAATTTGAAATATAAATGAATGAACTACCTTTGAAATTAACATACCAGGAAAAAAATCCATAAAAACCCAAAATAAGAACAGTTTTAAAATACTGTGTTGTAAGGAAATATGTTCTAGTTTGGTCTTTGTGAATTTGATGTCTTATTTATGTAAAATAAAGCAATTTCTGGATATGCATCAAAATATTAACTGTTCAAGTAGAGATGCACACTTTCAGCGGTAGCTTGTTATAAAGAAATAAGTTTGCCACAGTTATACTAGGAAACAGAGACTGAAATAGGTCATCAACTCTCCAACAATTATGCCTGAAGTCCTGCTAAATGGGACAATGTGAGAATTTAACAGCTGCTTTTTGGTTACCAAAAGTTATTAGGGTTTTGATTTTTTTTTTCTTTTAGTGTGGGTTGTTTAGATTTTTTTTTTCTTTTAATAAAGAAAAAAAACCACAAAAATTCTTAAACATATTCTGTATGTAGAGAAAAGTATAATCCTGACAATGATTAATTGATGCTATGGATGAGAAAGCATCTAAAGCTCAGAGGACTATGGTGGTGAAACTACAGTTCATTTAAAAAATAAATAAATAATGAGACTTCATTAGCTTACACTGAAGTGGAGAAACTTAAAAGTCTTCTTTAAGTTAAAAGCTGTAACAAAGAAAGCAAAGGAAGCAAAGAAACAAAGGAGCAAAAGAAATAAAAGAATGTCTTGTGAAATTAAGCAGTGGGGTTTTTTTCCTTCTCCCCATCTTTGACAAAGGAGAAAGTCAATGAAAATGATAGACTGATGTTCAAGAAATATAACTTGATTATTCTAGCAGCAGTGAAAGGGAAATGCTGCAAATAATTCATCAGAATACCAGAGCATCAAAAAGATTTTAAAAAGAAAAAAGAAAAAAAAAAGCCCATGACAATATACTGTATATTCTGGCACGATAAGTTGCTTCACACAGCAGAGAATTTATCCAAGCTGTATGATACATCTCATTAAAGGAGCAACCACCAAAAGTAACTTCTGATTTGCTATGTGCTGCTCAATCTATCAAAACCCAGCCTCTTCATACTTGTAATGCTGCCACTAAGAAAAGTGTTGAAATATGTCACCTTAGTTTGAAATACCTTATAGCAAAATAATGTATTCCACATTACAAAGTACTTTGTTTACTGAACGGCAGTGCGTTAACTACACTCAGCATAAAATGCTGCAGTAAACAGGGTTATTTCTCACTGATTTTTAGTGCACAGTGATGGGTGTATGCCAGCCCAATGCTTCTTATCTGACATGGCATATAAATTGACAAAAATCTTTAGGACGCCTGATTAAATTGATAGATTAGGAAGTGTTCCACAACAGAGGAATAAGATGCAACAGTACAACTTTACTAGGTTTAAGAAATGAGAGAAGGAGAGGAGCTGTACAAATAGATTAATTATAGTATCCACTCTTTCGCACAGTCCTACATTTTATTTTCTATTTCAATACTCAAAAGATGAAAGGAAAGAAAAACATTTTGTTTACCCAATTGATAATGTTTATTTCCTAGAAATAGAAGATGAAGTGTCAAGTGGATGCTACTGAACTATGTGGCCTTATAGAAATTTTGAGAAAAAGTTAGCACAAAACTGTTCAGTGGGAAAGTAATTTCTATTCTGAAATTCTCAGAACTGCAGAGAGTAATAAAACTTATATTACCAAAATAGGAATTAAAAAAATAAAGAACCATAAACTTACAAGCTATTAAACACTGTGAAACAAAAAAGCTGCATATTAACAGAGATGTCAGTGAAGTTTCTAAGCCTCAAATGTTCACAGATATAACTTTTTTTTAATATAAAATAATAAAATTAAATTAAAATAATTACCTCAGTCAAGAGTCTTGTTTATGCTGCCATCAGAGATGTGTCTGCTTCCTGGGAAAGCAGAGCAGGTATGCTAACCTAGCTTGTTTGGGTGGCCGATAACAGCCCAGCTAGCAGCCCCAGAAGCCATCAGGCTGAGTGAGTATCTGGGTAATACACCTGTGGCAGGTGTTACTATGGTTCCAAGGTGTTTGTAATCTGAACCAAGTAGCCCACTTTTACATGACCTAGGCCAGAGGTGCATAATTATGATTTCATTTGTTTTCTCATCAAATTTTTGCCTCTAGTCTTGTGGTCTTAAAACCAGCCCCGCCACTCATCAAGATTTGTTATACTGTTCAAAAAGGAGCAAGCCATAGATAAGATGCAATTTAGGAAGAAATTTTTAATAACCTCTCAGCTGTTAATTGCTGCTTCCCAAAAGAGACCAGAGACAAGAGTGTATGTGTATGAATGTTCCTCCTCCCCTCCATTCCCGGGAAAAAGCTGACACACGTCCCAGCTGGTTAGCTGCCATTGCCAAGAACATCAAAGAGGAAATGCACTTGCACAAACAGCTTAGATGACACCAGACAGCTGGGGTTTGGCTCTTCCTTTTCCTTCCATTTCTGGTAGCTGTGCTTACCTCCAAGGAGCAGAGCTCAGAAGGAGAGCTACTGTTGAGTTTTGTTTCATTCAGTCTCTTAGCATCAATCCCCATCCCTGACATTCCCAAAAGGCAGCTAGACTTAGGCAGGTATCTTCCACCCACTGCTTGTGCCTGACAAAAAAGCCTGTAGACTTGGCAAGCTAAAATAAAGCTTAAGACACAATGTAAATGCTTCTCTGATTGTATAAAGCAGGCTTTTGACTGGAGCAGAAATATTTATTTAAAAGTTACTGTGCAGTAGTGAATTTTAGATTAGATTTTAGATTTCAATTTGTTGCATTTAGAAAATTAAACCTCCCAACAAGAAATCCACTCAGCCATGTTTCTTGTGATAAAGATGAGGGACCTCTCCTCTTTTAAAATAAACTTGTACTCCTGTAACTGCTCCATTTCTCCTTCTCCTGCCAGGCTTTTCTTTCACCAAGGGACTTGTTCACAGTACCTAAATATTTCTCTCCCCCAGTTCTTGCCCATATTTTAGTCTTTCTCATGTAGTTGAGTCTATTCTTATCAATGTCTCTGATGACTGCTCCACTGCCAAAATTCATCCCAGTTTTGACTTGTCAGACAAGCTCTGAGGTTTACTTTGAACAACAGAATTCCAAAAGTCAATGTCATAAAGATATCACACATGCAGAATTGGTAGCTTTTGACCACAATTCTGTTTGAAGCAACTTTTCAGACACTGGACAAGGTTCAGCATATCCAAGAGGACTCTTAATCCTCCCCATAAGCACTTTTCAATATATTCTCCATGGAGCACTGTGATCACTACTGACAGCCAGGACAGGTCTCCACTTTCACATTTTTGTAGAACCACCTTGATAACTAATCCCTAAATATTTCACATCCTTTTTCTACTGCACCATGAAGAAAGTAATCTCTAATCCATCCTTTCAGATAAAATGATTGCTTTCTTTGGTCTTGACAGCGAGGATATAACTTCCACAAATTTGGCTGTTATGCTTTTAGCATCTTAAACAAAAAACTTGTCTTCCTTCATCAAGGGAGCACAAGAAGTGGCTACAAATGTTGTGCTGGTATATCTGTGCTTAAATTAGATCATCTTCAGCATCCTCCATCTCACTACCAATTTGCCCTTCTCTTCTGTGTCAAAGAAGAGCTATTTATTCTCATATTCACAAAGACACCACTGCCATCACTGATTGAGTACAAGGCTGACTATTCTCTTGTTACCTCCCATCACTTAAATCTTTAAAGTATCTTTATCCTTTTCTGGATTAGAATAGCAGCAACACTTTAAACTGTGACAGTCATTTCTAGAGTGCTCATCTGAAATGCAGGCAGATGTCCCAGAGAACATATTTGCAAAATGATTAGCTCTGGAAGATTTGAGCTGCAGAAATGTCTGGTATATGATTTGGAACTCTCTACATTACAGAGACAGCCAAAACTCTGGGAGCAAACAATGTCATAGAAGCAGGAAAAATAAAAGGGGGTTAGTTTAGTTCTAAACAGGAGTAACAGGCAGACTGACAATCACAGTGCAGAGGAAACCTATGAAAACTTTTGAAAGAGCATGAGGAACCCAAGAGTGATGATTTGAAGGAGTTAGGGAGAAAGAAAATTGGAAAAGTAATTGACAGGGTAGAAGTGCAGCATTCATTAATAAATGCTTTTAAAATTTTACAAATGAGTCTTCTTTGCTTCCTTTTCAGGTCCCACCATTCCTCTTCAGATAGAAAATAAATATCTTGGAGACAAGCAGGTATGATTCCTGTGCTCCCACAAAGAAACTTGATCCATTGTAGACAAGGGTTCTTGCCTGACAAGAATACAGTTTCATAAAGACAAAAAATGTCACTAAGTCAGACTGTCTAATTGTCTGAAAACAGAAGCAGACCTTTTCTTTTATTATATGTTTATAGACTGAGATTCTAAGAACTTTACTTTTAAATTCTCTGATTATTAATTGGCAGTAACTTCAACTCTGCATACATGATTTACACTACACTGAGTTTCAGTAAGTTTGTATAAAATACTTTGTTCTGTTCAATAATAGTTCTACATTCTGTGCTTCAAAACTCTTAATTTTCTTAAGCATAATAGCCACTTCAATTGCGTTTTCCTGATAAACTGAAATGCAACAAAAAAAAAATCTGTATAAAGGAGTTAACCATATAACCACACCAAGAATATGCCTCTTGTTATAATATATTTAACTCAGAATATATAACACAGCTTTTTTTTTAAGAAGAGTAATCTTTAAAGCCTATCCTTTATTACAGCATAAAGCATTCTTTGCAGATTTTAATTTAAAGAAGAATAGTAGGTGATATTGCACCATAAAAAACAACCAAAAAAACCCCAACAATAATGAAAAAAAACCCAGGGAAGGTAAGAATCATGCTGTCATTAAAAAAATATAGCAAAACTACCGGTTTAATAGAATTACAAAATCTCCCAGGCTGGTAAAAGCCTCCAAAATTATCAAGTCCAACTTTTTTGTGACAATCAAGATCACTGGCTAAAAACCAGTTTGTAACACAAAGATATTTAGCTAGTTATCACTTCCATGCTTTAAGAAAAAAAAAAAAAAAAAAAAAAGAGAAAGAAATTTGTCTACAACTGAAACCCTTTTATTCCAGGAACCCCATGGGAGCAAGATAGTGCATTGTTTCTTAGAACATGGCTTTTAAAATTCACTATGACTGCTGTATATTATGACTGGCTCAGGCATTTGAACCAGCATACAATGAATACAGTTGTAATTTTTGCAGTCACAGAGCAATGAATGTTCCATGTTATTTTGCTTGTTGCCTATATGTAGAGAGCAATTTGTGTGGAGAACATTACTGTATCTGTCATGTTCCATCTGAAAGCACTGATGCAGAACTGCTTGGAGACAGCAGCACTGTGGTATTGATGCTCATGGCAGAAGAGATTTAGATACCATGAAAAGCTAATGGTGTTAACTAAAGAATTCTTCAATTCACTTCAGCAGAAAGGAAACATTTAAAGGAGGATTAGTTTTAGAATAAATGACAAAAATTCAACACATTGAAATTGTGCAAAGTGCATATTGTAGCAATTATGGAGACTTTTTGATACAGTACTGACGAGCCAAATTATGGCTGTGCTGTATATTGCTCTACAGCATAGACAACTACCTTTACATGGGATGACTTCTTATTTTAAGGGCTGCTATAAAATTATCTTTGTGCTTTAAACAAACATTCTGCAACTGTGCGCAGAAATAAGAACCTGGAAAAGCTCACAGTTCCTTTTTTAGCCTATGCACTTTTTACTCATCCTAAAAGATTTATCTTCTCAAATTCTCCTCTGAGGTGGGCAACAGGAGTAAAATTGATTTGGTTTTGCTGCTTCTTCTTTGGGCTAGAGAGAAATGACTGCAATAAGGAGTGACAATTCTGCTATGGTGAAGTCTGTACAGGATCTGAGCAAGACGTTGTGCTCCCCCTGTGCTGGAAGAGATGGTCTGAAGCAGTCTGCAAAAAAAGCGTTTTAAAAGATGGCAATGAAAAGGTGGAAGGAATGTTCTGCTTTGTCCTGACTGACAGGAGTCCTGACCTTGGACAGTGAGGGTGAGTTAGGAGTGAAGTGCCAGGTTCAAAGCATTCCCAGGACTGGCCCTGTTGTGTCACAGGGACCTGGATTCTCTCATCACATCATCTCCAGGAAGGAAAGAAGTTTTGACTGTGTTGAGTAGGACTGTCATCAATTCACAAATGAGTACTGCCTAAGAACATCAGGTTAATTAAGGACTTGGAACTGAAATATCCTGTCTCTTAACAAAGCCATGGAAATGTGGTATTCCTGCTCTGCTTTGATTTTAAAAGATAATAAAATTTGCCATGCATTTGTTATGAAATATATGTGTATGTATGAACATGAACATACACATAAATTTAGTCAAACTCCAGAATATTAGAATATAGCAGAAGAAGAAAACAAAGAGCATTAACTCTTACCATGAGAGCACTCTCTCTCAGTCCTATATTTGAAATACTGCTGAGGATATTTTCTCCCAACTATATTAACAATTTTCCCATTAAAGCAAAGCTATGCACTTTCAAATATCATCATGGGTTTATATGTGTCTCCTATCCACTTACAGCTCAATTTTTTTCAGTTTACAAATGAAAAACATGTCTCCTTCTATGATTTGGCAGAAGCATATCTCAAGTTGGGACTCCAAAACCAATCTACTCTTTTTTCCCTTCTTTTTTCCTTCAGTTATATTGTATTCCTTCAAATTATTCTGTTCCTTTTTGTGACATTCATCTTTAAGACAGTCAACAATTATTCAGATGCTGTACTAGGTCCAGGATTTTTTTTATACAGTATAATTCTCAGGCTATTATTCAATACACTCTATAGTGAATAACAATATATTCACACAAATAAATTAGATATGGTTTTATTGTTGCCATTACTATCTCAAATACTTGCACATGAAAATAGGTGCCTAGTTCTTATTCCTAGTTTATTTTCTACAGCTTTTATATTTATTCCAGGGATCCCAGTAAGACTCCTAAAAATTATCTGTCACCAAAATTTTCTTTTACTCTTGTTCTCATTATGTGATAAAATTGCAACATCTTTGGAGAGACATTACATTCTTTTTTTATGTCTGTATAAACCTAACACAAAGGAACTGTGATCTTTGTTAAAAGCATGTAAACAACAAGGCAGCAGAAAAGAAATGTAAGTATAGCTAGAGGATTTTATGTTTTTTGGTAAAAAAGAAGATGGAGAAAAATAATGTGCAAATGTGCTGTGCTGCAGTTGCTTCAAGTAATTAGATGATTCTGCAAACGGTGGCTTTGAATAAAAACAAACAGGAATTTTTCATATCATCCGTCTGATTCTTGTGACAAATTATCTCCTTGCAAACATTTTTGAGTATTTATTTGGGATGCTCTATGTTGATTAATATTTTTCATTCCATTTGTGTAAAAATATCAGTTAATATTTCATACTTTCTTCTGCTTCTTTACTTCTTTGAACTTATTTTTAGATATTTGCCTATTCTCTCATGTGTCTTATCAAATAATTGCATTCAGAAATCAAACCTTGTGAACTTCAGGAGAAAACTATGTTCAACCCAATTATACTTTCTGTAAAAATACTCCTTTCTGAACAGGTTTTCTGCAGGTAGTTTTAACCACAAAACACCACCAATGATTGCAGTCTGCTACTGCCAACTACAATGACATGAAAAAAAATCCAAGAAGAGTCAGTACCAGATCAATTTGAGAAAAGCACTCAGGAGGGTGTAAAAGGCACCCACCAGGGACTGACTAGCACTTTAAGTACTACAGTTGAGTAGGGAGCATTTAAATCTATTTTCTTTTGACCTATAAAGACTTCTAAGTGAAGAACAAAAAGCTTTTCAACAGGTACAATCTTTATACATTAATTTTCTGATGCACCAAGTCTTTCCAGGAGACATCAGGGCAAATGTTTCAAATTAATGGAGAGCATACTGTGGTGATTTGTATCATCTGACACACACTGAGGACAAGTAGCCATAGGATAAAATTTCCTAGAACCTAGCCAATTAAGCAAAAATATTCAATTTAGCTCTTTTGAAATCCATCACAAAGATGCACATCATAGATAAATAAATAGCCAGGCTAACAGACAAACTAGCAAAGAAACATCTGTACAGAAAACTGTTCCATTTAATAGTAATTTGTCAAGACAATTGTGTCAACTGTGGTATAACCACAGATTAAATCAATATTAAAAAGACTTCATCTTTGTTATCAGAGTATTAGCATGTGTAGACATTTATTACTTCTATTTCTGAGGTGGAGTGGAACATTTCTGTTTTGTCCTGTTTTATTTTAACATTCCCCTTGAAAATAATAAAATAAATAAATAAATAAATACTAACAAATACAGTGCTCAGAATTCTTTAAAACAAAAATTGCACTATTTAGGCTAATATAAAGGAGACATTGAAAAACCAAAAACACCATCAAGCAAAAAGCATATCCAAGTAAAGAAAACTCTCCAGGTATATTTATCAACCTCTAAAAGCAGATTTGGGAAACAAGCCTGGAACATTCAGCTGAAAAAATCCCAGGAAGGATTTTTGCAACAGTGCTGTGCAATAAGAATTGGCAACTGCTCACAGAGGTCTGTAGGGTTATATTTACAGGGAAATGAACATGAACCAACTTCACCTTCTAGAACACAAGAACTAAGTCATCTTTATAATAAAGCTACATTCATCTTTGTAGATAAAAAGCTGATGTTGCAAGAAGAAAGAAGAAGCAGAAAAGTTAGTATCAAACAAAGGGGTGTCAACCCAAGAAAAGTGATCCTTACAGTATCCTCTAATTAGACTGAGAAAAAGATTTTTTGCCTCACAGACAAAATAGAGCTACCAATCAAGAGATGCATTTAAAAAATGGAGCAACCAATCAAATAATGTGTGACTGTGTAAACCAGGATAAGAAATAAATATAACCAATATTTATATTTCATAATAATAATAATAACAATAAACTGCTCTTACTTGATTCACACTGAATTGTGCAAAAATCCTTTTTCTTTTCTCCACAGTGGCCCTTGCCAGGGAGAATCCCTGTGAGTGATCTCCCGGTGCCTTGGCATAATTTGCCAGGAGCCAAATTGAGCCCACCCCACTTCAACCTGAGTCTAACCTCCATGATCTGTCCCAGCACTTCAGCATTTTACTGTCTCAGTGATTTGATAGCAAGATACAAATGTTTTATGTTTCATCTTAAAATAGGATGGGAAACAAAGAAACCAGTGAATCTTTTTAAATGTTTGCTTGCACTTAACCTGATTTTTTTCAGTGTATAATTAAAATTTTACGGCTGCAAGTTTCATAACAAACATTTCTCACAGCCTGTGCTGGGATGTAAATCATATCTAATAATTAAGTCTGAATTTTGCAGTAAAAAAAAAAAAAAAACACATCCTTCCAAAACAGAATTACTCAAAAAGCTAATATCAGGTCATTACAGTACATTTTTAAGCAAACCATTAATGTCTGCAGTGCATGTACTGATGCTCAAACTTTGTGATTGCTGTGTGCATTTATTAGACTGTAAATTTAATTCCTCATAGCATAAAAATTATGTGGAGGTTTTTGTAAACTTGTAGGAGCTATGTCTTTTTTCTGTGATAGCTGGATGATTCTAAAAATTTTTTATTCCATAATTTCCTTTTCATTTCAGGTAGTGATACTAGAAGTAGAGCAATTAGGAGAAGGGAGAGATGCAGAAAAATAAGGACGATTTAAAAACCTTTTTTTACCAGGCAAAGTTAGGTTGGTGAGAAAATATTTTCCCATACTGACCACTGGAAATTGTGCTAACAAGAGCTACTGTTTTTGCTTGGTACTACAATGCCTTTTCCAGGATTCATCAAGGTGGCAGAATTAAACTGGAGAGTGCAGGAATACAACTTGTAGGAAACAACCCTGCCAGGGAAGGATGTAAAGGGTGTCTTGCATTTCTCTACTCAAATGATTATGAATAAGCAGTACATCCTCTCTAGAGAAGCTCCTGGTGCATGCATTTAAAAGCTTCACTGAACTTTTTCTGCAGATAAATCATGCTGACGTATTTCTCATATTTTTCTGTTACCTTTATCCAGATGTATTACCAGATATAGTTGAGTAATGTGTCTCTTAATAAATATTCATTCTGGCAAAAACCACAAAAGCTCTCACAAACATTCATGATAAAATAATGCTGATCAGTGCCAACTTTTTACTTCAAGGGACCTCTGCATTCTATAACAGGGCATTCAAAGCACTACTTAGTCACCAAAAAAAATTATGGAAGTGCTGCTTAGGTAACTTGCAAAAAGTTGTTAAAATTTACACTGATTTCAACAGAGTTTACCTTAACTTTCTGTCACTGAAACGTGACCTAATGAATATACTTAATCTGTGCTCTTCATCACACACACACAGCACTATTCTGCCTTCTCAACTGGCAAAATAGTGCTGTGTGTGTGTGTGTGTGTGTGTGTGTGTGTGTGTGTGTGTGTGTGTGTGATGAAGAGCACAGATTCAGAAAATCCTAAAAAACAAAAACAGAAAATCCTAAGAATTACTGTGGAAGCCCAGGGCACCAGGAATATTTCTCTGTCTGCTCTGGGGTGCCCTGACCCCCAGGGGAGCACTGACTTTGACCCTCATTCATGGAGAAAGTTTCCTAAACTTCAAGATAGACTAGAACCACTGAAATGTGAAGTAGATTGTAGAGAGTAGTGCAGGTGTATCACTTAAGTGAGAAATTTAGGTTTTGGGATTTTTAGTATCTTGTGGATGGAAGCAAAATGGAGGACACAGGGTGTCATCCTGGGTTTCTTCTTCATGCTTCTTCTTTCTTCTTCTTTTTCATGGGTTTGGGTGGCATTTTGCTATTAAACAAAAAAGTTTGCATTGCGGGCTCTTTGGGATCAGTTATTGGGTTAAAAGGGAAAATAATCTAGGTGTCAGTTCTTAACTGGATAGTTTAGTCTTAAAAGACCTGGTAACAAGAGATTGTTAGCCATTTTGTGCCTTGCTGCCGAACTCACAGTAGTGAGATTTTTTTTACTGATAAGAAATAATAAACACCTGAGTTCAAACATGAAACTACCATCTCAAGTGCCTTAAATCCAGATCCAGAGAAACCAATAAATTACAGCAGAAAAACAGCACAATTGTTTTGTTGAGCCCTGTCTGGGTAGCTGGGTAGTGCAGGTCTTGCTGTCACTCAGAGCTCCCAGCCCTGCTGCAGCCTGATGTGTGACAAGCCTGTCACCCAACACTCTGCACAAACAGCTCCCCAGCACCCTCCCCAAAAGGCTGTCTCTGAAACAAATGAAAACCCAAACTAGCTCTGGAACCAGACAAACCTGAAGAGCCCAGCTTGAGAGCACATACAGGGAAAAAAATGAATTGCCAGATTTTTTGAATAATAGCAAAATTGAAAGTGCCTTGGGTACATCCAAGCGCAGCTGCAATAGCTAACTTATTAATGTCTTTTCATTGGCAGCCACATCTAAACAATCTGTAAAAGAAACTTTAACAGCTTCTCTTGTCATAAATGATTCAGCTGAAAGATATACAACCTTGTAAGGCAGGTGTTGAGATGTAAAAGAGGCTAAATCCTGCATAAGATATTTGGGGGTTTTTCTGAGTTTTTTTTCAGGCTATAGAGAGAAGCTCCTATCATTGGTTGATGTAAATAACTCCTAAGGGCCTTGAAGGCATTAATATCAGGAAAAGGTATTTGTTTCAGACTCACTTGCAGAACTTTTGTTAAGGAACTACCCATAGTAGAAAAAGTATCAAAGAAATTTGGTGAATATGAGTGAAATGAATATTTTAACTAGATGAGTTACTAAGTCCTTATGAAAAGACACCTTCCTATGTCCAACAAGAGCTTTGAAAATCCAAAAAACTGCATTACTAAAATTATAATCTTATCCTTCTGTCAGCATAAAGGTCCAAAAAGAGATGTCAAAAATTGTCTCTCTCTTTCTCCCATTAATTTAGCCAAAATTACAATGAGACAAAGAACAATACAAATGAGGTAATAGCACCAGTGCAGTTAAAATCATAGCGACTGACAAAAGCAAAACAAGAATAATTTGTACCTGATTGTAATTTTAGTTATTATCAGCCTTGCTGACTCTTAGATCCTATTTTAAAATATTTTATGTTTTGCAGGATATCCAAATAAGACACTATTTCTCAGTGACCAGCAATGACTCTGTCAGGCCCTCTTTCTTGTCCTCTTAGTATCAATAATATCTTCCAGATTCACCCTGGCACATCAGATGAGTCAAGACAAGCTATTGGCCAGCCCTTCCTCCTTGGTGGGTAAGTAACACCAAGGTCATGATTGAAGTGAAGTATCTGGGAATAAAATAGCCTGGATTTTTTTTTATCATGTTTTTATTCTTCCCTAAATGAACACAACCTTTATTGTCAAAAGGCTGAAAAAGACAGTTTGAGAAAACATAGTAAACAAGTCACTTGTAAAACAAGACAGACAAGGCAAAGTGACTCACAAAAAAAGGGTTCTGTAAAATTTAAAGTTATGGGGAGAAGCAAGGGTGAACGTTACTTAACTTTTCCTTCCTATTCTTAGTATAATGCAAAATAGAACAGAAATAAGTGTTTAATCATGGCTTGGCAACATTTTACTCATACTTTTAGCACATAGATTATAATATCTATAAGTAAATTAAATATCAGGTTGCTGCTTTAGAATTGAACTAGAAGAAAAGCAATGGTATGGATTTTTTTTCCTTCTGTTTTTCCCCTGCATTTGGAAAGAAATCTATGCCCATTAATCTTCCTGTACTGGATTTACATGACCAGATTTTGATAGTGGGAGGATTACAGGGGTGGCTTCTGTGAGCATCTGCCAGGAACTTGCTCCCTGTCCAGCAGAGCCATTCCCAGCTGGGCCAGCACAGCAGTGCTCCTGCCAAGGCTGGGCCAATCAGAAATGCTGTAACACCTCTGTGATAAGACATTTAAGAAGGAAAATAAAATATTATTGCACAGACACAATTGTGGCATGGTTAGAGCAGAGTGAGACTATGTGAGACGAGCAGCCCTGCAGACACCAGGGTGAGTGGAGAAGGAAGGGAGGAGGTGCCCCAGGTGCTGGAGCTGAGATTGCCCTGCAGCCCCTGGTGAGGGGGATGTGCCCCTGTAACCCATGGAGAAGACCCATTAATCTTCTCCATGACCAAGAGCTAAGCTCCATGACCATGACCAGAGCTGGTGGATGCCCCAAAGAGGACTGTGAACCCATGGGAAACCTGTGCAGACACCTGGGGAAAGGATCCCACACTGGAGCAGGTTTTTAGGTAGTACTTGTGACCCTGTGGGGGACAAAAGGACAGCAGCCTGTCCTTGAAGAACTGCACCCACTGCAAGAGTGGCTACTGCTGCAGCAGGTCATGGAGAACTGCCACCTGTGGGATGGACTCACATTTGAGCAATTCATGGAGAACTTCATGGAGACTCCACACTGGAGCAGGGGAAGGACTTCTCTCCCTGAGCAGCAGCAGAAACAAAGTGTGATGAACTGACCATGACCCCCATTCTCTGTGTCCCTGTGCCACTGGAGGAGGAAGTAAAGCTGGGAAGTAGAGCTGGGTGTGGGGAAGGTGGTTTTGAGAATTATTTTACTTTTCATTATCCTGCTTTGATTTTGTTACATTCATTGAATATCTCCAATCTGAGTCCGTTTTGCCTGTGATGGTATTTGGTGAGTGATCTCTCCGAGACCTTAACTCATGAACCTTGGTCATATTTTCTCTCTCCTGTCCAGCTGAGGGGTAATAGAGTGGCTTTGGTGTGTGTCTGGCATCCAGCCAGGGCCAGCCCACTTAAACTTAATCATGCTGAGTGACAGCTGTCCATATCTTGGACTCTGGAGCATGTTGCCAGACTGCACTGGAGTCAGTCCATATGCTTGGAAGCAGCATGGTGTGGTTTCTCTGTGGCTACATCCAGCCTGCAGTGCAAAGATCTACAAAGTCCCAGGGGGATTGTGAAGCACATCAGGACCTTTCCCTATTCACACACTTTTTCCTCCAGAGGGGACCAAACCACTACAGAAACAGTTCTTCCCCAGGTTCCTTCTACAAACACTCATTCAGAAAAAGATGTGCAAGGGAGAATTGGAAAACCCTGGAAGTTTCATAGAAAGAATCAGAGCAGCCATTCATGTATGTTACTTTGTTCCTACAAATCCTTTTATATTTTCAAGTCTTTTCATCTTAAAGTAAACACAAGCATGACATTAAAGATAAGTTTGCTTTGGCTAAGTTTTTACTAAGGTCTTAAGGTATATGGCAATAAAATGCATGGTTTGTTTTCCAGTGGTATATGCAGGGCAAGAGCACATTCTGTAATACATCACAGGCATCTTAAATCAACGTGACACATTTGAGTTAATTCAGTTCCTTCTATCAGCACAATATCACTAGCTCTAGGTTGCTCTTATTAGCCATTTCCCTATTTCCCACTTTTGATCCCCAGGGAAAAATTAACAAACTAGTTTGTTTAAACTCTTCTTGAAATATTAGCTCTCCTGTTAACCCAAGTGACTGAAAATTCATTTGGAAAACAGAAAACATAAGAGACATCTGGATGGCTATACACTATTGTAACACACACATATTAGCTACTCCTGTGTTGCTTGAGGGACCAGGAATACATTTATCTTTTATGGAAAATTCTACCTAGCACTAGAAGTAGCAAGAAATAAATACACTGAACATCATGTAATTCCCAAGGCAAACATTAATCAGTTATGAGAAATATTATGATACAGGTATTTCAGCTCTCTTTTCCTTGAGGGACTCATAAGGTAAATAATCTAAGCCATTGGATTGATTGTAGAAAGCATTTAAACCTATGATGTCAAGATATTTATGATTTGTGCAGTCAGATATTAATTTGCCAATACTTTTAACTCATGTGATTAGCTTTTTGCTATCTACACAGAGGTTGAAATGATGGTACCTTTCAAAGCTGAAACTATTTCAGTGAGTAATGTAGAAATGGTATTCTACTGACTGAGAGTTGCACCAGGACTGTAACTTATCCACAGCTAGACAGCAATATTTTCTTAGTTTATGCAGACATTTCAAACATTTTTCTACAGAAAATATTCCAAAGAGAACATCTATTGATGCTATAAGCATCCAAATATAAATTGCCTTTGTCCTAATTACATACTGAAAGTTTCAGTCAGGAAATTCCATTAATGCCAACTAAAGCCTTTTTCCCCGATAACATTTTTACAGGTTTTGACTTAGATTTATTTTCCCATATACATAAGTGATCTTTCCCAGGGGAAATGTTTTACTTGTCTATATTTAAAAAAACAACTGCAAAAATTTATTTTTTTTTTTTTTTACTTTTAAAAAGGTTTAGTCTGAAATATCTAAGCATATGCTATCATGTCAAACTTTTTTCAGTTATTCCGGAAACTTTATACCCATAAAGATTAATTCAATACTCAAAATTTTCCAATGTACCACAAGATGCAGAAATCTAAATAGCAGGGATGTTTCAAATAGCATTCAATGAAAAGCAGCTGTCCTTAAATGAGCTATATGTAAATATAGCAAATTAATTTAATATTTTGATTCTTGATGGTGTAAAACATTGTAGGCATAATAAAAGTTAGGCACAACTGAAAAATACACACAGAGGGGAAAATTTCATTTTCAAAAAAGCAGCCTTTCTTTATGATATCCTCATATAATGAAAAGTTCTGAAACATTAAATGTTTAATTTGGTTTTGCTCCAAATCAGAAAAAAAACAACATTAAAATGTTTTGTAATGCAAAATAGACATCTCTAGCTTTTATCCACTCCACTCATTAACTTTTGTCAAATCAGTGCTATTCATTATGGGTGAGTTTCTTTGTGAAACAGAAAATAAAACTAAAAAGTCCATAACTCCAATCCTCAAGTTGTTCAATTGCTCAATTTTGTGAAGAACCAGTATGTTTTTTTCTTCTGGTTTTGTTCTGATCTTAGTTTTAGACATCTGGCTGGTTTCTGTTTCCCAGTGGGCATTTTCTTTAATATATGGGGTTTACAACACAGAAAAGAGACTTCAGCAAGTATCCAAGCACCAACATTAGGTGTGATTAACTCCTATTCAAACACAGCATCTTAACTCACAGTTAATTTTGGGAAAAGAAAAAAAATGGGGAAAAAAAAGTGTTTTTTGTTCCTGGCAACCATTCCTTACTGTCATTCTTTCCCTGCACTTTCTGGACAACCATTTCAATACCTGAAAGAGGAGGTCATTTTGATAATCATCCACTTCAAGAGATTACTAACTTCGAGTGACCTGCCTGGGTGCATCTTTCTTTCAAAAATACTTTTCACCTTTCCTTTTCCCAACTTTCATCCAACTTGCATGAGATTTTTGTCCCACATGCAGCATGACACGAAAATTCTATTTGAAATCTGTAAAATGAAGTGGAGCCATAACAGCTCTGTGTTTACAGAATATCAGTACTGCTGAACAGGACACCTTAAGCAATAAAAGGTGAAAATCAGAATTTGATTTTCTGAACAACTTAATATGAACCTTATTCTACTTACTCAACTAGAAACTGATAAGATTAACCCAAAATAAATTTATTTCACAAAGATTCTTGGTTTTTTAACCCTTTCATTTTAAGCTTTCATATTGATTTTATAAACTCCAAGATATTTAAATGACATTGACACATTTCCATCTTTGTTTACGTGGAAATCGTATGCAGAAGAACAAGTGCACATGAGTGTACAGCTGAAATGCACAACAACATAGATTTTTAGCCTTTTTCTCCCTCAGGAACTGCAGAGTGGTGTATTAAAGCTATAATTAAAACATATAGCTTTCAAAGGCAGCCTGTACACTCAAAGTCTGTATGTGTCGTGCTTTCCATGCTTACACAAAGCAAATTTAACAGCAAAAATTCAAATTTTAGGTGTTGACACCACCAAAGTCACCAAACTTTGTCACTAAACTCTGACCCACACTGGGTCAGTGAGGCAGCAAGATTTGGATTGAAACACCATTTTGTGTAGTGAGGTTTGAAATCTGTGTTTCTCCCTTTTCCCACTCACAGACCTCTAGTTTTCTGAGTAGGGATCCAATTTGCAGTATTCCTTTCTATCGGGCTGCAAGGGGAATTTAAATCCTAATGAAAATGTATTTATGAAAATATTAAATGAACTATAAGAAACCCAAATCTTGGGAAATTACTGCCCAAAAGTTCAGTATTGCTACTTCAGGCAATATTATTACTTTATAATAAGGTCTCTTGTTTCCTAAGTGTGACTAATATACCTGAATTCCTAGACATGAGACCTTGTGTTCAGCTCTGTTAAACACACACAGGCCAAATGAACTCACTTAGCAGGAGTACTCAGACTAGACTGTAAAGTAGATTTATCTGTGCTATGATTTAATATTCCATTTCATTCAGCTGCCAATTTCACAAGAATTTTTTCTTCTAGTCCTTGATACAAACCAAGAAATAGGGATTCACCTTTTCCCCACAGGAAAAAAGTTTAAACAATAACAATCTATCCCTGGATTTTTCAGACCTACTAGACAGTCTGCATCCCTTTAAGACTTCCACACTCTAAACAAACAAACAAGCAGGATTAATATACTTTCCAGAATTTTGTGCTGTAACACTTAATTGGGAACCATATTGCATCTCACTGCCTAATATTAATTAAATTAGATCAAATTTTTAATTACATACTGACTGTACCCCAAATGCCCAAATGCAACACCAGGCTAATTTGTTAATTAATACTTACTTAATTTTATCTCAATGGTTTCTGTTTCATTATTACCTGAATAACATGTTTTTACATCTTGGCTTTTTATTCACCTACCCTTTGCCTTTTTGTTTCCCCAGGTTTGGTCTTCTCTTCCTAATATTTCTTCTACTGCATTTACTTCATTCATCTGGATTGAAACTTCCTTTTTAACCTCTCATAGACTTCACACTGATTTTATTCTTGCTGTTCCAGAACAGCAAACCTCTGTCATTGACAGGATGTTAATAGCCCACAAACAAAAGATTTTGTCTATAAGAAAAATCTACAGCTACTAAAGTTCAGTTCTTAATGCAATATTTCTGTCTGCTCTTCAACTCTTGTCAATGGCAAGACCAAAGTAACACCAGTGTATAAATAAAGGAGGCAATCTTTGAAAAAACAGAAGTGGAAAAGTAGAATTGCACTAGCAACAGCCCTGGAGTTGGTAATGGCTGCTCTTATGTTTTTATTATATTTTTGAGACTTATGGGTTTGGGGTTTTTAACACAAATTCCTTAGAATACCCCAAAGAAAATAAGAGAAATAGTAGTAATACCTCAGTAGGCAATGTGACCGTAATTTACAAATTAAGATCCAATTTCCAGTATTTTCCTCTTCACCACAATTTCTTATTTAAAAAAAAAAAAACAAAGAAACAAACAAACCAAAAACAACAAAAAACCCCCAAAGAACCTTATCCCAGAACTTAAAGCAAGGAAAAGCCTTCAGCATTGTATTTTAAAACTTTATCTGCCTTATTTTGATCACTTCCTGTCAATTTTTCTTACTTTCATAATGAAGAGCTGATCACCAAAAAAACAACAACCAAAAAAGTACAAGAAAAAAAAGAAAACAAAGGTAAAAACAATTAAAAAATCAAAGCACACCAATAAACTGCAGTTCAAATCACACAAAGATCTTTACAGTGAGGGTGGTGAGGCACTGGAATAGGTTGCCCAGAGAAGTTCTGGATGCCCCATCCCTGGAAGGGCTCAAGGCCAGGTTGGGTGGAGCTCTGAGCCTGGTCTAGTGGAAGCTGTCCCTGCCCATGGCAGGGTGTTTGGAACAAGATGGTCTTTAAGGTCCCTTCTACCCAGGCCATTCTGTGATCATTCAGACTGACAAAATCAACCACCACTGGAAAACTGAGCTGCCAAAGAAAAGTATCAGCCAAGAAAAATTTCAAACTGGTGCTATTAAATAGAAAATAAAAGAACCTGAAACAAAGTCCTAAACTAGGCTGAAAACCTAAGTCCCATACATACTATACCTGTGTTAAATTTCACACTGATTACCTTTGTTTGGCAAGTAAATCAAAGAGAAACAAAATATTTTACAACAAAATAATTATTAAAAATAGTTACTATGTTTCCTCACATGAAGATTCTGTGTCTTCTGTTGTAAACATACCTACATAATAGATATGAAAGGTCCATTTAACTCATAAGGATTGGGCAGACTAAACAAGTGTAGAACTTGGCCAAGTGATTGTAGATACTTTGTGAAGCAGAAATTAGTTTGAAGCAACTCCCTGAAAGCAATATTATATATGTTAGTTATCAAAATTAATAAAAATTCTGTAAAAATTGAAAAGGTAGATGAACTGTAAAGTAATGTAGTGAAAAGAAACTCACCCTGTTCCTAAGTATAGAATGAAGACACTGATATTACATTTTACTCTTTATGCTGTTAAATATATTAAGTCAGGGAATTCACATTGCTCATTGGAAGTCTAACTGTATAATTTTAAACCTAATCTGTACACACTCAATAAAAAAAGTACTGTGATTTATAATATCAAACCAGAGCCTGATCCTGTATTAGACATAACAAAAAGTAAATCATGCCTGCAAATAGCAATCATGCTTTTCTTGGTGCCACTAAAATGAACCCCAAAGTTTTTATGTTTTAACTGCTACATGAAAGAAAATCTTTATACTCCGTTGACCACTGTACACCGCAAATTTATGTTTGGACAGAGAGATTATAAAATAGAGGTAAAGTAAGATGTTCAGCAACCACAGGTGTTTATCAAATTTTTTGGATTGAAGCTACTTTCTGAGGCAGAGCACTGTGAATATTCCTAATATTCTGCAGCCAGCCAGAAAGAAATCAATATCTCACACACACCTCTTATCTTCTGATGATCTCGTTCATCAGTTTACTTTAGAGATACTTTTGAACCCACAATTTGCTAGCTGGTTTGAAATTTTCCATAATGAGTTCTCTATCCCTAGTTCAAAGTAAATCCAGCACTCAGGATTAGGGAGGGAATGATTTGACTACTGTGTGCACAAAGTAATTATTTCCTTTCTAAAAGTTTAACCTTGCACTTCCAATTTAATATTATTTAGATTAAAACATCAGCTTTAAATATATGGATATCACAACCAGACAAAACACAAAGAATATAGTTTTAGCACTGAAAAATCTTACTGTACTTCACTAGTCTTCTAGAAGTCTGGATCTCTGTGTGACAAAAGATAGTATTTGACATTATACAGTGGGTTCAGGACCTTTACCAGGATCAATTTAAAAATGACAGGGAAAACATTGCAGTGTTCTGATGTTAGAACCCTGGTTACTGAGAATTTTAGACTTTCTGTGCTGACAGGCACTAACCCCCAAGAGAACACTGCATTTGACCTGAGGCTGTGGAGAAGGCTTCCAAAATTGATTCATAGAACTGGGATTGTGGGTGTGGATTTTGAATAGAAGTGTGTAATATCACATGGTGGAAAACTTAGAGTTTAACGTTTTAGAATATACTAATATACATAAAGCAAGATGGAGGTTTTAGAGTGGAAGCTAGTCCTTCTTCTTCATCTTCTTCTTCAGGGGTTTGGGTTGTTTGTGTAATTGGATAAAAAAGTCCTCATTGAGGGCCATGGGTGGTTGGTTATTGGGTTAAAAGAAAAATAATTTAGATATAATTTCTTAATTAGACAGTTTATCATTAAAAGGCCTTGTAGAAAGTAATACAGCTCCATTTTTAGTTTGTTAGAGTGAAGTGCTGTAGAACTCACAGTTTGTGAAATTGTAATATAGATAAGAACTAATAAACACCTGAGTACAAACAAGAAGTATTGCATCGTGCATTTAATCCCAACCTCAGCAAAAAAGAAGCAAGAATCCACATTCTGCCACTGGACAGTATTAATACAATGGAGCATCTGGCTATTGCATAAACCTCTGTGTTGTCCATTCAGGGGGGAATAATGCAAAATTAGTAAAACCTTAGCATTTTTGTCACCCATGGGGTTCTCTCACATCAGCTAACACGCTGTAAGATAATTCAATCAAAGACAGGTAAAACTGCCTTTTCTATCACCACCCTGGTGCAGTGGGAACATTTTGAGCACTACAGCATAATCAGGTTTAAAAGTGGGGCAAAAAGAGTAGCAGGGTAGGTATAACCAGCTGCCTGCTTATTTGTGAGGCACAATAGGAGGCATGCATTTCTTCTGTGATAAAATATCAATGAGCCATGTTATTCTGCATGTAGAGCCAGATAAAACACTGTAACTACTTTTCAGGAGGTAGTCACTGAAACCTAAAGAAGAATTCATTTCAGATAAGCTCACGCTGCTTTTGTGTTCCCTCCCCTTAATCATTAGAGTGACTTTCCCTAATTTAAATGGGACATCACAGGAAAATGTTAAGAGTCTTGAATGCTTGTGTACCTGCATGTCACTGTACATGAAAGGGAACTTAAGGGAGGAAAAATTCCTCGTTAATAACCCAACACAGAGGTAAATTGAAAGAATCATGCCAAGATCTGACTTCACAGCAGTAAGACAATGCATCTCATCATTTAATGAGAACAAAATGAGAGAATATAGAACTCTTTACCCAACTAATGTTTTGAAGTTTAGGAAAACTTTGGAGAGATGTCTGAGGCAAGAAACATATCAGCCACAAGTGGTAGAGTTTCATATTAGCCCCAATTTTCATTCTTAAAATCTTATGCCAATTCTTCCTACTACTGCTTTCTGCTTGTGAAATATTGTTTTATGCAGAGCAACTTAGGATCTTTTCAATACAAGTGTGACAGCTATGATAGTCAGTGAGAAGCTCTATGGGCAGCTCAAAGCAATGCTTTGCAAAGAGTGGAAAATATTTGCAACCTGGTCCAGCATTCTTTCAGACACCATCAGAGAGGAGGGAGGATGGCTGACCAGCAGCACCAGTTCTATGAGAAATAATTTTTATTTGACTATGTGTCCTGTTTTTGTCATACAGTACATCATACATCACCCTCAGGTAAAATTGGAATATGCAAAACAACAGGTCCAAGCTCACTAATCACTTTCAGTAACACTGTCTCCAAGTTTTTGAAACTGTCCACTTGTGATGAGTTGTAATTGATATTAATTTGACCATGATCTGGCATCCATTACTAAAGAATGCCACAGGTGGAATACAAGTGAGCATATGACTGAAAATCTGCAGAATTGTTTTCATAATATTAACACTGCCTCAAAATATAACACTTAACTCAGATAATTAATCAACTCAGGAAAGAATAATTTTGCTTTATTGAAATGGCAAATTCTATTCTAATATCCAACAACTACTGCTCAACTCTCAAGAAAGAGGAACGACACAAGACATGAAAAAACAACTTTCTTTCCAACATTGCCACAGTCTGAAATTCTACCAGCTTACCTGCTCAGTCAGAAATGGGGAAATGACCCCTCTTGATTTTAAACAGAACTGCAGGAGTCCATCAGGTTTCCACTGTGGCAGAAATTATGACTCTGAACCTGCAAGACGTACATGTTACTTAGCTAAAGTTAAGCACAGCATATAAATCCCTGCTGACTCAAAAGCCAGCACACTGTATTCCTTGACTTTCCCAGTGTTCCACAGGGACTACAGAATTAGCTCTTCTCATCAGCAACTGCTGTCAGCTGTTACAAGCAATAAAGAGAGCATGCAGGAATGAAAGAAAGAAGAGACTTCTGTTTTCCTTTAGGTGGTTGCATTAATAAAATTGTCTGTTTAATTACTGGATTGTAACAAAGTCAAAGAAAGAGGCCATTCGGAACACAGAGCAAGTTTGCATGGCTTGTACCCAATCTGCTGCCTAATTTTATAGGACAGTTAGCTGTAATCTACATAGCAGAGGCTATGCTGTAGTAGTTTTATGTCAGCCAGAATCCAAGTCTCCTTGGTGTTTCCAGCCAGCACTTCCAGCTCAAGCATTGCTCCATGTGATGAACAATGGAAATGCTCAGTTTTCTGCCCCCAGTTCCGTAAAACACTTAAGCAAAAGCTTAGACCTTCACAGAAATATTGTATCTCACAAGCTAAGCATTTATTTATGCCCAGAGTTGGACCTTCAGACAAACCTTGAAAGATAATTTCAGTGTTCTCACACAGCACAGCTGAGCTGACAGTCTCAGCAGTCCTAAATCATCTTTTTTCTCTACTTACTTGGTACATCCCTGAATAGAACTTCATTTAATCACAGAAGGAGGAACTGGAACAATTTTAAGATTTCCTGATACAATTTAATAGCAGGTTGGTTTTGGTTTTCTGTTGTTTTGGAGGGTTTTTGGAGGGTTATTTTGCTGTTATACATATTAGTTAAACTTAGGTAAATCAGAGTATAAACCACAATTTTTTTTAAGTACTACTCAAAACCTGACAATACATTCTGTTGCAAAAGTTAGGGATTACTGGTAAATTACTGTCGTTTTTAATTACTCTGGGCTCAGTTTTCTCCTGTGAAGTCGATTTTGCTACTATCAGGTTTACTGTTACCTTCAGGAACAGAAAGAACACACTCCTTTATGTATAAGTGATACCAATGAGGTTTGCCATCACAGGATCACACACAAAAATACTTGTAGAACACATTAAATAATGCAGTAGTAACACTATCATATATTGATTTGGCTAAATTTTTTTTGGAGGGGGGGGAAAGACTATCTTAAAAGATGCAATTAAACTAGAAAAACAGTGTGATATGCATTCTAAAATTACATACTTTGCCATTTCATTTTTTAAATGTAAGCCCAAATGCTTTGTTTTAGGGCTTAATTTTAGCTCCATTCTACTGCAGGTAAGTCTTCTGCAAATTCTAGCCTGAGGGTATACTTTTTTTCCTTTGTGTTTAATGCTGTTTGAAGCTGCCTGAGTGGAACTTGTGAAATTCCCAGCATCACAAGAGAGGTTTGTGTTTTCCATTTAACCCCTGAGTTCTGACTTCTGTTCACAAATTGTCTGAGCAATATGCTACATGCAGCACTTTCCACATGCTGATACAGATGCTGGGCTCCATTCACATGAAAGCAGAACATGTTTATTTAAATATTGACTCCACTTAGACATCAATATCTTTGCTATAAAAGCTACATCTGAATGTTGTGGAAAGTGAGGAGGATCTAGATAAAACTCACAGTACTTTTTTCAGTAAGAGCAGAAGCTCAGTGTGAGTAAGAAAACAGCACAACAAAGAATGCATCAACAACCATAGAAGGAAAGATTTAAATTACATTGGTAGTTATGAGGCAAAGACTACAGTGGTTTGTTTTTATAGACAAAGTGAAAGCCTTATATAAACAGAAGAGGAACTGAATGTACTAGCTTTAAGGCTTTATTCAAAGAACTTACACCTGAAGTTAATATATTTTTAGAACAGATAAAACAAATGTAATTTAGAGTGCTCAGTGTGCTAAATCTACTTGGCATGCTCTACAGCTTCCTCTTTGCTGCTGTAAGATTCGCTGCCTATAGCTTTTGGCAGTCCCAACAGAGCCAGCTCTTTCCACTAACAAAATACAAAATGCAAAATTAATAAAAGGACCCTTTGAAACTGACAAAAGTGCCTCAGGCAAACTATCTGCCCAGCAGCTGGTTAAAATTTAATCAGTTATTTTTTTTCAGTCCTGTATATCTTTTGTATGGAGCTCCCCAGACCGAGTGTGGTCAAAGTTTGTTAAAAGGGAAGAATAGATAAGTCTCTCTCTTTCAATAAATTAGCAGTAAAGCTATTTCATTTCTGGTTTTTATTGACAAATTGAGCTAATTGTTTTATTTTCCCCAAAAGCATCTAAAAGATCTATTGACATATTTTATCTAAATATAAGAAAATTAATGCAGAAAGCCTGATTAGGATTGTGGTGAAACTGCAATGCTTTTTTCCATGTGCTATTGCTTTAAATCTTTAAATAATTTTTGTGGAGGTGGGTTTTAGCAGTCATGCTGATTTTAAGCATTAACACTATCTGTTACAGATGAGGAATATAGATTCACTGAGTAGTCAGATGCAAAATATAGGGTTGCTCTTCAGTTCATTTAGTTAAAGACTGTTTCCAAGCATTCAAGTGAAAACGAGGCATTTTCATGAACCACAGAGTACTTTAAGAGTGGACTTGCATATGTAGATCAGGCTCCTTTCTAGTATCAGTCTCATCTTTGAAATCTTAGGTTAAACCTTCAAAAGTAACTACATGCAAAAAATGTTTCTCATAGTTTGGGTAAACTTTAATTCCTGGCATATATTTCCATGCACTAGACTGAGCATATAAAAATTTACCTCTGATTGAATATAACTTTCAGCTGCAAAAATTGTAGCAGATGGCATTTTTTAAGAACTCCCAATAAGCTCACACACTCTATTAGCATATGCTTTATCATAACACCCAGGAACTGTAGGCTTGGAAAATGACTCCATTGCATTTCATTTATTATGGTCACACCATCAGAGTGTGGAAGTTTCCCCAGAATGCCTGAAGTAGAAGTACAGAAAAGCTGTTCTAGGAAGCAAATAAGTGAGCATGAAAACCATTAGGATATTTGTTACATGTATTTACTTATTAGCAAAAGGATGAACTTTAAAAATTAACTTTGGTAGGAGAAATGTGGGGTTTTTTTTAAATTCAGTACCATCAACACATATAACCAACAAGATGCAAGACAAAATCTACATCTTTCTAATTTAGCACCTCTTTGCCTGAATTACAATTAAAAGTATACCCAAAATATGGATTTAATTTGGTGGTTTTACTTTGGTATACCACCTGCTGGCAAAGCATGCATGGACTTTTAACAGTTCATAGTATCATGGTGGTATCAAGTCATATTTACAGAGCAGGGTAAGGAAGTTTATTGTGATTTATAATGCCAGTGGAAAAATTGATTCCATGAAATCTAATGTCCGACAACCTCTCCATATCTGTGTGGTGACATCACTCTGCACCCCTGCTGGCCTCCCTTGATGTACAGGTGCCCACACCTGGGTGCAAAGTGCAGTCCAATGATTTTCTGCTGCCATGATCAGTCACTTCTGTCTAATAGGTTGGATGCATTTGCATTCTGCAATGCCTTATTTTTCCCCAAATTTTCATTTGCAGAAATGAAAAACGTATAAGAACTCGCAAGTCTTTCCAAATAGCTGAACAGCTTGGTGTTCAGTAAATTAATGGTGCAGACAGCTCCCTTATTAAAGTCCCCTCACTAGAATATGTTTATCCTACTGTTCTTGCAGTGGTAACTAACGAGGTGCTGCAGTAACATTGTGCTATGTAAGACACTGCCTCAGGCTCTACAAGGAGCCCTGAAGGCCCAAGGCAGGCCCCAACAACACCCACACATAAACAGATTCAGCTGCAGGTGGAAATGCTTTCAAGCTATTTACCTTGAGCAGATCATATGTCTTTCCCTAAATAACCAAGATAATATGGCCAATAAAACCTCCAAGCAGAGCCTGCTTACAGACAAGGATTTTGACAAATTGTTTTCTTCATAATCTTCGTGTCTATTCTTTATTGATAAAGCTCTCTACTTACTTTTAATAAAACCAAATGTCATTAATCGCAAATTGCAAAGTTCTCTCTTCATTCTTTAAATCTAACAATGTAAAAACAAGGATATGAATACTAAAGCATTGTAAGTAGTGTTATATAAATCTGTTTAACTAACAGACTGAAAAAAACTCTACATTTTACTTGAATATTCAGTGGGAGAAATAAATTCCTTTTATCACAACAATTCTGTTATGTTTATCCATCCTGGTATGCTCTGTGGGGTTTTGGGTTTGTTTTTTTATTCATACCCTGACATTACTCACTCTTCCATTACTATCCTATTATTAATAAAACAAAATGTTGTTACAGTACCAGCCAGCATCCACCTCTGTAATGTTTAACTTCTAATGCTCATGAAGGCTTGACAATATCTAATTGAGGAAACTCTATGCCTCCTGTGCTGCTACAAATGGATGACCAGAATTCCATGCCCTGCTTGTGCTCCACTCAGGAATCTGTGCTGGCAGCTCTGGTGTGAACCTCTGCTCCACCTCTGCCTAGGTTCAGTCACAGCACTGCTATTTCATGTGTCCTACAGACTGAGGGGGTGCTCACAGCAAATTTTCCTTGCAGCTTCTGTAGCTCAGCCAGGTGTATTATGGAACAATCACAAACAAAAATTGCCCAAGAAAGAACTGACATCTTTGAGGTAAACATTTGAGTAGGCATTTGTACACAAGGTTACTTTAGGGTAAATTCCATCCTTTGGCATCTCATGAAATGCACATCCTAAATGTTGTCTCATACAGGAAGAGCAGCTGGATAAATTATTCTTAGGAGATAGCAAAAGGGACATTCTCCTTGTGTATCAACATTTGGAAAATTCATCTGACATGCAAAGTATCCTGGTTCAAATGCCTTTGCAGGTTCTGAGGACACTGGTCTGGACAGCCATTAGGAGATGAAAGAAATAAGTTCATTTCCCTCTCTATATAATTATGTGAAGTATAACAAGTTATAAAGCAGTGAATAGGAGAATTCCCAACTACAAAATCCTTTTTCAGATTGACTCGTAGCACGAGATCTTGCACAGGGAGTGCTCTTGAGATAAAAGGGAAGAAACATCATCTTCTTCTCACATTTGCACTGTGCAAGCCCCAGGTCTGTACGAGTCCTGAATAAATCCTTACCTTAATTGGACCCCTCAGGAAAGACAGGTAGAGGATCCCTTTACTGTGAATTGTAATAGGATCCGTGAAAAGATCTATAAGAGATGTTGGCAGTCTTTATGTGTTCTTGATGGCCCACAGAGACCCAGTTAAGTATTGCAGTTCAGCATTCTATACTTCTACCAAAGAATGGCTCACCTGCCAAATTGTCTTCCCTACTGCACTCAGACTGTCCAAAGTGGACTTTTTTTTCTATATATTATAAATACTTAGGATATGACTAAAGGTTTTGTAACTTTGCTTGGAAAAAACCCTTTACAAACCTGGCTAAATGTTCAGACATCTCAAAAGTTAAATAAGTTTTTGCATCACCCAAAACCATACATGGCGGGGAGAGGAACTGCCTTTATTGTGTTTCCGAGGACTTACACTCCCATTTCAACACTTCTGTAAAGTGCATCTGTCACGTGATCTCTTCTGTACTTAGCACAGAAAATTAATTCCTTGGCTCTGTTAGGATTTGAGCAGGGCTGCTGAAATGAACTGCAGTGAAACAAGCACAGTTTCATTTCTATGAGTAACATGAACCTGAACTTGCATGACTAGCTCTAACTAATATGGACGTGAGATATTCTGCTCAGAAATAGCCAAATACATTTACCCTCTAAAAAGTAATTTCCCTTCTCTTTATTTAACATTGGGAGGAATGGAAAGGGACTTTGTGCATCATATGAGAAACTAAACAGGAATCCACTTCTGATTATTATCAAAGAATTGACACACAGTCTTACAAAAGCTGTGGGAAACTTTCCAAAGTAACCAAACCTGGGTAATTATTTGGTACACATTGATACACTTCTTTAAACTAATAAAAAGTATCCATATGAAAACTAAAGTAGATAATCATAAACGTATAGACAAACAGCAGTAAGTACGTATACACCAACAGTACAGTAACTCAGCCATGTATCAAGACAGTAAAAAAAGTCCAGTTTTACCCACTATGCATTTTAGTCCTTATCTAAGGACATCAGGCCTGGGAGGTTAAAGATATAATATTCATCTATGAGCTGAATAGACTGAGAAAAAATTATTAATTTTTTTTAAATTAAAGCAATAACCTTGATGAATGAATTATTCTGCAATATACAAAGAAGGTTTTAAACCTGGTGGCAAACTTTGTCTAAGGTCACTAGGTTTAATGGTAAGATATTTAAGATAAAGAGTGTTCAAATGCCAAGTACAATTAATCTGATCTGTGATTCATTTCAGGAAGGTGGAGATTTTAGTGACACACATGAAATACACAAGATGAATGTCTGATTAGGAAGAGAAACCTGTAATAAACTACTTTCAGAAGAATAAAATCAAAGACACAATATAGTAAGTTCTATTTGCTGGAGAATCAATTACAAGTTAGATAAAAACTGAAAGCCTAATTCTGATCCTTTCAGGTGTGTGGACAGTGAGAGGAGCAGAGGCTCAGACTCAGTCTCCTATCCTGAATTCAGTAATCCCCACTTGTTACACATCAGTGATGGAATACCCTGAACTCAGAAGCATGATTTTCCTATGCACTTTTACAGGAATAGCTGGCAAAAAAGGCAGCAATCCTCACATCGTTGACATCTGTAAGTCTTTATGAAAAGTCATTTCTCATTTACAGAAGGTCAGGTTCTATCACCATTAACACAGAGTTGAAACTTTCAGTAGTGCTGATAAAAGTAGTAGGGAGGTATGTAAGGAGCAGCCACTCTGGATTTAAGTGCCAACATTTGAAATTAAAGGGAGAGAGAATTTTAGGCTCTCATTAACCATTGCCATTAATTAAAGAGATTCTGTAAAGATATGTCTAAACTCAGTTCATAATGTAAACACTTTGCAAATCCTCCTGAGTCCTGTGAACAAACCCACTACATAGAACATGTTCCAAACTTAGGGAATCACACACCCTGTTTGCTATCTCACTTGGGTTTCATATTTTGTGTATAAATAGCTGAGACACATGTATTAATACATCAACTAAAATTAGCAATACAGTAATTTAAATGCAGGGAACATTAAAATAAAAATCAAAGAATATAAAATAGCCTTAATCTTTATACTGTAGCAGCTTTATCCAAGCTTGTCTCAGTAAGCATCGTGACATTGCCTAACAGTTGTATAGAGCACACACAGTGAACTACTGGAGCTTTTATTTTGCCAGAAACCACAGACATTTGTTTTTATTAGCATATCTGAGGTATACTAACTTTGTGCCTGTAGTATGAAAAAGACAGGTATTTAAGTAACCATCTAAAAGTATAATTATAGACAATTTGCATATCTTTCATGGTTCTGTCTTTTGTAAAAGGGTGCAGCAACAGTGAAATGCACGAATTTCTAGCCATTGCTCTGCTTTCTGATACTAGGCTTTAAATTATCAAATTGAAAGTGGACATGTGGGTCTTCCAATTATATATTCAGAAGGGAAAAAAGAGGATCAGAGCAGTTTGGTTCTATGTACAGCTCATGTCCAACTAACACTTCTGAAAGAGCTTCATTCACAAAGGTTCCACACCTGTAAAATTTATGTGAAGTACTTTCTTCCCATTTCCCCCCACCCAAATTCCACCAATTTTCCACTTCTAAACACATTCATTGCCTGCTAAATGAATTTGGTTTATTATCACACCTTGATTAAACCCCAAAACTGAGCTACAGACAGCAGGATGTAGGGAGCACAGTGGCCTTCCCAGAACACTGACCTGTGACTCAGTCTGTTGTGTTTGCTGTCTTCTGCAAAGGAAAACAATCTGTATCTACTTCCACTTGTAGCCAAATGTCAAGATGAACCATTTTCCTTGAAAGAATTCCAAAGGCAATGTCTAGGCTTTGTGAGTAACTCCAGGACCTTTAGCTGTGGTAGGTGTTCTACTGTGGTTTTGAATGAGGATCCTACACATGACAGTTTGGGAATAAGAAAACAAACATTTGAAACCATAAAAGTGCAGTTTTAGAAAATGCCCAATATTGTCAACATCAGCTTGGCAATCACGTGAGAAAAAGATCCATATAAAAATTCAAAAATATGTTATATCATTAACAGACCACTGGCTGAAAGTGGAAGAACAACAATTTTCTTGTCTGAAAATTGCACTACAAAAATCTGTATAAATATATTCAATTTTTTCAATCCCATTTCAAAATTAACACTTTTGATGCAGAAATAATGGAAAAGGAAAAGAAAGAAAAGAGCTTTTGCTCTACAGTTGAGTGGTAGTAAATTTCAAAATAAACATTAACGTAACTACAAAGTATTAAGTCAGAAATTAAAGCCAATTGAAAGATATGGAGATGGAGATAGTATAAGAATTTAACATTGAAAATTTAGCATTGAAAATGCTATATGTGTATTTCAATTTAACATTAAAAATACTGTACGTGTATTTCTACAAACTATAATTTTTCCCTTCCTTTTATTTTTGGTTTTGGTCAGCTGTTATTCCTGCTGCTATATTTTGGGTTTTTTCCTTTTCTTTTCAATGACTGAGCCAGTTTTTCATTGGAATCCATTTGATACCTAATTTTAGTGGCTTCCAAAGTATTTCATGCTTTCTGCAGCACACCTTAGAGCTTCTGAGAACATTATTCATATGTGACCTGGAGTTTTTTCTTTTATCTGCAAGTCTAAAAGTTACTGGTTCAAACAGGTGTGTTTGAGTTGATTATCTTCTCCATTTATCTTTCATTCTAGATGCTCACCAAAATCTAGATTTGAGATGAAGTTGTAAAATGGAATGCAGTGTATGTAAATGTTGGAGGATTTGATCAGACCACTTACAGTTCCTCATGGCTAGACATTTACTTTGTCTTACCTGGTTCATGCTGCTCTCCAGCATAAATTACATGACTTAAAAGCAACAAATCACCTTTTTGGTTACAAAGCTTAAGACAGTCACGAACACATCGCCCTGTGAAAGTGTTATCATGTCATAGACCAAGTTTCAGTTCTCATATTCTCCTTACTGTCTATCAGATAATGAATAGGGAAGAGTAAGGGGCATCTCAACATGAATTAGATATCAAATCCCTGCTCTGTTATTTATCTGATGTTTCTACTACTGAGATCCTTGACACAAAAAAAAAAAAAAAAGAAATATTTTTAAATCAGGAAACCATATCACCAGAGGAATCATAGACTCTACAGGTGTACATTCTGAAAACTGTCCTAATGAAGTTTGGCTTTTGTTCCTCTCAAAGATAAATCAACAAGTACAATTCAAACACCTTGGTCAGAAGTTTTAAGTACACTGTATGAGAGGCTTTTAAACAAAGAGATATTGCTGCTGCAGTACACACACAAAGATGTTCTGATCTCCTTATGCATTCTTCCACTGATGGGATTACAGATCAGTTTTAACACCACCATGAAATGAAAGCAGCCAATATTATCACAGTGAATTACAAAACAGATGGCTCTTCCTTCACCTAAAATTAGTGCAGTACAAGAACGGTTATCAGAAATAATCCAGCCTTCCTCCTGACCCCCAAATCTTAGTCAGCTGACTGTCCAAATGAGGCAGGCCAACACGTGTTCCAGTCTCAGGGAGTTGCACCTAAACAAACTCATGATCGAGTGAAAAGGTGAAAACACCATTTGAAAATTCAGTTTGTGGATTCAGTTTAGACTCTCTGTGCCTCAGACATTGATGACTGAGACATAACCTACCTTATTAGCCTCCATTTCAAAAAAATATACAGCTACAGTGGCTGTGCAGATCTGCTGTATTTTGGCTTATAGACAAGAAATTCTGGAAATCTCAAAGGTCCAGAAAACCTTGTTTCCTTGAGTAAGATCTTCTGTGAGTTCAAAATGGCTACTTTATGTCTACTAAAAGATTGTTCAAATTTCACCCAAATTATCAGAAATATTTGATGAGTCCTATGAAAAGCAATGAGCTTTTAAGATGCAGAGTCAAGAGGAAATAAGTGTTGTGCATTTTGAGATGAAACCTTCTCTGATAGGACTGTCTAATGTACTAAGTGTAAGGACATAAACTAATTATGTTTCACTCAACTTTTTAAAAGTCAGGCACCAGATTTACAGATAATTATACTGATTATTCTAAGAACAACTGCCAAGTGTGGCAGAGAAGGATATAGTAAAAGGAGAGATGATCAGAATTTAGTAGAAGTTTAACCTTATGAGCTTCTTCAAAAGTCAGTTCTGACACATAACACCTGAAGGTTTTACTCTGTATTTATGTCTGTAAACTGCATTATTATTTGGTCATTTAGAAAGGCAGAGAAGACATAAAAATGTACATTAGACTGTACTTAGACCACATAAGGAACAACACAGTGGATATGGCAGGCTTTCCTGAGAAAATAGCAAATGGCTATAACATCCTATGATATGGCTGCAATATTTTAAAGGGTTTTTTGTCTTAAAAATAAAACCTCATCTCGTCTGATCAAAACAAGTATATGTTTTATATTGTATATACACATTTACAATATTTAAAACATAATTATATTTATATTAAAGAAGGCACTTTACAAAATGTAAGCATCATTTTTAATAGATTTCAGTGATTTGTAAACCCCAGTTTCACTATGGGTACTTTCCTATGGGATCTCTTGTTTTTCCTCTAGTCTTTGAATCTTTTAAAGCCCCTCTCATTATTTTTGTTGTCTGAAGTTGGGCAATAATGTTACTGTGATTAATTAAGCAAAAAGACATGGAAATGGGGGTGTGGTAATCATCAGATAATAAAGCCCTCTGGGTCTCGCAATGCATGAGGTGCAGCCAGGACCCTTTATCCCCAGAGGTCTGATTATCTCCAGGAAAGCTACACCTCCCTGTACTTGCTGTATGGCTATTATGAAATATCTTTACATTTTATAGATAAAGTAAATTACTTTAATCACTGAAAATTGCCAGTGTTGTGAGGTTTCAGCTGTGAGGTTCACAGAGCTTAATCTGCCCATTTCAAGTCTGAAATAACCAATAATTGTTCTAATAAAAGCATCAGTAAATCATTATTTAAACGCTGGGATCATCCCCTCAGAGTGGCAAAGGCACCTTCTGTATGTTTGATGACATGGGGTGCTCGTTTAACCATAACCCTGGAAGTGCAAGCCATAAGGGAAATACTCTACCAGGGCTATTTAGTGTGTGTAATCAATGCTTTGTTAGAGCATCAAATTATTTTCTGTCATTCTGCAAAGTCCTAGGTCAGCAAACAATAACATCTGCCCAACATCTGAAAATCTCTTTGGAAAAATTCCAAATATCTTCAATTTGTCACACTTCCAATCAAGCATTTTTCAGAAAATCTTCAGTGGCTTTTGTTCAAAGGCAAAATATATTTTCCCATTCCTAAACCATTGGAACGCACAAGAAGCATGTTTACTAATTGCAAATATGAAGGGGATGTCAGTGACAACTCTATCCTGCCCTCCACATGCTCTGGGACTGTGAACACAGGGCTTTGGCAGGCACCACAGTCAATCAAAAGACGTGTCCTCCTTCCTGCTGCCAGCCCTGGGATCGTGACAGCCTCACGTTTCCTGAGTAGAAATCTCAGAATTACATCCCAACTGATGGAAGAGTCACAGACTGACAAAAATATCACCTTTCAGAAACAGCATTTCCAAAACAAAAGTTGCTTACACTGATTCCTTATCCTTACCTGTCACATTACAGTAATATATTTAAGATACACTATTTGGAAAGGTTTGCAAGCAGTTACACGGGGCTATGGATTTCTACTTCTAAGAGGCTTTCAGTGACCTAATCCGCTACAAGCAAACACTATAGGATACAGACATATAGCTGAAAAGCACTCCTGACTATCCAGAAAGATGATCTATGTGTGAGCTGTGTAAACACATGAATTAAAAGCAATCCAAGGCCTTTTTGCAGTGCAATGTTCACATACACGTACAAGCTAAATCCAGTCACCCAGGAAAGCAGCTAGTTATATTTAGTGGACTAATGTATGACACATGTCAAACTGGAGGAGTTTTACCTAGAAACATAAAACAATATCCTTAGTAGAGGTGAAAAAACATAACTAGGAGGCAGAGGAATACTGGTCCTAATGCCATTTATCCTACTTTTTTAAAGAAGTGCTAAAAAGTTGACACATTTCTCGTGACAGGAAAGTAATTTTATTTCAGAAGGAAAATGTGTGCTATCAGTAACTCTCCAGAGAAATCTGAGATTATTGTGCCAGAGGCAATTAACCCTGAGTAATAAAAACTTCTAGCAGCCTCAAATGACAACCTGATAGAAGAGCAGATATTTCCAAGGGAAAATAGTGACTTGCAAACAAGATATCTTTTTCTTCTCTTCTGGCTTTCAACCCAAGCTTTTAAGCTTCCTGCAGTAATTTGTTTACCAAGCTGACTAATGAGAAGAATTAATCAGAAGACTTTTTATAGGAGAAATATGACCAGTAATATAAGCAAGAATTGTATGATACAGAAGACCAATGTCATCTGCTTCTGGGAGAATTCCAAATTGAAAGACTGAATCTGGTTACAAGATACAGTGAAGGAGATGAGGAGGAATGCTCTGTGGAAGCTGCATTGAAGGAAAAAAAAAAAAAAAAAAACAAAAAACCAACAACTAATTGGCAAAAAATAAATTAGAATATCTGTCCCAGGAATAAAGATGAGATCAAATTTAAGGCTAGACTTGTTCACTCCTTAAGTATAACCCATAAAAGAAGGAGCTGGTGAAGTCAGTGAAAGGATTGATGTGAGAAAATCATATAAAAATGAGGAAAAATTGAAAGATTCTGCCTTCTGATAACTAATTTGCTAGTGTTGAAAACCTATTGCATTTTTGAATTCAAAGGTAAACGTTAAAATCCCAGTACTGTGTCCTTGTTTCATCTGGGACAGTCACTTTCCTTCCCAGTAGCTGGTACAGTGCAGAGTTTTGGATTTAGGATACCAATAATGTTGATAACACACTGAGGTTCGAGTTGTTGCTTACACCAAGACTTTTCAACTTGTACCAGTGAGGAGGATGGTGGGCACAAGGAGCTGGGAGGGGACACAGCTGGGACAGCCAAGGTGGCCAGAGGGATATTCCATGTGGTGCCATGGTCAGTGTGTGCCCTGGGAGCAAAGCTGGCTCAGGGACTGGTAGGTGGGTGGTGAGAAATTGCACAGTGCATCACTGGGGTTTGATATTTTGATCAAAGTCAGTACATTTCCAAATGAAACAGACAGAGTAGCTCCGAAATTTTTAGCTACATAAAGTTCACGATGTATCCCATCAGTTAATGCAGTTTCAAAAACTAACTTACATTGTAAAATTTAGAAAGACAGAGTGAACAAAAAATAACAAAACAACTATACTGAAAATAAAAAAGGTGGGCTCTTAGGAGCTGTCATTGAGGTACTGCTTATTGAATTTTAAAGCAGGAATCAATTAAAAATTTGGCTAAATATATCTCTTACAAAAAAAGGGCACAATGCTCTCAAAAGTTATCTGTGCCAGGACTGTGCTGTATGCGGTACGTTGTGCATCCAGTAATTTTCTTATGCAAGCAAAGCAAAAACATGGAGTTAAATTGACCATACCTCAGTATTTCTCAAGGTACTTCTTCTGAATTTTCTTCTGAACACGCAAATAAACCTAAGTTTAACAAAAATTTTGGAAACACACTAAAAGGAGGAATTAGAAACTGGTATGCAACATGGCATGTAGTGATTTTCAACAAATATATGTGCTATGGTTGAACACAGCATACCCAAAGCTGTTCATGACTATATTGGTCATGACTATGTTGGTATGTCCTGCTGCTCACAGCACCAGAGCTTAAAGTTCATGTACATTTTAAAAAAATTCCAAACAGCTCCAGACACATGGTATGCCTAAAGTAAAAAAAGCTAAGACCATAAAAATTCTTGATTATCTGGAAATGGAAATGCTACAACATCTGACCCCAGAGTCTTGGGCTCCAACTCTGAAACTTGTTCAAAGTGGAACAGCTCACAGGGGCAGCTCCCTCTTGCCTGTGTTTGCTGAGGAGAATGGCAATGTTTGGGTTTAATAATTATGTTAGGAAAGGATTCACGTAGGCACTCGATATCAGGTAAGCTCCTCGTCTAATACGGAAATTGAACTCATGTAACATTCATGCAGAAATATTTTACGTAGCTACAGTAAATATGATCAAAGACTTTAATTGTAAAACAGGCTGAAGCTTCTTGTGAAGAATTTTGGGTAATAAGCAAATATGAAAGCCAACTTGGGGGTTACCTAAAAGGGTGAACAGCCTTTGAGGTACCAAACTTAAAGCCTCTTGTGCATCAAAATCTATAATATTTAGAAATAAAACAGAGATCTTTGAAGGCGTGAAAATCCTGAGGCTTCGAGAATATCTTATTTAGGCTGAAGAATATATTATATAAAATAGGAGAGGGCATTATGAACACAGCCTAACAAGGAACACAGAGTAATGTCTCAACATGCTTTTTGTTCAAACTTTACAGGAAATTAGATTAATAATGCATGAGTTGCTTTATGCTAAGGTTACTGGCTCACCCACCCCCTCATTTATTTTTCCTTTGGAAAGCATTCTACTTTTACATACAAAATTAGATTTTTCCTGTTTTATTCAGCATGGCTAGAGCAGACACAGAGCTCTCAAAAGCTCTCAGATAAAATCACTTTTATCAAGCTGTGCAGAGCTCTTCTGTTCACGTGAGTATTCTTTTTCTAATCGCAAAAAGTAGACAGTCTAAAGAGTAGCACATCTAAATTATACAACTTTTTCCAGCACCACCATTTCTTTCAAAGATGTTGTTAAAGTAACTTATGATAAGTTGTGATATTCACAAGATCTAGGGGAAACCTATACCTGTTTGGAAAAAAACCTCATTCTTGCTGTGGGGAAAAAGAACAAGATGTGGGCTAGAGAACATTTCCATCATTCTCCCATTCTATCTTTGTGGAAAGAATGTCAAGGTTATATTAGAAGCAGTTTCTTAGCTAAGATTTGGGCAGGAAAACCTTCACCTTGTTTTTATTCTGAAGAAAAACAGGTTGCAATAACACAGACTGTCCTTGAAGTCACCATACCTCCTCTTGCCAATGAGAAAATTAAACTCTCTGCAGTCCATATGTCTTGTCTCATGAAACACAAGGCATTTTTGGCATTTCTTCCCTTTAAGGGCAATTAGAGTTAGTAGATGAGATAAAGGCTAGCAGAGTAAAACTGTGCGTACACAATGACTTCTTGAGCGCTGTGACTCATGGAATATCAGAAAGTCAAACATGCACTGTGATATTTCTTTAAATGACAAATCATCATCAAAAGAAAGCTGTGAAACTGTTGCCATCACTTTCAAAATATAAATAGGGGAGAAGAGAGCAAAAGAGAATATTTCTGCCACAGAATCACAAATCTAGTTAACAGAACAAGAATAGATAAGCTTTTTATTAACAAAGTCCTGCAATAATTAAGTCAAACAATTGCAGGGATGAAAAGGAGCTCAGTAGATCACTTTTTCTGAGACCATGATCTGAGATAGAGCCATCTGTACTTAAATAAACATTTACCAGGGAAAGCTAACAATTCTTTAAAATACTCAGGTACAATTTTTCCTTTTGGAAAACTGTTATTTACCTGCTTAGGTATCAGTACAGTGAGATTTTTTTTTTTTTTTCCCTGATGGAGATATTCTCCTACAAACTAAGTCAATTTCCTCTTCTCCTTCACCTGACACTTACAGGGAGCAATTCAGGACACTCCTGATAACTGTTTGGACACTGAAATGCTACTGTCAAGATTCCTCCATTTTTCAAAAGCAGAAAACTAAAACAGTTTTTTCAGCTGTTGATTTAAGTTTTATATTTGGTGTTTTATCAAAAGACTGTGTTTTACCATCAAAATACTCAAAGCAGGTAAATATAGTATAAAATAATATACCCTGAATAAAGTTATATACATACATAAAATTATAGTCAAAGGTCTTCTCACTTTGTGTTTACAGTCACTGTGAACTTTTTAATTGTCTTCACTAGGAATAGCATTAATCTAAAGAAAGAAAACAGAGTACAAATCCAGGATGATCTTTATGAATAACAGCACATGGGGAAATTCTAGACAAATCTGTTTTTTGCAAGACACACCCTTTCCTTAACTTCAGAGAGAAGTTGCATGTAGGAGATAAGTAGGATTTGACTGTAAAATAACGCACTAACCATGTACACTAATATTTTAAGAGGTCATTATCTGGCACACAGGCAATACTAATAAAAAAATATATAATTCAGTTTTCCTTTGCTTGTAATTAATAATTTCATTGCCAAAGTTCTCACAAATTGAGCCAGTAACAAGAATAATTTTCTGTAGATTATAAAAGTTAATTTCCAATACATTATGTATATCATTCTTTAAATGTCACATCCAAATGCATTTTTAGTGACTGATCTTAATTTTGCATATGCTTTTAAAGTAGTATTCATTAAAAAGTAATCTTAGTAAATTGACGTCAGGACCATATTTCATTTCGTCAATCAAATCCTTGAAATGTTTTGAGACAAATTCTTGCACATCACTAACTATACCTGGGAAATTATTGTTTCACTCTCACTTAAACTACACCCTGCAACATCAAAAAAAGATTAGGAACTTGCTAGGGAGAGATCCTTCACTTAAAGTAAAAATGGAGAATGATACTGCACTGCAAGGAGTTTTTTAAGCTGCTTTTGCCAGAGCCTGAATTGCAGGTGAATTCCTCACTCCTCTCCTCACCAGCTGGGGACAGCCACCACAGCCCACACCCAGGGACAGGACCAGGTGTTCAGGACCCTCCTTCATGAGCTACCAAAACTAAATTACCTTCTCTGCATACACATAAACATTTCTAACTCATTTCTGATTTCAAATTAGACTAAAAATTCAATGAAGAGCAGGTTTTGCTTTAATTCACTGTGAATTTCATAACGTAATAACATCAGAGGAGTTAATGTACAGTTTTATTAATTGAAAGTAGAGCTTCAGGGGCTGGAGGAGCTCTTTGGTTCTTTTCCTCATTTCTTTGTAGAGAATGAACTTTTAATTTTGTATTTTCACGTCCTGTAAATTTGTGACACAAAACACTTTTTCCTCATTCTTGTCACAATGTGATAAGGGAAAAATGCTTTTTTTTGGCTGGTTTTCTGGTTTTTTTTACATACAATGACTCAGATCAGCTAGTCAGTCTGACTACCCTTACAATGTCACAGCTTTCAGGCTGACATTTATGTTAATTTTAATATTTCCTTGTGGCTAATAAGGAAAATTGGCAAATAAGTACTCATATAAAACACATATAGGAGCAGTTGGTTATGCAGGGAGATATGAAAAACCATAATGCTGGAGAAAGGGAAAAAAACCCCAAAACTTAATCACATTTTAAACAATTTCCCAACAAGAGTTGGAGGAACCCTGGCAATCTTTTTTAGATAGATCCAATGATAATAAAGGTCATTTTCCTAACCTAATTCTGTATCTTGATAAATGAAGAGAGATAAGAAGTAATCCTTTGTTCTACACACCACAATAATTTATAAAAAGAGATGGGACTCAGAAGACCATACATCACATATATTGCAAAAAATAATAATCTGAGGTTCACTGAGATACACAGACCAGTCTTAAATACACTGTGAAGAATTCTCAATGGCTGGGATGACAATATAGCCTACCATATTCCTGTCTCCAAGCTCAATCTATCTTTTTTTTTTTTTTCCTAAAATGAAGAGGTTCCATAAATCAGGAGAGAAATTTAAGTTCCCTCTCTAAAAAAAAAATCACACCCACAAATTAACCCTGTCCCTCCACCCTACAAATACACAGGCACCTTCTCCTACAGAAACATCTCAAAATTTATACAAACCCTCAGCACTCGCATAAAATCTCTCCATGACATTTCCTCTAAGTACAGAGAAGGGTCATGAAATCTGGTTGCTAAAATTTGTACCTAACATGCAAATAGAAGAAAGAAGAAAGCAACATATTGGCCATAAAGTAAAATTAGGGTACCTTACTCCTGCATCCCAAATTCTATAAAAGAGTTCCACATAAAACCCTACAGAAGTTTTCCAGATAATTATTTGGCCTCATTTAAATCACAGAAGAATCTGGTATTGGAATTTGGTGTTTTGGGCTGTTTTCTCCCAGCCACATTCTAGGATAAACATGGTAAAATACTAGAAAAGATTAGCAGATTTTAATTTTCATCTGAGGAAGAAATCATTAAACTCCACCAACCTACCTAACTACATTTTGTACCAAAGATATACAACTCAGGAAATCCTTCTGACAGAGGCAAAAAAAGAATACTTTAAAAATTAGATTTGTTGTCTGTTAACACCCTATTTTATATTCAATTTTCTTTTGTCACATTCCAAGAAAGCAATTATTTTTGCATGTACAGACACACTGTTCTTTCTGAAAGGCACAGTTTCATATCTTTGTCCATCCCTTTTGATTTATTGCCTCAGTGTCAATATACGATGTCTGTGCCAGCATTTTGAAACTCAAAAAGGAGTATTTGGTCCACAGAATAAAATGCTAGTTCAAAGAAAATCTTTGCTTGCATTTATGCTTCGAGAAAACAGATTATAAAATCCTGGAAAACTGTTTAAATTTGGTTTACTGTCAGTATCTGCCCAGTTATGGCATTTACCTCTTTAGCTCCTGAACGACAGCATAGAAAAACCACCATCATACTCTGCAAATAAGTAACATGTGAATCTTAAAAAATACCCCAAACCAGCAACATAATAAAGAGCAATTTTAATTTGGTAGGTCATCTTAAGTATTAAAAACTGATGTAAAGTCCCAGGTACTGCAGCCCATTCGAAGTGCCCAGAGCTTTGTGTTCTGGCTGGAATTTACAGAAGGGCTATTGGCAGGTGCATATGGAAATACAGTAAGAATATTTTTGCAACTCAACTTTTTTTTTTGTCTCACCAACTGTTATTAACTTTTACTGAGACAGACCCACAGTCTATTTTTACTATTGGAGTGGTAATCTGCTAGCAAGCAGCATGGTTTCCCTCAGAAGTTATGTTTGCTCAAGATGTTTATGTTTTTTTGTTTGCAAACACAGCAACATTAACAGAATTTTCCCATATTCTGTGCTTAGCTTTTGAAGCCAGAAGGAGCTCTTCTTTGAGCATTCATGAAAACAGTTTTTTCCCCTGTTTCTATGGGACCACAATTTATTCACATTGGCTATACTAAGAAATTTGAAAGGAATATTTCTATTTTCAGCCGAAATCCACTATTACTTCATATAATAAATATTCTGAACTAAAAAAAATAATTAATAAAATAAGATTAATTATTGCAGACTGGCAAATGTTCTTTAACTCTTCACAAAGAAGAATAACAGCTGTGAATATCAAGCAGAACACACTCATTGAAAATGCCCCATAGTTTACAGATTTTACAGTAAAAAGGGCTGGGGGAGGGAGGTGCAGGGGCAGCGGGAGATCACGTGAACATTGGCCAAATCCAAAAAGTGTTTTAGCTTGCTGCAGCATCTTTGAATTCTGTTTATATCACCACCTTGAAGAAAGGCTTCGTTTGAAGTGCTTCATCAGTGAACATTCTGGGTTAGTGTTTTTCTGTTTTAACATGTGAATAGCAGGTCCCTGCACCACCACACACCCCTGCAATGCTGCCGTGCTGAAAACACACAGCATTTGTGTTCTTAACCCTGTGATTTGAGAACAATAACTGTTAATGTAACTCAGTTAACTGTATTGCTTTTAATTGAAGATTATCTTGATTACAGCCAAAGGGCACTATTAATACTCTGAAGAAATGACTAAGACTTTAGCATTTGAATGTTGTGGAGAAAATAGAACTAATTAGCACTAATTTAATTCTAAGATTAAAGAAAATTCATTTTTTTAATTTTTAATTTAAGATAAACTATTTTACTCAGAACAAAGAAAGAATAATAAGTACTTTTTCCATCTGAAAGGCATTTTTTACTTTTTGCATTATTTCATTAATATGGGAATATGGGAATCATGACCCCATTAAAGATCAAATAATAAGCATTTAATTATTGACAGCAAATAAATTTTTAATAAAGATACAAGGGTTTTTGCTGTATAAAAGAGAGAAAACAAAGTACCTCTGACCCAGAAATTCTTAGAGGATCTCACACCACTATATAATCTATAACCTAATTTTAAAAGGATAGGTTCACAAAGGGACATGTCATTTTTCTTTCTTCTGTACCACAGAATGAGGCACTGTAAGTATAACATCTGTGAAAATGCTCCCCAGAAGAACCCCAGTTCTATCTTAATCATGCACTTAAACTAAATAATACATTGAATATGTCATAACCAGGAGGACAGTCATGATAAAAAGTGATTTAACCCCTTTTTACTCTACAAAATAATACTTTCTTTTCTTTACCTTGGGACTGGTTGTCATTTATAATTTCTGACCAAGGGAGACATAATGGATTTACAATGAAACCCTGATGCTTTTCCAAGGAACATGAAGATGCAGAAAATAAGCACCCATTGCATTAGCAGACAAAAAAATGTTTTCATTGGAAGTCTGAGCCTCATCCTGATGTTGGCAAATAAATGGACTGTTTGCAGGTTCTGAAAGCATAGTTTCTGGCTAATCACATTTCTACAAGGTAAAAATAAAATGAACTTTTTCTGAACCTTCTGATTCAGCACATAAGTTAAAGATTCAACATGACTTTTTGTCAGCTTTGCATTCATATTCAGAAGGGGCCCAAATCCAAGAGCCCCAGTCCAACCAGTCACTACCAAATATTCAGATTAGTTTCCTAAAATGAATAGAAATACCTACATGACAAATAAAAAGGAAGAAAAAAGAAAGATGGATTTGGGAACTTGTTACTGTAAGAAACTCTAACTTTTTTTCCCAAATTACTTCTTTTGCCACCTTTAAATCTCATCAAAATATCACATCAAGGAAGGGGAAAATATTCTTAAAAATGTAAAGAGTAGAAGAAAAAGAGGAGCTGTCAGAAGACAAAATATTTACTAAATTATGGAATCTATTTAGTCTTTTCATAGTTTAAATGAAGTAGCATATTCTTGACAGATGAGAAAATTTCAAAAGATTCTATGTTGAGATTCAGTTTGAATAACTCACGTACTAGCTGAGTTTCACAAATTTGCAGAAGTGGGTTGAAGCTCTCCCATGCACTGCTTCTCTTCAGATTCCCCAGATTTTCAGAAGCAACATAATATATAAATAGGGAGAAGTGAATCACATGAAGATTTGAAAAAATACCTCCTCAACAATTCAGTCTAAGTTTATGGAGATTCTGATCTGAGACATTAGGAAGAAATTCTTTACTTTGAGGATGGTAGGACCCAGGTTACTCAGAAAGGTTGTGGACCTTCCATTCCTGGAAGCGTTCAGGGACAGGGTGGATGAGACTCTGAGCAATCTGGCCTAGTGGAAGATATACCTGCTCATGGCAAGGGGTTAGAATGAGATGAACTTTATGGTTCCTTCCAACCCAGACCATTCCATGATTCTACAATCTTGATATTCCCTTAGTTGTGGTAGGAAATGTGGTAGATATTCCCATAGTGGTGATAAGAAACTGGCAGCAGTCACATGCATGAAGCAGCCATGGAAATACTCTGCATTTTATGTCTAAAAGCAGTGGGAAATAATAGCCCTCATCATTCTGCATTTCACAAACAAAAAATCTGCAAAAGAAAGTACTTTTTGCACAATGCATTTCTCACAGAACTTCCTTCTGCACATACTCTGGTCAGGTTTACAGCGCAGACTCGCTCTCAGCAACATAAACACCAGAATGGGGGAGCCACCAATACCAATTTCAAGGCTATCCAGAACATTCATGAGTAAAAGCAAACATTTTGGAAGGAATTTGACTGACTGCTTAAAAAAAAAAAAAAAAAGGACAGAACTCTGGAAATGGTTTATCCTTAGTGTGTTCTGTGTTCTAAAATTATGTCCCAGTTTTTGTGAAACATCTGGTGCAGGCTACTGCAAGCCACTCAAGGACAGGGTAATTGCTACTCTGATTTGGACCAAGCCTGAAGGACCATTTAAAGATAATTTTTAGGGTGAGTTTTCCCAATCTCCTAGACCAGGAAAACTGCAAGTTAGCAACATCTGCTTTATTGGGAGCAAAATTACACCTTGTAATCACATTTGAAAACACTTTGCAATGAAAAGTTCAAACCAGCATTGTTATCAACTACTAATGTTGCAAAAAAAACCACCTTGATTTTCATGTTTCCTGTAATACAATATGGATTTTTATAGTGTGAAATGCAGTGTACAATGACTTTAGCTGGTTTGTCTCTGATGCTAATGCAGTCTGTGCATGTTTACAGTAGCAGGATTGTTCTGCATGCAGGCAACTCCTCAGCCTGTTTGCCAGGGAACACATATTTGGAAAGCACCTCCACCACTAAAACTTCCCACTAATGTTAGAATTAAGGTAAAATATGGATCCAAACTAACGCAGCATTAAATGAGCACCTGTGAATTACTTCAGGCTACTTAAAGTATTCAAAGACAATGTATTTGGGGAGAAGTCAAAGTTTACCCACACTTGCATATGGGGTGCAACAAAAGTTTTCACCTTCATTAGAAGAAACTTTCATTAATTTCATATTAACACAGATGGGAAGAACCACTACCTGAAGTCTCTTCAGAACATGAGTTGCTGCTGCCAAAAACCAGAGAGAAAACACAGTAAGGATCAATATACACTTTTAAGAGCCTCAAAGTGGTGAGATGTTTCACATACAGACCTCAGCAGTTAAAATTCATGATTTATAGGAATAATGGAAATATAGGAATAATGTTTGATGACAAGGTAGCAGCCCTACAAATGAAGGTACCAACTTGGAGAACTCAATTTCAATTTTTTCAATTTTTTTTTTTTAAATAACCATGGCAGATATTTTAGCATGAATGGCACATTTAAGATTCTTTTCCCCCAAAAGAATGTGAGCCGTCAAAAATACTGACCCAAAGTCATATGTAGTGTTAACCAGTGGAGGACTTCAGGCTGCAGTAGATCAGATAGCATTTAGTCTGAGAATAATGACCAGAGAGGCTTCAGTTTTAGGGGCAGATAGAAACATTTGTCTACCCTAGCATTTGCCATAAAAAGACAAATTATCAATATTTATTTCTTACAAGTGGGGGAAAATTTGATAAAGCAAGAAATATTAGTCCTGGTCCAAGGTATATTTGATTTCTCCTCAAAACTTCATGCAGATTCCTGCCTCCTAGCCAAACTTTGCCTGCTACATTAACTTCTCATTCATTTACTGAATGTAAGTTAATTTTAAATACAAACAAAGCCCTCTTTTGCTTATCTGTGAAAGTTTCTCAGGAAAGTAAAAGATCAAAGAGATTTTAAAGAGTTTTCTTTAAAGACAAAAGAGAGTTGCCAACTTCATCACCAGTGTTTTATGCCACATTGGGTTCATTCACAGTAAGTACTTACCAACACCAACAAGAGCAGTCCATTCCTCAGACACTTCACATCACAGCTTTTGGGCATGAACAGCACTTATCCAACTGCTCAGCTCAGGCTCATCTGAATTTCCCAACTTGATGGAGAAGGCAGGAGACATCAAAAACATCTTGTGTGGGATGAGAGAAAAAGCAGTGTGCCATCCCTGCCCCTTGCCAGCCTCTGACACAGGCCTTTCCAGTGAAGCCTTGTTATTAAGTAATCTGACTAAAAATCAAGTTTTTGCCAACAGCTAGATGAACTTTGAATGAACATGGGAACTTTGGAAGTGACATTTTCAGCAAGTTTTGAATATTTCTTAAGGCTAACAGTCAATTTTTAAAAAAATGAATCTTACAAACTTTTGCAAGTCAGTGGCACCTTTTATCAAGGAATTCTGCCAGAGAACAAAGTTAAAAGTAGCGGGGGGTTTTTGTTGGTTTTTTTTTTTTTGGTTTTGAGTTTGCATTCTTTCCATCCTGTTGAGTATTTTCTTTTTTTAGTATTAAGAAAAAGAGTGAGTAGTTTTCCTGATGTACCTTCTCTATAACAGTCATGTCTTCTGATCCCTTTATCTTATCTCTTATTCATTCGGCTCTGAAATAGAAAGACTTAGTATTTTCCATCTCTTTTCATATTACTCTTGTTCCATAACTCCAATTATTTTTGTTTTCCCTTTCAACAACCTGTTTATTTCTTCCATATATTTGTGAAGCTACAGTGCAAGAATAAATATTCAGTTCTAATAGAAAAAAAGGAAAAAAAAGCCCACACAGATTTTTCTTGAAGGTATTAGACTAGGGGTTTCTTTTTTTACCATCCTATTCTTTACACAACCTAATGTACTCTGTTCCCTGGTGAATAAAATTCTTCAACAAGTCCACTGCCTTCCAATACTGCCCTTCAAGTAACCATATAAACCAATTTTTTATTGTACTCCAAGCTTTTTTCACTTAAAATGACCATAATCACAGAGTGAGAAGTCAACTAGAGAAAGGAAAAACTTGACCAACGTTCTCATCAAACAATCAATTTATATTTGTTTATGGGCTAGAGTTGGAAGTACTGAAGCCAAAGTTTCATCATAGTCCTATGAATAACTTCAGGGTGCCTTTTTTATCAGTACTCCATGTAGGCTATGAGTGTCAGCCAAAAATAAACTTTGCTTTTCAAGCAGGCTGATGTCTAGTTGGTTTGGGGCAGGGCAGAAGACTCTGACAGAGTTTTCCTTAAAAAACAAAAGAATGACTATTTAAGAATGTTAATCTAATAACATGCTGCACCCCTTACTTCTGCCTGATGGTTTAATTATTAGTAACTCAGTTCAGTTCATTAGGGACCTATTGTGCTGCTGTTGGCAAAACAGAAATGTCACTGCATGTTAAATAATTAAAAGCAGTAAAACAAACATTATCTTTTGAGTCCTGGATTTATAAATTGCTATTAAGAATGCAACCCTTTAATCAATAACTACTTATCTATTTTGTTTTAGTGAATAATGAGTATAAACTCTTTCCTGCCACTCTAATTATGATTTGATGACTACCAATTCTTCCTACTATAACCATAGATATTTTGTTTCATTTTGGTTTTACTACAGAATATAAATATGAGCAACAGTTTGTGCATCCAAAAAGTTATGCAGCAGAACAAGGCTATGTTTCCCCAAGCCAATCACTATTTTTTTTTCCTCTTTTCTGGAGGAAAAAGTAATTCTGTGTGATCAAAACCTGCAGTCCTTAATCAGCAGATTTGTGTGTGCCATGTATTTGTCCTGCAGCATAGGAACTGGTTCAGATTGCGTCCCAAGCAAGTTAGAAACTTGGAAACTTTCAGGGAGAAGCTGCAGTGAAAAGTTATTGAACAGTCTTATGTTGCTAATGTGAAATAGAATAATAGTCTTGCTGAGCCCAAGCCCCCAGAATTTTGAGAGGATTTAATTCCTAGTCATAAGAAGTGAGGCCCCAGTGATACAGGAACTCTGTGCACTCAGTCCTTAGTTCCTACAGCCCAAATTGTTACACCACAAACCATGTACTTTATCACCAACAATTACCAGTATTGAGCTCTGGTACAATGAAGACTGAACAAAGTTTCAGTCTGACTCAGAAAACTTTGCTAACAGGCAGTTTTTTAGACTGGAATAATCATAGGAGAGCTTATTTTGTAACAGAATATCATTCTGATTTTTCCTCTTTTTGGTTCTATTACTTTATGGCAGTCCTGTCAAGAAGTTTTGCCAGCCTCAGTCAGAAACAGAGAGAGCATAATGCAAAATAAAAGGCAGAGTACATCTAGCTTTTACAAAAGTTTACTGCTGACATGAAAGGAATGCCAAGTGGAGAATAATACCTCTGCCTCTGCTGCTGACTTTGTCACAACTTGGGAGAAACTTTAAGAACCATTAAGAGAGTCACTTTCATACTATAATTTCGAAACAGAGGTGGGCACATGTAGGCTGCATTTGGAAAGGAAGCAAACCATTAAATCATCATGTAGGTATTTCTGTTTCCGTATTGGCACTGATCACCTTTTAATGCCAAAGCTGAAGTATCACCTGCCTATTTCCTTCTCAACTACCTCTCACCAAATCAGGCGGAAAGCTGCCATCCAACAGCTAATGCCCATGCAGAATAATTACTCAAATCCTTGGAAAGAGGATGTTTAAATCAGCCTGAGGAGCACCTGCCTTACCAGTTGGGTCTTGTAGTTGTGCACAGAAAGCTCTTATAATTCAGTTCCCTATCAGCAAAGGGCAAGTTAACTGTGATAAGAAAAGGCAGCTGTGATCACAGGGGCACAGCAGCATAAGCATGGGAAGAGAAAAGGCATTTCAGATATTAATATGAGGGCTAACAAGTGCCTGACTTGACTTGAACAGCTCTCTCCAGGACAGTTTAGTGGAAGAGGATAACAAAGAAAACCAGAAAAATGTAAGATCTGTGGAAAAAAACAGTCACCCCACACCTATTAGTTTGAGAACAAAGTAATCTAGTCATAACAATAATCAAATAATTTAAGATATCAGAGTAGCAAAAATTATTTCCTTAAATAATCCATTGCAAGCTGATCTTCAGAGCTACTTCATGCTTCTTTTCTTTTTCCTCTAGTAGGTCTCTTACAACAACGGTTTCTGAATTTCTATTTTCTAATCAGCAGAAATAAAGGACTTTTGACCTCAAAGCATAGTTGTATGGCAAAAGCAGGTAACTACAAACTCCCCACTCCTAGCCTTAGCTGACTGCCTATTACAGCGCCTTTTGTTGGGCAGTATCTCAGACTAACCAGTTTTGCATTCCTGTACTCTCAGTCTATTTTGCACACCATGATTCTCTGTTTAACCATTACAGCAAGTGGACATAGGAAGACAAAAATTTTCTATTGAAAGGGAAAAACTCAAGTGAAACCTGAACTAAGATGCAAAGAGGTACATTTGTTTCCTTCATGAAAAAATAAAGTCAGCAAGAAGCCAAAGAAAAACAACCTAACATGCACTAAAGAACCCAACAAAGTTGAGAGAGTGTTGGCACTTCCACAGTATATGTGATGCAGAGCAATAGCACAGGTCCCTAACTGTGGCAAAGAAAAACCTAACTCATTTCTCACGCCTGGTTTTCAACATGCAACTAAAAACTGACAGATATCCCTGTTCCATTTTACATAACTGTTCAGCAGATGATAAATCCATCTCCAAGCACTTTGTTTTCAAGACAAAGTTTGCTTTTTGTTTGTTTACTTCCATTTGGGTACACAGGCCCAGAGCACAGAGAGCCAAAGCCCACAAACACTACCAGAAAGCAAACGGGTAGACATTTCCAAAACAACAAACAGGAAATGGGAAACAAGAAACACCATGGGCAAGAGACAGAATAAATGGGCTCTCTCATGCAGGACTCTGAATGAAAATGAACAGTGGCTTATACAGGTGAGAAACAGGCAAAAGGAAGGGAAAAAATGAGACTAAGATTGTGTCAGCTCCCAAAATGTCACCAAGAAGTAATTGAAACTTTAGCAGAGACCAAATTATGGAAGGGGAAAAAAAAAGAAGTGTTACATAGGCTTTTCATCATTTCTTCAACATCTTGATCTCATAAGTTTTTTTGGGTTGGTGCAATCTGCATTTTTGCAATCTGAAAGAGCTATTTTTAGAGGATCAACCAGGTTCCTACCTGCAGAGCAAACAACAGTTGGGGTCCAAGATCTAAGCCAAAGCAATTCGTTCACTGCTCACTTGACAGAGCACCAAGAGGAGAATCTTCTCCTCCCCTTTTTTATGTAGGAGTTTTCATGGGTTTTTTAGGCAATCTTCTCTTTCATATGCTCCAGCTGGTAGCTCATTTCTTCCTTGTCCCCTCTACTCCCTAGACAAAACCACACTGTGTCCCCCAGGTACATTTTATTCCCCACAAATTCCTCTGTTTGCCTTTGCTGATCATAAGGAATCCTTGAGCAAATTGGTTCTGCACTTATAGATACTTTCAACATGTCTGGTTTAGTGATGAAATAAGAGCAATGGAAAAAAGAGAAGAGAATCTGAAAAAAAAAAAAAGACAGGAATTAACTTCTCAGCATGAATAAAACCAGCTACAGATCCAAATACATTTTCACACATAAGTAATTTCAAAGGAAAGTTAAGGGAGATTAGTATTTGGGGAATTGTATCCATACATGTGTATGTATGTGCATATTTATACATAGACTTATATTACTAAGGCTAGAAAACTCAAAGCATAAAACAATATTTGAACTCCTTTCAAGTTTAAGAAGTGAAAAACTCACTGGTCAGGTACCTAAGAAGAAACCTCAAATTATTCTGTCTCCTTACCAAAAAGCAACCACAGAGATTTGAAAAGCACCTGATAGGCACACAATAAAAGACTAAATTAGAGTGATTTTTAAAAATCACTCTGCTTTGGTATACTTTTATACACACTCTTACTCAAATATTTCACTTCCAACTTCTACTTAATGAAAGATGCTTATGATATCATCTCTTCCTCTTTATTTAGTGGTGTCATTACAGGTCTAATGGAGACTTCACAGCTATATTTCCTAAATATGCACAGGTTTAAATGTTTCTGGAGGTATCTGGGATACAGAACACACCTACACATAATAAAGAGCTCCCATTTAATTAAAGAGTCATTCTTGAGGTAACACACAGTCAAATCTCCCTAAGCATCTTACTAAAACAGTGTTCACAGCTGGTTTTTAACCCCACTTTTCATCAGGCCTTAACTAAAAACAGTTTAGATATAGAGAATAATAAAGCAAAAGTCCCAAGAGCAAAGCACATCTCGCTGAATCTCTCCTCATGGGCAGCTGATCCAAGCTAGTAACATCATTAAGCAGTGAACAACATCACAAATGGGTACAAGTAAAGCTGCACATGCACAGAAAAAAGAAGTCTGCAAGGGTAAGTTAGAGATAAGCCTAAAACTGCTTCAACATTAAGGTTTTATTCTGTTCCAGAAGTTCTGGCACTGCTCTGCAGCTCCAAATGGCATGTTCTTACTGTCTCTTAAACATTTAACCATTTTAGGACCAAAGTAGAATATGCAGCTCCAATTAACACTAATGGGAGCTGTATGTTCATTCAGCTACACAAGCTCCTAAAAATGTACTTCTTGGCCCACAGCTTTAAAGTAAGAAAAAAAAATCCCATTCTTAAAAGCAAAAAGGTTCACTTTTAGATCTTTTCATTGAGTGGAAATAAAAAAAAATATTATATTGTAATTGTTACAGGCACCATAAACTGATACATAAAGACAAATCAGGCCTGCAGCAAAAAATCTGGGCACCAAATAATCAGTGATGTGTCACAGTGATATATAAAACAAATCAAGGCATTTGAATAGGTAGCAGATAGTGGACATAACTCACAACTAAATCTTGCAACTTGCAGCTAAAAGATTTCTCAAAAAGTTTCCAACTGCTCTGCATCATCCAAGAACAGTATTCCTCTAAAGAGAGAATCTGAATCCATCTGTGTTTGTTAATATGGCCTTAAGTGTTAAATCTGCTGTTGCTGTCTTGAGCTATGTCAAGACTGTTTAAATAAATGCTGTGACTTGCTAAATCCTGTCCCTAGCTAATTAAAACCATGGGTTTGAAGTATGTTGCCTAATACACTCCCTTTGCTCCCTGTTCACTGTTGATACACTGACTAAATAATTGCACAATACAGGACACATATTTAGGGCTGCAAATACAACAACAACAAAAAAGAGAATATGAATCTGAGGAAACTCTCAGAGTACAAAAAAAATTAAATGTACTGATGTGATTAAAGAAAGGACTGGCTTCATAAAAATGGAAAAAAATTCTTGATTTGTAAAGAAATCTATTTTTCAATGGATAGCATTAATTTATAAGTCAGAAAAGTGCAGGTTATCATCTGAGACAGATGTTTTATAAAAAGTTGTTTCTAGTGTCAGAAGACTGACAAAATGAAATAATTGCAATTTTTTTTTTAAATGCAAACTCTATTCTAAGAGGAATTCAAGTAATTTATTAAGTAAGGCAGAAAATATCTACTTAATGTGTCAGATCTTTTCTTCTAATTGGGATTTGCAAGAATCCAGAAAGACTGCTGTGTGCTCCTTTCAGTCTTAGGTGGGCACATTCACTTGATTGTTTTAGCTGTTGGCTGGTTGCAGTGAGCACTTGTTTACTGTGTTGGAAAAATGTTTTCCTAAATGTTTTCCAAGGGATCTAATAACTTGTAGTGCAACTGGTGCAAGACACAATGCACAGAGGGGATCCTGCACGTACAGCTCGTGCACAAGAACCTTCCAGGCATTGATTAGGTTTAGATCTGGAGGCAATCTTCATTCTGATTCTTTTCCATCCATCAGTCAGCTTTCTGAGGCAGCTGGAGAAAATTACAGCTGCCAAAATATTATCTATCAGTTATTGAAGAATTCCTAATGATTGCACATCAGAGTAAAGCTTTTTAAGTCAAAAGAGATAAAAAACATATTCTGGTTCTGCCAGAGTACACAGCACTTTGACAGGAACCACATATTACATGCAGACATAATGTGCAGAAGGGAAACAAATGTACTGGGTTATACTCACCTGAGCCAGGAACTTCTTAATGTTAGAATTTTTCACCTTCCCAGAGGCAATGGATTCTTGGCTCATCCAAAATACCTGAGACAATTATCACAATGCATGTCCCTGGAGGTTTTTTTTTTTTAGCAAGAAGCAGCTTGTGCAACCAAATCACATTCTACTTCTCCAGCAAATATTAGGAATAGAAGTAATACCTCACACCTTATGAAAAACATGGAATAATGGTTATAACTGAACTATTGGCAGGAGTCTGGGCTCTCCTCGGATTGCCTTTATAATCTCTAACCAATGTCTTTAACCCTGTTTTCCCTCTCTTTCTTTCCTGTGCTGTGTTAGCTATTGGTAATTGCAAACTTTTAAAGTCAGTTATAGGTTTGTGTTGTGAGATGGTCTAAATGCATGAGGACCTAACTATAGGCTCAGCTAAAAAATAAAAGAGTGGTAAACAGCATTTAGTGAGAGTAATCAAGCTGTGAAATAAGAACAGTATTGTCCAGTCTGTGACATTAAGGTCAAAAGGATATTTCTCCATTCAAAAGTTTACATCAGGGAGCTCACTATTACCACTGAATGGATATAAGGATTACAGTGACCAATCATCCCTAAAAATGAAAGAAGCAGGGGGAGAAAAAAAAGAAGAGAATGAATACTTTGAAAACTTAGAAAAATTCTCATTTAGAGAAGACCTAAATTAATTCTGAATTTAATGGAATTACTTCAGCTTTACAGTTGTGTGATCAAAAGTAAGTTAAGAAGTGTAGCTCAGCCTAGCTATTTTTGGGCTTGTTCAGCCTGATATCCCCATCCATCAACAAAACATGCAGAGACTTTAACTCAAAACCTGATCTGATCTTTTCAATACAGTGCCATGTCTGTTATATTCCACAACTTAATTAGCATTAATACATTCAATCAATACTTCAGCAAATAATGAAAGTCAATCATGCTCCTTATTCATGGACTCTGAAGGAACTCAGCACTGGTGACAGCCTCGCAGCTTTAGGGAGAAGCCTTTAACGTAATTATTTGCAGGCAAACTGGACAATTTTATATATCTTTTTAATGAGGCAATTCCTGAGATAGTAAGCCATTTAAAAACCAGAGAACTCTCATGGAAACTCTAATGTGTACTTTGTTTATTGGGCTGAACTCAGGAGCACTGTGCCTGCCTATACATCCACCAGCACCACTGGAATTCCATCTCCTTGCTACAGGGTTAAATTGGAGCTCATCTAATCATGGCAATCAAAACATTGCTAAAAAGTCCGCTTGCTCACAAGGGGAAGAACACATCCTCATGCTAAGGCATGCATCTTCCTTACTTTATTTACCATTAACAAAAAGTGCTTTATAGCACTGCATAGAGGTTGCCATAAAACAACGTTTTAAGGCTCTCTCAACCATATTTCAGCCATAAATGTCCTATAGATACAGGAAGGAAAACTACCAAGGTTCAATATTATCATCTTTATTACAGATGACCTCACTATTGTGCTCTCCATAAAGAAAAAATATTAAACCATTAAAATGGTTGGAATCTTAAATTAATACAGGTTTACTACTCATATCTAGATCTAAATGGTCTTACTTGCAGAGTAATTATTTTTCTAAGAAAATTTTGTTGACAGTCTCATTAACAGTGATCAGACCAGAATAAATGTTACCTCTTCTACTAAAAATGTGACTTCCCTGGCAGAGTATCCCATATATTAGTACACATCCATCAGTGATTCAGCTCTCAGTGGTTTTATAATGAATGCCACATTAAAAACCAAGACACAAATTAATGAAAATTCAGTCATTGCACTATGTGTTACAAAGCTTAAACAGCTGAAACAGCTATCCTGTTCAATCCAGAGATTTTGATTCCCCTTTTACACTACTGCTCACCAGTCCTATTTGTCAGTATCATTCCATAACCCAAAGAAATTATTACAAGCTGTACTATTGCAGCCCATAACAGTTCTTATAAAAATCCAAAGGAGACAGTAGAAAAAATAACATTACTTATTGTTTCATTATTTTTTAAAATGAGATTCATATGTTTGATGCCAAAATGTGTTTCTGCTTAACTCGTAGCTCTGTACATCCTAAATCTGAAAAACCCCAAGGCAATTTCTAATGCCTTGTGTCAGAGTATGGCAATAGCAACAGTTCTCATCTCTGAGCCCATTCTACTGCATTATTCTACTGGAACTTGCCCAGCTTACTGAAATATTCTCAGATAAACAACACGTGATTTATGAAGATGGTCAGTTTTACTTGAACACAGAAGATTTAAATCATTAAACTTTGTTTCTTACATTGGAAATAATTCTGTTGCAAAAGTCATATTTCACAACAAAGCACTGTTGCTCTGAATATGATTTCCCATCCTAGAGTGCCTTAGAAAGAATTCTCTCATATTTTCTGTGGAAAGCTCATTTTTCCCTGTTTAGATAATAATGATAGCAGCAAATTAGAGAAAAAAATGCTGGTTGGGGGCTTTTCATTAAAAACTGTTAAAACATCTTCTTACCCATTTAATTATTTCTTCTAGTTTTTTTTCTTTTCTTTTTAGTCCTTTGGAAGATACACATAGAATTTCCTCTTCTAGTTTTATATATAAAGTACTGCTGGAGAAGGCGCATGGGTACAGGCACTGTGTGGTTGCACCACAGCAGAACTGTGAACACTGTTCTGCAGACAGCAACACATCTCTGTTTATCTTGGCAATCAGCTTGCAGGAATTTGCCTAAAAAACAGAACAGCTCTAGGTCTCACTGCTGTAACAGGCCCCAGGTTATTATTTCCTCTTCTTTTGCCTGTTACTTTTACTCAAATGGATAAAAGAAAAATCAATTACAGAAAGTTTCTGTAATTCTTGGGCATGAAAGAGGGCTTAGAGAGATATGCATGCTCTGGCAACAGTACATTCTTATTATTCACCTTGATACAGCTTTTCTACATTGTGCTCCTCACAGTTCAATGGTACCTGACAAAACTAATGCCAGTTTTCATCCAGCAGCAGCTTGTGATGTTAAATAAGAAACTCTGTGTGTGAATGTGCTTTTAAGCACTACAGTGCACCAAAGAATGAGCTGTTTTCAGCTAACATTGAGCCACTAATGATTTTAATGAGAGTGCCTTCTGGATTCATATTTTTTTCATAAAATACATCACACTAAAACAAAATCAATGAGAAACATTAATTAGGGCCTTTTTAGACGCCTTCTGTGGTGTTGTTTTTCTTTTGAGAAGCACCAGATGAAGAATGCTGTGCTTTATTTAAGCTAAGTTGTTTGACATTTAGATGAGAGAAAAAAGAGAAAAATACTAACAAACACAGGAACAATTTCTGACAGCTCTTTGTCATGCAAGAGAGAAAAAAGGGGACCGACTGTGAGATACTACTTTGAAGCCCTGGAAATTTGTAATGAAAAATTTAAGATACAAGAGAGGAAGAAAGATGAGCTATTCATTTGGTTCTGCATATATTAACACTTGTAATTCAAACTAAAGGTTTGCTATGTGTTTTCATAATTTTGACTCTAATAAATATCTTGGAGAATTGCTTTGATATTCTAAGATCATGCGTGTAGCTTGCATCCATTAAGAAAAATGGGGAACAATCATCATCAGCCCTCTTGGCGCTAATGAGAAGGTCATTGCTCTTTAATTATCACAGACATGAAACTGAAATATTTCAAAGGGTTTGTGGAATACAGTGGCTATGGGCAAAGCTGTGTATCTGTTTATAAGTCTGTCTGTCCCACAGCAAGTGGAGCAGAACGTGCATCTTCCATTCTGTAGCCTTTCTGCTTTTGTGTGTATTAAATTTGCAAGTTTGTATCAGTGTTTCTTGCACATCAGATTAATCTGGGAAATTTAGAGCAGCTATTAGCGGGGGCTGAGTAGGAGGGAGGAGGGCAGGGAAAGGCGGAGAAAAAGGGGTAGGGATGTGAGAATAGTAAAATGTTCCTCATCAGGAGGTATTGTGAAATAAGTACCACTGTGTTGTGTGACCTTATTTCCCACAGTAGGGGTGTCATGAAGAAATAGAAACGGTGAGGTGCTGCAGGAAAATATTAGCAAATTAAAATTTTGTGTCTGGCATTGGTTGTGATCTCACTCATATTTCCACCCTGGCAGAGGAAGTGACTACAAGGGGAACAGATACAGTTGAGGCAAACCAGAGGTTGGGGAAAAAAAAAAATATTTTCCTGATGGTTGCGAATTACTCAAAACAATTTCCTTCTACGCTGGTACAGAACTACAAAAAATCATTCCCTCACTCCTAATTTTTTTACACCAAACCTGTTCTGTTGATCTATTAGCTAAAATGTTGATTATTTCTGAATTAAATAGAACATTTCAACTTCCGTAATAGGTGAGCAACCCCGTCTTTCATGGGAGTGAAAAAATGAAGAGCAGAAAGGGAAATTTTATCTCTGCGAAGAAAAGAGAAAGATCCAATTTTGCATACAATTTCCATTTTGTTTTGTACAATTTGGAATAGTACTGCTGAACAGCTATCTCCTCTCTTTTTGCTCAATTTTCACCTTTGGGAGCAGTCACATTCCCAAATGCACTGTCAAAATATGTGTGGGAAGGGGAGGGGTGGGAAGAGAAAGCATTCACAATATTAGCAATCAAAAATTGGTCTCTTCTGAATGCTTTGTTTTAATAAAGATTTATGGCAAAAATGTAAATTTAGCTTCTAAATCTAAAATTCACAAATATTCCTCATAATTAAGAGAGTTTCCATTTGCCAGCTTTGGAAGACTAAGACTGAATTTACAATACAAACTGGCTTATAGAGTTTGGATCTCTAAATATTCATTGCTGGAATCTGATGTGAACATTTCAACAGAGTAATACAGCAGTAAGTCTTTATGACAGATGAAAAGTTTACCCTCCTGCAGCAACCTTCATCTTGAAAGGCAGCTTAGGTGGAATTACATTAGGCAAGGAGGAAATGATTTTCCAAATTATTTCCGATAGAGATTCCAGCTAATTCTCTTCATAGATTTTCACCTTTCTGGGGAAATACTATTATCCTTTCCTCCAGCTGCCAGATGTCAGGCCAGAAAAACTTCTGAGGAATTTCAATGAAATTCCAAGAGGAAAAAACACCACACTATTTTTTAAAGTCTTTTATAATGTTTTACATGCAGAAAGCAAGGGAGAAACTCAAGTCCAAAAGGTCCATGTGCTAAGCCAGTATAGAGTGGTAGCTATTCAAATTTTATCTGTTCATCTCATAATCCAAACACAAATCACCTAAAACTGGTTAATACCCTGAAGGCAGGTAAAGTGGCCTAATCCCCAAAGGAGGCAAGTCTCCAAGTGATTCTGACTAAAAAAGTAAGATTGCCCCATTAAAAACCAATGTAAACATTTTCATAGGACCTTTCCCTTGAGATCTACACACATAACTGTGTACAAAAGATCAGAGTGCCTTTTTCAAAGAAGGACTTGAGTAATCATTTCCAGAGTAACTCAAGTGACTTGATGTGGTTGAAGCCGAAGCAGAGCTGATGCCTGAACTGAGATATGCATCTGAATGCCCTGATCAGGAAATGTTTTCTGACCTTTCTCCTTCCCCTCTCCTAAGAACCTGCTTCCCACAGTAATTTGTTGCACCAGCCAGATGGTGACCAGAGTGCACCTCCCACAAGGACTTCGGATGCAGTCAAGGTTCCCCTCTGACCAGACTTCACTGCAGCAGAAAAGTGGAGTTAAACAGAAGCTGTGCTGACAGTGTCAGCTCTCTCCCACAGCTGGACACCAGCTGATCTAGTGATTGCAGTGACCCCTTCATTAGCCTGGAGAGCCCAGGGCTTTCTCTTTCCCCCATTACCATCAAACCTTCAATTCAAGAGGAACACAGAATCTGTGGTGTCTCATCAGAGAGTGTCATTATCTGGTACTCCCATGACTGGTATTTATAACTCTGGGAATTCTCACCTGCCCTTCCAACTGGGCCATTTTAAAAATAGCCAGAGGAAAAACACACCATTTAGTCAGTGGATAGAATCTTCAGTGCTGTGTCAGAAAAGAGCCTTACCCTCCATATTTAGGAGTATTGGCTGTGAGAGGTACTCAAAGGAGACCATTTCCTAATGATCTTGTTCATTAGGAAAGAGGGACATTAGCTGGGTTTCAGGATTCCATGTGAGAAATCTACTATCCAAACTAGATTGACAGAAACACCAGGCTGGGCTTTACTTGTTCTCTCTACTTCTGTAAAGAGCATGTACAAGTACAGTCAGGGAAGGCAAGCACTAGACTGGAAACTTCTAAATACATTACAAATAGAAAAAAAAAATGTTTTCTAGAATTATGAAAAAAAAAAGTCAAAAGCAAATAATTTAGCTCTTGTAATCCTTGGTCTGTCTCTCTCTCTTTTGCACAGGCTTAGGGAGAATGGCATCACGCAGGTTCAAGCTGCTATCACAAAACATGTAATTAGGAAGTGCTCACACCTGGATAGAGCCAATTTTCATCTGTAAATCAAGCAGCACAAAAAGCACCAGGGAGCAAGTTTCCTGTTTCAAGGAATTATGCTGCTAGAAATATTTAGCATATTCCCAAATACTTCTCATTTACAGTATTTTCTATCCTTAAAACACAAAACAAAGGCATAACTTCTCATTACTACATTTTGTTTATAAATGTCTCTAGCTTTATACAACTCAATATCCAGAAATACAGCTACAGAAAAAGAAATTAATTTATTTTATCCAAATAGTTCTTAATTAAGCTGCCTACTTTCTTTATTTTTATTTTATTGTATCTTTGGCATCTTAAATCCTTTGCCAAATGCTTTTTTGTCTTGACCATTAAGACATAAAGTAAATTGATTTGGTCCTAAAACTGTTCCTTGTGGTACTTCCTTTTTTCCCTACCTCCTTGTATCCTGAACTGACTTAATTCACAATTACTTTTTTGCCTTTGGTATCAATGCTCTTAAAAAAAATTCGCCAGTTCATGTAGTAGATCCCTTCACAATATTTACAAAACTTGCATGTAATTAGAAAAGCCCTTTGTGCAGCACTGTATCAAAACACTGAGAAAGGAAATGAAAACAGAAGAATGCTAACAACATTACAGGATGAAAGATTATACAGCAATTTTTAACAGGAGAAGCTGCATGAGCTTTTGACAGCCAGCGGGGGAGAATTTGTTATTACTTCAATCTCCTAACAATAGAAATGCCACACACTGAACAAATGGCTTCCTACTCAAGTTTTGTACGGCCTTAAAGCACTTCTCTCCTTCTGCCACTTATTATTCATTATTCTTTCTTCTTCTTCACCCCTGTATCACTCACAACCCTGAAAGCAACATCTCCCATGGAAAAGAAGACCTCCTAAGCATTTGTGCTTCCTTTTGTTTTTTTTTCTTTTTTTTTTTGTAGAAGCCCCATTTCATTGTTCTTAAGAGCACAGAGGATGAAACTGAGAGGTGGCTGCTCAGTTCATCTCCATGGCTCTCACAAGAGCCAAGGATCTTGGTAGAGACATTCATGGGAGGCACAGCATGCTTCCAGAACAGAGCTAGTAGAAGAAATCAGTCAGAAAAATATCACAGGCACAGAGAAACTGAAACCACCTGGAAGAGCACAGAACTGAGCAGAAAAGGTACAGCTTTAACAGGGCTCTGATTAAGTGTATCTGAAAATCCAAGCAGTGAGATCTAATCTGCCCTCTGGGAATAGCTTTACACATAGAAGGCAGAGGTTGTTCTGTAGTTACCCGCTCTCAGGGTTAACTGGTGTCTGAGGTAGACAAACACACTAGTTAAAGAAATTCAGCTCTTACTCCAGTGGTATCCTGAAAAAAGCTGCATACACTTATTTAGAAATAGAAACACCATGAAAGTTCATGAAAATAAGACTGCTGGAGCTGTAAGGCAATGGAAAACCTGAGCATGAGGCAATGAATTCCTAGGTCAGTGGGGGCCTAAGGGGCCAAACCCCAAACTCTGCACCTATTAATTTCATGCAATTGGCTTCAATAGGACCATATCCAATAATGATGAGTGATACTCCTGGTGAGGTTGTTTTTATGTTGTGTTAATACAGTGTTAAGCCAGTTGTTTAAAACTGCTTTGCAGTAATTAAGTAATGGCAGTTACTGTTACATGTGTTTATTAGTGAAAAATAGTAAAGGACTGTTGCTTTTCTGTTCTTTATATATGGCCTTAGGGACTCCCCCTTTTGTAGTCCCACAAGTCCCCTCTCATTACTGGACTAAACTTGCCAATAAAGTGCTATAGGGGATAAAGGAGGTGGGTTTTGGTTTTTTTTCAGTGGAGTGGGAGTTCAGCTGAACCTGAACATCAGCTGCTGATTTCTTGGAATGGGAGAGGCAATCCTTACAGGGAGGGCTCTCTGTGCCACTCTCCTCCCTCCTTCATGTTGCAGCCTGACTGTGACACACAGGTGTGTGGCTGCATGCTGCAGTTTTCCTCCTGCCTTGTTTCTCTTCAAGAACAGTAAACAGGGCTGTAGTAAGCTGTGACTTATCAAGAGAAGTGTTAGAAGTCTGTAACACAAAAAGTGTGGGGCTTTCCTAACTACAAATTGGGCAGAGATTAGAAGAAAGGCATTAAAGGAGGGAGATTTCAATGGCATCACAAAAGAAGGAACCACAACTTATGTCCCCCATGGCATCAACACATACAATGGCCATGCCAATAAAATAAGGAAGACAAAATACAAATCACAAACGGGTACCACTGACACATGACATAATTAAAAACACGGAGGCTGCAAAACTTCTCCCTGCCTGCAGAGGCAATGCTCACAAGTGTTCACAAAGGTCACAAAAATCAAAATCCACACCCACTTTTAGGCAAAACAAGCATGATTTTCCACTACAACATACCTTATATATTTCCTTAGGAGAAAGCTGAGGTTGGCAACACAAAAAAGCTCTACATTCACCCTTCTGATATTTGCTCCCTAGACAGAGAAAATATGGAGAATCTGCCTGAAACCCCAGATGATTGGAATGATGGCTGCTCAAAGCAGGACAACTGCATCATAAAAAAACGAACAACAACTTATCTCCCACAAAGGATGACTATATAAATTGCCATGAAACATTCAAGGATCTGTAAATCAAATTACTCAATTTTTTCACCTAAGAAAGGAAACTTGCCTTTTTTCTGCCAACTACTGAGCAATATAAAGCTGAAATTCTACCCCAGGTATAATTCAGATAATATGATCAATACAATTATCCCATGTCAAAAGGAATGTTCCTTAAACTTACTGATATTCCACATCATCTTTCAGTTTACATATAAATATCTTCTATCACTCCAGCTTTGACATATCTTGCCACAAGGAGAACTTCAGCAATTTTGAAATAAAAGTCTGTCAAAGATAAGACTTGCCTAAAGGCAGCCTTTTCAGCAAGCTGAGTAACATGTCACTGTCACAAGATACTGAGATGATTTTTCTGGTCAAGACCAGGTTTCAGCAAATCATTGTCCCATAATACCAAGGCACCAGCATTTTAAAGACACATTTGTCATATGTTTTAACTGAGATGCTGTAAATAAGTAAATCCTATGCATGTCTGACTTTAAAAATTCAGGAGGAAATAGTCTTGAAGATTCTTGTTAAACTGTTTTCTTTCTTCTCAACTCCTTATTTGAAGCATATTTTTAATTATGCATCATTGCCCACACATAAATTCATTTATGTATATTAATTTTTGCTCCACTTAGCAGAGTGGTCACTTAATTAAATGTCTTCAGTTGTTTTAATGAAAAGAAAAAAAGAAGGATTTAACAGAATGTGTAACACTGTACATTTAAACATACTATTTGTTGCCTTTATTTCAGTCCATTTGTAACACTGATACTAGGACATTTGTGGAACTGATATTAAAAAGTAATATACTTTTCTAAAGCCCCCAGACTGTTTAGCAGATTTTTAAATTGAAATCAAAATTATACAGATTTTTCATTCTGATAATTTTACCAATTCACTAATTCTTTAATCTTTACAGGTCATTGAACAGCTTCACATTAATGAGATGTAGTTAAGAACAAATTTTACAGTTTTTTCTCCCTTTTTTTTGAAAAATGTTGCATATCGTTTGCAAATTAGAAAGAACTTGTTCCATTTATGGTACATTTATTTAAAATAATCGAATGCATGAGAGCCAGCTGAACACTGTGTGCAATGATGCTTTAAAACAAATTACCATTTATTTATAAGGAAGAAATAGACTTTTAAAAAGCTCACAGACTGCATTTCATTATTAATGGTGCTCTCCATGCAAAACTGATTTCTTTCAATAAGATACAGAAACAAGAGAAAACTCACAGAAAAACCAGGAAAGAAAGCTCTTCTTGGGGACATGCACACTTTACACCAAATATAATATAAAATATAACCAAAAATTGGTGGCACCTGAGGTGCATGTATGAGGAATTTCAGTGGCAACTTCTCTGTAGCTGCTAGACAGCCTCAAACAACACACTAGATAATGTATTTAGGAAGTCAAATTAGCCCAGATCAGCATGCAAAAAACTTCACTTTCCTCCAGTGAGCCCAATGCATTCAACACTTCTAACATCAGATGCCTGAAAGGATCAATATTTCAAAATTATTGTAGACTGTAATTTCATGCTGCGGAAACAGTGAAAGGTAATTACTTCAGCTCAAGTATGTTAAATTACTATTATTGTCTTCTAAATTGAATAGACTCTACCTTTTTAAACAGCAAGTTAACCACCGTGGGTTTCCCAGGCCAGGTTTGATGCACAGCACTCCTGAAAGTCAGCACTCAGAGCTGGCTGAGAGGCCCGTTGTTATTCACTCCAGAAAAATCCACTTACTGAAGATTAAAGCCACACACCTTAGCTGAATATCCTGGGTGCTGTTCAAGCATTCTCTAGGCTTGCTTGCAAAAGCCTAAAAAATTGTACATTTGACTCCCTCTGGAAGTTGAATGAAAAGCATTTCAGAGTGTTCATAAACAACTAATTCATTACAGAAGTTCAGCAGCCAGAAAAAATATTTTTTGAGGGGTAGGTAGCAAGGTTCATCTTCTTTTTTAGGAAAAGAACAACTGAAAACTTTAGTTCCATGAGTCTCTATTACAATATCAGCTATTATAATATCGCCTTGATCCACTTGGACTTTAGCTCCCTCTTTCATGTCTTATGAGCTAGAATCTGACCTGTAGCTTCATAGCTCAAGATAAAGGAGTACCACAATTTCTTAGTCAATTTTAACAGTAGTACAGATGGAATCATAATAAAAATTATTATGATAATAATAATTATCATCCATTCTGTTAAATCAGTTTTTGAAAAAGCTCAGAAAATATTTTCGTTTCAAAAATATATGAGCTGTTTGACAATAATGACTATGCACCTGATAATTCCAGAAACTTTCTTTATACAGGGATGACACACATAAAGCCTAGAACCACTGTTACTAATGAGATTGCTGTTAACAGGCAGCAATATCAATGCCTGACTGCAAATTCCTATCTGGTCAGTGATCTGACAACAATTCCAAATTACTCATTAGTGATCTTCACTTCAGGAGGTGCTTTGTAAAAACCTGAGTTAATTTCTCTTCTTTCATTGAAACAGCTATTTGCATGAATTCTGAAATGCAAAAATTTAAATTTCTCTGTAGCTGCCAGCTATTGTCAATGATGAGATTTGAAGGGTTCTAATAAGCTTCCTCACAAAATTTCTTAGCAAAGAAAAACACAAAGAAAGTTACAGCTCCTGGGGCCTGTTACTAGCTCTGCAATCAGTCCCCCTGATGACCTTGCTTTCCAGCTATTCTGATTTTTGCCTCTTGCAGCCTTGGGGAACCACATGGTTTTTACATAAGTTCTACTTATTTTAATATTGTCTTCCCACAGTGAAGAGCCACTGAGATGGGGTTCCTTTTCTGTCCCTTTATTCCCCATTTTACTCCCAAATGGAGCAAGGAGGAGATGCGCAGGGTTAACTTGTTGACAAAGCTGTGTGCAATGGAGAGCTGCTCTGACAGAAGAGCTCAGGATACAAACTAGACCACCAGGAGCAATATCCATCCTTCCCTTTATCACTCCTGTTTGCTTTCATTTCTCTAAGCATGGGAAGAAGGCAAAGAAATCTCAGAACTCGGGATGAAGAGACACAAGATAAAGACAGAACAGGAGAAAAAACGAGAGGAACGTGTTCCTAGGAGAAGGCTTCAGCGTCCTCACCCTGAGCCCAAACAATGTAAAGAAAAGAGAGGACATGGTTACTTCCATCCTGTTAAACAAATGGAAAAGACACTGCCCTGACCCATTCTGAAAGATAATGGTCTGCACTGAAGTACAGGAGCTTGTGAATTTCATATAATACCTACACCACTTCTGTGTTCAGGTAGGAACTAGGAGGCACTGACAGGAGCCCAGGATGAATATATTGTAGTGACCACAGTGTCTAGTAAGCAGTTAATTAATGACACCACAGAAAAAAAGGTGTGAGAAAGGGACTTTCTTGCAACAGAATACCTGATAAAATAGTTCCACTTGCTCTACAATAGCAATATATCAATATAAATAATCCATAGGAAAAATTAGTCCATTTGAAGCCTTTTACACACTGTGTGTCTTACACTACTGTGTAAAATAATGATCTAATTTTCAGATTAGATCTGCATTTTAAAGCTTACAAATTATTGTGAGATTTTCCATTTGCAGAGGCTGCTGCTAAAAATATGAAAACAGATATAAAACAGAAGCACACAATAATTTAATTCAGAAGAGAGCTCAGAAAGACCTGTGGGCCAAGCATGCCACTAAATGCAGGGGCAAAGACAAGGTTAGAGACAATTTCAAAATTACAACAGGTTTTTCAAGGCCTTGCTCAGTGGTGTTTTGATTATCCCCAGAGAGGTTTCCCTGCCCCTCCTGCACCAGTGCTCGAGCACCTTCAGTGTGAGAATTCCCTAATGTCAAAACAGGATTTCATATGTTGTAACCTGCTCCATTGTCCCTTTTTGTTTTGCTGGGTATATTGAGGAGTCCTCTATCTTGTTCATGAACTTGTTAAGCAGCTGGAGACATCAATGTGATGGACCTTCTCTTCCTCAGATTAAACCAGCTCTCAAGACACTCCTTGTACCTCATGTGCTTCAGCCTCCTCAATGATATTTCAGAACTCTGCAGAATTTGCCTCTCTACCACTGTCTCCCACAAACCCCAAACTGGAGGCAGCACTTGAAATACTCCCTCCCTTTCACAAGAGGGAACACTCACCTCCCTCAGCCTGCTGTCTGCTCTCTGGCTGGCACAGCAGAGGTCTGCTGACCTTTCCTGACACAAGCACACACCATTGACTCAGATTTCATTTGTCACTGGCCAAGGCTCCATGTTCTTTCCCACAGAATTGCATCCTTGAGAGCCTGCAATCCCAGGGGCAGGACTCTGTATAAAGCTACACTGAACTCCATGAGATTCCTGTTGCCCAGTGCTTCAGCAAGCCAAGGCAGCTCTGGATTTCTGGGCTGTGCCTTGCCTGACACAGTGTCACCCATGAACTGAGTGCAGGTGCACTCCATCCCACCTCCAGCTGAGTAACAAAGGACATTGAAGCACCTTGACCCAAGCAGTGGCTCTTGAAGAATTCCAGTAGCTGGACCCTGAATGGACAACCCTTTAAGCCTGTTGGAGCAGCCGGGTTCTCCCCCCATGTCAGAGCCCATCCAGGCAGTTCACATCTCAACAAAACATAAAAAAAAAATTTAAAACATTATATTATGAAAATAATCTGGAATTCTTTCATGTAGACAGAAGCAGATTTGCCAGCCTGAGAAGAAGGGACTAAGCTGACAAGGAGGCCAGGAGCCTTGGCTGTCCCAGGGGAGAGCCTATCCTTGTGCCAGATGTGCTGCCAGGAGCAGGTGCAGCTGCCAGCTGCCAGCCATAACCACAGTGCACATCATGTTCTGAACTCTTCTGGCAGAATCAGGCAGCCAGAGCATCCTGGAGCCCCCTGCCAGTGCCGGGGTGGCAGCAGGGCCCTTTGGTACCCACGCAACTGCTTCCTGCACTGTGGCAGTAGCCAGCCGAGATGCTATTCCTGGTGCAACTTTCCAGCCAAGCAGTCTGTAGCTGTAATGTGCAAACTGCAGGCATGTCAAACAAGTTCTTAAAATTTGCCAACATAAGTAAGCATTAAAACTGTGATGTGCATGAATTTGTGGTTCACTTTAAGGATATGTATATACATATAAGTTCTTATTTATATTATTTTCCAGGTTAAATAATGGCAGTGTCTTCTTGTGGTTTAAGAGGAACATACCACTTTACCAAATGCTGAAATAACCAAAGTGCTTGCATGTATTGATCCTTCCCTTATTCCCTACAGATATTAGTTATTGCAGTGTTTTGGGCCAACTGAAAAATATGTTTCCAGTCATTTGCCATTGAAAGCTTACAGTCTACTTTCTAAGACCCATATTAGTGCCTTTTTTCCTAAGGAAAATCATTAGAGATCTTCCACATCTCCTTTGTGAAATCTGTGTGCTTCTGCTTCACTTCTCAATCCAATTTAACATGTATATCTGTACTATTTTAGCAGTTGGTATCTTTACCAAACAGGGGAAAAAATAAGAGTAATATATGATACTTGGTTTTAAACTAAGTTTAAAACATGAATAAAAATACTTTTTCCTCAAAGCTCAAAAGAGACCCCTTCATGACCACTCTTGGCAGATCACAGAAGATGGGACCTAGACATCTTCTAAACAAGAGGTTGCAGATGCCAACTTTATTTCTCAAGTGGCTAAACCAGACATATTAACTCAGATGGAACAAAAAAGAGATGCCTTCTTGTCCCAACAAACATATTATCATGAGGGCTGTGAATGCTACGTGTTCAATGTTCTATGTGAAAGAATGAACAGCAAAAGCTTTCAAAATTTAGTCAGCTGTAAATGCATACTGTTCCTTGAACTGAAGATGTAAGCTCCCCTGAAAGTTGGCCTTTTAAAAAGTTAGAGAACTATATTTGAAAAAGGAAGGCAGAGCACAGATGAAATTTCCATATTTTTAGAGCAAATACAAAAATTAATACATCATAATCTTGTCAAAATGAGATTTTTTCAGTATACTTCTACTAGTATTAATTTGGTGTTTAAGGATGATCTGTCAATGCTTTAAATTCTGCATATTTCAAAAAACAAACATTGATTGGTCCCAGTTCTAGCAGTTATCTTGAATTTCAATATATTTGTTATTTTTTCCAGAATCACATACTTTGAAAGCAGCATTCATTTCAAAAGTAACAAAAACACAGAACTCTAAATTCATGGTAGGAGAGAAAGGCTGGAAAGCATTAACTACACAGATAAAATTTCGGAAATATATTCCAATTGAAATAAATTATCTTTCCCACAGTAGTTATTCCAACAGCAAAATGGGGTTTGTTTCATGATAGAGCAGCCACACAGGGACAGCAATTAGGAAATGGGAAGCCACTTCATATTTTTTGCAAAATACCTTCAGCTCTTTATTCTAATCATGTAGTTTAGACCTAGGCCTTCCAGACTACACCTGGAAATAATGGAGAAACCTGTCTAGACTCACAGGGGTTTGGGATTGTTGAGTTTTTTCCCCCCAATCAAGAGTTTTTAGAGGTGGAGGACAATTTTGGCCAGATCTATGTATAAAGAATTTTGGCCATTTCCTAGGCTGGCAATCAGCTCGCATGTCAAGGATGGCTGCTGTCCCTCAACCTATTTTCTACATTTTCTTTTCAGTCCCACAGGAGCCCCAGCAGGAACTCTGGGGTGGATCAGGACACGTGGTCCTCCCACTGCAGCGAGACCTCTGCTGCCCTCATCCTTTCCATCAGTGCAGAATCAGCGGGTCCAGCACCTCAGTGTCCCTGTCCAGCCCCTCTCTTTCTCACAGCAGGACTCACCCCAGCCCTTGACCTGCACAGTAACTTCTGTTCCACACCCCTGAGCATTCCTGAGCTGCAGCTGAGCACTCTTCTCCGCGTGCAAGTGCTGACTGTTCTGCGAAGTTCCTCACTGAGGAGTTTTTCCAAGAGTGACTTTTACAACAGGAGCCTAGGACTCACTCTAAGTGTGTGCAACGTGTGAATTGCTGCACTTGCCTCACTGAGGGTAAATAATGCAGCTCTTTCTGAAGCAAAACGCACACCCCAGGTCAAGCTTTCCCTCCTTAGTTACACAGGCAGCCTGGAGTACATGGAAATAGGCCAAAGTGGACGGGAATAAAGTCAATGGCATTTTATCAGACACCATAGCCAGCAGCAGAATGATCCAATGTGTACTTTTTGAATATAATTCTTTTAGAAAGCACTTCAGAGAAATAAAACAAAACCAGTTTGTTTTCCCTGCTAATATTCAGTCCATGCAGTACAACTCACAAGAGACCAATAAATGATTGTTACTGGAAACTTTGAAAAAATCATCGCAAAAGAAAACATTTATACAAGTTTATGGAGGCTTCTGAAGTATGGCTGATATGTTCAGGTCCAAAAGGGCTGTAAAGTATCAGGATATTACATAGAGTAACGCTGATGGTCTTTACTCTATTTACATTGAATGCAACTTGGTTTGCTTTTTACATATAGGAAAGGTTAATTCTATACTGAACAATGTTTGTATTCCACTCTGGTGCATTTCTTATAGAAACACTAAAGATTACTTGGATTAATAACAAGAGTAATAAAAATAGTCCCACTTTATAATACTAGGATAAACATATACATTTGTAAGGGGAAAATGTGATTTGTGGAAAAGATATAAAATTTAAATCCTGGCAATCAGGCTCAGAGAAAGTAAAAGTAGCCCTGAATGGTCACCCAAAACTGGTTTTAGCCTCTATATTTGCTTATAGCAGAAATAATTTTCTTAGGTCATTTCTGGTTTAAGCTTGCTACTGAAGATATTTAGATAATACTTAGAGTAGGGCTGCAGCAAGATTTTAATCATAATGTGATTATGCATTATCTCAGTGCAGCTTCTCAGCCATATTTGAGCCAAGTTTGCAAAGTTCATAAACCTTTTGGTAAAACTGGGCCAAGTCTAGAGTGAACTCAGATTGATTTATAGTATTGCATTTAAAAGGAAGCACCTTGTTATCTTCAGAAAGTTCAAAAATTAAATAATCTCAATATTATAAATCAATGGGATGCCCTCTTATGAAATAATTTACCATGTTCTGCCTATTTAGTTTTGGAAAGAACACAGAAAAACCTGGGCCAATGACAGGACTAAAAACCAGGAAACAGTCAAGAGCAGTCACAGAAATACATCTGCAGAAGGAGAGCTGGAAATATTAAAAATTTTGTTTTGAGAGGAAACACACGAGGAAGCAGGAGGGAACATGCTAGAGCTACTGCACTGAACAGTCTGAGGGATTTCAGATGTTCCCATGTCCACTATCAGAGTATGAGAGTAAAGTTTGCAAAAATATTCCCTTAAAGTGCAACACTCTTTTAAACTGTAATTTCAAGTTGCTCTTTTTATATATATTTTTAACAACATATTATAAATAACCTGTAGAATTCATTGTTGTAATGGAAAAGTTTCATTGGTTAGGAAAAATACAAGTGATTAGGTTGAAAATCTCAATGATATAAACAACAACGATTAGCACAAAAACTGATTGGCTAAAGAGTGAACCTGATTCAAGTCAAAACAAAACTTACCTCTTAGACAGGTTGCCCTTTTTACCAAATAATACCACTACTATTAATAATGTAAATTTTCCCATTATTAACTCAGCCTTTTTATTTCCCTATTATATTACTAAACTTCCAACTGATTTAAGATTTCTAATTTAATTTTTCATTTTAATTTTTGTTGACAAAGGAGATCTGAGGTTAATAATCTGCAGAGATTGTGTGTGTTCTTCAGCACACAGGTTATCAAAAGAGGCCTACAGAACTGGAGAAGGCACTCCATGATTACTTGATATATCTCTTTTCTTTGGAGCCATCAATAACCTCCTTAAAAATAAAGATATCATATCCAGATAATTCATTTCATTCTAGCAATAATTGATCTTTATCACTGCATACCACCAGAGCAGTCTGGATACCATCTAGGAGCTTCACTAAAGTATTTGCATAAATCATTATCATGGAGCCCCTCTAGGCATTTGTTGGGTTTGAAGTAACTAAGATGCAAAAAATCCTCTCTGACTAATAGTCAAGAGACAGCAACTGACACCAGTCAATGTCTGTAACCAAATCAGGTGCAACAGATTTCTCCAGAAGCCTGGGCAAATACAATCTGGGGGCATGGAAAGAAATTGGGAATGGCACTGGGAACATGGAAGAGAAGTAAGAAAAAGTTTGCTGAAAATATTAGCAGGGAGTGTAAAATGTATGCAAGAATGCCAAAATAGTATGGATTAACCAGAGGAAGCCACAAGATATCAGAATTCAGTTTCTATGCACAAAGAAGCTTTTATTCTTTCTTCTCCATCTTCCTCTGATGCATCAGAGATTGGCCACAGCTGCAAAGAACGTCTTGGGTAACTCTCTTAGACTACACAGAATACTAATTTTCCTAAACACGTAGCTCAAGGTATAAAAACCAATAAATTAAAAGCCTCTGCTACATAGAGAGCCACGTTAGGTCATCAAACCATTTCTCTTCTCCTGATTCTAGATGTTAATGATGTAATTTAGCCACTTTCCTGTCTGCTTCATTCACTGTGGCTGTGACACATCATATATTGGGTGTGGAGAATGGGGGCACTCAGAGCAGAAGCAGCAAGAAACATTAAGAATTTGAATTCCATCTTGCACCAGCATCCTTTCATTACCTTGAACACTTGCAGTGTAAAAGCAAGTATGCCTCAGGTTTAAGTATGAAGGTTAGAACATTTAGATTTACCAAGTATGAATCTGGAGCAGGTATCCTGCACAATACTTGCTTAGTGTTTGTGACAATCTTTCACAAAACTTTGGTTGTTCTTGTTTCTGTAAAGGTTATTGCCTCCAAGTGCACAAAGCCCACAAAACATTTTTACCTTCCTCCCAACACAACAAGGGGTTGGCAACAATCTGGGATAAAAAAAAAATTAGGGAAGTAGTTTTGAGACCTGTGTATCCGTGTGCCTCACAAACCATTTGATTAGGAAAAGGTTGGACACCACAGTGGCAGATAGTCAGTGAAGACACCAACATGCTGTAGGATCATCCCTCCACTACAGAAGGGAAGCTCAGCTCACTGTCCTGGGACACCTCTGGGGAAAGGATGACCACCAAGCAGTTCCTGCTGTTGCTGGACTTCAAACCGCCAGGCCAGCCCATGGCATTTTTCAAACATCACTAAATCAGTTCACATCTGTACAGCAGGTTATCAAGGGAGTTCAATGAGGCCACTGACTGCAAGTGCTGAGCTTTGACTTGCAAGTCTCTTTCTCCCCACCTGGTCTGTACAGCCACGGCGGGAAGCCTCTCCTGAGGAGTAGTTTCTGGACAGCTCAAATGAACTCAAACTCCCTGCAGGTTCCATGTGGCAGAAGAGTCAACTCCACTGGAAAACTCGGAACTTGCAGAAATGGCTCGGATTGAAACATACCCAACAACTGATCTCCACTTCTGTGCATGAACCCAGTAATGCACCAAACCTCACATGTCTTGTGGGAACAAGGGGAAGTCACTTGAAAGATACTTTTTGGGAGAACAGAAAAAAAGAAAGCGCAGCTACTTCTGTGATCAGCTTCAGATGACAAAGCTATTGTCACAAGAAGAAAAAAAAGCTAGGGAGTTGTTTCACTTCAAAATATTAAATTTAGATGAACCTTGACATTTCTAGGTGAGAAACCAAAGTCTAGCTCCAGGTAATAGCATGTATGCTATGTATGTCACTAATGAAATATATACAACAACTAAGACACATTAGCTAAGAGAGGCCCATTAGTCATTTGTGTGTTTACAACACAGTTCCTGCTGCTTGAACGTAGCTCCTCTGACTTGATGAAGTATTTGCAGAACACCATTGTGATTTTTCTACAGAGCTCTGTAGAGCTGGTACCGAGGAAATGCAAATACCACATAGCGCTGCGAGATCCAGATTCACAGAGTACTGTGGTAGCTGAATTGTTTGAAAAGACATATGGCATCCCAAGTGTAACAGATAGTTGAATCTCAAGGGGGAACCATTGTTCATTCATCTGGACCAAGTGACATTCTTTATGCAAGAATAATTCCTGATTAAAGGGTGAGTTTTAATGGAAACTAATTAGGCAACCTCTTTAGCCTGGGCATAATGATCAAATGAGCTGTCACACAGTACCTGATACAATGATCTCACTTGGTACAAGATTTTATTCCTTAGCAATTACACTCCCACGTTGCACTGCATGTGTTTATTGCCTGGAGCACACATGTCAAATTAAAGAGCAGCTTATGCACCTGATATTTAATTATTGCCTAGCACTACAGACAACGGGGAAATGTCAAAGCGAGCAGTCCTGCACTGGAGCAACTAAAACGGATATCTTCTCTGGCAAAGAAAAAAATAGAGATAAAATATGTATGGATGATTCAGTTGTCTTACAATTCACAGTTACAAAAAATGGCCTCCCAAATCTTAAATAATTTACCATCCTGCTCAATGCAGAGAATACTCCCTGAGCAGAAGGGTATGTGAAACAGGTTCATCAACTCACACGATTATTTGTATTAGATGCATTTTTGCATGATTAGAGTGTTTAAAAGAAAATGTTGAAATTTGAGCTGGTTTATATCAACTTCAAATACCAAAGGGATCATTTATTTATTCAGGTATGGACTAATTCACAGGTGTTAAAAGAAACATTCATTTCTACAACCCTGTTATCCTGCAGTTAACTTAAAATCATCCTTAGCTTACTGGAAATTTTCCTAAATTCCTTCATAGTCAAATCACCTCCTTAATCCTAGCTGTAATAAGGCTGAAATGAAAAGCCAGCAATACTAGAAGAGATGCAAGCAAAGGGTTTCCAGCAAATTGAGACAAGCTAATCAAAAAAGAAAGTTTTATGGCTCCAATGGAGGTGATGACAATAAGGTGAGGAAAAATCCATACCGCCCCAAGTTTGGAGCAAAATTTTTAATAAAGAAAAAATGTGCGCAATACAAAAGAGTTTCTCTTAGTCATCAATATGTAATGGAACACCCAAATAGAGATACGATGCTATCCTGTGGCTAAGAAAGTTCTGTGTGTGTGTATCTTGGACCATTCTATTCCCAATAAAGGAATCTAATTACCCGTAGTCTTAATTGCACAGTCTAATACTAAAAAGGCTTAATAAGAGTGCTTTTGTATTTACAAAACTGCACAGCTTGTGAAAGAACCCTCAAAACATTTGGCAGGAATCCCAGCCGAGGTATGACTGACTGGAACCTCTAATGACTACAACATGTAAACAAGTGTTTTGTTTCGACTGATAATCATTAACTTCCAGTGTCAGACTTATCCCACAAGGTTTTGTTCACTCCTTCACCAGGCTGCTTTACAAAGGCATCTGGTGCTAAGGGAAAGGGCGAGGGGGGGGAGGAGGAAAGTGCAGAGTGCTATACAGTGTTGTCACTCTTAAACTAAAGTGGCAGTAGGCAAATGAAAGGGTCATGAGGTAAATGCTTCTAACAAGGAGCAAGCTGCTGTGATAATTCCCACCATTCTTTGATGGTCCCTCTTACTGTGTGACTTAGTGACATAATGTGCTAGACCTCCTGGTTATTTTATTTCATTTTTTAATGAAGAAAGGTAATTTGAAACAGAGCCCCTCTGAATTATTGTTTCACGCCAAGGTAGCTTTCAAAATTAAACATGTGCAAAAATTAAAAAAAATAAAATGGAAATTTGGTTTCCCTTACTACTGTAGTACTGGAACAATCTGCCTCTAAGTGCTGCATTAAAATAAAAGAGGAGCTGCTGAATAGAAGTCCTATTTGGACAAATCTGGTTGCACACATAACAGAAGGGAAGCGTGTCAGAAATGACACGAACTGCCCTAGCTAGCTAAGCAACAGACATTTTAATAGTGAATTTCAGATGTCCAGATCCTCAGCTAGACCAACTCTGCTAAAATGCAGACACCACGGAGCCTAACCTGGACTTCTCATCATACACTTACTTTGTTATTATAGTACTTCCCATTCAAATAATTTTATGTAGAAACACTGAACAAGTTGCAAAAAAATACGTCCATTATGTATAGCATTTAGCAAAACTTTGCAGTTTATAAACTAAACACTAAATAGCCCATATTTACATCCTCAACCCTTTCCTAGCCTGAGAGTGCAGCTAATTTGGTAATTTTTAACCACGGGGCTGTAGACAGCCAGTGGCTTTCAAACCAGCAGGAGCAGCTTGCAGCCTGCGGATCTAATTCTTCCGTGGCTACCTGCAAGCAAAAGGTCGCTTGTAACACCCCTTTAACCATCGGTGCCACGGAGGCTCCTTTCAAAGGTTTACACTTATTTCATGCCCTGCTAGGATGCTGCCTGTGAAGGAAGCATGGGAGCCCTGTGAGGAGCAGGCTGCTCACAGCTCTCACCACTGCACCCAGGAATTTGTGCGTGCGGCTCCCCAGCAGCTCTGCTGTGTAATATAAACCCGCAGAATCAGGTAGGAGCTGTGAAGCAGTCCAGCTAAATTTATTTGAAAAACACTTGGCAAAGCAAGTTTGCAATTGTTTAATTTTCATTATAACTGCTGCCTCCCGAGATAATGAGCCCTCATAACAGTGTTTTATATAAAAGCACATTATGCCTTTACACAGCACACACACAAATGGCCAGCGATTATTAACAATGTTAAAATGTCAGTAGAACCAAACCAGCAGAAAGGCATAGATTTAGATGCCATAAAAGCTGCAAATGACTGTTACATTGTTTTAAGAAAGCATCTTTAAAAGGCTCTTACAAACAGAGAAAAAGAAATATTTGTTATGTGGAATAGAAATTTATGATGAAATGTCAATCAAATTTGACTTCACGACAAGCATTAGGCACAAGAAGCAGCTAAGCTCATCACTGCTGCCACTTCTCAGTTTTAGGATTAGAGACAAAACGCTCCATAAATAATTTTTGATTTTACCTTTGGCTTGAATTTTTTTTTCCCTTGCCATTCCAGGATTTCAGTGTTTTGGAATGCTTTAAGAAAACATTCTCAAAGTAAAACTTCAGAAAGTCCAAATCTGCACATTTGCCACTGTTTTACAGTCAGGAAAAAAAAAAGTCCATCATTTAAATGAAAGTCTAGTAAAAAATACAAGGTCTAGATAGGATAATCACTATCTAAATTACTACAAATATTTTAGAGGCTTTTAGCCTCAAAATGTCACTCACAACATCATCTCAGATACAAGTGGGTCTTATTCCCATTCACTGAGGGAAAAATTATTGTGGTAAAAAAGTCTGATTCACAAAGGGTTTATGTTTGGCTGTTGTTGGTTATTTATGTCAATTCTCCAAAGTTATTCACACAAATTCGAAATCATTAAACCTAGTAGGCTCTGTTTAAGTTAGATCGATTTTTAAATTAGAAAGAAAGAAAAATTGTGGGGTGGGGTTCTGGGTTTTGGTTTTTTATTTGCTTTGGATTTGAAGTTTTGGGGGGAGTGGGGGTTTGCTTATTTGTTTGTGTTTTTCAAGTTACCACTGTCTGCCAAAGAATACAGTATCATCCAGGATTTGTCAGCAGAATTACTGTGTTTGTCTCCGCGTAACTCCAAAAGCTCTACAAATGCATGTAAGTTAAATCATTTTTAATTTAACTTGTTCAGTTGCCAGGCCACATGCTGCATTTCATTTTGTACATTAACAAAAGGTGTTCAGGAGCAAATGAGTTGTGAATGTCAGTGTTTTCCCCACTAAAAATATACTTCTATAAATATAAACTTTCAACCTTCTGTTTGTGGACACAAACAGAAATGTGAAATCAAGCATTTTAGACTTGATCTATGTAATCTATTACCAATAATATTATTTTTTAATTTCCAATTATTATTATTTTTTCTTACAAAGACAGTAGCCTTTTCAAATGTGTTATTCGATAAATATTTGTCCATCCCTCTCACTAACCACAGGCCTAATTTCTTCTCCTCACTTATTATAAAGCAAATACTTTAGAAACTGATTTAGATAGCTCAAAGAATAAATTGGTATGCCTGTATAATTAATATAATATAGATTTTTGAACCACATAGATGGGAGATATTTCAAACATTACTGTAAAATATTAATATTTCATTGCTTTCATTGGGCACTCAATTGTGGGCTTTGTTTAAGGCAATAAATTAGTCTTCCTTAAACATGCATTAGATAGATATTGTTTCTTTAAAGCTGGAAATCTATCATTTGTCTCCAGTCAGCTTTAACACTTCACAGGTCTGTAATAAATACACACACAAGCAACAAAAGCCTGAATGTTAGCAGAGATGCTAAGAGGGCTATTAATTAAGCCACATTAGTAAAATGTGATCAAAAACAAGGCATCAGTATCCTTAGGGCAAAAACACATTTCAGGTCAAACTTTGCACACACGCACGCATAGAGATATAGATTTAGATATATATACCCCCACAAACAGGCACACATAAAGAAGTATATCCCAGACAGACCCTTCCTTTATGCTAAATATATTTTTTTTTAAAAAGGCATCAAAGTAACTATTTGCACTGGCTGCTTCGTTTATTTGCACTGTGAATTATTTGAGATCAGATTTTAAAGCTCGTTTGGTTTCTGATCTGCTCAAAGCCCAAACCATTGTCTCGTACTGTATATACTGATGGCCTGGCACCACCCTATGGCAGCCATCAGAAATGCAGATGGAAGCTCTTCCAGGTGCATGGAGAAAATTAGCAACACCTAAATACATCAGAGAAAAGAAGCAGTGAGTATTTTCTCAAAAAAAAAATCGACAGGCATTTATTCAAAATTAAGTAGCTTCTTTTAAATATGTTTTAAGGTGGTTCAACAAGTGTGATTCTTGCTAAGAGTTTAGTGCTGCCTAAATTCCATAGCAAAGCAAATTTGTTAGTGAATTCTGTATTTGGTTTGTTTGTTTGTTTTTTTTTAATACCATTAAATAATCACAGTTCCTGTGATATCAAAGCTCATAACCAGATGGGAATTATTGTCAGTTCTCCTGTGACAGGAAGGCTGACCTACAGTGTGTAACTACAGAGTAAAGGGTAAAAGTTAATTAATTCTAGCAACTAGGGAAAGAGAAATAAGTGGCATCAAAGCAGACAAGGAAAAAAAGTCTTTAGTGATTTCTTAGCCACAGTAAATTTATTCAATCCTTTCTTGCTCCATGACAAATATTATGGATAATTTAAAGAAAACCATAAAAAAAAAAAAATGCCAAACTCCCTCCTCCTGCAAAAAAACCCCCAATACACCGACTCCTCAATCAAATGTAAGATGGTAAACAATTCCCATGGCTCCTCCATTCCTCAGACAGAATAACAAACTTTACTGCACTATCAGGAAAGCTGGCCGTTCCCAAAAAGAGGTCAAGTCACAATTTCACTCCCAGACATCCTACTCAGTCACAGCCTTTGTGCAACTCCAAATTAGATTTCCAGCACACAGAATTACAACATAATGTAAAGGCAATATAAGAAGCTGAAAAAGCTAAACGCTTGTTCAAAAATCCTTTGAAACAAGTCAAGTTCTTTTTCTCAGAGAAGGTTCTTCTAAAAACCTACTTGGTATTACAAGTTTAAGTGGTCTTAAGCTCTGGTGCATAGTTTGCTCTTCATTGCCTTCATTATGAAGGTTGAGCTTTATCAAGTGTGAAAATAATTTCCTACTGCTCCCAGAAAATTATAAAAGAGAGCAAACAGCATTTGGGCTTACACTCTTTTTTTTTTTTTTTAAACACATAGATAGGAAGCTTGGAAATGATGAAGTGGTGAGGCATATTCTTTAATTGACAGATTGCTTTACTATAGGCTTTGCATGAAACTGACTGTAACAAGCATCTCTAAATTTAAGACCTCCTGGATTTCACAAACACAGAGCACCTGCAGGATTCTACAGAAACTAACAGTGCTTTCACTGGAGAAATTAAGTCTCAAATGCCATCATAGACTAAAAATGCTGTGGCAGCTTTATCCAATTTGAGATAAACTGGATTTTTCAAATGTAAAATGAATTAAGTGAATGGAATAACGTGTAAAATTTACTTGCTCCTGTGTTTAGAGAGATTTTTCTGGACATTTGAGGGCTAGAAAAGGAAATATTTACACAACATATTTTTTATGCGGTTCAACACTGACAATAAAACCATAGATTCTTGACCACAACTCCCCATAAGGAGGGTGTTTTGCGAGAGAATTCAGAAAACCACAAAACACCTGCACTCATGAGAGTAGCATTTGTATTTCCAGAAAAGCTTTCTTAGGACAGAATCAGTTTTCTTCAACAAATTAAGATACAAACGCTCCAGAATGAGCAGATCCTACTACATGCCTTTCACAGACAGAATGGGGGTGCACAGGGATTCAATATTTCCTCTGGATGAAGTATAACGATATACACTATCTTGTGTCCTACTCACAGAAACATCCTTTCTCTCTTTTCTTTATTCTCTAGGCAATAGACACACTGACAGAGGTTCATAGAATTCACTGAGAAAAATGGAAAAGACACAGAACATGTACTTCCTATGGTGGGTTTTAACTTAGAAGACATTATTTGACAGAAATTCCACAGCTTCAAAAGGAAAAAAAAAAAAAAAAAAAAAAAAAACAAACTAAATAGCAAGAGCAAGGCTTGCAACACTAAATATAATAGTACAATTTATATGTTATTTTCACAAGGATAAGCTGTTTTCTAAGGACAAGACAAAATAATCAACTCTATAGAAGCAGCTTGAGTAGTCTAAATATGTCCCAGTTAAAATTTTTAATGAAGCTGCAGAGTGAATGCAAATCTACAAGTCCCAGAGCTGGTGTAGCACCACGTAATTTCTAAGTAGCAGTGCCTGAGAAGTCCCCCAGCAGCACACCACAGCTCCTGCTGGAGAACTGAGTACCCTTGTAGCACATTAGGGTCTACACAGCAGCTTCCAACCAGTCCCTTTAATCTGAGCAGTGCCTTTTGACTTTGTGAGGAACCTAAGTGTGCTGGGGAGGGGCTGAACTGGAGGCTTTGGGATCCAAAAGCAGCAGCATTATCAATGCCAGCAAAGCAAACCTCCAGGACCTTTTAGGGGGAGTAATGAGGGGCCTGTAAAAACAGTGAGAGTCTCTCCCTTGCAGGGATACCTGCTATAAAGGATAAACCCCTCAGCCAGGTTTAACCATAACAAACAGGGCAGGGAGAAAAACCCACACAGGAAAAAGGGATGCTAAATTATAGAGGAACAGTAGCACATATGTTGTATTCATTCCAGGTCAGAGTTCACAAGGAATTAAATCCTGGCAGAGCCTGAGTGCTTTTCAGCTACCATCGGGCCAAATCCTCCCGTCTTTCATGTTTCCTTAAAAAACAGCAAAACTGCCAGGGACTCCCAAATTATTTTTCCCTACTTAGAAGAATAGCTGGAGTGCTAAAATGAGAGGAAGATATGACAGAACTATTCTGGCTTAGTGACAGAGGTTTCTTGGCATATCTTCTTCCCCTTAAAAAGCAGGAAAGTCAGATGCATAATAGAACAAGCCAACAGGAGAACAAATATTTCTCATAAAAAGTCAAGGCAAAAGATGACTTGTTTCCCTGCTTGCTGGGAGGACAGCTTCCCCAGCTGCTGGATGACTTGGGGACCTTGCACACTCCTTCCCTGGAAAGAGCTGTCCCTTCCCCCAGCCTCCTGCTGCTGTCCTGTTCCAGGTGAGATCAGCAGCTCTGAACCCCAACACACCGGGCTGACGGGAAAGCTGAAAGGCTTTCCTGGGGTTTTTGGCTCACGACCTCTAACTTTTTGGGATGATGCCAAAGTACAGCTCTTTCTGTGCTTGTTGGCTCAGCAGCCCTAACAGGGTGAACTAAAGCCCAGGCCTCTAAAGGACAATTACTCATTTATGCACATTGAACCTACAACCTTATAACAACCAGGACAAATACAGCACTTCAGGGTCAGACTCTGCTTTTGGGTAAACACCAGGCAAGTAACACAGAGTGCATGTCATTTAGATGGCTTTGAGCAAGTCCACAAAAAGCACATGCTTGCACAGAGAAGGGAGCCTTACCCCCACTTGACACCACACAGCAAATATGGCTCTATCGTGCTCTGTTTCTGCATGGAATTTGTGGCATGAAAAGGGAGAAATTTTCCCTGCCAGCCAGAGCTCTCCAAGAGACACCCAGGTTTCGAGAACAGAGTTCATGCACTGAGAGACAGCCCGATGGCTCCTTGAAACCCCTCTGAAAAAGCTACACAATAAATAGGGAGCACTTGGACCCAACATTCATGTAGTAATATAAAATACTAACTCCAGCCAGGGTGAGCAGACTTTGCCAAAGCTTGATTGGCGTTAGGTGATTTTGGCACTGTGGCTTATAAAGATTTCAATGGAAACCTGGGCAACAGAAAATTAAGTGTAAAAAAATTATAGAGACTGGAATCTGCCTTCAAGTCCCTGTGCAACAGAAGGGGTCAACCAGGTAGCTGCTATTCTAAAGGCAAGGTGGTAAATTTAAAAGCATCTTGAAAGCTTTGAATAAAGAAAATAGTGGCACGTGAAACCTCACCTGGCTAAGAGCTTGTTCTGAAAAGCAAAACCAAAGAAGGGAAAAAATGTCAGAGGACAAGAGAAACCAAGCAAAAAAATGTGTAGCTGTCATTTCAGTTAATTTCTGTGTTCGTTATTCATTAAGTCTTTTGTCTACATCTACTGATAAAAGGCTTTAATCTCTACACTTCAATTCCAGATCTCTGTGAATGACAATTTAAGGCATTTTATTTACCCCATATTTTTAAAGATGTGGTAATTAAAATAATCTGTTTTACACTTATTAAAAATAAATTATTGCATATTTTAATGTTTTTCCTCCCTGCAACTTTTTCTTAATTAGTTATTTAAACTGCGTTGAAAATCCCAAGCCAATACATTTCAATATTCATTTTTCTATTTTAATTTTTCAAACAAGAAGAAAAGTTTCCCTCTTTAAGCTGAAAATTCAATTTAAAAAGCAGATTAAATACTCATTGGTGTTATTTTACATCGTTCACAGACAGCTTTTTTTTTTCTTCAACATTTATTAATGACGACATTCTTGCATGTACACATTATCTTACATCCATTAGCATCTTTTATCTGGAAGCAACTTGGAGAGTTCTAACAAACAGACACTTTTGCAACTATGATGAGGGACTAATTCACTATTCGAACCCAAACCTCCCTGGAACAGAAATCCTTCAACTGTTTAAAAGTCCTCAGCAACACCGTGAAAAGCAGCAAACAGCACCTTAGTGAGCATCAGCAGCATTTAGTGCAGCATAGACCCATTGAATTCTATTGAATCTTACCATAAACCTCACAAGGTAAATAAATCAACTATCGAAGCTGATGGGCAAAGTGTTATTAGTTCTGTTGGATATCAGGCCCTGTATCCCTAAATAAAAGATTTGTAAACTGCACATTCCTCAGTCAGAAATGGCTGCACATACTTTACATAATTTAGTAGCACATACCTTCAATCATGTTGCTGTTTTACCCTCTGACTACTTCAGTATTAGCAAATAATAACCAAAAATACAACCAAAGTCTGGCTACTATATCAGCCAACATCCTCAGCAGATATCAGCATGTTCTAGGTGAATGCCATGGCCACACAGCAATGCTACAGAGGAGGCTTCACAAGGATACACATACATATGTACATGGTTTAAACATAATTGTAATTACAGACTTTGTGAAAACAAAGCTTCAGGGGAAGACAGAGGCTTAATTTCAGCTCAGTTGGAACTGAAGCAATCATTACACAGTGGGGATTGGTACAAAGAATGAACTCCGCAAGCTTATGCAGAAATTGACTGAGTTTAAAGGGTCCCTCTACATCTTAAAAAATAAAATAATTTTGCTCTTTGACTGTCTGTGTTTTTCCACCATGATATAGATTTCTTCCAAAGGGAGGCACACACTACACTGTGTTTGGTTGGGATAGAGTTAATTTTCTTACATTTATAGGCATGAATGCTGAATGTGGCATGTATTTTCTACAATGCAGAAAAACATGTTTTTCATAATATCTGGTTTTCTAAGTAATGTGCTATTAGAACAGCCAGTGTGTCATTTTGGCCCCATGATATTGGTGGTGACTGAAATACTTCTAGTTTGGCCAGCCTGCTTCTAGTTTTTCAGGTAGATGCCCAGGCCAGATTTGGGAAGGTGGGGGGAAGGTGGGTGGAGTTGGTTTAGGGGTGGTTTTATATTGTTTTGTTTTGAATTTGATTTGGGATTTTTGCCCCTTCTCTTCTACTGTTTTCCCTTGAGCAGACTGGTGTTTTATTCATGTAGGAAGTAAAGAGGTGAAGTATGAAAACACTGCCTTGGCACAGGGTGTTTCCCAACTACCAGCATAATTTTTACTGCCTGCACTGTCTAATGCTTCCCTAATAAATACTGTCCTGCTCTTTCACACTAATCATTTGGTGGGCAAAGTACACTACTCTCTCTTCAGCTGGCTTAATCTCTTCAGTGTTTGACTGGTACAGTATTTTCCCAGTCAAACCCAGTTTAATTCAGAGCAAGATGCCACAACTAAAGATGAAACTTTTACGTAATTGCTGCGAAGAACATTCCAGAGGTATATAAATTCAAAGTTTTTGTGTTCCAATGTTTCCTTCCCAGCTGTCACAGAATGGTTTAGGTTGGAAAAGACCTTTAAGGACATTGAGTCCAACCATTAACTCAGCACTGCCAAGGCCACCACTAAACCAAGTCCCTAGGTGCCACATCTGCATGACTTTTAAATACCTTGAGAGGTGGTGACTAGTGCCAGAAAGAAGCAGAAGTTTTCTCAAGTTCACTTTAGAAAGGAGAAGCAGAGAGAATCCAATACTTGCACACACATCTATCTATAGCAATACCATCTCCATATCAATGTGACATTCAACAGTTCAGCAACAGGAAAATTGGAGCTACATAACTATGAATTCCTTGTTGGGAATGAAGAGACCTTCCATATCCTAAGTAATCACAGCTACCCTCTTTGCTCATACTCTGAACCCACAGAATAAATAGCTTTCCTGGTGTCCAGGGCTAAGGGTTAAAGAGCAAGGCAAAAGAACCTTGGTTAAGTTTGTCCAACTTGGGATGCATTATTCCATATAATTTTCCAGAAGTACACATTGTACTAAACTGGAACAAAAGGGGAAATAAGAGATTTATAAATTTATTATATTGCCCAGTAAGTGACATCTTCTCAGTCATCAGCCTAATTTCCTTTCAAAAATGCATCAGATTCTTCTTCATTCCTGGAGGTTTTCTTTCTCTCTAGTTCAAGTGTGATGGTCAAGCCACAGGGAAATGACAGAGCACATTATATACACAAAAAATAATATTAAAGCCCAACAGCATGTCCAAGACAATGATTATTTTACTTTATATGTTCAACATGTTATTCCTGCTTTTGACTCCAAATTAAGACCCAATAATTTTGCAAATATCTATCTATCTCAAATGTAATAATTGTAAGAGAATGGTAGCTAAAAAACTTGGGTTAGAACTGGACCAAAAGTTTCAGTCTAATGCTGAAGATCTGGGTTTAAAGGTTTTGATATCTGTGACCAGCTGTCTGCTCCAGCAATTTTGTGAATTTACAACTTTGAATGAGAGCAGGGATCTGCAGATTCCATTGCCAAATCAAAGCCAAATATATCAACTGTCATCATAATGTCTTTATTCACAGAAAGGGGGGCACATTTGTGCACACAGATATTCTACGTGCTGCGTGCAAACTCTCTTTCTATAGGAATTACATTGTTGCAAAGCAGAGCTAGGAAAGCTCTACACCAAGGCTACATCCCTGTGGAAATACTGCATGAAAAGGCTTTTCATTTTTAAAGATAAATTAAATTTTTTTGTATAATTGAGTCACACTTTTCATGTAACACTCAGCCTAGGGATGTCTGCAGCAGAAAAGAACAATATCGTACTAAATCCCTTTTAGGATCATTAAATTTAGATCACAAAACTCTCGCAGGCATGCAATTCCAAACATGTCACAGAAACAAAAGGAACAACAACAAAAAAATGACAAGCTTCTCTTACATTATTTTCCTTCTTTACAATGACGTTTAAGGTAGCAAAGTGTTAATGAATTCAGTACAATGTATCGTGCATTGTGTTAGAACTTTTATATTGTTGAAAAATTGTCATATTTGGCTAGGCAGCTGCATGGAGAGAAAAGCTCTGACAATATCTAATTGAGTCTATTTTTACTTTCTTTCAGATAACATTGTTAGAATTATGTACTGTACATATTTCTTATTTTTAGTTTCATACTCCCTCCCCCCCCTCTTCACAGCCCTTCTTTGCAACAGTATTTTATTACTGCTTATATAAATCCAGGTCATTTTCACCAAAAAAGAGTGAGTCCTATTCTGTAATATTGAAATGGGGCTACAAGCTGTTATGTAAATCACTATTAATAACAGAGTATTCAGGACTTGTGCCTCTAACAAGCTGGTCCTTCTTTAGAAGGCTGACTGGGACAAAAAGGCTTCGAGCTCTGTCTCCTACTTTGTCATGGGCTTCCTGGGCATTTCTGAGCTGAACATCTCACATCTCACTTGCACTTTTCAGTAAAATGGGAATAGCAGAATATTTCCTTAGGTTTTTTCTGCCTTTGGAAACAAAGAGTGCTTCAATGCAAAGCCTGCCTGGGATACTTTCAGCACAACAACCTTTCATCTCTCATCCTTACCCAATCAGCCTATTCACTTGGGATTTTTCATGAGTTTCCCAAGCCCCCACAGCTTTGCAGGAAAATCAGGTAGGTAGGTTAGTCACATAGGCAGAAAAGTTTTCTTCAAGGATAGAGAAAGAATGCCTTGAGCCTCATCCTTTTCAGTAGCCTGGTTAAGAATGTGGAGGAGACTAAGCAGGGACTGTCAGAAAGTCTTTTTTAAGAGGAATCAAATTGTCTGGGGCAGCACACACCAAGCAGCACCACCATTGATGAAGTCCAGAAGCAGAAAATTACTCCTTTGTACAGCCAGACAAGGGGACTGGATCTTCCTAGCCTGCTTCTATGCAGAAGAACAGCACACCAAACTGGATAAAGCAAGCCAGCCAGGGGAAATAGCATCAGGTGTCCACATAGAAATGCATTTGTTTAAGAATACTACTGTTGAAGAGAAATTACTTTAAAAATATCCCACAAATTAAAAACAACATAAAACTTCACACCAACATCATCCTGTTCCCCACAATTGCTGTTTAAATATTATTTTATACCCAAGGGCTCAAAAAACAGACTTCTGGGGACAAAACTCTTTATGAAAATTTCAACCAACCATGATCCAAGAGAGCATTTTGCTTTGTGTACAGTAGGGACACTATCAATAACTGGGCTTCACTAGGCTTTGGAGGAAAACATTTTACTGAGAAGAAAAAGAATTATTTCAGCAACAAGGTACAGGAGAAGACAGCAGCTAATGGGACTTTCAAGAAAACCACATCACTCAAAAAACCCCAAAACCACCAAAAAACACTTCTTGGCTTCTTTGGTTAGCTCCTGTTAACACCACCAAGATTTTACCCCGAAACTTAGAGAAAAATATCTCCTCTTGAAATCTGAATGACATTGATTCATGTGGGTCAAGTGAAACACTAAGCAAAATATAATATATAATTTTTATATATAATTAATATTATATATATATATTAATTACATTAAACTATATTATAATATATATCATTAATAATCATATAATATAAGCAAAAAGTCAAAATTTCAGAAACTGAAACTAGCACATTTAGTAGGAAAACTAAACTTTTCCTTTCTTTTACTTTTTTCCTCCAACAATAGAAACGTTGACTTTAGGATGAAAAGCAAGGTACCATTTTGCAGAGGTCTGACAAAATAAAGTACATATTCTCTATACCTTTCTCTTGGCCCTTACCCTCCAATTCTGTCTCTATAAACACATTTTATTATTTTTTTGGCATGACACCTCAAATCCTCATGATAGGAACCTAATACTGAGACATTGTTCTGAGTGATTTAAGCTTGTGTAAGCTTTTAGGTGCACACAGGGGCACTGATTATTAGAGAAACAGGAGTGAAAAAAAAAAGGAATGAAAATAGAACTTGGAAAGCACAGCATTCTCAGGGAAGAATAGTTGGGATCTAATGAGGAGCTGTACCTGTGAAACCTAATGGCCAGAACAGAATTGGCCATTCAGGGGGACTTACTCAAAATAGCTCTTAGAGCAGGTTTAACAGCAGAAGTGCTCCAAACCAATATAATGTGCAGCTGCAGGTACAAGTAACAAATGCATGAGTTAGTAGGACCTGCTCCTCTGTTACAGATGCCCAGAGGCTATGGTCAGACATCCAGGATATGAAAATGGATACACCATATAATCAAGACCATAATGCCCACAGCATTCACTTCCATTTAGCCTGCAGGCTTCTGAAAGTACAGGGAAAAGTCTGGTCGATTATGGGAACTGGCATTATGTATGTATGGCCAAAGAGAGCAAAATTCTCTAATATGATAACATCACTTTTCATTTTTCATGAGTTTCCTGATTTACAGTGCATAACATACTGGTTTGAACAGATGGATTAAGGAATCAATTGGCTTGTGCACAAACTTGTCTGTTATTAAAATAAAAAATAAGTATAATTTTCATGTGTGGATCTACACAAAATCTCGAAATGGAATGTCACCAACTTTGCAGGCTGAACTATAACAACCTTAATAAAGATTCTGCCCATGTACCTCTGCCAGTTCCCACCAGAGGTGAGGACTAGGTCTCACATGAAAAGTTCTTAAAAAAACCTAATTAAATCTGCTTGACTACTACCACTTACTGTCTGGAGTTACTATGTGACTGCATATAAAATAGCAACTGCTAATGACAAAAAACCCAGAAATCTCAGTAAAGGAGGTTTCCACTTTCTGAATGCAAGATGAGCTGTAGCCTCATAATGATCGCTATGACATTTATTATTAATTGCATATTTTTGGAAATAAATTACTATTTTGAGGGGGGTTTTGTGCAACATTCAGTCTAACCCTTACTTGTCTACAGTTCATACTCATGTTTGCAGGGAAAATAAGTATAACATGGTAGCTTTCTGTTCAGTTCCAAGCTAGACACAATAACCATATGCACAAACCTCCTGCAGAAAGACAGAATGTGAGAATGCTACCTGGACTAACAGCTCCTGGCCTCATAGGTGTGCGTTTCACATAAAGTCTTCCAGAAGGGACTAAATCTCCATCTTGGAAACTGCACCTTTGGTCCATAGGGCTCGTGGCAGGCAGTTCTAGTCTCCCACTGCTCTGATAGTTTAGTTCCTGATTTTCAACCTGAATGTTCTCATGGCCAACTCATCCCATTTGTTCCCAAGTGTTCAGTGTTCTTGAAGCTTCACTTCCTCTATCTAGTCTGCGTCCTCTGCTGTTAAATTTTTCTCCCTCTTCTTTCCTTCCTGTTTCCCTGCTGTCCTTGAGAGTTTCTTGGGTAAATTACTGTTTGCAAGGACCTACTTGACAACAAATTATTCATTTCCATTTTGCACAATTATGCAAGTAATTTATTTAAGGATCCTGTTGAATGTGTGTACATATAACACACACAATTGTTACTAGTTGCTGAATTATCAAACAGCTCAACATGACACAAGCCAAAACAGAGGATTTATTTTTGTGTCAGTAAGAACACTTACACTCACTAAAATGGGAATTTATTTTTTTTTTGTCTTAGTTCTGTTTATGGCAAAGTCTGCCTTCAGGGTGGTTTCCTACCACAGTGGAGTCACAGAAACAAAGACTCTTCTCTGAATTATCTCTGCTTCTGGCAATTGTCAAAGAAAATACACTGATATAACACACCATCCATTTGCCCCAGCAAGTGTCATGCAAGCAGCTCTCACAGCAGTTGCAGTCCTGGGCCAATGCTCAGATCTGTGAATAAGTTCCTGACACAAGTGTCAGTCCCACACCATCCTTCATTTTGAGAACTACCTTTAATAAAATTAGCAGAGACTGACTGTACATTCTTCTCTCTCCAAATACTGAAAAATCATTACAAGGAAAGAAGGACATCTGTAAAGTGGCAAAGGTTCAAAGAAGCATCTATAACAGGATGTAACCATTTCTTTATTGTGGTCCCTGCTTGGAACCCTGGAAGCTAACTGGTAGGACATGAAAGATGTGCTAGAAAGTAAACTCAACTTTGAAACATCAGAAGCGAAGTTGAACTTCATTAGCCAACATACAAGCCATCTTGAAAATATGGAAAAATTAAGCCCTGTGCATGGTTTGAGGCTTTATGAAATTTACACCCTTAATATTTAAAATTATGCAATTGCTGCAAGGCCTCCCTCTATCTCTTTTGGAAAGTCTAAAACAAAACTTTCATTAAAGGAGACTGCAAGCTTGCCTGTAGAGCCAAATAATTTCTTCATATCCCATTTAAGAAAGCTCTGATTTTACAGGTCAGCTCTGCTTATCACACATGCCCATTTTGTAAGGGATATAACTCATGTCAGCTAGACTAGTGGATGGGATGCAATAGAATAAAGAGATTATCCTAGTAATTTGGGAGAAAGGAATTAATCTGACAGCTCCATCTGATTAAAAAAATGTGTATTTAAATTTTGAGACAACTTAATTTCTCCCCTTACAGTTGTTTTTCCTTTTTCTGTTCTTTCTTCTCTTCACATGCTCTTCTCCTGACTCTGTACACTCTGTATTGTCCCCCTTCCTCCCTGACAGGTGCTGTCTCATTGGAGATACTCATTTTCCTACACTTCTCTCTCTTTCAAATGATTCCCACACACATGAGTCCTCCTTCCAGGAGCATCTCATTCCCACCATGCAGGGAAGGGCTTCCAGCCCAATAATCACCTTTCATCACGCACACAGCACAAAGAACCCCTCTGGATTTCACTCCAACCTTCTCCACACCAGGTCTCTGGATTTTCCCAACACTGAGGTGTCCCATGCATTGTGAAAGTATCAGCAAGACTTTTTCTCCTACAGGCCAGGTCCTTCCCTGCCAGGGTGGAGAGCAAATATGCCGCTGCTGCTTTTATTCACCAGATTCTCCAGATATGGAGCCAGAAATACACACCAATTGTGTTCCTTGACCAGAGGTCTTACAGCCCACAGAAGGCGTTCCCAAATCACCCTGCTCAGTGGGAGTTTTGGAGTATATTTTCTAGAACTAGGAATTTTTCCATGGAGGACAGCCCAGGAAAGGGAAGGAAAAACCAACACCTTTCCATCAAACCCTAAATTCTGCTCCACTGAAGTGAGAACAGACTTCAGTCTCAGGCTGTCTTGTTTGATGCCCCTAGAGATCACTGACCAAACACAGACTTCAGCTGTTTTATCATTCTCTCTCCTCATATCCCCTCTTCTCACCAGGAGATGCTCTGTGTAGTGGAGCTTACACAGAATAAAACCCCTCTATGCTCTCTCTGCGTCTGCATCCAGATGGGGTGGCTTTTGTCCCTTTCTGCTGCTCGAAAACAAAGCAAAGAATCTTCCCCATTTATTGATTTCCAGAACCCTAAAGGTTTTGAAATAATGCCTTTGCCTCTCAAGCCAGAAGGGTTGGAAGCCACGGCATAGGAAACTGGCAACAAAGAAAACGTTTTCTAAAAGCGTTCACTCAGCAATTCAGAATCGATCTGCAGAGTGTGTTCCACTTGTGCTTGCTTTTCACAGCCATTAGAGCAAGAAAGCTGTTTTTGCACTCATGCCCTGCCAAAGGGCTGGGGGGCTGCGGGCTGTGGCCTCGTGGACTGTGCACACCCCAGCTCATAGGGCAGCCTGGCAGAGTTGGAGCCATTGCACAGAAAGGAACCAAGGCCTGGGTGAGAAACCCACCCTGGTTAAAGGGGAAAAGTATCAAAAAGGTCACATGTTAGGGAATTTCTGTAAATCAGAACCATACTCTCACAGATAAGAAACAAAGAAGAAAAGGTAGATTAATCTTTCCTTACATCACCTGTTGGTTTATATCTGGTACTTCAAACAAAAACATTACAGCATTGAAACATACATCTGCCCCAAGGCAAGGGAATAACCATCTGTGTTTAACGTCTAATCAAGGCCAGTTCAAATTGCTCTATCAGGTCTACAGACATGCAATCAACCACAGAAAAGAAGTTATTGCAGTAAAGAAGTTATTTATCTCAATGATCTCCTGTAAACTTCACATTTTCTATTGTAATCTGAAAAGACTGCCAAAAAACTGTTTATTTATTTTCTAACACAGAGGCTCCTTCCATGGACCTTCCACAGGCAGAAGAAAAAACCAAGCAAGCAACTTTTTCCCTGGTCACAGAGCAGACAACTTCCTCACTTCTGGAATGCAAGACCCCAAACTTCCTTGACATATCTCCTGCACATTGAGACAAAACAGCACAGGAAGGAATAGCTGTTTGACCTCTCTTTCTACTGACAATAAGCACAACAAACATATGGGATGCATCTCTGTGGTGAGAAGAGCAGACAAATTCTTAATTTATTTAATGTTATCAGAGGCTGGAAGCATTCTGTGACTTAAAGGTCCCCTAAAACTCAAACTTTTGTTAAGAGATTATGTTATCACCATGGAAAGAAATGCATTCAGAGATCTGTTGCCCTGAGACTTAGGAGAAGTGTCAAGTTACAACCATCTTCAGGAAATCAGAATCAAAAGGAACTCAAAAGTACAGCTTCTCAGAATCCATGTCACTACTTGAAAATTTCTAGAGAAAAAGTGTGTGCAGGTTTCAATATTTTTAAAAATAGATGTTTCTCTAACTAGTAGTCCAAGACTCCATGGCAGGAATATTTGACAGCAGACTCTCTCATCTTTGCTCTGCAGTCTTTATACCGTGCTCATGGCACATCAGAGACCATCATCCTTCACAGCTGCCACTCTTTTTCAGTAACCATTACTGAAAAGACAAGAATATTGTAATAAAAATAAAATATAAGTATAAAATATAACATATGAGTATTGTAATAAACAAAGATCAAACAATGCAATCACTGAAAAGACCTGCTAAAGAGTTGCACATGTGAAATTCCACTGCAGCAATCAATTTGTAGGCACCTGATCTTCAAGGTAGAATCTGGGTAATGACTAAGGAAAGTCAATTTTCTAAAAGAAATACAGTCCTCAAAATAGCTGTCATCTGTGCAAGGAGCTGCTGAAGCCAGGGAAGGGAGCACCCATTCTGCAGCTATTCCAGTGTCAGATCCCAGGTGGTGGAGAGAGGCTTCCATCCATGGGGATCCCCATTTCAGATGGGCTCATTACCCATCCTCAGCCTTTCCCAATATGGGAAATCCTTTCCTGATCCCCAACAGGTATAACATTCTGTATATATATTAAATATCGAGAGTGATACCCATGTATTCTGCTGCATAATTTGTCACACAGAGTCAAGTCAAGTCTCTTGTAGTGTTTCTGAATATGCTGCATAGGTTTTTGGCATCCCATTCACACTATTACTTGGTATTTTTCTTTAAGTTTGTTCCCTCTGTTGGCCTAAGAAACATTAATGTGACAAATGAAGAACAAAAAGAAACTTCAAACAGGTTAATTTCTACATTTGCATCTACTCACAAAGATTCTTATTTTTACAGAAAAAAAAGTCATCATTAAAATTCCATGGAACAACCACGGTTGTTAACAACTGTAACAAAATTTCAGATGTGTTTTTTCTCAGGAGAGTTGGTCTTAGGCCTAGACTTTGTTATCAGCTCTAGGAGAACAAACCAGAAACCAGTTAAACAAACCTGAATTTATGCTTTCTTCCTGACAAATTGTGACTGTGCAGAAAGATCTTTTTAATGCTTTGGTGCTACCACCATAATTAAACATCACAGATGTTCACTCAGATTTACAGCAACACAAGTGTAATTTTCACCACTTCAAAAATACAATATTGTACTTCCTACTCATCTTTTGGCCACAGCATGACCGCAAATGAAAAAGAAGAGAGGGGGGGGAAAAAAAATACCAAAACAAAAAACCAGAAACCTGTTGTGGGAACTGTCTCCTTGGGAAAAGGCTGGAATTTCAAGTCCTGGCACTATTTATGCATGCTGTGATTTCTTATGCACAGTCTCTATAGCATGAAAAAGCCTACATCAAATATGACCATCTTCTGAAGATTCTGTGTGGGTTTCGAAAAATCACTTTGCACATTCCAGTGCTCGTAGGTACCCACACTGAGTTATGAATAACTCCCAACATGTCTCAAAGCCAGCAAGCCTCTGGCACTACTTCAGGATATTCCTGGCAAGAGAGAGTTTTCCTACAACCATCATATTAGACTCAGGTGACATTTTGGAAAAGAATATTCTACCTACCGGGCAATTATTTTTTTTTTAGGAAGGGGTCACCCGAAGCACTCTTCTTTGTATATAGATATATGCAAATAGATTTTTAATCCCGGTTTCCCCAGAAAACAAGACTGATGCAATCACATTTGTTTATCTGTTTTTCAGCAAATCTTCCCACATCAGCACATTTGCAAGTAGAACTAGTATCAAAGACATGTTGAGTGAAAACAGGCTGTCAATAGAAGGAAAAGTTCCAGGCTGGGCTTGTGCACTTACTGGTCCCTAGAAAAGTTTGCATTCAGGAGACCAAAATAATTTTCTCCTGTTGAAAAAATATGGATGATAACCCTAGAGTAAAAACAGGACATCCTTTGAAGCCATGGGAAAATGTCAGATTTCACTGACAGCCATTGTATGCAGTTCCACTGCAAACCAGTCCACAATCACTCTTGTACTCCTGAAATTGTTTGATTTTAGCTTTCATGTTGTTTTATTTTGAATCAGTGCAGCAATATTAGAGCTCAGAAACAGTCTGTTCTTGGTGTACTTGCACATGTCTGTGCACTTGCAAAGCTACTTCATCGTTTTTTGGGGGTTTTTCCCCCGCATTTGGAAAGAGAATTTGCACCAGATCCACCAAGAAGCAATCAGGGCAGACAGGTCCTGTCTTCTAGTTCCTTTATACATAGACATTTTCTGAAGATTTGTTTTTCTAAAACATATTTCAGCGACACTACAAGTGGAAAAGGCTCTCAGGCATAGGGTGTGATTTTTGGGGTGTCCTGTGCAGGGCCACAATTTGGGTTCAAACACTCTGATAGGTCCCTTCCACCTCAGCACATTCAGTGACCCTTTGACCCTTCTCCTTTCTCAGTCAGTGTGGTAAAATCAGTACAACTTAACTTCCAAAAAGCAAGGCCCAACACCAGTTTTTTGCAGCATAGAGGAGAAAGTATCTAGAGCCTTAATTCACTCTTAAATCTAGTTTAGAGCTCTGAAAATACATCTATATTTGCACTGTGTTCTGGTTTTGCAGATAAGTGATAAAAACTCAGTTTTCTTCATGCTTTCAGCTGATGGTAGGCAGATTTTACATGGTTTTCTTCATCTGATTCTTACTTTAAATATATATATACACATCCAGGAATGAATGAGAGCATTAGCCTCCACACATTCTGTACTTTATGCTATTTACTACTGGATAGCCCTGGAATATTTGCAGCTGGCTGTACTGTGTTTTGTACAATGTAGCTCTTTATCATGTTTTTTATCAAAGAACTGTGTTTTAGCACAGAACGAGGCAGAGCTGCATTGAAGCTGTAATGTGGTTCAGGTTACCAGATTGCATTTTTGATGATTTGGTATTAACGCGCTCAACACACACACAAAAAAATCAACATTTAAGAAATGCAAGAGAGAAAAGAGAGACTGTATAAACTATACCATTATGAAGATTTTGCCTTACTTTCTATATTAAAACAAGTAGCTTTGAATCAATATAAGTGAATGTCCCTATTATTTTCTTTCTGAGGCAAATCTTACACTAAACTTTTGCTAGCAGAATGTCAGGGGTGTGAGGACATGGGATTTGCAACCAGCACAGCTGTGCTGGCAAAAGGCCCTAACATAGATGTGGTTTTACTGGCAAAATTGAACTTTTGCCAGCATAGCTAATTTCTGTCTTGGGAGTTAGTTTTGCCAGTACAGCTGCGTCCAGACTCAGGATCACTGAGTTAGAGACATTTACAGAGCTGCCTTCCAAGCATGGGCATGCTCTCAGTCTCAGCAGAACACTGGTTTGTCAACACCTTGGGCTGGTACTGCAGCCATGGCAGTCTAACAAGAAAACAGCCAACCAAACAAAAGACTTACCTGGCTCCTCTAATGCTGCTTCCAGGGTCATGAAGCTCACTGCTTTTTTTTTTCTCCTTTCTTTCTTGTCCTGACTCCTTGCTGTAGGGGTAACCCAGAATAACTTATTTTAGAAGTAAAGTTAAATTATCCTATTCCCACCTCCCTCTCTGGCAACCTCAAGCACATCACCTTCTCCCCATTCCCTTAATCCTCCATGAAGCCTTTGTGTTTCTCAGCTCAGCTCTGATTTCAGCTGATGCCTGTAATAAAAATTGCTATCAGCTGCAGTTCCATCACCTAGTTATGGTCTTTCCACAGCTGCCTGTCTCTCATCCTGCAGCATGGCATTTCTTATATGCTGCTGAAAGTGCTGATCTACTACCACCTACACGCCCTTATTCAGCTCTTCTGTCTTTCTCAAGCATTATTGCTTCCAGCTTGTAGTCCTCTTTCAAACTGGGATCTCTCCTTTTTCTGTGGGAAACAATTTTGGCTCCTACATCAGATATGAGGCAGGGCTGCTCCCCCTGCACATTTAACACAGCATTCTGCTCTAGTCAGAATGCAACTTTTGTAGTTGGATGATATGGAATATAACTTCCCCTGTGCCTCTTCATCACTAAAAATCTGAAGAAGTTGCTCCACATCAGTGTCTGAGGATCACTACTTTGATTTTTCAATAATTCCTCTCTCCTTAACCTTCAGTTAAAAAACCCACCATGGTACTATTCCTTCTGATGAGGGAAAAAGACCAGTTGTAAAGTAAGGGATTATTTTACACTAAAGTAAGTCAAAAAGTGGGAATATTCTGTTTTCTACCACTACTAAGAGCAGACTCTAGTGAAAATGGGAAGCTGTCTTAAAAAGAGATTTCAGCATCTCAAGCAGTTGGCAGAAGACAATGACACTGTTAAAATAGTGAGTGTTTTTACTTGAAATACATTTTTAATGCTTCTATATTTAGCAACCACAAAATACACCACCTTTTACAAATTTGTTTTGTTCTTTCTTGTGATTTTAACTGACCCATTTAAATATGTCATTTAACTTGAAGTGCTGATAATCAGAGCAGTGTGAAATCATAATTCCTAGTATCCTTTGAGGACACCTGCTTTGGGTTTGGTTTCATACACAAATACATAGGCAGCAGTTAAATTCCAGCAGGGCCTTTTGTTCTGTGTCAGCCACCACTGAGAGTGGCATAGCCAGCACCTCCAAAGAGCTCCCATACTTTAGAGCTGCTCTGCAAACATGCTCAAAAGGTTGCTTTGTTAAAATCCCTCAGCACAGCAAATAAATGCCTTGGTTGCTGATGTCCTCAAACAAACAAAATCAACAAGTTGCATTGGCAAAGAGTAAAAGTCTTGAGTGAGATTTGAAAATATATCAATTAGTTAATAACTGACAATTCAGAAACTTTTTTTCCTCCTATCCCAGATATGTCATTGTGGGTAATTTACAAAATTGTTCCTGAAGAGATCAAATTAAATTTCAGAAATCTCATAAAGACTTTCTGAGGAAATTATTTTTTCAGAAATAAAGAATAAAGAAAAGTATAAAAATCATAAAGAACTAAAGAATAAAATAAGTATAAACGATAAAGAATTCAGCTCTAATGCCAAGCACCTTGCATCCTTTTTGGCACAGGGCTACAGAGATGACGGAATAGTGCTTGCCCTGACCTTGCAGTTTTTATCACCATGACTAAGATAATCTCCCAGGAGATGAGCAATGTGTTCACATCATCTGGATGTGAACTGGCAAGGAGAGCCAATCCCTCAGTGGGGCTGCACTTACCCTGAAAGGTAGCTGGAGGGACCTCTGCAATGGAGATCCCCATGGATAGGAGCCTCTCCCCAGCTCCTGGGACCTGACACTGGAATAGCTACAGAATGGGAGCAAACACCCTTCCCTGGCTTCAGCAGCTCCCTGCACAGATGATAGTTATTTGGAAGACTGTCTTTTTTTGAGAAAATTGCCTTTCCTTCGTCATTATCCAGAGGTATAATCTAGGGTTATGGATTCCACCTTGAAGATCAGGTGCCTACAAATTGATTGCTGCAATGGAATTTCACATGTGCAACTCTTTAGCAGGTCTTTTCAGTGATTGCATTGTTTGATTTTTGTTTATTACAATATTCATATATTACATCTGCCTCTTTCAAATTGTTGCCATATAATCTTGACCTTAGCTCTGCCTTTCTGCTGTTTTTTTGTTTGTTTTTTTTTTTTTTTCAGAGAAGCCCCACAGTTATTTAATATCCAAAGAAAAGCAGTAAACAAGCACAAGGAACAAGCCTGCAATGCTTTCAATTATTTGTTATTTAGTATTAGCACTGAAAAAATTTTATTCATTTTGGAGGTTATTAACTAATTTGCTAAACACACCAATAGCTACTAGTTGGTTATCAATGAGGCTTATAGCACTTTTAGATATTAAAGCAAGCACATAAGACCACCACAGTGCACAGGTAAATCTGGCCTTTAAAATGTAAATCTATTTTTAGAACAAAACCAGTTCCCCTATTTGCTTTTTATGACTTTTTTTTTTTAATACTAACAAGCAGTGATCATGTAGCCTTGAAGACTTAAGAACCAAGGGAAGCCATCCAAAAATCTACCAGGAAAAACACAGTGTGCTGTGTGTATCCTGCCCTCCACACCCTGGAGCTCTTACAGCAGAATGTGATGCTGTGTTTCCTTTAGCCCCAGGAAAAGGGCACTGAGGGAGTCACAGAGGCTCAGCTTTGGAATCCTCCACTCAGAGTTCCCCAGGCTACTGGCCTGGGCTGGGCTGTGAACAGTTTGGCTTTATCACACTTTCTTTTCTCCAGATTTAGTGAAGATGCACAACTGCTACCAAGTAACAGTTATTCAGTGTTTTAAATGCTTTCAATTGCGCATTGTCAAAACCGTTTGGGGAAATTAAACACATGATACTGTTGTGTGATTTGGTTTGTTTTGTTGGGTTATTTATTTTTCTTTTTTTTAGGGAAGTTTTAATTCTTATTCAGTGCAAAGTAATTAAGGCAGAGATTTATCAATTCTTATATATTTATTTCTAACTTAAAGAAAAAATACTACATGTCCAGAGAGGATATTCTGCCTTTCCAGGGGGTAAAATGAAAAGTTGAATTCTAGCCTCAAGTTCACCAGTTCATTATTTTATGTTTTTTGACCATGTGTAAATGCACATTTGATTACCCATAGCTTATCACATGGGACAGGTAAGGACAGACCTGTAGTTCAGACCAACAGAGTTTTTGATAAATCTAGGACTTTTTACATGCATTTGGGAGAGATTCTCACATAAGACACACCCGCAGTAGCAACCATATATTCCCCAAGTATCTTAAAAGTACAGGCTGCAGATTCAATTTCTCCTGAGCTTTGCACTTCTCAGCTATTGTCAATTTGCATCACAAGCATAAAGTTATTTAATATACAAAAGCTTTAATGCTCTTTCCACATCATATAACAACACATGTTTATCTGAGTGCTAAATAAAAGCTTTCAGAACTTTAAAGTGACTTTATGAATTGTATGTACCATAAAATAAACATTAGAGTATAATAATGTTCTGTAATTTGGAAAACAGCAACAGAAACCAGTAGAAGACAAAAGAACAAATGCTTGAATAATCTGCTGCATGTCAGAAACATTAAATTAATTTATGCAATAATGTAAGCACAGTGATGTTAAGGTAATATGGAGGACATAAATTATACATTATTATTGTCAGTTCTAGCACTTATCTTAGTGGTATGTCAAAATAAATCCTGATGTGTTAATATTTATAGAAATGAACAAGTGTTACAGCTCAGGGATTCATCTGTGATATTTTTATATATAATTTGCATTCGCATATATGGGTGTCATTGTCTTTTCTGTAATTTGAGAGGTAAGCATCATGCAATTCATTTCTAATGCATTTTACATTACCATGAAAGCACATTATGCTTCCTCCACTAACACTTTTCAAATAGATGGCCTGCAATGATTTAGAGATCGCACAAAACCACTCAGCAAATGGGTGACAATCTACCTGCGAAATCTGCAGTAACAATGGGTTACAGTGAGCAAAGTGCACAATTTGCTAACAACAGATTGTCTCTGTAGAATAAATACCTCCCAAAGTTCTTGCAGTGGCACAATTGGTAGGGATTAATATCGCCAAAGGATACATCTTTCCATTCTTTATACTTTCACACAAATTGGGGGAATAATTCACCCTCTCCCTCATAAAATATGAGAATCTGTGTTTACCCCCTTTTATCATGTCCATTTTCATCCAACAGATCAGTTGCATGATCAGCCATCAGTTTCTGGATGAAGGTAAATGGACCCAACTTGACTTGGTATTTGAAGCCGACGGGAGAAGTTTCCAGAAAAAATGAAGAATTTCCCCCCTTGATTAAGTACAGTCCCATTTGTTGGTACCTCAGAAGCAAGAGGCACACATTCTTCCTTCAGCAAGAGACCTTGAGTAAGGGTGGTTGGGGGTTTTGGCCCTGGGCCATGTCTTCTGGGTTCTGGGAACCATGCTTTGGAACAAACAGGTAGCTGTAGAGTTCATACACTGCTGAGTCTACAAGTAAGGCTACTGTTTCTAATTATCAAAAATCGTTTTGGTGTTTTCCAGAAAAGTGTTAAATACTTATATTCCCTGGTTCAGCAGTAAAAAACTTATTCTGAGCCTTGGGTTCATGTTCTGGTAATGCAAGGACTGCCATGTCAAAATGATTTGGCTAAGTCTGATGATCTTGCCTTTTCCCAATTGCCTCACACACAGCTGAAGTTTTTTGCTCCGAAGTTCATCTATCAAAATGTTCAGTATGGAAGAGTTTAAATTCAGATTTTTTTATTTTTATTAGTGAGATGGCTATCTGAAACCCAACAGTCCCCAGTACCAGCCCTTATGATTCATCCTATCTTCTGAAAGAGCTTATCTGGAAAAACAGCTTCATGTCTTTCTTTTTGTTTCCCTCCAAAGGTGTTTCTAGGCTCTATCTACAAACCCACAAATATCAGCCTAAGGAGTAATTTTTATGCCACCATAGGCACAGAATCCAGAGGACTGGAGAAACTTAAAGAATAAGCCATAAAAAAACTATAGGCTGTGGCCTTATACACAACCAAACTCCACTGGGCACGGTATGAGCATACAGGAAGCTGCAAGAGAAAATATGGGGAAGTGTCAGAGGGTGGTTTCAGATCAACATGCCCTAAAATCAGCCTAAGACATGAATCGAGAGAAGGGGCTTCACAGCCATAAATTGAGAGTATGGATTGTCCCTGTAAGTCTTTTGTCAGATATGGCAAATGGACAAAAAGTCCTGCTTGATTTCACCTTTCAACAGGGAGCAAAAAGTAAAAGAATTCAATGACCACAGTTTCACAGAATCCATGTACAACTTAGGAGAGTGAAAAATGACACAAGTACAATCTTTTCACATATGAAAACCATACCTGAATGAATGCCATACCAGTACAGGCAGCACACTGTACACACAGAAAATATGTAAGTAAAGCATAGTGTGTGGGTCCAATTTATCACTTGCCTTTTGTTTATGACATTTTATGCTCCACAGAAGTGTAGGATTCTCTTCCATCACTGAAATGGAACTCGTGTCAGCACTCCAGTGAAATGAAATACTATAAAAGGCTGCTTGAAGGTTCTGGGAACAGAGAGGAAATAGTCTTGGGGTAAATGTGGAAAAAGCTTCTAAGCATGCAACTTTACAATAGCATTCAGTCTCTATGGGATATGTCTTCAGCTACAATAAATGTTATCACTTCACTGAAATCAGTGGAAGAGTAGCAATCGATATCGGCTGAGGATTTGTCCCACTGACTTCAAAGGACATACTTACAGTGCACACATTTAAAGGAAATGTATAAACCTTTCCAGCACTGGGGACCTCACTGTAAGCACACCAAATCCTGAAATCCTTACTTAATATTTTAAACTACTTTTATTCAGAAAAATCTCATTGGAATCAATCAGGATAAGTAACAAACAGAGCACTAAAAGCTATTTTCAGACCAAGATAGTACATATAAGAGTCTTGCATGTCACAGCTTTTTAGCAGAATAAGGTGCTTAGTCTCATGTAAATTTGTACTCTGGAAATAAAGCATTCTTTATTTTTTGGGCTCACAAAAAAGGGTTTTTTTTTCATTATTATTTATTATAACTTTCCCAATGTAGCTGAAGCAGAGAGACTGAAAGCAGGAAGAAAGTTGGAAGCAAGCATGTGTAGACAGTATGGATTTTAATGGACTCAGTACCAAAAGGGAAAAATATGAGCAACAGGGGAAAAAAATGATTTGCAAAACAGTGACTGTGTTTTGAAAACAGTATGCATTTTTCAACCTTATAAAACAGAAATTATGACAAATATTTTATAGTATTCCATAAACTGTTCTTCCACTTTCCAACCAGATCTTATACATATAACCTTATAGATTTTGTCTTTACTTTTAGTAGAACTTTAGGAAAACATAAGATAATGTTAAAGGTGTTTGTGGGCCTTTCCTGCTTGAACACTCATAAATCCTGATAAGGGGAATGGGGGTTTTAAGTATAAGAGCATATTGTATATTGCTATTACTTTCTTTCTACCTTGGTTTCAGTCAGAGCTCTGCTTTAAATATTTATATGAATTGTGCAAAGTTACTGGAAAATTCCAGTAATGAGCATACAGAAAAACAGAGTAACTGGCACTTGCCAGACAGAAGGGAAGGAGGAAAAAGTGCAACTTACAGTGTGCTGCTAGTGCTAGAGCTGCCTCTCTCTCCTAAATCTAAAGGACCCTTTACAAAATGGTCACTACAGCATATTTCATCTTGCTGCCTATTGGGGTTGAAGTGGAAGCCTGATGCTTGCTCCTTGTTCCTTAGGTTTCATTTCAGCTTGCTACCACTGCACTGCAATGCATTTTTTGACTCATTTCTTCTCCCCTTTGCAATATCTCTAGTTTTGTTTGGTTTTCATTGCTGCTTAATACGGCTGCTCTGTCCATCGCACTGCTCCTCTCTTTTGTCTTCTTTATGCTCCTAAACTCCTTTATTTGTTACTTACTCACATAAGACCTTTCTTGTTTATCAAACAAAGTGTGCATGGTAAAGTACCCCACAGTGTCCAACAGCACTCTTACTCAAAACCTGACAGGACACACCCTCAGCAGTGAGGAAACCAGGCAAAGCTCCTGCATAGAGAGAATCCTTAACTGGATTAAGCCACTAAACCAATACATAAGCACTGACCTTTCTTGACCATGGAATACAGGAAATGTTTAGTATAAATGTCCTGACTGGACACTGCTGGTGCAGCATCACTCCTGGAAGAATCTGCAGGCAGTCAGCCAGCCATGAGTTAGCAGAGTCTGATGTTTTCCTAAATTATACTGGCCACCAGGAAAGGGCTGTGTGATTTGGGATGGGCAAACAAGCACAAGCCCACTGCTGCTTCAGCACTGCCTGTTTCTAAAAGCACTTATTTCTGCTTCCCCACATGCAGCCATCACAAATCTGTTCTTTAGTCTGATACAATGCTCTCTCCCCAGAAGAATTCTGTTCTTTCTCTCCACAAAACAGATTGCCATGGCTTTCTGTTCTCAAGCAAAATTTTCACTATATCACCTCTTAGATCTCTTTGGGGTCTCCTGACTGTTCTAGCTTGTCTAGACAAAAGCAGTTGAACACCACAGGGCAGAGAAGCACATGTGTGGCTAGAGAGGAGGATGAGAAGTCAGAAAAAAAACCAGAAAAGGTCTAATAACCCAGCTACAAAACAAGCTTTCCTGTAGACAGTACCTACTGTAATACCAAATCTGTATTTAGTGAGTTCTAAAGTGACACATCCCTTTGTGAAGGAAAGCAACATTTCTCAATTTCACATTTATTTATACTCTTCTACAATGTTCTCCACTCTCACCTGTGACTATGTTGAGACAAATCAGTTTGCTATATTGCTTCAGAGTCTCACACTTTTCTCCTTTTCTCCCTTTCTTTTTTTTTTTGATCTTTCATAAATATGGCATAAATATGGAGCAGTCCTAATACCACTGTTAAAAAAAAAAAAAAAGAAATCAAAAATTAAAACAGAAATACAAGTTTGCACTGAGATTATTTTATTCCAGCTAGAGAACCAGCATGCTTAGTCATGTCATGTGCACCTGTAGCTCTCCCCTTTCCTGTCTTTCACAGGTATCAGGCTTTGGTAGTGAACACACACTCCAGACTTTCCCAGGATGGCATGGGATGGGAAGGGGGTGGTGACATAGCCTGTGGGTGCTGAGAGCAGCCAGGCAGGGTTGTGTGTGTCAGCACCAGCTGTTCTCTGCAAAGAATGCGTGTTATCATGCTAAACAGGATGCATCTTCTCTGCATTTGGCTGGTAAAGCTTTGCAACTTTGTCAACCTTTTTAGCATTCAACAAATTCTTTTAAACATATGACTTCTAGTAAGTTAATCCATTCATTGTCTGGAACTGTGCAAAGTGACATAAAAGCACAATGAAGCCTAATTAAACTTGTTCTGTGAAAGCTAATTTGTCAAACCCAGAAGCATAGTTCATGGATAAATGCTAATATTTGAAAGTCAAATTAAAGTTGAAAAGGTTTGTAATAACAGTTAATTAACTCTTGTTTTGTTTTCCTCTCACAAACTTGAACCAGCTGAAATATTGCTCAGTTCATCTTTAACATTTTGGACCACAAAGATAAAATTCAAAGCTTTGAGATAAGCCTTTGATGTTGGTATTCTCTACAGATTATATATTATTTTAAGATCTCTTTGTTTAAAAATTCATTTTTATTATCCCTGCATGAAATGCATGGCAATTCCCCAAATAACTAACCATCAGGGCAATTAACATCTTCGATCGACACCATATTCCTGATAATTAATACAGACTTTGTACCTCCCCTGTGATAGCTGCAAGGGTTTGATTTTTCAGAGCAACTGTTCATTTACAGAATCAGTTTCATCCTAATGAAAATGGATTGTGAAACTTTAATGAACAAGACTTTGCTGTCATAATAATAAAGACTTTGAAACAACACGAAGACCTACATAACAAGCATCTCTCTACACTTGTGTTGCTGTTCTGTATCAAACCAATTAAGCCATACAATGAATATGAACACCAGCGTTTGTCTAAAGGATGTGACATCAGGTAAAATCACAAAAACGTGCATTATTTTGCTCTGACAACTTCTGGCATTATGGCTTCATAAACTGACATCTGTAGAGCAGGATGCTTTGCTCTGCCCTCCTCTCTTTGGTTTAACACAGGTAAGCCAAAGTCTGGAAAATCAATTTACACACAGTCCCATTGTGTGTTTGCTCTGACAGGCAAAGGATTGCCTCTCCTGCTTGCTTCCATCACCTTAGGAAGTACACACAAAAGAAAAAATGCTGTTTCTGGCACTCATCTAAGCACCTTTACCAGCACCTTGCAGGATAAATAACTCAACTATTAACAGGTAGGATCTCCTGAGGAAGGAGTTTGCTGTTCCAACACTAATCTTGGATGGCCTTGCCAAGGATTCCCTGTCTCAACCCTGAAGGGTTTTCAGCTAGCTGCTGACCCCACTGGAATGAGCCCATCAGCCTGTGGTTCGTCTTGAAAACCAACCAATCACCTGCTGAAAAAATAAAATAACTGGGGGGCAGAGAGGACTAATATTTTCATCTGCTGAACCAAGATGTCAGGATTTCTCTCCAGCTCATCTGACCCCTGTGCAGGACTCCCTGGAAAGCTCAGAAAGGAGCTTTATGCAACATCTAATATCTTGGCAAAAGGTCTTTCAAAGTTGTGATCTGAGCTATAATATGCTCATAGTTTTCCTTTGGCTAAATCCCCTCAAACATGGAAATGGCTGATAGTTCCCACTTTAAAAAATGGTTCAGGGGAGAGAAGGGATAGAGTCATTAGTAAATAAATGAATGGGATGATTTTAAAAAAGAATAATTCGCTCAATCAAGAATAATTTGAGCAGCATCTAAGTAGTCATGGAAAATCATAAACTATTACCCTATATAGTGCTCTGTTGACTATTAAATGCCTCCTTTTTCACACCACTGGCCTGAATGAATAACTTGGCAGCACAAAATTAGCCAGGTGGCAAAATGTGCTTGTGTCAGCTATTGGCCAAACAAAACAGCAAATAGCAAAGCTCATTTTGCAATGTCACATTAACTCCTTCAACACTGGGGGCACGTATTTTATATCTGCTGTTTGGAAGTACCTGGGAGCAGGCCAGGAGAGAGCTGCTCACTCCCTGCAGCACAGGTGGCCCTGCTCTTGCTCCACTCGTTGCTGTCACAGGTTGAGCTGACGTTCGTGGCTGTTTCCAGATGTGGCATCTGAGATTGTATGGAAAGGGCTCCTCTGTAACATCTGTGCCAGCTTAACATCCCAGTTTAGAAAAACTGTGCTCTCAGATGCTTTCTACTGGAGGGGATTTTATGAACAACTTCCTTTACCTTTATTAGAGCCATCTCTTCACATTATCATAATATTTACCAATTTTTTATATTTTCATACTGCCATTCTCTTGTGTTTGTCTTCAGCTTCCAAGTAGTGACCTTCAGGAAACTGATATAAACAGCATGAAGACAAGTGTTAGATGACCAAGCTTAACTGTATTATGTTCCTAGTAGCTTCATTGGAATCACCTCAGGGATTAATCTGGAGTTTCACTTGCACAGCATTACTAAAATATTATATATGACAAAAGGATGCTTATCTCATTGATGTCAGCAGGATCCTTTTGAGAGATTTCACAGAATTTATCAAGAGCGACCAATGACCTTTTTCCTTCTAGAGGTTAATACAGGGGAACAAAACATGTTCTTTTATAATTAGCAGTCTTTCCCTGCTACAGAAACTCCACTGCACAGCCAATAGTAGATCCCTAAAGTTAAGGCTCGGCCTGGTTTTTGTTAGCAGAGAATTTATTTAACCTTAGTATGTAACATTTCCCCGAAGTACCATGGAATCCATTAAGAAAATAAAGGCAGTATTTCATAATTAAGTTGCTGGTTTAATTTTTTTTTTCTTTTACATGAGACATGCTTTATTGATAAAACTGCCCGTGTCATTCACTGTGAACCCGGAGCAGAGAAGGGTGGGATATTGGCAGCTGTATTTTTTACAAAGGATATTTATAGATTTTTCTTGGTCCACAACATATATATCTCATATTTCAGATCCACTTTATTTCCAAAAATTATAAACACATTGTACCTAGCCAAGGATGATGTCCTGTTCTTATCCAGGCAGTCTTTTTTCCACAGGGTTGTTTCACATGCCCTAGGAGAAAGACGTGTGAATATTTTCCATTAAAAACACCAGTGGTGGGAGGAGGGAATCACCAGTACTGTAAGTTAATGAGATGGGGGGCTTTAAATACACTTAATAAACAGTCACTTAGGCCGAGCATAATAAGTCATGGAAATTTATAAACTATTACCCACTATAGTACTTCATTGACTATTAAACATCTATTTTTCACACCACAAGCCTGAGTGAATAGCTTGGCAGGGAAAAAAATTGGCCAGGTGGCAAAACGTGCTCAGTACAACCCATGTCAGATATTGGCCAAACAAAATAGTCCAATAGAAGCTGATTTTCAAATGCCTTTTAACCCTTGATAGCCTACAATGAAATTTTCTAGTAGCAAGCAGATTTATTTTGCTGGAAAGAGTAATCTGTATAGGAACTATACACTTCTTTTCCCAATGTATTTCAGTTTTGCCTAGCCTGAATACCTGTTTTCAGTACTGCCTCTCTGTGATGTCCAGTCCTGTTGATGGACACCCAAGGTCTGAGGGTGCACCCAACAGAAAGTTTTCATTGCAGGCCTTTAACACTGGGGTTTGGACTGTGCTCTGATTTGGGGTCTCTCCTGTTTAGTAACAAAGTCCAAGGAGGACTGGGGGAATTCCCAGGCTAGTTAAACACATGGCAATCCCTAATTGCTCCCCCATGAGCAAATGGACTTTTTCTGGTGTAGAAGCAAGGGTCTACCTGTGGATTTAAGACTGTGATGGGCCTGGAATCACATGGGACAAGGAATGTCTGAGGGAATCTCTGAGCTTGATTGAATTGCTATATTTTAGCTCTGCTGATCTCTCTGAAGGGACCAAAAACCCTCATTTTTAGAAATACAAACTTGAGCCACTCCCACGCTGTTTAAGCATTCTGAGGTATTTCATGCCTGGCTGAAGAGCCCCTCTGTAAAGTAGGGTAGAAGGGCTAACGCTGGACTACAGCACATTGGAAACTCTTCAGTGTAGATGAAAGATGAGAGGTTTAGACTGTGTCTGACCTTTCATCATCCTTTGTGACTTCAACTAGGCACAGCAGCAGAAAGACAGCAACCTTGTTTTCCATTATGTCCTCATATCTGTCAGAGTAGAAGATATAAGAATTTGATTCAGCTTCTAATGCATCTCATGCGCCTCATGTTTCTTCCTTTCTCCCATCTAACACTGTACTTTTGCCTTCAGTTTGCTCATGATATATTTTGGAAGATTTGGAATTTTGGAAGGTTCCTCCCTGATGAATTCTGGAAGTGTCTTACCAGATTACACAGAGAGACAGAATTATCTGTATTTCTTGCTGATACCACCCATCACTACAAATCCAACAGTGCAGCACACAGCGGGTTACACCTCCTGCCACAAGCTGACTTGAGAGTATTTCCCTTTACAGGGCTAAAAATCAGTGTGTTGGAAGAACAGCTCAGCCACCAATGTCCAGTTCCTAATAGATAATCCATTCACCTTTTGAGTTCCTTCTGAATATTGCCTTCTAGAAACGTCCCCCTATCAAATATTGCTGGAGAGGTGGTAGAGACACAATACTGAAAGCACATGTGAAGAAACTGTATTAAGCAGTAATTATGTTCTTGCTATAAAGGGTTATATGGGAGGGGAAAGAGAGCATACAGTTGTCTTAGTGTCTGTTTACATCAGTCTAGCTAAAAAAAAAAAAGAGGGCCAATGTGGCAACACTGAGCTAAACCCGGCACACAGAACTAAATGAAACTGCTGAAGGAATGTGTGTAGGTTAAAAAAAAAAATTAAAAAAATCCAATTACTGGCACTGGAATTAGGCCAGAACACCTTCACTAACACCTCTATTCATGAAAAAGGAAAAAAAAAGTTATCCTTAATGACCACAAATGATCACAGACTCTGTTTTACATCTCTTACAAAAGCCAGCATATTCAGCAGCATTACATTCCCCAGAGTTAGATGGACAAAGGGGGAAATATGTCATTGATTTTTTTCCCCCCAAGAAACCCATGATACTGTTTGCACTAATTTGAACAGTACAGAGATTTTCAAAAAGGGAATCAGTCTTGTTTAACCTGGAAGCTAACACTATTGAAAACCTATGTTGTCTCACTGCTTTCATTTGCAAGGGCAATCAGGATCTGCTTCTTCTCAAGTCGTATTCATAAAAAGCCTCTTAACTCTTAGACTGTAACACTATTACCTGCAGCAGAAGAGAAACAGCCTCTCTGAAAGTTCCTTGCAGCCTCATTCCAACAGGGTGATGTCTGCACTGTCCCAAAGCCCACTGAAGTAGATGGATGGGGTTCTGTGGGTCTCAGTGTGTTTTACATCCAGGCATAAATACATGTAGAAAAAACATCATGTTTTTCATTTCTACTAATGAAGAACTGTCAATTTATACCTACATCCTTCCTTTCTCCATATATCTATTATTCAGTTCCTTGCTGCCTGAATTTTGGGTACACAGGAACACGGACTAACATCCTTTACTTACCCATCCTCTGCTCCACTGGAAAAGAGGAATGAAGAATTAGGAGATCACCTTTTCCCCTCACTCATTTGCCAGTCTCACTGGGATTCAATGTCTTGCAGGACATTTCTTGGCATGGTGTAAACTTTTTCCCAATAATTTGCTCATTCTATTGCCTACTAAAACCTCACCTTCACTTTACATGAAAGTTACTGAATCGAAACTAAGAGAACAACTCACATGGCTCTACAAAAATTCCTTGGATTGCCTGTTCAAAGAGATTGATATAATTCCGCTGTCAAACTTACAATTGGCTTAACCCAACTTGGAGCCTGTAGTGTTGTTCCAACATGTGCTACTGGGAAAGTTTTCTCTTTCTGAAATTTTATTTTCCACTGCCAAAGCACGCAATGATCTAGTGCTCAGCCATGAAAACTTAATGAATGGAGAACGCTCCTGAAATCTGAAGAATTTATTTTATTTCATATTCCTTTTCAAATTGGCTACTACTCTGAAACACTTCTTCCACTTTAATGGGCAATAAAAAATGGCCAAAATCCTGCTGTCCTCAGACCCTGTGTAGATTAAATAAAGCAAAGCAGTATTCCAGCCTACACATTGAAAGGACTCACAAGCCTTACTTCCAAAGCAGAGAAGTAATATTGCTTATGTGCTTGCAAGGGAAGAGTGTTATGGTACCATCATCATAAGGTTGGGTATTAAGTTTGTTCAGCCTGTTCTCATTTTTAGGCTCACCATTCTTGAGAACAAAATCCTACATTTGACACACTAGGCTGGCAGGAGAAGTAAGGATGAGGACTTCTTGCTCAACTGCTGAGAGGGGTCATCTTCCTGCTGCTCTGCCTCGGCTCCCTGTGATGGATCTGAGCAAAATTCTGGTGAATTTCTAGAGTGAATCCCCACTGAACCCCTTCTAGGAAATGGTGCTCTAAAATTGAGTGTTTGCTTTGTATTTAGCTTTTTTATTACCTTTTTCATGTCATGTCTTGTCAAAGGAAATAATTAGTAGCACTGACCAGATATTATCAAATGGAATAATTTCTATCCCTGACCAGGTTTTCTTGGTTCTGGAAACATGGTCTTTTCCTTACCCTTTATTTACTGTTATCTTGGAATCCACTGCATTCTGGATTTCATTTAACCAAAATTCAGAAGATTTATGCTCATCTATAATGCTTGTGGTGTTCCTTTTTTTTTCCCTTATTGTATGCCATTCGTGGCATCTACACAGACTTGCTGTTTCAGCTATGGAACAAATCCATAAGACACCACTGTAGATACAAACCATGTACCCAAATGAGTTGATTTTGGCATCCAGCTTGCTGATGAAATTTATGCTTCATTAACAAATGCCTAATGTATATAATGCACATATTTTAGAATTGACCTCAACCTGGCCAGGGAGGCTGGCTGACCCCATGAAAATACAATTACCAAATGAGAGATTAGAGTTTTGCTTATTGTATTTACTATTTATAGGAAATTACTTTTTGTCTCTGTAGCTGCGTCAGCCTTCTTGCTTAAAGTATGTTTTAATGTTATTAGAGCTTGCAAGCTAAACTAGTGGAAAGACAGGGAAAGGCAGCACAATTTCCTTTCAGATCAGAGCCAATGTTTCTCCAAAACCTTAGCGGGCTGGGTTTGCCACAAGATCAATGCAGCTGAACACTCCACCTGCAGAATGAGCTCACTGTCTGTGCATTACACCAGCCCTCTGCCAGTCCAAGTACTAACACTCCTGGGGTTGGGCTTGAACCTGCTACTCCCCACACTGGAGTGCTAAGCTTTGCTGCCAAGTCGCCAGGCCAGGTATTAAATGCATTCTTGTTCCTATTACTTTCCAGCACTCCAGAGGACCACATTAGAAACACCAGAAAACTTAATTGGAAAGCAAGGAGAATGCAGAATGCTTAAAGACCTTTCACAGACAGAAATAGGTTATTTTAAAAACTCCAAAACTCCAAAACAAACATCAACCCATGTATTTAAGTATTCAGCTCACCTTTTCCTTACAGAGGCATCAAAATGATAAATCCTATTTGAAGCAAAAAAAAAAAAAAAGTAGCAGGACTAAGTTCATCTTTGTCACTGTATTAAATTTTATGTGGGCTGCTCATTTCAGCATTGTAAAACCTCCATCTTTTGGAGAAGGGGACTTTGTGGACACCATAGCTCAAATCCCCAGGTGTAGGAGCCCTGGGCTATGAACCCACCAAGGACCTCCAATTTGGTCTCACTCAGGACTTTGGATGGAACATGTGCACCTTGTGAATTCCTTGGAAACCACAGTGAAGGGCAGAAGTGCTGCTTTTAATTATTTGGAGTAAAACTAGTGAACAGGAAAGTGAGGTCCTTATAAAAGTGATTTGGCAGGATGGTTTACCTTGGTTTTTATAGCTCTTGCAAGGGAGAAATGAAAAGCTCATTTGTGGTTTTCTAGTTGTGATTATTGGAGGTAAAAACTCAAGCACCTCAGGTTTATCATTGTATAGAGTGCAGGCATGGGAAATAATGCACAGTAGAGTTTGACCACTATGGTAAGTAAAGCTTCTTACAGGTTTTCCTAGGATCAAGCTACCAAAAAGAAGCAATTCAAAGATTGTGAACTGCTGTGAGGAACTCAGAGGCACATAGGCATGAAGATACATTTTTTTTCAATATAGCAGATTGTTTAAAAAACCATTAGCAATTTAGTGTTTATGAATCAGACCTAAATTTTAGTCTTCCATTTTTTCACAAGAGAGTTGAAAGTACCAGTTAGTTTGTTCCACTACAAGGGGTTTCTCTACTATCTGTGCTTCTCTCTCTCTACATTTCTCTAGCCAGAGAGGACAAAGAAGTAAAAAAGACAAAGAAAAAAAAAAAAAGAGAAGACAAGAAAATCCTTCCATTTGTAGTAATAAGTCTTAAGAGAAATATTTTCATGCTACTTTAAGCTCTCCTAAACATGACAGCCCCTTCAAACGAGCCATACAAGTCAGAGGAAATAAAGAGGAAACAGTTATATGAATTTACATAGCTCCCCTCTTAATAAGGGAACTTCATTGATGTATCTCTTCCTTTAACTGTGTTGTTAGGTATGGCAGGTAGACACTACACTAAAAAATTATTTAGCATGTAAGTAACAAGCATTTGTGAAATCTGTCAACCTTCTTCAAAATACATGTCCACTGCTCTAAACAGCAATTTCAAGTTCTCTATGCCTTGGTTTGGAAGGGTTTTCCATCTTGAACAAGAAATGATGAATGAACAATAATTAATCAAATGTCTTTGACAGCTGCTGCTTATGTTGAAGTTTGATATACAGCCCAGGGTCTCTTACTGGTGGCTCCACAATAAGGTAATTGATGTGGATCCAGACTGAAATGCAACTCTGTCTCATCCAGCCCTGCCATGTCAGTCCTCAGTGCAGAGGGCAGCAGTAGCTCAGAGAGCCTGTCAATATTTTTGAATAACTTACTTGAAGTGTAAGCTGATAAAGTTTTGCTATTAACCCTAATATATCAATCAATTTTCATCTGGAGGAGAATAATGACTCTGCTTTCTCCCTGAGTCAGCAATGAACAATGCCAGAGCTTGGGGTGTTTCCACATTAGTGCAAGGAGAGGGGAGAGCATTGCAGCACAGCTGCTCTACACGTTTGGAAGAACCTTACCATGGAGAGGAACATTTCTCAATAGAATTGATGCTCCTGTCTCCTTGGGTAAGTAGGAAAATATCAAGCAAGGACATCACAGGCACTTTGTTCTCAGACCTGACATTAGTGAGGTCTTTAGATCTAAAACAATCCAAAAAATCCCACCCAAAAATGCAGAGTGAAAATACTGAAATGGTTAGAAAGTTATTAAAATATGAAATCAAAAGCAAAAGACACACAATGAGAAGCTTTATCTGTCTCATTCAAAGATTTTGATTACAGCCCAGTCACACTTAGGGAAAGTTCTCCCCTAACACAAGGTTCTCTGATGCAGCATGACAAGACCTCAAAGATTATTAACTCCAGCTTTTAGCTGAAAGAAACTCACATTAGAAATACACAGGGTTTGGTTTATTTTGGTTGGTTGGGGGTTTTTTTTGAGCATAGATCACCATCAATCACTGAAGCAATTTAATAAAGTAATCAATTTACTGCTAACCCTACAGTAGTTCAGACAATCTAGGAGGATCCCTCTCTAAACAACTCAGGACATGTAGAATAGGTCTTCAATAAGTGGCAAGGCAGACCAAAACATCTTAAAATATGCCTCCAAAATCCATGAAACCAAGCAAATAAAATCAGTTTAAATCAGTGGAGTAATGCATATGATGCCTTAAAAACATGAGAATAATTAAAGTTAAAAAAAAAAAAAAGAAAGCAACACAAAACCCGACAGAGTTACTGGTTTTGTGTACTTGTGGAAAGAGACACTGAAAAATATTCATAGGGTTATGTGCTAGGCAAGGGACCTCCCATCCTATTCTGAGTATTATAGTGTTTGGATGTTGACAAATAAATTACATTAATTGCATTCATTCTAGCAACCACTTAAACACCATTAGGGCTTATGCATACAATAACTGTGCCATTAGTCAAATCTGGATACCTCGCTGCTGGTAATCAACATTCTGTCTTCTTCTAGTACAACTATCTTAATTTCTTTTTGCAAGCCTCCTTCAGAACCATTCAGCTTTTGAACATAAAATTAAGGACATTATCATTTTGCCTAATAACATTACATGGTGTTCTCTCAGAGTTACAGTCTAGTGAGCTACTTGTAATTACTTGCAATGAAAAGCTGAGGTTTTCTGGCTGTTCTACTTTTTTTTTTCTTTGCCATGCTGCAAACACCTGCTGCAATACTATCCTCATATTACTGTTATAATTGTTGCTTTGCTTCTTTCTTAATCTGAGGGGAAGTAAGAATCCTTCTTTTCCTATCCCTCTCCCAGAGGACTGACAGCCTAGGCCAGAAGGAACATGAGATACAAAGGACCAAATACTGGAAAAGTATTTGTCCCTTGTATACACTTTGAAATAAAATAAAAAAAAAAATTAAAAAAGTGGACAGTGGAATGGGTGATTTCTAAAAATCTGTTTTCCTTCCTTACCCTTCAGCTGGTTATAGGAACTGTCACCACAGTCCTTGGATTAGGAAGATGAATCCTTGCCAAAGCTGCTTGTGCATCCTCTCCCAAGGACTGATCCAGGGGCATGTGGTCCCAGCAGTCCCAGGGTACCATCTCCAGGAGTTCCCAGCTTTGTCATCAGTGTAGCTGCTTCTGCACACAACGACCAGGGGACTATGAGACTTCTTTAAAGAGCAGGCTGAAACCACTTGGAAATTCACCAGTCCTGTATCAGTCCATAATCACAAGAATAAGCTGATTAATATTGACACCAAAATTTCATCAATGCACCAGGGAGGAATTCCTTGATTACTTGAGCTAAAGAGCTCTTTTGTATAAATGTGGGAAAAAAATAAAAGGCAGGGTAGAAAGTTATAAAACTGATTATTCAGGTCAGAGAGATCTCTATTTTTATCATTTCATTAGCATTTGTTTGTGTTTGATCAAGGCAATAAAGAAAGGGATGAGCACACTCAGCATAGCAAGAAACATTTGAGAGTGTGGTTTGCCCACAGCTTTAAGAGAAGCTCAGCAATAAATCAGCAGACCTGAAAAGATGAATCTTAGGGAAAATGTCTCACTATTAGCTCAAACTCTTCATTCCACAGCCAACACCTGGCCAGGATTCCTAAATTCAGCATTGATACATCACTGCCCTAAATGTTGTAACAGTTGTTCACTAAAATCAAGTTCTTTCATTTATGTTCATTCTCCCCCCTCTTGTGGTTCATTATAAAATCACAATTGTTGCTTTCAGAAACCTTCCATAGTTGGGCTTTTGTGCAGAAAGGACAGAAAAGGATCCACAAAATCTAGCCAGGAAGTACAACTAATAAACTCAACAAAATGCAAATATAATAAATAATTAGCTTTTTATTCAGGATAATTCTCACAGCTAATTTAAATGTTCTCTGTAATTTCCTACTGAAAGCAACTCTTGCCAGAAATGATATGGAGTACATTTCAAACAGATTTACCCCAACTGTTAATTGGATATTATGTGCTATTGTCTGGAGAAGATTTTAGTACTTGCACCCTCAATCATTTATTGTCTTACTAGCTTAACACAGGAGTATTTTTACTTTAATGTCTTCATCTACATCTTCAGCTTGTGTAAGTGGATGTAGTATAAAGTACTCTGAAAATGTGCCAGAAGCTCTGCCAGCATCAGTGTGCAGGCAGCTTCTGACATTTCCAACATACAGGTATGTTTCCCCAGCAATGACCTGACCCACTAAAGTGTAATTATGAAAAGTATTGATTGAAAATATACAAGAACTTTGTCCACACATCTTGGATATTGGAGGGTCTGCAACAGGACCAGGTTTAAGCCTCAAAAATTATAGAAATGTATGTGGATATGCATGCAGACTCAGGGAATCTCTTTTCAATTAAAAACGTGTTATTTGGGATAAATTTAGAAAACTTGGGAGCAGCAGGCCAGCCAAATGAGACTGATATATTGATAGAAACGTGTCAGTTTAATAAATTAGAGACACAGTGCAGGAAAGTCAACACTTACTAACAAAACTAGAGGATAAAAACTTATTACTAAAGTCAGAAAACAGTCATGTGAGCATTGATCACAATAATGCTGACAGCCAAACTGGCCACAGTGAGCAGCAGGTGAGATTGTCATTTGTGATCTCTTTAACCAGACAGTCTCATAACCAGAGCACACTGCAAACAGTGTGCAAAACAAACCCCACTACTGAGAAAGCTGTGGTGACTGGGATCTCCTTTGATTCCCAGGACCCAGGTGAAGGCTGCAAGAATAGAATATTAAGGGTAAGACTGGAGGTAAATGTGCATTTTGATGAGCAGCAAATGGTTCTCTTTTGTCATTCCAGCAGAAAATCCTTAAGAACAGCATGGTGGAAAGCCTTACAGAAAGTTTCTCACAGATCTGACAATTTTTAGCAAAAGAAAAAAAACCCATGTAAAAAAACCCAGCACAATAATGTGAACCAGCTATGTGTAATATTTGAAGCAGTTTTTAGTAAGACTGAAAAATGATGGTGGGACTTACAGGAACAACATTTTCCATTTTGCATGTGGCATTTCTTGTGCCTGTTACTCTAACTATTGCTGAGCAATCATTTCACATTACCCACCAGAAATCACACCATTTATTTAATCCATTATATGCAAAGATTGAAAATGCAAAGAGCCCAGTAAAACAGTGTTTCCAAAACTCTATAGACCAGTCTATGAAGCACCAATGCACTTCAAATATTGGTACTTCGGCTTTTAGTTTAAGGTGAGTGGGAAAACTCCTGCTTCTCATTTTCAACTTTTAGTTGTGTGACACAATCACATCATACAATCAGGTCATAAACCTTGTAAAGCCGTAAGATCTTTGAACTTTAAGGATTAAAATAAGGCATAGACTGAAGGGCATGGGACAGGCAAATTGCAGTGGCACACAGATAACACTGGAAAACACCCTTCAGGCCAATTTCATCTACACCTTCCTTGTCCCAGCAGGAATTATTTATTCACTGGTTCATGGCAGTAAAATTTTAGGAAACCCTGACCTTCATCCAAACTCAGAAAACCAGGATTTCTGTATCTAGAGAGAGGGTTGGTTAGCTTCCTCTACTGCAATCTCATTCCCCTTTCCCTCCCTTCCCCAGGCTTCCTCTGAGGAGAGAAAGGGAGCACATCCACAACACTGCTGCTCCTGCAGACCCCATCCCAAGGTCCAAGCAACCTAGATCAGGATGCAGGAAGAGCCTTCACACTCTTATTGGGCATGCAGGGCACATCACAATCTAGCCCCAAGAAATTAGGAGATTAAAGTTAGAACATGCTTTAAATGGATCTGAGTGAATAATTTTTAATGATCGCATTTAATGATGGATGAGTTTCCTTCCTTCTTGCCATGAAATGTGGGGAGTGGGTTGCAATTTCCTTCACATATTCCTTCCTCATTGAATTCTTTCTAATTTCTTTTAAAGTAAGGGGTTGCTACTCTGAGCACAAACTCACTGTTCAATTGCAGTTAGTCCTATAAATCACTTAATATTGTTTCCATCCTCCAGTCTAATGAACATAACTCATGGAATCAGCTTTGTGGTACACAGGCTTACAGAAAGCACATTAGAAATTCACTTTTCATAGTATTCCTGTGTGAGCTCAACATTTATTTTCTGCCAACAGTTATGCGATTAAAGTTTAATAACTCTGTGCGTGTGTGCGGGAAATGACACCAAAAGCAACCCCAAGATGGGTGAAGATTTGCTTCCAAATTTGCACAAATATAAGTAGAAATTGTTTCTGCATTATTCATCCAACTTTAGACCTAAACCAAACATGTCTCACTAGCAGCCTTGGAAACATATGATGAAGTGTTTTAAAATTCCAGTAGATGTCCCCACTTCTCCCCCAGCAAGTCCTTAAGTACATCTAAAAGGAGCTTTTGAAAACTCAGTTTGCACTTCATCATGAGTTGTGAAGCATAGAGACTTCTTTTGCTTTGGGTTACATTGTGTTTTGACAGAAAAAGAATATATCCATTTTTCTAATCTGTGCCAATGAATTAATGAGCTTCTAGAACTCCTGTCACTATTGCAGAGCAAGGCACGTGCAGATCAGCTGCCAGTTTTGATGTTGTTGCTAATGCAAAACAGTACCTAGTGTTGTATTCATTTTTCCATTTTTCACTTGATACTTCATCAATATCAAAGTTTTAAATGATACTTTGGTTGTAACTATAACTCTGATTGTGACTACAGTTAGTTTTCCAGCCTTCATAACCATTCCCTGCAACATTTCATTTGCTTTTGTTTCCCAAGTTTCAACAAGCCCCAGTAGTGTCTCCTTCCTAAACATTTGGGTTCAATTCTTATCAGCTTTTTCTTTCTATTATCCTCTCCTCTCATGAAAAACGAGATCTCATGCTTCAGTTCACCTGATTTTCATGGCTACATTTTTCTCAACTCCCACTGGGAACAGGACACCCATGAGGCCTGGAGTTCTGAATCATGGAAGAAGGCTCATGCTTCTGCTCAGTTACATCCAGACAGACATTCCCAATACTTTCCCCTCTTCTTCTTTGCACACCAAGTCTCTATGGAAGAAAATCTCTTTAAATTAATATCAGATGAAACTCAGTTCCAGGTAAAATCTGTACCTTGAAGAAACAACATCAATGGATATTCATTTGTTTACACTTACCTTGACTCCTCACATCTGACAATTAATATGTTTTCTTAATTAACAAATAATTATTTTAAATTTAATAAATTAATAAATCCCTTTGTATTTCTCTGCATCATGAAATAAAACCAAAAAAATTTACTCTGCTCTTTTAAAAGCAACTCAGATCTACAAGACACTGTAATGTGAAAAACCAAATTAAGAAAACCTTATTCTGCTACAGCAAAAAAAATCTTTAGTCTAAGCTTCATTTTCTGAAGAGATTTTAATAATCTTTTTCTTTAGAGACAAATTTTACATTTTCTAAAGAATATTAGAGGACAAAATTAATTCTCAGCAGTTCCCAGGGCAAGAAAATGTTTTGTGTGACCTTTTTTGTCACTTTAGCAGGTGGCCCCAAGGGAAGCTGACTTTCTGGCTACATTCACCCCTTAAGATTTGGAAGAGAGTTTGGATGCATAACAGTGTATAATGATCATATATTTCTGATGAGTTCAGCAGTGGTTTAAAGATTTCAGAAAGGTTCATTTGCAGGTCTCTAGATTACTTGCTCTCATTCAGATTTCACCCAGATTAAAACAGCCAAACTGACTGCAGACATTCCAGATGTAAGGAAAATTGGTTCTTAAGTATTTTAGGAAGTGAGATAAGATTCAAATGCATCTCTTAGACTTTTTAAAATTTATTTATTCATGGGATCAGGTCACCAGAACAAGTTAAAAAACTATCAAGCACTTTTTAAGAATATTTAAACCATTATTGTTGCAATTCCTTTCCCACCCAGCTGCAAAGGGGCCTCTAAATTACCCTATTGTCCATGGGATTTGTAGAATAGCAGCCAGAACTAACATGAAACTGAACAATAGCAACACTGTACTCCTCAAGAAAAAAGAAAAATGCAGTCTATGGCAAACCTTGGGCTGCTACATATCAATTGACTCTTTTTAGAAGATTCTCTAATTGCTTTCTAATTTTTAAAGAAACAAGCTTTCACGTTAAGCATTTGAAATTTTTCCCTTCTTTGAAAATAAGTTATATTTCCAGAGAGATTTTTTTTTTACTTGAACTGTTAAAAGCAGTTTGTTGACAAGAATATATAAATGGAGGAGAATAATATGAGCAACTGTCCCTGATAAAATTGGTTAAGTTTTCCAGAAAATGCTTTAGTATTACCAAAACAATGCTGTGTTTACACAAAATAAACATTTTAATTATGTGGTGAGTTTGACTGCAGTTTGCTTAGATTTCAGAAAAGCCTGTCATGGGTAAACAAATAGCAAGGAAGAAGATTCTTCAGCAAGCAAGTGTTACAAATAAAGCAGAAAGAAAGAGGTATGCAGACAAAATCAGAATTATCCACAGGGTTGCAGCTCTCAGCTGTCATGATGGGAACAGAGAAGTTACCACTCAAGGTTTTTTGAAAAAGGGTACTGAGTGAAGGCAGTGGACACCTGAACTCCTCAGGGGCCACAGGGCAGTCTCCAAATGACAAGGGCTTTCTGAATCTTCAGCAGGAGGAAGCACTTTCAGCAAGATCTTTGCTTTTATTTCATACATTTCCTGTCCCTTGGCCTCCCACACAGAACACACCTCCAGTCTGCAGCACAGAACTATCACAGTGCTGCAAGTAAAACCAAACATGTGGTGTTTGCTTGGAAAAGTAGTCCCTGGGTGAAACTAGATTTTTTTTTTTCCTGATAACACTGTCATTTCTGGACTCAAGGTAAAAAGGGATGTTAAAACTTTGTGAAATGTTGTGAAAGAAAACAAAACATAAGAACCTCTTTGGTAAAATATTTTGCAAAAGTTTTTTATGGTGTATTTTAATAGAAACCTTTCTAATTAAAAAATAAAAATGCAAATTATTTAAGAAAGAATTTTTTTAAGTAAAATATATCCATACTTCTTTAGTGAAAGACACTCTACCCTAAAAGTACCTTCAAAATACTTAAAGCCTGAGATCCTGGCGTCAACAGCACCTCTACTAAACAATATTTTAATTATTTAATTTTCAGCACTTTGAAAATTAATTTTTTCATTATTGCTCACACCAACTGATAGCATTTAAATCTGAATTAAAACAGATGCAATATTTCATTGATACACATAACGAGAAAAGTGAACAAATTAAAAAGGTAATCAAAGGATAAATGAAGAAGGCAGAATTTCCACTGAGTATGAGAAGCAACAAAAGTATTGCCACATGAAAGGGGCTCTCAGATGAGCCTGCAAGCAACAGAAGTGCTGAAATAATTTTCTATAAATGGAGAAAAAAGTTTGAAATCACCTGTTTTTAGAGAATGAAAGCTGCAGATGAACAGGTGTTGGACACAAAAGGAATCTCTATTACAGTCATGCCAGATCATTAACTGCAAAAATATTCCAAAGACATTTGCACACAAAGAATATCTAAGGGTCACGAACAAAAAGACCATACTGGTACTGTCAAAGGAATTTGCCTCTGTTTTTATTTTTCAAAATAAATTCTCTTTAAATGGCCTCAAATGAAGGCAACAATCTTAGAGACCTCAGTATTGTACAAAAGGATGGAAAGGAACACTTCACTCCTGTAGGTTTTAGCCAAATAGGCAAGAGAAACAAAAAAATGAGACTAGGAAGAACTCATGAACATTCATCTAGTCTTTGCAGCAGAATCCAGAAATTCCATCTGAGTGCACTACTCAGCATGTTGGTAGCTCTAAGTATGATGCTTTTAAAAAAGAAAAATAATAACATTTAAGGAGAAATAGTTGTGAGATGGTGAAAAGAGTGGAAGTTAGGAAACAGAAAAAATTTTAGTCAAGATGTCAGACCCAATGATTGCCTTGTAGATGTAACAGAGCAGTGAGACAGCACCTGCAAATACCTTGTAAAAAATGTCACTGTCCAGTTTCACAGATGTTGGGTTTGACCTCTCAGCAGCTTTCCCTTGTACTGAGCTGAGCTAATCCTTCAGCTGCCATAAAGGGGAGCATTAATCTGTTGACAGCAGGGGGAGAGGCCTTGAGAAAATTAGAAAGGAACACAGTTGTGAACTACCACACATCTGTCATCTGCAACATTGACGGCAAGCATATTCTTGACTCAAGAAAGGGTTCCCAAAGTTTGCTAGCTCAAAGATTAAGCCACAGTAAGCACAGAAACAGAGACTCCTACGCAAGAGTTTAGCAATGGTCCTGATCGTAAGCAGCTTCCAAGCCAGCACAGGATCCTATAGGATAACCTGGACCACCTGGAAATAGTCCTCATTTATCTGTGTCTTACCTGTAATGTTGCTTTGTTCCAGGCTCTACCTTGTAATGAAGTGTCCTTTCTTCATCTTCCAGCTCAGCTGATTACTTTTAGGAAAGAAGGTGCACTGGGTTGGAGGGGACTTGTGTTTGTTTTCTTGTTTTCTGGAGAACAGTAGCTTTTCTGGCATGTGCAATACTATTGGTGAGCTCAGTGGTAGTTCACATGTTGTCCAGGATAGTTCACTTTGGAGTTCTTACTTAGCGTCTGTTTTTCTTCTCCCTTTTTCCCAAATACCAGATATTTTTCTGTAATAATAAACCTATAATCTGGTACATTATCATTAAATAAATGAGTTGGTGCAGCTATTCCTTGTTTTAAAACAGTGGCAAACAGAATCCATCAGCTGGCACATACCAAACAAGCAAATGATGTCTTTATCATTTCAAAAGAGTCTGATCTTGCAAAATTTTCTGGTTTGAAGGAAATTGTGCTTGCTATGTGAACAGCATGTAAAACCCCAGTTGGAAAAGTGCCTCCCGTTTGTCTCCAGACTGAGCCTGGAATTAATCTTCCCTGATCTGAACTAAGAGTCAGATATGAGATGTTTAAACAGCTCCCTCAAAGAAATCAACACGATTTTTCCATACTTCTCTCTGTGGTCTACAGAAAGGACCTAATTACTTGTCCAGACTATGCAGAACTGAACTTCTAACAGTTCAGAATTCCCCCCTAGATAAAGCACATTACAATTTCTTCTACTGATAGGATATATGTTTAAAACATTGATATTGTGGTTTTTGTTGATTTGTTGCTGCTCTGAAAAAAAAAAATGTTTTTTTCTTAGTTTCATATTGTAAGATTTATATATATTTATTTGCTGTGTTAGACCTCTACACATCTAACTCTAGCAAGATCCTGGAAACCTTGGGTTACCTCTGGCTCTTTACTTCAGTGCAAGCAAAGTGACTTATAGAAGTCAGAAGAAGTGGCATCAAATAAGACTTCCCTAGATCATTTGGGCCCATAATTATTCTTTTGATGCAAGTGTAAACAAACATGTCTGTTCCTGGATCCTTTTAGATATATCTTCTTGATTTATCTTTGTCTCACCTGATGAGCATAATAATAGACATAAATTGTTTATCCTTTCAGAACTATTCAAAAAGGGAGATTTTTACACTATGGGGTATTAAATATAAATAAATCTGACTAAACACATCACTTAGAAGACACATGCATTATTAGGTCACATTCTAAATGTTGTAAGGAATGTAGATAAAAGCTGGTTAAAACTCAGAGTTAATCCAGAAAGTTTTAAGAAGAGGGTATGAGCAGTGATTTGTAACGCAGGTGATCACAACACTGCTGGTGAGACACTGCATTATACACACCTCCTTCTTAACATAATTTAGGCTTTTTGATCCTTTTAAAATTATTTCCAAAGCAAATCAGCAGCATCACCTGCGATTTTTTTTTTTTTTTTTGCTCCCTACTGGTTTCCCATAGGTTTCTTTGGGTTCTAGGCACACTTGGATTATTAAAAGTCAGAAATTGGCTGTTGAAAATTAAAGAGAAAAATCTTTGATTTTTCAGCATTTGATCTATAGGTCTAGTAGTTTACTTTTATTTCTCTGATTCAGTGATTTTTTTTGGCCGAAAACTGATTAATTCATAAACTCTTAGTCAGCATCTCTGCTTGTAAAAGTACCAAAACATGAAAGTATAGGCTGATATACCATGCTTTCTACCAGGCTTTTTGGAGGATATACTGGTCCTTCCCCTCGTTGTAAGAACAATATACATTGCTTTCTGTTCTAGGTGATCCTAATTACATCTATTTAACAAGGTATTTATGTCACTTTGTTTCTCAGCAAAACCTTATCAATATAATAATTAGCAGGACCAGACCTTGGAATGTAACTCTCTTCTGTTAGATAACTAGCAATTAGACAAATATATTCCCCAGAGGAAGAAATTTGTCACAGCTGGAAAAAGAAACTCAGATCCAAGAGCAAGCCAAAAAATAGAGATAAGGGTCTCCACAAAGAACATAAGTATCTAGAAGAGACGATCCTGTGTTTTTCTTGTTCCCAGTTCTTTAGCTTGTCAAGGGATGAAATTATTCACCCACCTTCCCACCAGTTCTGCACTTCCAACTTCAATTAACAAATTCATTCTGGACCTTTCTTTCAGTGCTTAATGCCCTCCCCTCCCCTTAAAAATGAGAGCACTGGTGAATAATTTACAGTGTCTAGAGTGCTTCTTTAAGCAGATTAAATTTAATTTAAAATTCAACTGAAGATCAATGCAGATTCCTCAAAACACAAAAGCCAAGATTATTTGACTGTTCATTGCTGTTTTCTAAAAGGTGGTGTTCAACACAAAAATTTGGAACAAACCATATAAGAGAACAGAATCAGTCTTGTACAAAGGCAAAACCCTACAAATAAAGTAATCTTTTGGATACTAACAGGCAACCCCAAAAAATAGTTAAGGTATGCAATTTACAAAGACATTACTTTATTCTTTGTAAATACAATTTTAAATTGAAAAGGTCAGACAAGTAAAATTCCACATAAGTGATTCATGTAGCAAGTACACAATAAACAGAGAATAACCAAACTTTATTCTATGAATGAAACATCTGGGCCCTGAATATCTGTAAACAGTTTGAAACCAAAGCTGAAATTTGAAGACATTATCCAAAGTTGCTGGAGTGTAAATCAAAATTACAAAGAATCCTGCAGCTCACTGCATGTTTGTTAAGCATTTCTAATCTCATACAAAACTGAAAATGTTCAGAAGAATTTAATTGAACAAGTTTGACATTCATTTTCCAGGAAGATTAAACCAATACCTAGCCTATATTCAGGCTCTATAGGTCAATGAGTGCACATAAATGAGCTGATTTGGGAATGTATTACACATACTCTCCACTCTCACTCCTTCCTGTATATGTATATTAAGCCACCAAGGATTAAGCCACCACAATACTTATTTTAGTGAAAATTTCTTTATATTAAATATAATATTTCATACTACATTTGAAAGCAAAAATGTTTATTCTGGCTTAAATTATTCTTGTTTGTTTGTTTTGTTTAAAAGCTGAAGAGTCACTTTCAAAGCAAACATTTAGAATCAAGAATTCATTCAGAATCCAGAATTCTCATTCAAAAGTAATAAGAAAAATAGATCAATATTTTTAATGACTTAATATTTCCAAGTGAATCAAGAAGTAAAGTTAGAGGTGTGTTTATTTTCCCATAAACTTTAGCATATACAAAAATAAAGTGCACAGCTCTAAGTGAAAAAATCAGACCTAGCTAAAATGGTTTTGAGGACACTTAGGTGACAAGAGGTCTGCTGAAATGGCTCTTTCAAGATATATTTTCTGCTGCAAATATGAATTCCACCTAAATGTACTCTTCTTCTGTAATATAAACAGCCACATCTGTAATATGAACCCATTTAAATGGAAAATATGGACCTAGAATTACGGACCCATATTGCAGATTGAGAGTATCTGTAGTAAATTCAACGTGGGTTCACATTCCTGTATTTGAGAGCAAATTAGTTGTTACCAACCTACTCACTGAATATTTGATTGAAATGTTAGAAATTACATTAAAACATTATGAGCCATGATGGCATTTTCTTAATAGCTCCTCCAGTTAACTGTGCATGTGTGGAAAATTTCTTTAAATTAGATTTTAAATTTATCTATTATGGGATAAACCCTATTTCATCTAGAAACTCATATCTCTGGTGTTAGCTGAAGCTGACAGAAATTCAGTACAGAATTTGATGCATTTTTATCAGGGGCTGCCATGCTATCAGAATGATAACAACAGGATTTAAATTTGAATTCATTTTCTATGCAATTTATTAATTCATTTTTTATACCAAGAAGTCCATGGCTCACACATGTATTTCTGCTTAGGGAGAAAAGTGTTAATGTCTATCACTAATACAATATTTTTATAGCTTTACAGTACCATACATTTTAACAATCTTGGAAACTTAAGAAGCTGTCTCAAAGTAAGCAATAAAGCAGAATTCCTCTCTGTGCTTACTAGAACATCTGATCCAACACTTTTCTTTTTAATAGCTACTCATGACAGAGGTCACTGTATGTTTTGTAAGGTTTTAAAATTCAATCAAGATAGAGCTGATTATATGGAGAGCTCACAAGAAAGACATTAAGGCAGAGACTTCTTAACTCATACAACCAAGGAGAAAAAAGTAGCCACCATTGTCACACTGCTTGAAGCAGGACAGATTTCTCTTGTACAGAAAATGTGGAAGGCAATCACAGCTTCACAGTTTCCTGGTGCTTTCCATCCAAACACCACATAACACTAAAGAAACATTAATGAATTACGCTGCTTAATATATCTACAAAGTACAGTAAGGAAGGAATGGGGGGGTGGGGGGGGTTTGGCAGATATCTGAAGTTGCTGATCATAAAATGACCCAAAGCAATGTTCGGAAACCGTGAAGAAAAAAATTACATCTTTTTTCATAATCTACAGAGTTCATTGTGAAAAGTTAAGGAAAAAATCACTACCAAGATATTACTGGTTGAGTAATTTTCAATATATGTGGTTTTTCAATGAAAGGAAAAAAGAAAGAATTAAGAAGAAAGCTCATGAAAAAAAGTTGATTTCAAAATCACGTCTGTTATTTAGGTTGTCATCCATTTCTCAACTTCCAGAGCTCCTAAGAGTCCCATTTAAGTTTTAAAAATACAGGACAAGTTAGCAAGCCAGAAAAATGAAAATTCAAGTTACAATTAATTAATTCTTCAGATTATTTAGTAAAGGTGTGAACAACTTTTCACAAAAACAGTAGCTTGAATGTTAAAAACATGTCTGGACATTAGCACTTCCAGTTCTTGTAAGGCTTGGAAAGGAGAGAAAATTAACACTGTGTAATTATTTTAAATCATAGGTGGAAAATCTTACATTATGAAACAAAACACAAACACTATCAAAGATTTTTCTAGAATTCGATGGATTTCTTTAGGAAATTTCAGTCAATGTAAATAAAGAGCTTTCTGTTAGTGTGTACCCTCTGATGGAACACATATTTATACAGCCCAAGAATGTATTCTAGCATCATTTGAAGCCAGTATTTGAACATTTTTTTGGAAATTTTTCTCTCAGTTACATAATTCTGTTAAAATATAACAATAGTTAAGAGCTGGACTCAGACTGCAACACCCCTTTCGTTTCAAAGTATATACTTGCAGCTTTTAGGATTACTTTCCGCCTAATACAAATGAGGCTAAAACATTTATTAAAAAACCTACAAAATGTTCTAACTATAGAAAAATATCAGTGATAAAACATCATCAGAAGCATTTAATATCAGAGCAACAAATTCTTGGCTTCATTACCTTAATTTAACTATATTAAACAAAACATTTGATTAGATGGCAATGATAAGGTCTTATGTGTCTTGGCAGGAGTAACAAATCACAGTAACAAGTTTTCTTACTCTGTCCCTTTGCTCTGACAAACCCCACGTTCATGGGTTTAGAATAAATAAGTCATAAATAACAATAGGACTAAATCAAAATAAAATTGTGCATGTGATATCTTACTGTGTACCTATCATCTTCATTATTGTTCAAAGGTTTTTGGCTCCCATTTATACAAAGCTCTCTTCCATATTTGTGCACAGCAGAAAAGAATCCACAAGTCTGGGCTTTACCAGCTGCTGAAAATCTGAATCCTCCAGCCCCTCAGGACTCATTACTGCCAGTCTCCTCAGGGCTGCCTAGAAAAACAAAACATCATTGCAATGCAGTCAGGTTTGGCAGAGCGTCCATTGCAGGAATCCATTATAACCATACCTAAATAACAGCCAAAACTCAAAACTGGACTCTGCAGGTCTATGGGTTCTGCTACCTGGGTAATCTCTTCTCACTGTCTTCATCTGTCAGATGAGTCTTCCCTCATGCAAAGTTATTCAATGACAATTATTTTGGGGTATTTTACTTTTAGACCTGAGCAGCAGGTCTAAGTACAGTACAAGCCCTCAGACACCAGTGATAATACCTATCAGAGCTTGAAGCATCTTGTGTCTCAAGGACAATATTTTTGGCACATTTTTATCAGAAAACATCTTCAGGCAATTACTAAAATATCAGGAGAAGCAGGATTTCTGAGACAGGGAGGTAGGTAATGTCTCAAGCAATAGGCATGGATTCAAGGAATGTGCAGCAACAACTTCAGTGAGACAGAAAAATCATAGTCTGGTTTGCTGCCATCGCTCTGTGGTCTCTGCTCTAACCACACAAGATTAACAAGTCTTCTTGGCATGTAGGAAGAATAATCACAGCATTTTCTATGCTCACATTTATACTTTCTTCATCCTGAATGAGACCTGCTTAAACGGACAAGCTGCAATACCCGAGCATTCCTTTCACATTTAAAATAATATTAATATCATAAAGCAGTGTCAAACTATATTCTTCAGTCTTCGTTCATCAGAGCTTGTGTTCCAGCCCTAGATCACCTATGTCCTCCAGAGGCCTCTCACAGAATGCACAGTGAAATCATTCAGCTCTGGCATTTGGCTCACTGTCCATGCAGAGCAGGGCCAGCAGATGGGATCTTTCTCCTGAGCAGAGACAGTCTTAAGCTTCTGGTGCCCACTCCTTGCTAGGCTCTGTATTGTCTTAGTGACACAAATAGAACAAAAAATTGGATTGGAGTGGAAGCAAGAAATATCTTTTTCTCTTTTTGGATGTTTTATATAAATATTTTCAAATATATGTGTGAGTGCAGATAAAGGGCTGCTACTCCTGTGACTCAAGGCTAATTTCAACAAACATAAAACCATCATAGAATGGAATTTAGGAATTAATGAATCCTTAATTTCCAAAGTGCTCCAAGGAAATTTTTTGGTGCCCAGTAATGTGAAGATGAAGCCATTTTTTCTTATGTGCTTAAGTCATCAATCTGAGGATGAATAATTGACAGTGTACAGGATTATGCTTAAGGGGAAAAGTAGGAGACCCTGACATGAATTTAAAACACTTCAGCAATACCTATGAATTTTGAAATCTAAAGGGATGTTTTTCCTTAATTTCCCAGTATAAGCATGAAAGGAAGACTAAAATGTACATACCAGACATGCCACTAAAACAGAATCACTGTTATTTCTTTCTGTTGGTGATCTGCAAAGTTTAATCAGGCGAGGAATACCTGAGAGCAACAAAAGAGTGTCAGAAGAAATAATTTTGAAAAAAAATTTAGAAAAACAACTTCTTATTTTGTGATTTTTTTTAGATGCATCATATTTATCTTTTTTTAGTAGATATGATCCCTAATGCAATGATGATATGCAAATACTTAAGAGACTTTTCATTGAGCTATGCAGTTCACAGCAGTCATAATTAATAGTTGTAAAGCATAAACAAATAAACTGGGCTTACTTGCTCCTGAAATTTCAGAGTGGAAATTGTGACCTCCATTTCCTCCCTACCAATCCTCCCACAAACCCTTAAAAAACTCCTACCCAAAGAACACGTTCCCTCCCATTGGATTCATCACATCTAGACCTGCTGGGGTCCCAGTTTTCTGTGCCCTGACAGATCCTGCATAAAGGAATGAGCAGGCAGCACTGTCAGTTGGCACAGCAAGACCACCATCCACTATGTCTTGAGTGGATGCTGCACCTCAGGCTTCTCTGGGAAACAAGCCAGAGGTTCATTTAGCTCCATCTCCTCCATCATCCACTGGACAGACTCTATAGGGAGTATCTCTTATAAAGTTCACCAAGTGAGGCTCAAAATTAAAAAGAGCTTCTCCACAACTGGCAGTTGCTCCCTCTTTCAGTGCCATTAAGAAGGAGACACATCCTTACAGCTGAGTTTTACAGCTGCCTCTGCCACCTCGGGATCTCGGCTGAGCCGTGCCAGGGTAACCGCAGATTTCTGCTGGACTCGCTCACAAGCTGCAGCTTCTGCTGGATTTCCAGAGGAGGATTTCTCAAAGAGCATCTCCATTAAAAGTTGAACACCTGAAAGAATACAAGAGAGGTTATTATCCACTCTCCAACAAAAATCTCAGTGCAAAAAAGGGGAAAGGAAAGCTGGGTTAATACAGAGCAGCCACTCCTCAAAAAGGGAAAATGGAGAATACATAAATGAAGGCTGGAATTTTGACTTCAGCACCCAGGCACATCTGATTTATGCATAAGTTTATCTTCATTATAAAGGTACAGAACTTCTGGAACTAGAAAATGCACTAACTCTTCCCTCCTCTAAAAGTTGGTATTTTAAATTTCACTATTTTTTTTTCAGTCAACCAAATGTTATTCCTTATTTGATTCTAAATTAACCTGAAGGCAATCACTAACTGAAAAACCTGTAGTGACATATTTCAGGTCTCTAAATGAAGTTTCACTCTCAATTCAAGTAATTTTTTTGTTTGTTTGTTTACATATTTTTAAGCAAGCCTTTAAAAGTTTCCTTCTCAAACTGTTTAAGGGTATTTTAGAATGAGAAATCCTTTAATGAAGGAAATTATTAAATTCTGTTTCTTGAACTTTACTGTATAACTCTTGACTCCAGAAGAGACAATAAAATAAAAACTGTTGAAGTAGCTTCATTAACTTATTGTTGCCTGTAGGAGTTGATATTCTTTTTGTAGTACCACAAAAAAAAGATGATTTCTCTTCTAGATTATTTTAAGTGCAAAAAATTATGTGCTATTAGACTCCATATGCATTAGGCATTCAGATTACATCAGGTAGCACCAGAGGATTTTAACTGATAGAACATTTGCATAAATAATTCAGAGAATTATCATCAGAACCATGCAGCTAGATAATAATCAATCAACATACAAAAAAGTCAGAGTTGAGAAGAAAGTACCTAAATTCTCCAGCATTCAAAGAACATTCCCAGAATGTGGCCTCTGACTAGCACCTGTTTATTATAACATAAGGCAGACACAAAAAAAGATTTTACACGCAGGATAAGTGCCAACCCCTCTCAAAAGCCAGGGAGCAAACGCTTCTTGTGAAATTCCATGGCGGCATGTATGCACATATTTTACTTGACCTAGCAAAGCAATATATGTGAATTTTCACTGTAATTTAATGTTTCCCAAGGAAAAAAAAAAAAAAAAAAAAAAAAAAAAAAAAAAAAAAAAAAAAAACAACAACAAACCAAAAAAAAAAACCCTGAATTTTAAGGTAGGTGTATTAATAAGGCATTTACATCTTACAACAATATTACCTGTATTACCACACTACAGGTTGCTGAAACACATTTTACTACTTTGCTTTGCATCTAGGAGTAGTAGCAACCAGAACACCAGCAACATGGTCACAAATGCAAAGTTTCCTAAAACAGTGGCATTTTATTTCGTTTATGTGGAACCATCATAACTCATTTTGCACCCTGCAGCAATGTGCAATATGCAGCAGAGACAAGATGCAAAATGAAGCTTTATTAGTGAAGCCTTTCTCCTCTACCTTGTAAAGTACTACATTTCTATTTAGTCAGACTCTCCATAAATAAATAAAAAATATAATTCAGCTAAAATCCATACCATTTCCTTGAATGATTTCTGTGGCACATTGGTCCAACACAGACATGTTTGCCAATATCGTTACCACCTGTTGTTAAAAAGAGAAGGAAATATGAATTCCAGTCCTACAGTTCAGTAATGTTAAATATCATTGTGGTTCATAAAATAAATATGGCAGAAATATGGCAAGTATTTGGGAGTGCTGATATTGCACTGAATTGGTTCAGGTGAAATGCTAAGAAATCCTTGCAAGAGATTTGGAGCTCTGATTCAAGGGAATATTTAAGGAATATTTTTCAGTTTTGTTGAAGTCAAGAATTGTGTGCATGCCAAGGCACTGTCTCAAAAGTAACTAGACTTAAAATTCTGTTTATAACTTTCCAGAAGTAAAAACCATGGTTAGGCTTTGCACCAACACATTCTGTGTCGGTATGTGCAAAAGCACATCCTGAGATCTTGATTTATAGCATTTCTTATCCCAAATACCTTTAACTGTTTTTGAGATTAGGTGTTACTCAACTTGTTTAAAGTGATGCAGCAAGCCACTAAAAGAGTGGCTGAACCCTGTGGTGCTGTTGGCTTTCAGTCAGCCATTCCCATTATTGATATGACATACTTTCTCACACATCCTGCAAGACATTCTTCTCAGTCCTTCAAATATTTTGCTTTTTGCATGCAGACACATCCCAATATTAACAGCATATGTGAGAGACCAAATAATAAATGCTAGAGATCATCAGAATGCAAAACAGAAATAATATTCTTTCTTAAGAGGTTTTAAATTTTCTCTAAACTAATTCAGGAAAACTGACCAGCCTCAAAAATAATGGTCAGTTTTGGAATTTGTTATCAGCTTTTTAATAGTACAGTGTCACTTCAGAAACCAGCAAACTTCTTAGATGTAAGGAGGCATGAGATCAAATCACCATTCTGATCTCACTTTGCCATTTCAAAAACAAGGATGACTCATTTCCGATGCTGTGACATAAAGGTCTTCCACTTTTGAAGGTGGTGTGACAGTGTCATCTCCCTGAATAAATATACTTACTTAGCATGCAAATGAGTTGCTGAAACTCTACAGAGTGACAGGTAGAAATATGGTAACTCAATGTATGTCTATGTATTTATTCCATATTAATTATTAACTGTGTTGCAGGCAGAGTGTATATGTTTTCTCATTCTAAATTATATCCCGTTAATGAAAATTGCTTCCTCTGTGCAGAATCTGTACCCCATGTGGCTCTCTAAGCCACAGATGAAGAATTCAATTAACCACAATTTGAATACATGCCAATTATTCCACTGCTTCAAGTTATTTTGTCTAATAAGTATTTTCATACATAAAAATAGTTTGTGTGCATCTTTTGACACCAAAAAATTATTTGAGGTTATAGCTATACTTCCTTCATGTTGATTATGTGGCCCCCATGTTTTGCAATATTTATGGACTAGCTTAGAGGGTTTGTATGTAACATTCTCCAGAGGGGTGTAAAAAAGACCCTTATGATCAATGACCATCAACTTCTACCTGTATTGTCTTCTAAAATCTCAGTAGGACTCAAAAGGTAGTTAAGTCATAGATTAGCTCACTCCATATGGATAGACTTTTTTTCCCCAAGAAAATTCTTTTCCTGTGAGGTAAACAATGTAATAAAATAGGATAATGTATAAATGTAATAGGCAAGCAGAACAAACAGTTGACTTTAAACGCTTCATTTCCCCTAAACTTTCCTATTTTCAAGTTCATGCAACTTACATGAAAATTTCCTCTGTAATACAAACCAAAGTTCAAGGAAGTCTCCTATTAAGGATGAACTCTCTAGAGGAAAACACAAACAAATGTAGACTCAATTTGCATCAGAAAGTAACACTTCTGTGTGCACTGGTATTAATGAAGTCTCATCTCTTTTGGATTTATAGCTGATGAAAAAACTTAAATAGATATTTGCCAGTAGGTTCTCTCCCACTGCAGATTTTTTTTTTCTTTTTGTATACAGAAGCTTATATTGCAGTCTTTATCTTTGCTTCTCTTCCCATTATCTGGCTCCAAATTTCATAAAGCCTTAGGCAGTCTCAAAAATAACTACAAAGTCCTGTTGAATCAGCAAACCAGTTCAGATGTTATTGTGAGACATGGAGCACACAAACAGATACAGATAAAAGTGACTGTGTAAGCCTCATTTAATACTTGAAAATTACTGGAAAAAAAATACATATCAGAACCTCTTTCAGAACTGAAATTACTTTGAAATAATTAAAAGTCTTGAAGATATTTAACGTGGAATCTCTACTGTTCAACTGCAATGTTTAGTATCAATTTCATTAATTGCTCAAGTAATTGATCCCGTAAAAGAGCACACTCCATGATTACAAAGCACTGGCACCTGAAAAAATTTATGATTCTTGCAAATATTTTGGATTCCTAAGCTACGCAATGAACTTGTGGTCAACTCAAAGTGTAAGAAAGAAGACATCCTGAAGACAGGATGCATGATCTCTCATCATCTGTCATTGCCTTCCTACCATAGAGAAGGAATGTGCTGAAGCCACACGCCAATTCTTGACCTGTGGGATTTGTAGATGTACTATGAAGTAAATTTTTTCAGGGAATCCAGCATAATTCCCTACCCCAGCACCTGCATCTCTGCTAAGCAGAACTGCTTTGGAGATGGATCTTGACCTATGCATTTCCAATATCTGTATTTCAGCAGTGCTCTGCAAAAGACTGACATAGGCTGGCCTGTCACTGTCATATTTTCTGGAAAAATCCCTTCACCAGGATTTCTTCTCCTGGGAAGCTGAGAAGCCTCAGAGAAAAATGAAAACAATACTTATCTGATTTTCTTCTCCTGTGTTTTGCTGCTTTGGAATGTGTTTGGACATTGTTTACCAACAGGTGATTGGTTTCATGTGAATTGTTTTTAATTTATTGGCCAATTACGGCCAAACTGTGTCAGACTCTGGAGAGAGTCATGAGTTTTCATTAGTATCTTTTAGCCTTCTGTCTGTATCCTTTCTGTATTCTTTCGTATAGTTTAGTATAGTATTATTTAATATAATATAGATGATAAAATAATAAATTAACCTTCTAAGAACATGGAGTCAGATTCATCATTCCTTCTTTGATCTAGAAATCCCACAAATACAAGACTGGCCCACACTCCTTTCTCTGATCTCCAAATCCATCAAGAATTGTAGCTGCCTCCCTCTGCTAAACCTGATGGATGCAGTTTGTGAACTGGCAGCCCTAAATCCACTGTACTAATGAAGACCACAGAAAAATAGACTTGATCAACAAATAATCAGCATAGAAACATAGAACGGCTTGGGTTGGAAGGGACCTTGGAGATCATCTAATTCCCATCTCTGTCATAAGTAGAGACACTTCCCACTTGACCAGGTTGCTCAGAGCCCCATTCAGCCTGGCACTGGACACTTCCAGGGATGGGACATCCTCAGCTTTTCTTGGCAACCTGTGCCAGTGCCTCACCAACCTCACAGAAAAAATTTCTCCCTAATATCTAATCTAAACCTACTCTTGTTCAGTTTGAAGCCATTCCCCTTGTCCTGGTTCTACATGCCCTTGTAAAAACTCCGTCTCCACCTTTTCTGTTGGCTCCCTCAGGTCCTGGAAGCCCTATGACATTTGTTTGCCCTCAGAAGGGAGCTGGATGGATGATTCAGGTCAGTGTCACGAGTAGCACTGCTAAAAACAACCAGAGGAACAGACCTCCAGGGCTCTTCCTGTGCTCAACACCTGCCTGCTTCCCTGTGCTCTGCACACCTGACCCCGGGGGCACTGAGACACAGGGCAAGGCAGAACGTCAGCAACGGAATTCTCAGGCCAGCTCATGTTTTAGCACCTTCTGAAGGGGCACCAGCTTAGCAAAATAGCAACATGCAGAGATTTCACTGGGAGTGGTAAGATTTTTCACAAGAATAAGAGATTAAGCAGTTAAAACTGGACTTAAAAACTTAAAATTTTTAAGACAAAATTGAATTTAAAAACTTCAGAACTTAAAAAAGCACACCCAAAATCAAGAAGCTTTGAAGGTTCATCTTTAGATGGTTTGTTGGTGAACTGAGTATACAGGGATATTTGAGAGAACCCTTAAGACCCATGGAAAATTTCCCCGTTTAAGAAATAAAATTTAAAAATAACAATATTATTTCATATTTTTCAAATGTCAGTACAGCATCATCTTCTTAGTCTTTCAGTTATTTTGGAAATTAATCTGAAATGTAATCAAAAATCTCCATTTTTATAAGCAAAATAATTAAACTGATATTAAACACAGATAGATCTCAAGTGACAAGATCAGATATTATTATAAATTTGGCAGTGTTGCTCTTTTTTGGTTATTCTATATATATTTCATAATTTAAATTTTGTTTTGATTTCCACACAGTTTCCTTCCACTCCTTCAGACTTTCACACATATTGAATTTATGAGTGGTGAACCTTCCTTTTAGGTTCTGTAGTCTGCTTTGCCCTGAAATTTAGGAATTTCAGTTGTCAAGAACAATTTAAATTTGAGAAACCAGGGTTGATTAAGAATCTTTAAAATTGCTTTCTTCAAAAAACAGTCACCTTGGATTTTTTTTTGCTAAAATACATAATTACTAACACTATAATAAAACTTTTCTAAACAACTAATGGTGACTAATGCTCATCAACCAGTGTTCAGAGGCACTGAATCTTTGCTGCAAAACAAAGAACTAGATACAAACGTTTTGCTATAAAATAAGATACAATGAGAGTGTAAATCTGTAGTTATCAAAGAGTTTTAAACTTAACGAACACTTGAGAAACAGAAGGCTTCTCTGAAAACTTTCCCTTAGTGGGAGATTTAAGAAAGTTTTTCTCTTTTATTGTGAAATGAACTACTAAGGAAGAAAGATGTCAAAGGATTTGGAGGATGAAAGCACACATTTTAGCCTGCTAAAGGGCCAATATCTTCCACAACTGAGGGTCCTTACCTCATTTGTGGGAGGGGGAAGTCTACAGATGTGGAAGGTGCAGTGCTAATATACCTTTATTGATAATAAAGGCACACTGCTCAGTAGGCTTTTATCAACAGTCCTGACATAAAAAGAAAGACACAAGCTCAAAATAAGAATTAGCAAGTAATTTAATAGAGTGGCAAAGTAGATCAATATAGAACAGCTAATTCTCTTAGTTAATTACTCCTTTAAGGCTGATTCATCGCTAAGTAATATTAATTTTTGTACATATTATAAAAGCATTTTGTAATTCTTTCAAATAAATGACATAAGTGTAAATCATAGTGTGTCTGCAAAGTTCCAGATAGCCATCTTCAGAAACAAAGTGGCACCTGAACACTACTCAGAAGCAAGACAGAGTCTCTGTTTCTGAAGAGAAGTCAAAATCATCTGAATGTCACAATTCAGGATCCATCCACAGGGAGACAGCAGAAGAGCACATTTAGCAGGCATCAAGAACAGGCATTACAGCAAGCTGAGGTAGAAAACACCTTTCAAGATATTATCTATCAAGAGAAAAAACTTCAGTAAGAAATCTTTGGATATTCTCTCTGGGACATTATAATGTTTGAAAATAGAAAATAACTCTAATGGCTTCTGATAGCCATTTTGGGATTGGGAACTTAGGTTTTCTTCCTGAAAACAGAAAATAAATACAGCTAGATGAGCAGAAGAAGCTAACATCCCCCAAAAATAACAACAGCGGTTAGAGACAGGACTTGCAGAGTCTAGGTTTATTCAGAGACTGTGCCAGAGACTGTATTTTTGGCATGCTGAGGCAGAGCAACAGAGACTAAAGCTGTAGGAAACTTACATTTTGGAATGAAGGAAGTCTTTACTACATTTTTATTTATGTTACTTCCTATTGCTGACTAATGTAGATAAGGAATAGGCAGAAGAGCCAGGTTCTCACATTATTTGTTTTAAAGAAGAACACAGGACACGCACCCTGTATGGGTGACATTGTCAAAATACACATCCCATAAACCAGAGCACATGACTAACAGAGTGATCAAGCTAGTGGCCACAGTTTTCTGTCTTTCAGGTTAAAACCTGGGGGGAAAGAATCATCTCTCAGACTTCCTTCTAGGCATTGAAAAGCTCCTTATGCTTTTCAAACAGGTTCAAGCAGCCAAAGGCACCTAAGAGATCTGATCTCCCCAGAGCAGAGCACAAATGAGCCTTTCAACACAAATTACTTTTTCATCTGAGCTGAGATTTTCTTCTTCCAGCTGAACCCCTTGCTTTGCAAGTGGGAGCACATTGTCTTATCCTGCATAGAATCTAAAATATGAGAGGCAGAATTGGAACTAAGCAGGAATTTTGTCTCGAAAAATCGTAGTGTTTAAGATAGACAGTCAGTTTTGAATTCCTGAAACATAACAATCCATAACACTGACCACATAATGCCAGTCAGTACTGTTATTTATTTATGCTAGTCAGATGTGCATGAAAAGAAAGAGATAAGCAGTTAAACAGAAAAACAAAAGACATCAGGAAAATTATTACAATCTTACATGGGAAATTAACTGGAATATCATTAAATAATGGTGGTGTTAAAATTCAGATAGTCAGGTGACTTTGGCCTAATTTTCATTTTTGCACCTGTTACCAGCAGTCATGTTTCTTTCTTGATTTCTTAAGCTTTTAAAAATTACTGAATTTTTTAATTTACCATTTCTCTTTCTAGCTATATTAGTTGAAATCATGTTTTTCCAGTGTGATCTAGTCAATACTGGAAAGGATCCATTTTAATGTACAGTTTACCACCCACGGTGCACAGTCAGGTCTCTCAGAGGGAAGGGAATTCCAACCACGTATCTAGTGATCATGGTATTAATGTCAGATCTGGATATTAACAGAGACATGTGCAAAAAAACAGTGCAGATATCCTTTTATGAACTTGTCCACATGTAAAGGCTTTGTTAATAAACTCCCCAGTATTCAAGAAACTCAGATTGAGAAGAAGTACTGCAAGTTTCTTTCATACAGACAGAGATTTTCAAAGAAAATCTGAAAGAATTGTTAATACTCTTCTCATTAAAAACATTCTTCTCAAAGGCTTTCACTGGGGGCTCAGTAACATTTAGAAATCAAAACTTCTTTATATTATAGTAACATCTGTCTCTAATCTCCTTTTGACAATCTTCATTTAAGGGGAGAAAAAAGTGAGGAAAGACAGTAAAAATAAACAAAACTGCCTGATAAGGAAAAAAAAGGTGAAGAGCAGAGAAAAGAATGTGGAACCTAGAGGAAGAATGGTATTAAGGACTTAAAGTCTTAAATGACACAGAAGATCTCCTTGTCTAAATCAGCAGCATCTCCCAAATACCAAGAAGACAGGAAAGAATTTATTAGGAAAAAAAAAAAGCAGCAATCATTCCAATTTTACCTTCCAGCTAAAGAGCATTTCTCCACCTCAAAGTGTTTTGAAATATAATTCACTGATTTTAGACCTAGGAATAACCACTTTAAAATGGATGTTTTCACTGCACATTAATTCTTTGTCTGCCTGAATAAGAGAAGCTCAGAAGGTGTTAGGCTATACCTCCACAGCTTCACAGGTAAGGTGAGAATACTAACAGCACTGAAGAGACAAGTGGGAATGCAGAGAGAAAAATTGTATTATACATAAACATACTGGGCCCAAACATACATATTTCATAGTTTTCTATGTAGAGTCTAAGATGATGGTTAAAGTCAGGAAGATCTTGGATGAGAAGGGGTTTTAAACCCCTCCTCTGACAGATGTTAAACTCCATTAAGACTGTATACACTAACTGCTGAATTTAGGCATGAAACTTTCTGAAAGGATATTTTGATGCTTTTTTGAAGTAAGAAACCTGCTCTTCAGAAAACAACTACCTGCAGAAAGAATCAGAACCTGGGACATTCATATCCATTTTGATCCAAAACTGGGGACTAAGGAATCTGGAAAATAGTGCTTTATGACTGTTTTTTTACAATGTATTTTGCTACAGAACGAAGGAATCTCAGTATAACATTGCTGGCTACAGAAGCAGTCACATGCTTCTGTAAAATGGGCAATAATAATCTTGTTTATCAGTAAATCCAGCTCTCAGTTCTAGATTTCTTTTCTGACCTAATGCAACACTGCCTGGGAAATGAAAGAAGGAGGTTGGTTTTTGGATAATAAAGACAGGAAAGGTTTTTTTAGTTTAGGTTTTTTTAAAGATTTTTTTAAAGGTTTTTTTATCATCTGGACAAAAAAGCTTTCCAGAAGTCAAAAGGCAGAACAATTTTAAGGGTGCTTGAGCAGTAAAATATTTTTTGCAGCCAGTACACAATCTATATCCAAATCCTGGGCAGAATGTTATTTATTTGTATCATCACAGAGGGTGATAACTAATAATAATTATATGTCCTGTATAAAAGGACACAGTGTGAATTTAAGATGAAATAAAATGGCACAAAGGAAAAAAAAAGTTCAGTTTTCCTTCCTAGCATTACAGCTGTCTTTCTCCCAGATTTGCTTACAATAAAACACACCTCAGTCTAGCAGAATACAATTACTAGTAGTAATATACTTTAAAATATCAGGTAGTTTTCTATAAGTAGTTGTGCTACTTAAATATTTGTATTGACAACAGAGTATTTAAGTTTGAGTGGTCTTTTATACAATTTTCTAATATTCAGACCACATTTTGTATCAGTTGTGAAATTTGGTTTAATCATTTCAACATTTTGTATAACTCATTTCTAAATCATCTTTTTCGCTGACCAGGATGCCTTGATCATTCAGAATGAACATTAGTCAGGACATAATCAGCATGAAAATGTATTTCACACTGGTTCCATAATCCAAAATAAAATCTTGAGTCAAAAAATTTTCAAGCCTACTCTTTAATGTACATCTCCCTAGGCAAATGTCTACTGCCTGGGACATTATATTATATATTCTGGGAAAAGATTCTGTCTACATTACTTACCTAAAAGGATTTCCTGTCAAAAGCCAAAATCGCAATTTATGATACTATTATAAAATATAATATTGTAGTGCTGTTTTTCTTTTCAGCTGAATGTATTTTCTTCATTGCAATGATAGGCATAGAGCAAATTAAAAAGAAAAATATTCCATGAGACTGCTGGAATTGGCAGCCACAATCCCCACCCCCAAATACAAGACTGAACAAGGGGAGCTATTCAGTCAAACGCACACTTGTTCAGGAATTTGAAGGAAGACTTCTCTCAGGTCTTTGGCATTAGCAAAACTGCTTGACTAGTAGCTCTTAAAGACAAGATGAGCAGCACTCAGATTCCACCAGGACATTCAGAGCTCAGTAAAAACCCCAAGGTAGGATTTTATAGTTCCCATTGTTGCAGGAGCCAAGGAGTCAGCTCAGAAGCTTCCTGCAGTACACCACAGAGAGCACCACCCTTTCTGCTCTAGTTTCTCATTCTGAGAAGGAAGGTGAGGTTTTTTGGGGGATGAAATCTCCTAAGTTCTTGGAAGGAAGCCATTCAATTTTGTTGTTCATCTAGCTAGTGAGATGAACTTGCAGTTTGCAAGCTGCAAAAGGCCTGGAACTAGCCTGTCACCTTAAAAAGTCATACATCTTTCTTTCAAGATCTACTTTCCTCAAAAAAAGAAGGGGCTTGCTGTGCTACCCACAGAGCAAACTGCAAACTCACAGCTGACAGCAGAATACAGATGAGGACATAAAGAAATAAGGACATCAAAACTGTGAGAGCATACAGGAAGAATTTTAAAAAAAGACTGTGAAAGATTGTACATATGTAATAGTACACTACAACACCACAACTGATATCTCTGACTTTGTCCAAAGAGCACTACAGTAATTATGGCCTAATTAATTTTTTTTATACACAGACCTGAGCTGAAAAACTAGTAAGTGCTATTAATAGAAGGT